>NC_140941.1:125267675-125905175 GCF_014529385.1 Adiantum capillus-veneris
TATTGGCGTTGTAGAAAAGCTTCATTCACTTGGGAGTCGATTGAGGCATCATGTAGCAAGTGTAACGCATCCCATCTCCCAAACCACTTCTTTATGTCTTGCATCCATCCCGTGCTCAAGACCTTGTTTTTATGTGTCTTTTGCACTTTTTTTCTTGCTTCTCATGCAATCGGAGGAAGTCAATGTGAGGGGTTTTGACGCATCTTTATCGTGTACTCCACAACCCTTTCCATGCCCATAACCTCAGTTGGAAGAGATCCAACACTTGATGTTTCCCACATTACACAGGTTCTCAAATGCATAGGATGATCTCTTTTCCGCTTCCAAATGACGTATAGCACATTCATACCACTTGTGATTGGCCGGAACCTCAAGGCCAAGGTACTTAAATCTCTCAGAAACTTCAAGTGTCTCATTGTTGTACACAATGCATGGCTTCTCCTTATGGTTGGTTTTCACAAGCATAACCTTTGTTTTGGATTCATTCACAATCAGCCCACTATGGAAGCAAAATTTCTCAAGGACAACCATAAGCTTTTGTGCGTCCTCTAAAGTGAATGCTAGAAGCACTACATCATCCCCATACAACAAAAGTGTGATTACCGCATTGGAAATAGTGACCTCCTCTTCAATGCCTTCTCCTTGCATAAACTCAAGTACCATTTGTTCCAATTGATTGATGCATAGACCAAAGAGATCTTGTGACAACGAACATCCCTGTTTAACCCCATAGTGCTTGCAAAAAAAATTAAAAATTCCTCTTCCCATGTGCAAATTGTCACATCACCTTCTTGAGAGAGAGAGAGAGAGAGAGAGAGAGAGAGAGAGAGAGAGAGAGAGAGAGAGAGAGAGAGAGAGGGAGGGAGGGAGAGAGATGGGGGAGGGGGGGAGAGGGAGAGAAGTAGAGAGAGAGAGAGAGAGAGAGAGTAATGGAATTGGCCTATTAACTTGAGAGTAGCGGAAATTAATGAGAATGCTTTTAAGAAATTACTTTGTGAGCATAGCGTTTGAACATAGTTGAAGATAACAATATAATCATAGCAATTAGTTAACTTGGCATGAATAATTTTTTTACAAGAGAGAGAATTTAGAGAACATGGCAACAGTTGAGGACCGGATTTATGTGGAGCCGGTCCCCCCTCCAATAGGCATTTGTATTATGATTTCTCCCATTAAGAGAGACTTGTTACAATACAATCTTTGTGTTCCTTGTGACCTAGGTGATGCAGTGAATATGGAAAACTTCATGCATCACAAGCATAACATAAACTTTGAAGAAATCTTTAACTATCCCAAGCCTCAGTCCCAAGACCTCAAACACCTTCGAAGGTGGAGAGAGCTAGCAAGGAGGAGGGTAGGGAAGAGGAAGAAGAAACATTTCATAGGAGAAAGAATTAGTTCCTCACTTATCATAACTCTTCTTGCTAGCATACAGAATAGCATAGTAATGAAGATGGAGAAGATGGAAAGCTTAAGCATTGAAGCATGGCTCTTGGTTGGATTTGCACTCCATAGCCAAGAGTGTTGGTGTAGGCTCTCGACCTCTACTTGCTTGGAGAAGGAGAGGGAGCTCTTGCACTTTGCACAATGCATAATGAGAGTGTGTGTGTGAGTGTGTGTGGGAGAGTATACCCCCTAGCTTGCTTTGGTCGACCCCCCCTTGTAGCTCATGCTTGAAGCTCATTGGACCCCTCCAGGCCTAGCCAATCACAAGCAGGAGGCATTACAAGCAACAAGGGTAGCCTTGGGACAAGTGTCCCCCTTTCCCCTTTGAAAGAGAGAACTTGATAAATGCAAAGACATTTAATTAAATCTCCTAAATTATCATTGGACCCCTTGGATGGCCAACCCATAGGCTTCAGGCACACCATGCGGGCAACATGAGGAGGAACTTGACAAGTGTCCCCTTTGCTTTCTTTGTACTAGGCATGCCTTGTGTGAGTGTGAGTGTGAGTGTGTGTGTGTGTGTGTGTGTGTGTGTGTGTGTGTGTGTGTGCTCTCTCTCATCCCCCCTCATGTAGGGCTCCTTGTAGGGATTTAATGTTGACTTTTGACACCTCAAGCCCATCAAGCCTAGGCCCAGTTCCCACCATAAGCTTGGCCCTTAAGCACTTCAAGCTTGGGCTGGGTTCTCACCTCAAGTACAACCCTAGAATCTCAAGAATGTCAAGCATCTCAATCATCAAGAACCTCAAGCATCTCAAGCACCTCAAGCACCTTAATCTTGGGCCGGGCTCCCACCTCAAGCACCTCAACCCTGGGCCGGGTTCCCACCTCAAGCTCAGCCCTAGCTTACTTAAGATCAAAGGAATTTTACACTAACTATTGGAGGTCTTCAATGAAGCTAACCCTAAGGTCTTATGCTCCATTGGTTAGCCTTGCTCTTTGATAGAGCATCTCTCATTTGGACCCTTTTACCATTGGCCCCGTATTGAGATAGATCTATAAGCACGTGTCTATATCTTAATCCTTGTTCCCAGTTATTCTCCCACATTAAATGATCAATTTAATATGAGAAAATCATTTGCGTTGGTTAGAAATTAGATTTTATGACATTACCTCTCTCTTGAAATCATAGTCGTCCTAGACTATGAGGTAGAAGAGATAAAGCCTTAGTCATTAGTCAATCTTACTTAGCGGGTAGAGGATCCCTTTTTACCCTACGACATCTTTCCAAGATGGATGACTAATCCATTTGGTGCTTGGGAGACATAGCTGCCGCAAGCATGTCTACTCTTTAATCCATTTCATTCTCCCAAAGTAGAGTGACAAATTCTACTTGGTGTTTGAGAGACGTCGTCCTCACAAACATGATTCTAAGCATGTATACTATTTAAATTTGTGCACAGTTAAAAAGAGAACTAGTCTAATAAGACAAAAACATGGGTCATTTAAAAGAAATTTGTACATTTGCTTACTCTAATGTAGCATTGTAAGCATTGACAAGGTTCATACTATCCTTAAGTTGTATTCCTTGTATCCACCTAGCATCTTCAAAAGGATAATTTTTGAACTTAATAAGATACCATTGGACAATCTTACCATGTCGTAGTACCTTGTCTTCATGCCGAAGGATAGCTTCGGGTTGTAGCACCTCTTCTTGGTCTTCAACTTCGGGAGGGTCTTCGATAATTGGTTCACTTGGAGGCTCTCCTTTGTGGGGCATAAGTAGGCTCACATAAAAGGCATTGTGTATGAGCCAATGGTTGGGCAACTTGAGTTGGTAATCCGTCTCATTGATGGGCTTCAAGATATGGAAAGGACCATAGTATCTTTTTGCTAGCTTAGCATAATACTTTTGGTGGCCCGTAGGATTTTTGCATGTGGTTTGCCTTAATCGAGCCTTAGGAAACTTAAGCAAGACCCAATCATTTTCTTTGAATGTTAAGGCCCTTCTGTGCTTGTCAGCAGTAGCTTTTTGCCTTTGTTGAGATATGGATATATCCTCCTTAATCTTTTGAAAAGATTCTTGTAGGTCACGGCTATACTCATCGGCGGCGAAGATCTTCCTATGTACTTTGAGTAGTAAGGGACTTTTAGGTCTTCCCTCAATGATCTCAAAAGGTGCTTTTCCCGTAGAAGTATGTACGGTATTATTATAGGCATACTCTACAAGTGGTAAGTACTTTTCCCATTGTGAGCGTTGATCTACTTCAGTAACATAAGTCTTGAGTAGATCGAGTATCGTAAGATTGGCTATCTCACTTTGGCCATCTGTTTGTGGATGATAGGCCGAAGAGAAATTCAATCTTGTTCCTAGATTTTCAAAGAGACATTTCCAGAAATTACTGATCATTCTAGGATCTCTATCTGACACGATGGATGTTGGTAATCCATGGTGTTTGAAAATCTGTGATATGAAGAGAGTTGCCATTTGGTGTGCCTTAATAGTCTTTTTGACAGGAATAAAGTGTGCTTGCTTGCTAGACCTGTCAACTATTGTCCATATTCCCGGATTCTCGTGGATAGACTTGGGCAATCCAAAGATGAAATCCATGGATATACTCTCCCTTGGTGAATTTGGGATAGGTAATGGCTGAAGTAATCCAAGTTGCTTCCCTCTATCATATTTAGTCTTTTGGAATACTACACATTTTGAAACATACTCTTGTATGTCCACTTTCATGGTAGGCCAATAGAAATATGTCTCTACTTCTCAAAGAGTAGGTTGAATGCCGCTATGCCCCGCATAGGGAGGAGCATGGGATTCATACATAACTTTCTCACAAAGGGAATGGGTAACACATAGCCTATTGTCGTAGAGAAGATAACCATCCTGCAAGGTGAATGGCTCCTCTTTCTTCCCCAAAGCAAGGGCTGACATTATGTATCTAAAGTCAGGGTCAGTAGCATACTCATCTATCATAGAGGATAGATCATTGTGAGTAGCTATAGACACCGCATTAACTTTTGGTCGTCGTGAAATTGCATCGGCCACTTGATTGTGCTTACCAGGAATGTGAGCAATATGGAAATTAAATTGCGAAAGAAAATTTGCCCACCTCATTTGTTTGTCGAAAAGCTTGGTTTGCATCATGAAATACTTGAGACTTTGGTGGTCCCTAATAGGTCGTGCTTCCATATGGGCATGTAGAACAGCTAGAAGCTCTTTCTCATAAATGCCCAAGACTCATTCATCTGTATTGAGCTTTCAGCTCTCATATGCTATGGCATGCACTTCTTGAAGCAAAACTACTCCAAGGCAATCACCACAAGCATCACATTGGACCTCAAGTTCCTTTGAGAGATCCGGAAGCATGAGGACTGGTTGGGAGGTAAGCGTCTTCTTGAGCTTATCAAAAGCATTTTGCTCCTTAGCAGTCCATACATACTTAACATTCTTCTTAGTTAAGTCATGTAGGGTCCTACTATTTGAGAGAATTTTTCTATGAAGCGTCTATAGTATGCGCACATACAAATAAAGCTTCTTAGCTCATGTAGATTCCTTGGATTAGGCCATGCTTGATTTGCGTCATGAAATACTTGATTAGGCCATGTTTGTCGGAAAGCTTGGTTTGCGTCATGAAATACTTGAGACTTTGATGGTCCCTAATAGGTAGTGCTTCCATGTGTCTAGGGCATGTAGAACAGCTAAAAGCTCTTTCTCATAAATGCCCAAGACTCGTTCATCCGTATTGAGCTTTCGGCTCTCATATGCTATGGCATGCACTTCTTGAAGCAAAACTGCTCCAAGGCAATCACCACAAGCATTACACTGGACCTCAAATGGCTTTGAGAGATCCAGAAGCATGAGGACTGGTTGGGAGGTAAGCTTCTCCTTGAGCTTATCAAAAGAATTTTGCTCCTTAGCAGTCCATACATACTTAACGTTCTTCTTCGTTAAGTCATGTAGTGGTCCTACTATTTGAGATAATTTTTCTATGAAGCGTCTATAGTATGCGCACATACCAATAAATCTTCTTAGCTCATGTAGATTCCTTGAATTAGGCCATGCTTTTATTACCTCTAACTTTGATGGATCCATACGGATACCATCTTGAGAGATAATATGACCTAGGGATTGAATTTCTTGAAGGAAACATTCGCTTTTCTTTTGGTTGAGAAAAAGCTTCTTCTCCCTCAATGCTTGAAAAATCACTTGGAGATGTTGCTTATGTTCCTCCAAAGAATTGGAGGAGATGATGATATCATCAAAAGAACACCCCAATAAATTTGCAGTAAGGTCTAAAAATTATCTCCATTAGACAATTGAATGTAGCTGATGCATTACTCAAGCCAAAAGGCATGACTAGATATTCATAAAGACCAAACGTTGTGTGAAACATGGTCTTTAGGATATCTTCATCCACTATTCTTATTTGATGATAGCCACTTTTAAGGTCAATCCTACTAAAGTAGGTAGAGTCTTGTAGCTTATCAAACAGATCTTCTACACGAGGCACGGGAAATCTGTTTTTAATAGTGATATGGTTTAGTGCTCGATAGTCCACACGCATACGGTATGTACCATCTTTCTTTTGCACTAAAAGGACTAGAGAACAAAAGGGAGAGGAACTAGGCCTCACCATCCCTTTGTCTACCAATTCTTGTACTTGTCTCATGATCTCCTCTTGTTGAACTTGAGAGACTTGCTTCCTGAAAGGAGCTCAATACGATGGTCATCGTCCCCTTGCTTTGGAGGTAAGTCCATAGGGATATCGTCGATGAACACATCTTGGAATCCTTTTAGAAAAGTAGAAAAGTCTAACTCTTCTTGATTCCTACCATTTACATTTGATGAAACAGTAAGATCTTTTAAATACTCTTTGACAAAAATCATGTACGCAAAAACCGAGCTCTTTATTGACTTATCAAAAGCAAGAGGATTTACAAGTGGATAGTGCAACCATGCTCACTAGCATCTATATACATGTTCTTTCTCCTGTAGGTGAAGTAGAATCTCCTTTCAGGGAACTTCGTATTGGCAGCCATGCAATCAAACCATGGCGCCCCTAAGATAGCATCCTCATGTTGGAGAGGAGAGATAAACAAGTCTTCTTTGTCAACATAGCTTTGGACATGAAGCCTCAACTTCCCAATCAAGAGAGTAATGGAGGCTTGTTGTCCCATGAAAGTTGTGTCAGCCATTACCATATCTCCCATCTTGAAAGCTTGAATGCCCAACTTGGTGGCCAACTCTATTGATATGAAGTTGTGAGTAGAGCCAGGGTCAAACAAGATGAAGGCATCACGCTCTCTTACCTTTCCCCAAGCATAGGAAAGTGATGATCCTTTGCAATGAACATCCTCTTTTGGAGCTTCGATGGTGGAAGCCCTAGGAGTCTCATTGCAAGCATTCTTCTTGGGGCAAGAACAATAGTCATGTCTTTGCTCCCCACACTTGAAACACTTGTGGTCCTTGCGAAAAGCTTCAAGCTCTTCAAGAGAGAGTTTTTTTTTTCCCTTTGTAAACTCCCTTCTCCTTGGACCGATTGTTGTTGTTGTTGTTGTTGTTGGAAGTACCTTGGGAAGAATTTTGAACATTGGTTTTCCCCTTTGCATCATTTTTGTCTTTGTTTTCCATGGGCTTAACATTCCATCTAGCCCCTTGATGGAAATTGATGCGTGAAGCAACCATGGTGTGATGGATTACTTTGCTAATAGAATCAGGCCATTGACAGTTGATGTATTCGGTCATCTCTTCAGGTAATCCCACACAGAATTGGTGCCTTTGCTTGGCAAAGTATATCTTTTGAAAGACAATAGCCTTGAGATGTAAATCCCAAAACTTGTCTACATACTTGTGAATAGACTCATGAGAGAGAGGCTTCAAGCTACACCATTCGGTAAGCACTTTGTCCTTTTCATCGCTTGCAAGGAATTGCTTCATGTTGGAAACTCGTAGAGTTTTCCATGTCTTTGGGGATTTTCCATTGCCATGAAGGCTAGCCCACCATTGACGAGCTGATTTTTGAAAGTGCATAGCTACATGGCATAGCCTCGAGGACTCCGTGAAGCCCTCGTCTCCAAAGGCCGCATCAAATTGCTGGATGAAGGCCAACACTTTGTCAGTAGCACCAAAGGTGCCATCATAGGTGAGAAAAGAGATACTCTTTCCTCCCTCCTTGAACTTCTTTAACTTTTGGGACCTTCGCCATGCAGGGTATGATTTGCGATGTCCTCTAGGAGAATAGCCATAGCTTTCATCGGAAGAGGAGGAAGGTGAAGAACAAGGAGAAGAGGGTGACATCTTCCTAGCCTTTTTCTTCCTTTGTTTCCTCTCTTCCCTTTTGAAATGACAAGGAGAATGACTATGTGTTGATCTTTTCCTCTTGAAAGGAGTGGGCGATTGTCTAGACTACCATCTTCGTGGAGCCACATCTTCAGAGGAACTTAAAGTTTCATTGCTTCCTTGCTCTTTGTGCGTGTATGTCGCACGTGTCAATGCAATGGAACTTGCCGATACACTGTGTGCGAGCCACAAATGGCTCCAAGCATGCAACTAACCTAAACTAGTAAGCTCAAAGATGGCGATGGTGTGTCACTCACCGCTCTACGCTTGCTGTCGTGGAGGATTCCTCGCCGCAAGAAGAAGGAGCCGCCGATGCACCGCGCTCACCACTTTGCCGTTGTCGCTGCCGTGCCGTCGTCACAACTCTCGATCGCTCTCTCTCTCTCTCTCTCTCTCTCTCTCACACACACACACACACACACACACACACACACACATACACAAGGAGATGAAGGAGAAGAAGATGGAGATGGAGCAAGAGCACTCTTCAATTGCACAAATGAAAGAATGAGTGAATTTTAGGTTTAGTTGACTTTTATATGAGCTCGCCCCATTCACACTTGGGCGCCTATGCTTAGCCAATTAATCCCTTGAATGTTCCAGTTAGAGTGTGCCTCTCATCGGCGATCACTCTTACCCTTTCCTATTGGACCGACAAGCCCGGTACCTGACTCTACCAAATAAATAATACGGTGTCCTTCTTAGGTGATAGGAATGTGCGTGAGGGTTAACACTTTAGATTCCTCCTCTCAAATGGGAGAGAGTCTTCTTTTGGGATTCTCTTCAAGAGGACTCCTAAGCTCTCTCTCCTCTTGGAGAGGAAGGGAAATCCCATAAGCGCGAAGTTGTTGTGTAAATTCGGCTTGCAAAGCAGGGGTGCCCATAGCTTGCTGCAACCTAGTAACGAGATAATTGACAAACATGGAGGCATCATCATTAGCACATTCATTTGCAAAATCAAAGCTATCAATGTTCATTCTACTCTCTTGATTATTGTCAGCCATATTAACAAAATTTATGTATGTGCTTAGTGTATGCTTTGGCAATTCAAAACTTTAGTTGCCACTCCTCTTAGCCTTTGAAAATTGGCTCTTAAGTATCTACACACACGGCTCGAAGTGGTTAATTAAAGAGAGTAGTGGAGTAGGTCTAACATAGCAGAGTTGTCGAGGGCTAGCTCCTTTCGGACTTCTTATGGCTCAATAATGGTAAAGTCGTAGGCAAGTCTAAAAAGACTCCATTATTAAGTCCAAAGCTCCGGAGGTGTGCACCATATCCCACATAGTGGGCTCAACAAAACCGATAATAGATCCCAGTTCCACTTACCCTAATATAATTAACAACATCAACCATTTATAGGTTACTTAAGGACCTCTGTTCTTAAGCAAGAAAAGAGAAACCAAATGCTCTGATACCAATGTAATGGAATTGGCCTATTAACTTGAGAGTAGTGAAAATTAATGAGAATACTTTTAAGAAATTACTTTGTGAGCATAGCGGTTGAACATAGTTGAAGATAACAATATAATCATAGCAATTGGTTAACTTGGCATGAACAATACTTTTACAAGAGAGAGAATTTAGAGAACATGACAACAATTTGAGGACCGGATTTATGTGGAGCCGGTCTCCCCTCTAAGAGGCGTTTGTATTATGATTTCTCCCATTAAGAGAGACTTGTTACAATACAGTCTTTGTGTTCCTTGTGACCTAGGTGATGCAATGAAGATGAAAAACTTCATGCATCACAAGCATAACATAAAATTTGAAGAAAGCTTTAACTATCCCAAGACCTCAAAAACCTTCGAAGGTGGAGAGAGCTAGCAGGGAATGTGGGTAGGGAAGAGGAAGAAGAAACATTTCATAGGAGAAAGAATTAGTTCCTCACTTATCATAACTCTTCTTGCTAGCATACATAATAGCATAGTAATGAAGATGGAGACGATGGCAAGCTTAAGCATTGAAGCATGGCTCTTGGTTGGATTTGCACTCCATAACGAAGAGTGTTGGTGTAGGCTCTCAACCTCTACTTGCTTGGAGAAGGAGAGGAAGCTCTTGCACTTTGCACAATGTATAATGAGAGTGTGTGTGTGTGTGTGTGAGTGTGTGTGGGAGAGTATACCCCCTAGCTTGATTTTGTTGACCCCCCCCCCTTGTAGCTCATGCTTGAAGCTCATTGGACCACTCTAGGCCTAGCCAATCACAAGAAGGAGGCATTACAAGCAACAAGGGTAGCCTTGGGACAAGTGTCCCCCTTTCCCCTTTGAGAGAGAGGACTTGATAAATGCAAAAACAATTAATTAAATCTCTTAAATTATCATTGGACCCCTTGGGTGGCCAACCAATAGGCTTCAGGCACACCATGAGGGCAACATGAGGAGGAACTTGACAAGTGTCCCCTTTGCTTTCTTTGTACTAGGCATGCCTTGTGAGAGTGTGTGTGTTCTCTCTCATCCCCCCTCATGTAGGGCTCGCTCCCTCCTTGTAGGGATTGAAATTTGACTTTTGACACCTCAAGCCCCTCAAGCCTAGGCCCAGTTCCCACCACAAGCTTGACCCTTAAGCACTTCAAGCTTGGGCTGGGTTCTGACCTCAAGTACAGCCCTATCAAGCATGTCAAGTACCTCAAGCATCTCAATAATCAAGCACCTTAAGCTTGGGATGGGTTCCCACCTCAAGCTCAGCCCTAGCTTACCTAAGGTCAAAGGACTTTTACACTAACTATTGGAGGTCTTTAATGAAGCTAACCCTAAGGTCTTATGCTCCGTAGGTTAGCCTTGCTCTTGGATAGACCATCTCTCATTTGGGCCCCTTTATCATTGGCCCCGTGTTGAGATAGATCTATAAGCACATGTCTATATCTTAACCCTTGTTCTCGTTTATTCTCCCACATTAAATGATCAGTTTAATATGAGAAAATCATTTGGGTTGGTTAGATATTAGATTTTATGACAAAGAGAGAGAGATTTATAAAACATACTTGTTTATATATGGTGCTTACTTTTAATAGAATCATTGTAAGTGTTTACAAGGTTTACATTATCCTTTAGTTGAATGCCTTGCATCCACCTTGCATCTTCAAAATGATAGTTCTTAAATTTGACAAGATATCGTCGCATAGTCTTACCACTTCTTAAAACCTTGTCTTCATGAATGAAGAATGTCTGCGAATACTCCTAGGATCTCTCCTTGGCCTTCAAACTCGGGTGGTTCTTCAATTACCGGTTCTTTGGGTGGTTCTCCCTTATAAGGTTTCAAGAGGCTCACATGGAAGGCATTATGAATGAGCAAGATACTTAGTAACCTTAATTTGTAAGCTGATTCATTGATAGGCTTAAGAATTTGAAATGGGCCATACTATCTTTTTTCTAACTTGGCATAGTGTTTTTGGTGACCCGTTGGTAGGCGTCCTTGTGTTCCCTTGCCCTTAGTATGGCTTAGGTGTGCTTTTGGAAACTTGATCAATACCAAATCAGTTTCTTTGAAGGTCAAGGCTCGTATATGCTTATCAAAAAACAATCTTTTGCTTCTATTATGTGATGAATATTGTTTCCTTAATCTTTGAAAAGATTTTTTAAGTTCTCTACTATACTCATCAGCAGTAAATATCTTACCAAGTGTCTTGGGAGCTTGGGTCTTTCTTCAATTACCTCAAAGGGTGCCTTTCCTATAGAAGTATGGACAATGTTATTGTACACATACTCTACTAAGGATAAGTAATTTTCACATTGATCTCTTTAATCTACTTCCATAACATGGGCTTTAAGTAGATCAATAATAGTTGAATTTGCTATCTCACTTTGGCTATCTGTTTGTGGGTGATAGGCCAAGGAGAAATTCAACATAGTACCCAGGTTCTCCAAGAGACCCTTCCCAAAATTGCTAGTCATTATTGGATCATTGTCAGTGGATCTTTGCCGGATACTATAGATCTTGGTAAGCCGTGATAATTAAAGACCTATGACATAAAGAGGGTTTCCATATAATGTGCTTTAATAGTCATTTTGACTGGTTTAAAACGCGCTTGCTTGCTAAACCTGTCTACTATTGTCCATATTCTCGTATTCTCATGAAAGGATTTTAGCAATCCAAAGATGAAATCCATGGATATACTTTCCCATGGGGAATCAGGTATATAGGCATTGGCTAAATCAAGCAAGGCTGCTTCCTTCTATCATACTTTGTCTTTTGACATACAATGCATTTGACAACATAGTCCAGTATGTGTGCCTTCATTGTTGACCAATAAAAGTACATCTCTTCTCCCTTGAGAGTAGCTTGAATCCCTCTATGTCTTGCATAAGGTGGAACATGAGATTTTTACATGACCTTTCATGTAAATTATGTGTAACGCATAACCTATCGCCATAGAGAATATAACCATCTTGCTCATTGTATGGTTCCTCTTTCCCCCCTAGTGCAATGGCTGACATTACATCTTTGAAGTCTTGATTTGTAGTGTATTCATCTATCAAAGAGGATAGATCATTGTGAGTAGCTATTGATACAACATTCACCCCGTGAAATTGCATTGGCCACTTGGTTGATGAAGATTAAATTGTGAAAGAGTGTTTTCCCACCTCATTTGTTTATCACTTAATTTAGTTTGCATCAAAAAGTACTTCAGCTTAGCGGCTTTGTGCATAAAATAAATGGAGTGCCTATGAGATAATGCTTCCATGCATCTAGGCCATGTAAAATAGCTAGCATCTATTTTTCATATATGCCTAGATTCTTTTCTTCCAATCTCCAACTTTTGTATGCTATGGCATGCCCTTCTTGAAGCAAAACACAATGGATTTTAAAAGTCTTTGAAATTTTTGGCAATATTAACAATGGTTGAGAGGTAAGCTTCGCTTTGAGATTTTCAAAAGATTCATTTTCTTTTGAAGTCCATACAAATTTAATGTTCTTTGCAGTCAAAACAAATTTTATGTTCTTTGCATCCATAGCCAAGCTCTTGAGCATGGAGACTATCTATTGAGCTCCCATGAGAGAGAGAGAGAGAGAGAGAGAGAGAGAGAGAGAGAGAGAGAAGGAGAGAGAGTTTGCTTGGCAAAAATGTTCGCTTTGCAAGAGAGCAAAAATGAGAGAGATAGTGCAAGAAAAATATCACAAGTCCCCTTGCTGATTCTCATCCCATACTTGCCCAAACTTCAAACGGAATGCTCACCATGTGGACCAATGAGAAGTGAAGTCTAAAAATGTAACTCCATGCTTATGCTAAAACTTTTCCTTTTCCTTTTGACTTGTCTTTGCCAAGGGTGCACACATACACATCAACTCCCGCAAAGAAAGTGTGAGCTACCTTAGACAAGTGGCCTAGCTAAACTTGGAAGAGAAGGTCTAGGGTCAACTTACCAAAAATGGCAGGGATGATCTTAACTTTAGGCTTTTAATTTTTCTAAGAAATAATTAAAAATAATAGTCTTACCTTTGATTTTATGGACTTGGGTGCAAGATCTTTGTACCATTCTTTGGAGGCTTTGCGAAGCTGAATCAAGCTACAACCTACCTACTAGTTTAGGATTTGCTAAATTAGGATGGACTTTGGTAAAAATAAAACTCACCCTTGGGCTTAAAAACTTCACGTCCTGTGCAAAACCTCAGCACAATTATTTGGAGGAGCCATCAAGCTACTCCCAAAACCTGCTAAATTTAGACTATGTTACCATATATATGTGGTAGTGATGTGTGTGAACACACTTACGACCGTCGGGGCATTTTTTCCCTCACTAGGAGGTTTTTCCCCCCGTGCATTGTATATACACCCATCACTCTAGGGATAACTTATCTTTCCATTGCACACTAAGTAACATACTCTTTGCTCTGTGCCTTGATCTTCCTGCCTCTTCTCCAAGCTGTGTGTGTTTTTGTGCAACCCTAATTACAACAATTGGTATCAAAGGAGGTTGCGTCCTCCCAGGCATAGTTGCCAGTAGCTCTAGCATACACCTACTCACTTTCTCTGATTTTTGTGAGCTTTGGCAAGCATCACCAAGTCAACAAATACTTCAAGAATGCTCGTAGAGCTTAGTCTGCTCAGATTTTCAATTCGGGCTCATTTTGGCCTCTGTTTCCACTAAAAGCAGTACTGCATAGGCTATTTTGTCACTTTGTGCAAAGTTTCTGTTAGTGCCATTTTTGCATAACATGTCCCTTACAGTCTTCTATGATTTGTGCTATATAGCACGTGTTGGTCTTGCCTCGTTTCTCCTCTTTTCGGGAAGTTTTCATATCAGGTGCAAGCATTCACCATGGCTGACATCAACACAGATGTGTTCAAGATGTTTGTTGTTGAGGATAATTTGGATGGGGACAATTACCCTATGTGGGCTTACGTGATGCAACATGTCCTTGTTTCAAAGGGTGTCTAGAATATTGTGCATGGCATTGATGTACGCCCTGGTTTTGGTGATGTTGAGGATGTTGCAGGTTTTGGTGGCAGGGTTGTTTGCTACCAAAGCTGTTTTGCCTACAACTGAGCAAGCTCATTGGGATGTGAGAGATGTGTAGGCTCATGCATTGATTGCGTTGTATGTGAAGTGCAGTATTACTCCTCACATTCGTTCAACAAAATCTGCAAAACAGGCTTGGGATACTCTGGATGTTCTTTATGCAAGTCGCAATGAAATTAAAATTGCATTGCTGCGTAAAGAGTTGGAGTCGAAGATTATGCATGAGGAAGATGAGATGGACACTTTCCTTGCTAGTGTCAAGGATATCAATGAGCAAATTATTTTTGCAGGTGAAATCATTTCTGACAGTTCCCTTGTGCATACTATTCTTGATGCTTTGCCAGATTCTTACCAGACTTTTGCTAGTGTACTTGGAGACTTATGACCCAAGGAAATCTTGAAGTTGTCAAGTTTGATACATTATGCACATTGTTGTTGCAAGAAGTCACTTTGTAGAAAAAACAGGGCTAAACAATGTGCAGTTGAACATGCCTTTGCTGCTCAAATAAAAGGTGCTAACAACAATGTAGCCACTTCCATGGTTCTTCTGCGAGTGGTAAATCACTTGTTCCTAATGCTTCTACTGGCAAAAATTTGTCTGGTAATTTTGGTGAAAAAGGAAAAAAGAAGATGTGTTGCCATTATTGTAAAGCTAATGATCACTTGATCAAGTAGTGTCCTAAGTTGAAGGCTAAAGAGGCTAAGAAGAATGAGGCTGGTTCCACTATAAATGCAGCTATTGTCGAGTCTTCTGTGAAAGGAGATTGTGATGCTGATGTTAATGCAGAATGGGCTTTCAAAGCAGAGTGCACTTATGATCCTTTTGTCCATGATGCATGTATGTCAATTGATGCCATGAGGGATTCACTATTAGCGAGGAGGAGATGCCACCTGCGTGCATACCATGTAAACTCTCTTTGTGAGATTTGTACTCTTTTCATATAATATCAATGACTCGGATTTCTACCATTGCATTGTGGTTCATTAGTGATTGCTAGAGGAGCCCACAGCGGCCTGGTATATCCTATGCATGTATTTGAGGTTCGAGACGGTGTAGTCTCGTTTTTGTTGCTGACATGCTTTGAGCGAGAGAAGAGGCCTATCTCTTTTGCAGGTGAGCTCCACCATGCTCACAAGATAGAGCATTTAGATGTGCATGTCGTGCCAATAGACTCTGTAGAGACAAGGGCATAGTGACGGTGCGCTAGCGAGACACAGTAGGTGCTGTCAGAGTTTGTGCAAGCAGAGGTAGAGCAGGTATGCTCCCTAGAGACACAGACAGAGATGACATACATGGAGTTCTTTGATATGCTCATGCTAGAGGCTGATGAGTTGGTGTCAGGACGAACAGTTTTGCCTATGGCACGCAGGGATTTAATATTTGCGTAATTACCAAAAAGAATGTGTGACCACAAGGTCTTATTGACACATTTACATAATCACACTTAACATGATCACAAACAAGCCGGTTAAGAGCACGTGGAAACCCACAAAAAGCCCGTCGGGCTATTCAGTTTTCACTGCGAGCCTGCCGAAAAAACCCAGTAGCCCGGCGCGGCCGCAAAATAATATATATATAGGGCCCCGATCGAGACCGCTGGGTGTTATTCCTTGAGCCATCTTGTGTGTGTGTGTGTGTGTGTGTGTGTGTGTGTGTGTGTGTGTGTGAGAGAGAGAGAGAGAGAGAGAGAGAGAGAGAGACGATCGAATTCACAGGTACGTTGAGAGGAGAGAGGGGGTCGTGTGGGAGCATGCTCTAAGTTGCAATGCGTGGCAATAGCGGAGTACCTGACCACACGACCCCGGTATGTGTTGTGTGTGTGTGTATGCGTTGTGTGGTAGCGTGCCTTGTGTCGCATTGCATGGCAGTCAATAAGGTATCTTACCACGCAATGCGAGTGTGTGCGTAAGCCATTCTACGGAATAGTGCTTACCACGGGGGCATTACCTCGGTGACGCCTGGAATATGGTGCCCTTGTGGTAAGTATTGGCTCATTGTCTGGGTATTACGTCAGTAACACGGTGATTCTAGTATCCTTATGGTGAGTCAACTTCCCTTCTCCTTTCTAGAAAAACATATGGGCATCGATCGGTAACGCGGCTATATGATGCTTGTATGCAAGCCATTATTTCTCCTTAGATTCGGGCGGCACTCGGTCGGGAATGTGGCTATTTGAGTGTTGTTTATTAGAAGCATTTGTTTTTGCATAAATGTAGTATTCAGGTCGTTAACCCGATCGTACAAACGCCATATAATTTGTATGTGCATGTGCAATTCATTTTTTTAAGTATTAAGTATATGAAATACTTGGTCGGTAACATGGGCATGAAGAGTATTTCGTATATAAATGTTTGAATTGTTTGATATTGTTGTTTTTAAGTGCTTTTATGAAAATATATACTAGCTAACCATATTCAAAAGAATGCTTAATTCATCAATCGTCGTCACTATTTTAAATATTACATTTACATAAATTCTATGTAAAAAAGTATATGCACACAATTTGCATGTTAAATATTCATTTTTATCTTTTTAAAGAGCAAGACTTTCTTTGCAATTTTTGATTGATTTGTGTACTTTCAATGTTGTAATTGAGCTAAAATAAAATTGGCAATATGTACATTTGTGAGCATGTATCTTCCAAGAGGCATTTTTTTTGAAGTGAATCATGATAACGTGCAAAATATAAACTCATGTATGTTGTTCTATTGGAAGATTTTGAATCATTTTGGGTTTTTAACATGTTCTGTTAGATATGGACAATTTTATTAGGAATGACTTATTTACACGAGTAAACATAGCATTTTAAAGTCAAAATGATTATCAACCTGAAGATATAATCTTGCACAATTTTTTGAAGTCTTTAATTCAGTGTATGCTTTGTTTGAACTAGCATGAGAGTGCACACGGAAAAGTATAAGTTATAAATTCACAATATGCTAAAATATCACATTTTTAACATGTATTGTTTGATCTGGATGAATTTCTTAAAAACTACTTGTTTGCTCTGCATTTTACACGAGTAAACATTGCATTTAAAAGTGAAAATTGTTTCCAACGTGTTCAAGTCTTAAAGTCTTTAAGTCATGGTTATGGTTTGTCTGAACTAGTGTGAGAGTGTTAGTGCAGTGTGCAGCTATGAATTTATTTTTATATGTTGTTTTTTATTATTCAATGCTAAAATGACGCCATATCAAATGAAAATTATTATGCATGCCATTAAAAAAGAATGTATTTTGGCAATATCATCATGTGTAGATAGTCTCATACAACAGATTAGTGAAAGTAACGTTTTCATTAAAGACCTCACTAGTGCTATATGGGAGAACACAGAGCGTAGGCTGCGAGGTGAAGGACAATATGAGTTGCTAATTCCAACACGGATTCGAGAATTTGACCCCCACCACAAGGTTAGGACAGTGTTCGGCAATATGAAAGTCTGTTGCAGAGACTTAAAGAAAGATATCCCTCCTACCTGCGAGATGACAAATTTAGAGATCTGGGACAAATTATGAAGGAACAGAAGGTCAAGATGAAGCGGGTCAAAGCTCAGGATCAAACTTCCTTTCCCAAGAGATTGAAGATGGCCCAAGATGCGCAAGCAGCTATGGATGGTAGATCAGATGACAGCGGCACCGATATAATCATATGCATGGAATTGAATGCTAAGTGCGCTCATCTAACTGGCATTCCCCATGGAGCCTTGGTAGAAGGTACAAGGGTTGGAGTAGGCTCTTTTGGTTTGTGCACATTATACACCATTAAAGGCATCTCTTTCTTTCCGGAGCACATTACATATGTGGAAAAATGCTACAAGGGAGAGAGTGAGGCAAAATTTGATAGCTTTTAGACAGAGCAAGGAATAAAAATACTTCACCCCTCCATTGTAAGATGCATTGGCTTTACCACTGAAGCTCCCTGGATCACAATATTTCCATACTACAATGGGGTACCTTGGGAGACATGATGTGCCGCTTGCCATTCGCCCACGGAGCATTCAGACACCACATGCATAGGCTACAACACGGCTAGAGGTCATTGCCACCAGCAAATTAGTGCTTATCAGAGATAGAGACAACACGGATCAAAGCAATGATTGAGCAGATGCCAGCAATCTGTCACGCCTTAATTGATGTCGTTGCGGCTACTCATTCGACTAGTATAGTGCATAGTGACCTGCACCCTTTCAACATAATATTGGACTTTACTCGCGAAAATAAACCCCACGTTGGCATCATTGATTGGGGAATGATGCTTAGAATGCTAGCTAAGCGTGTATCAAATAATTATCAGCATTAAAGCGGACAATCGGACCCTGAAATTTTGGAGGCATGGAAAGCAAGGGAAGGAGAGATTGCAAAGCGACCGTGGATTTCTCCGATACTATATGATCCATGGTGCACATCATACAAAAAAGCAAGTGACATTTATGCATTAGGTTATCTATGACATGTTGATAGATTTTTGGAGTGCAGCTAGGAAAGTTTATTTCCCAGAAGAAGTCTTTTAACACCCCGATCAAGATGTTATGAGGGCCATTCTGATAAAAGTAGACTATTGAATGAAGTTAAGAGAGCAAGAAACTAGAAGAAATGCATTAGATGTTTAGCTGACAGAGAAAGATGCAGAAATAACACGGCTTTCTATAGCCACCAAACACCCCAACCATCATAGGTCCAGATGGAGAAAAGTATTCATTGCCTAAGCCAAGATGCTCTAAATTTGACACAACGAATGAATCCACCGCCTGTACAAGGGACACACATTAGTCACCTTGTCCTGCATCCAGATTTGTTCCCCTCGTCTACTTCGGATGCATCTTCATCTTCCCAATGTCCAGTTTGCTACAAGAATTTTGATGGATGGAGTGGATACTATACATTGACATGTGGTCATTATTATCACTTCGTCTGTTTAATTCGTCTAATGCAAAATATTAGTCGATGTGAAATTTGTTCACAAGATATTCCACAAGGAATAAATTATATGTTTGGCATGGCAAATGAGTATAAATTCAAGCAAGCCCGCCAAGATACCCCTAGCACAATTAGAAATCTGTTTGGTGGCCAAGATGCTGGTTCTGAGCATAACAATTGAGATCGACAAACTATGTATAATCGCTACTATGAAGCATTGTATATGATCTAAACACATTGAATACAAGCTCTTTCATAATGGTTTTTGACACAATCTTCATTCTACTCTCAAGTTATATTGAATCTGTGAAGTTGTTATCTGGTTCTAAGTCTGAGTGTTGTGGGTCTGATCCTTGTAATTCAACTTCCACATCTATTATCAAATTCTCTTCTATTTCTTCTATAGTGCATTGAGATACACCGACATTGAACTCTTCTTCGTCTTCTTTTTGACAATCATACAACCAAGTTGGCATTTCCTCCTCGTAAGCCAGCACTTTCGATGTGATGCAATATCTTTTCGTTGCAAAATATATACACTAATTTTTCAGCTCTGTCTGCTAATAGTCTGCTACAAATAGTGTTATGAACATACTTGTACATACTCCAGTTTCTCTCTGAACTTGAGTTTTCTGCACATTGTGCCATTACTTTCATTGCAAGGGGACGTAAGGTCAAGTAATGCTCTCCACCATTCATCATCCACCACTTCCATGCAGGTTGCTCTTTTGCCATTGACTGTACAAAATCATTCGCAAATGGACCTTCTTTTAATCTAAGTGCACTCATTTCTTTGATACAATCAATTCGGTCCTAAATGTTGGAGTAGAACGTGTTAACCACGTGATAGAAATCATTGACCACCTCTGTATTGGACATCATATCTAAATTCCAATACTCCGAATTGACCTGTAAGCCACACTATGGAGTGGACTATGAGCGCTCTTCCATCTTGCATGAAAATACTTGGATAAAATTCTTCATTGTTTGCTAGAGAATGGTAGTTGCCACTCCTTCTCTGCTACAGACTCTTTTAGCTCCTCAAGATTTTCAAGACTCTCTTGGATCTATCATAACGGGATCATTTTACATGGTATGCATCCATTAAACTCCTCCACCAAGCAGCCTTGTTTATAGAGCTGCGTAGACATGTAATTTTCTCTTTCACTTTTTCTTTCTGCTCAATTTTCCATTCATCAAAGGCCGTGCAATTGAAAGTGTCAATCATAGCACACTTATTGCGGATAAGTGATGTATAAAAATGCGTACAAAACCGAGTTTCAACAAGAAGTTTCAACATCACTGACATATGTGTTATGTACAAATCGAGCACTCTTTGTCGTTTCAAGATAAATTTCACAACTTGGCGTACTGTGTCAATTATTTTGGCAAACCATGTGGTTTCTTCACTAGTGTACCAATCCTTTAGCACCAAGTTTAAGATGTGCGTATTACAACCATTGGTGAAAATGTGTGGAAAGCACTTCTTTATTAATTTACTAGCGTTTTTACAGTTCTTTGCGTTGTCCATGACTACTTGAGCGACATGTTCAGCTCCGATTTCTTTAATTACATTAATCAAGACCTCAAAATTAATATTTTCCACTTTTAATTACACCAAAATTGTCAATCGCCTTTATGAACATTTCTCCCCTTGGACAAACCAGTGTTACATTGATCAGTGGTCTTCTTTGAACATTTGACCAACCATCACTCACAATTGTGCATCTTGAAAGCAAAATATTCCCAAGTATTATGTTGGCAACAAGCTCTTTGACTTCGATGTAACATTTGTCCAAGAGCACATTTCGTATCGTGTGATAAGAAGGAGTTGAAAATCCTGGGCCAAACTCACCAATTTCCTTCCAAGCAGCCTTCCAATGATTGTTGTTTACCATGACCATAACACTTTCAATGAAGAAAATTTCTATGGCGAGTGTAGTTTGTGCTTCTTCTAGAGACTGCATCCGAAAGCTTTGATGCAATGGTTTTTGACACATTTAACCAAGTCCACCTTCATTGTGACGCTTAAAAGAAACGTTGCTTGACATTTCCTCTCCCTACGTAGGCTGTTCACCAAGGTTAGTTGGTGTCACCAAAGGATCAGCAGAGTTAATATTTGGCTCTGACTACTCTTGACTTGCATCTACAACAGAGCTATATATATGTTGTCTCTTGCCACCCTTTTGGGCGAGCTCTTCTCTCAAATGCTTCGCAATTGTAAGTGTCTAAGGATGTTCACATTTTTTACAACTCTTTTTAATGCCACCCAAAAAATGGTCCCTAATACGTGGTGCACCGCCTGATTTTATTGTGAAGCAAAATTTACATTGCCGCTCCATGTATCGACCGCATATGTTGTGAGCATAATCCCACTCTTTGCCATGAGCTTTTTTATTCTTTGGCTTCTTTGTACCACTTGTGCCCACATTTTGCTCCATTGCTTTTAATTTAAAACTGAAGACAAAAGAACTAGATGTTCATTTTTTATTTAAAAATTCTTCTTTTCAATATGTATTAAAAAAACAATCACCAAGAAAGTAATCAAATCTACACGATATGAGATTAAAAACCAATCTTCTTTTCAATATATATTAAAAAACCAATCACTAAGAAAGTAATCAAACTCGGGGGGTTCACTATGTGTAAAACTACTATATCACGTGCGTTCAGGACATGTTTGTAAAACCCCTTATCTGTGAATTTTGTTAAAAATATAATGTACCCTTTTCTTTTAAAATATGTAAGTTTTTTTCAAATTTGAAAAAATAATGCCCTTTTGTATATATATTTCTGTAAGTTTCAAGAACTTTAAATACCCTTCTGTTGAACTCACGTGATAGGTTACATTTTTATTAGGTGACCTCCTCGGGTAATCAAATCTGCACGATATGAGATTTGCAATGCACTCTAGTCAATCCACATATCGATCACCTATTGTTGTGGCGGTTACGCCGCTAGCGGTGGCTATGATAGCGAGAACTCAACCAACAAACAAGAATGTCAGACGAGGACGGAGCTTGACCCATAGGTGCATGGAAACAAATAGGTGCGTGTCAAATCACCTACTCGACCTTCTAATGACAATCACTACCAAGGAAATCAAATCTAAGTTCTCATACACAAGTGATTGAAATCCGTACTACGAACAAATGCTATCCGAAACATGATTTAGAGTCATCGAATCAGCCTCAAACTCGAAGGGAGGTCTCTACACTAGGTAAGGACAATACCCTATGAATCTACAATACAATCTCAACCTCTAACCACTCCGTGCGGTAAACGCGTATGAAGACAGGCCAAAAAATATAGGTGACCAAATCTCGACTCCGATGGTACTAATGTGTAGCTCTATTCGCTGTGGTTCTATAGATATATGGCACGCTCAATTCCGACACACAAGTAGGGAGAAAACTCACATAGAAGTTCGCGGGAGCTCACCTCGCGTAGAAGCCGAATGTGCGCACGCTTGGTATCGGTGCGTAGCTCTCGCTGTTGCTAGCACAATGGCGGTGTCGCTTCTCCAATGGTGGCTCCTTAGCTAGCGTAGCAAGAGGATAGACTCTCTCTCTCTCTCTCTCTCTCTCTCTCTCTCTCTCTCTCTCTCTCTCTCTCTCTCACTCACTCTCTCTCAGACACAGTCACGGCGCTCAAAAACTCACCTTGATTAATGATTCAAAATTGTGTCCTTCGGTTTACAAAAATTGGCTCTTATACCTCAGCCTTGGAGGTGTGAAAATATCTCTAATCTAATTACATAAGCAGGTGAAACTACTTGGGGAATACAATCTGGAAACTCAATTGAGTCCCGCTAATTACAATGAATCGGCTCCATGAAAAAAATGAAATGTCAGAAAGACATTTATTACAATAAGTGTTTACAAAAACATGAGAGTGAGCAAAAATTTATAGGTGTGGTCCTCCGCTCAACACTCCCCCCCTCCGTGTTCATGTCGTCCCTGACATGACATCCTTGCTTTGTCTTTAGTGGAGTCCCGTCGATTTCAACATCTGAAGATGTGACTCGTACTCAGGTTTCCAATGGTCAGTGTAGGGCCGAATATCTTACTTTCATGAGTAAAGAAACCAGTGTAGAATGCCTCCTCAAAGGACTGCATGTGGAAGCTCGGCATAAACATGATTCGCTAATAAAAGAGGTGTAATACTTTTGGAGATGTCTGCAAGGCTAGATCATATATCATATCTGTCACTGTGTCGGCCGTTCACAACAATGTTGAGCTGGTAGCTTTATCCGACGCGAACACTTCAATGCAAGCCAATAAATGTTCTGCAAATCTTTTTGAGCATTTGACAGGAAAGGTCAGGAGAGCCAGTAAAGAGCTTAATGGTGCCCGTTAGGGTCTTCACCATGTAGGCCTTACTTATTCTCTCTCCCACCTTCGGTCCTGGCATCCTAGGGTAATTGAGCCAATTTGGCTTCTTTGTTGTGATTCTGCCATGCTCTTGGTAACTCCTGACTCGTGGCACTGGACAGAATGTTGCATCTTCTCTAACTTCCTTGGGTGCCTCCACTGAATAGATTAGGTAGGTTGGGTACTTTTTCAACCACCCTTTCCTCCATCTCGGCTGGGAGTCTACTATCTTCTTTGATTCCTCCTCTTTTGTGATGTCTCCTTCATATAGCGCGACATAGTGCTCCTCTTCTAGCCTTTTCTTTGTTTTCAGCACTTCAAACTTTAGTAGAGGAAGGGGCAATGTAGGTTGCATCCACTGTTCTTGCAGCACCTTAGTATCCAACCCGTGAAGTCCGATGGAGAACAGGAGTCTTCTTTCCCACTCCATGGCCGCCTTTGCACTCTCCTCTGTTGCCTGCTCTATCTGCTCGTGCAATCTGTTTTCCTCCTCCTCGGTAAGTCTTGATGTTGTGGCTTCTTCTTGTGCTCGGGCTGGATCTTCAATAGTTGTGGCTTCCCCAGTCTCTGGTAGCTCCACGGCTGCCCCGCCTGTTTCTTCTTGTTGAACCTCTGTATCTTTTATCATTTTGTCTTGCAGATCTTGGAGCTGCTTTCGGAGGGCCTCATTCTCTGCTCTCAGTGCTTGGTTCTCTGATATAAGTAGTTCTTTTGCAGCCAATGAGCCCTCCACAATGTGCAATCTCTGCACTTGCTCTAGCCGCAATTCTCTTTGCAAGCTCTGGACTTGATCTTCCAGAACGGGGACTATTGCTCCCTCTGGCTCTACTCCTGCTCTGCTAGCTCTTGGTGTGGATCTAAGCCTTAGGATTGTTCTCTCCTGCAACTCCATCCTTTCTCGTAGCTCAATGAGCTCGTCCTTTGTAGCTTCCAATTCATCTTCAATTCTTTCTTTGGCTTCTTGTGCACTGGCCACCTCTCTTGAAGCATCAGCAAGTTGGAGGATTAGTCCATCTCTTTCATTTTCTGCTTCTTCTTTGCTGTCCCTCATTGTCTTTGATCGGGCGTTGATCTGCTGCAATAGTTGATGCACTTTCTGGATATCTCTTTCATCCTCATCTTCAAGCTCATCCTCATCTTCAAGCTCAAGTGCTCTTTCTACTATAGTCTCCTTTAGCTTCAACTCATCCTTTGCCTTCTCAGGTACTAACCTCTACTCTCTGTCTAATCTATTCTTGGTCCTCCTCTCCGTTCCTCTCCTTTCTTCTTGTGCTATGGCAATACCATACACAACCATTAGGGACTCTTCTTGAGTATATCCTGTGTCTATTAGAGCATCATATTGCTCTTTCTTCTCTTGAACTGGATCCGTTGTCTTCTCCTCTTGCTGTATTTCGGGCTTTTCTAGCACATCCACCTCAACTTCAGTAGTCGTCTCCTCCACTATCTTTTCCTTTCCTTTAGGACTTGGCTCCTCTACCTTGCCCTTGCCCTTATCACCTCTTTTTAATTCAGCTTTAAGGTGTTGAACTTCTGCTTCAGTGTATGGCTCTATTGGTTGCTGCTCTAAGATAGCTTATGATTCTTCATAAGCCTTGATATATTGATCGTACTGATCAATATTTGGTCTTGTTGAGCTGGCTCCGACTTTTGTTGGGTCTGGTACCCACTTTTCCTCAAAATCTCCTTTTAAAGCTCGCTTGGCTCTAAACTGTTCAATCAGCCTCTCCATTCTGGCGGCTTTCTGGCTCTTAGTTTGCTTTGGAGCGGGTTTCTTCTTGGTCTTCTTCTTGAGGGGCTCGTCTTCTTCTTCTTCTGGCTCGGAAACAATTTCTAGTTTTTGCCTTGCCCTTGTTGACACTCTCTTTGTGACCTCTGGCTGGTCTTCATCTTCATCTATCTCTTTTAGCCATTGGTTTTGCGAGGGAGCCTTTGGCCACTGGTCCCTTGCTCTGATAGCTTCATAAGCTATCTTAGTCAACACTTCGGCTCCTCCAATGTACTTTGGCTTCTCATTCTGCAAAGCAATTACTTGCTCATGGATATGCTGAGCATAATTGACTTCCTTTGGAATGTTGCTCTTTATTGCCCAAGTGATTGTTGTGGAAATATCATGTGGTGGTGTGGTATACTTCTGTGGCCTTTTGCTGCATATGTGTAAAAACTGGTTGTAGAGGCGGCAAAGCTTTGCTGCTCTCGGATCTGCCATGTCTTCATAGGTGGCATTTTGCTTCTTTGGCCCATACACTTCTATGGCTTCTCGTCTTTCTCTGACTGAGCATCCTTTGTTGTGCAGCTTCAGAGCATCTGCAATGAGCTAAGGAGTGATAACCACTTCAACCTTTTCCGTCCAAGGTTGTGAGTGTAGCCTTTCCGTCTTTCTGTACGGTGGTTGCCAACTCATACACTCTTTGAGTGTCTACTCCTGATGGTCTGGAAGTGAAAAAACTGTGGAGATCTGTCCTTTCCAGGTATATGCTTATCTCCTCTGTTCTGTTGTAGTCCACCAGTTCTTGGGGAATCATTGGGATATCCAACCACTGTTTGTCCCCATGGGTCTCTGAAAGTACCTTGGTATATCTTTATCCCCTGTTCTTCTAACACTGCTTCTTCTACCCAAGTCTTTGTGGGCTTGAGAGTCTCTGGGGGAATAAAAAATGGCTTGGCTTCTGCTATTGCTTCCTTGAGTGTCGGTCTCTTTCTCTTTGCTGACGACTTCCCTGAATCCATGGATCCTGTAACTTCAATTTCAGAAGTTAGCGTTTTTTTCAATACTGAAAGCCGAAATTAAGCTTTTAACTATCCAAATGACTTAAAAATTGAAACATAAGCTATTTAGGGCCTAAGGATGCAATGCATGTAGAAAAATGTGCAATTTGGGTGCAAAATCATGCTGGAGACATCATACGCGTATGATGTCTTTTGTGTCCAAATGGCTTGATATTGGTTGTGCTTGTAGCTGATAGTACATACATCCATTCTATATGCCTGGATTTGAATTTGGGTCCCATTTGGTCAAGTTATGGCCATTTTAGTCCTGGTCACGCTCTTTGCAAGATATTGAGAGAGAATTGGATTTTGTGATCCAAATTGGATGAAACTTGATGGTTTGCTCTCAAATGGCATGTAGATCACTTCTGTGTGGTAGTTGCAACTCTGAAATGCAAAAATCAAGTAGGGAGACATCATACGCGTATGATGTCTTTTTGGGTAAAATTGAACCATTTTACATTGTAAGCTTGGATTTGGCTTTATATAGGCTTAGACAATGATTTTATGAAATTTGGGTATAGTTTGGACCAAAATTGGCTCTGGAGACATCATACACGTATGATGTCTTTTGTGTCATTTTTGCATGAGATTGATTCTGTGGGCTCCTCATATGATAGTAAAGGAGTGTGTGTGCTCAAATCTTGACTTGAAGTTGAGTATGATGAATTTTGGCAAGATTATGCTTTAAATAGAGTATTTTTCGCTAATTGGGCTAGTGGAGTGATCCCCTTGACCAAATGGTACCAAACTTCATACGTGGCATGTATTTGATATATATAATGGATATATGATGAGAAATGATCAATTTTGGCTCTGTATGTGCAAAGTGACATCATACGCGTATGATTTCTTTTTGGTCAAAATGGTACTTTTTGGTTCGAGATAGCTTGTGCATGTGTTGAACAACAATCCTACAAAGTTTCATTGAGTTTGGAGCTATTTTGGCAAATCTAGGGCCATAAGTCGGTTTTATGCCCTACTTTGCGTCTTTTTAGTTTCCAATTGGTTTTTCAAGTCCAAATCTCATGATAATTTGTACATTTGATGTTGTTAGCATATAGAAAGAGGCTATGCATTCATGTGTTCAAGATGATGTGAAAATCATGCTGTGAGACATCATATGCATATAATGTCTATTCTTGATAAAAAGTGTTTTTTTGTGCAAAGCATGGTTTGTGCTAGTGCCCTAAGCCCTGCTAACTAGTTTTCAACCTTAGAAATCATCAGTTTAGTTAAAAGCCCCCCTTTGTAGGCATTTCAGTCTCCGAAGTCGTCTTTTGGTGTTGGAGTTGATTTTCCTCAACCTTTCCCCTCGAGAGTTGCATCCCGAGCTCAGTTGAGGTCTTGGGAAGTCTTCTATGTGGTTGGACTCGACCTTGGTTCCTTCTTTTCCACCTTTAGCCATTTGGTTGCCCGAAAGCGTCTCTTTCATCATTGGTAAGTGAAACGGATTTCTCTTGGGTTTTGCTTGTACACATGGTCATTGATGGCTATTTGAAGCTGCTTGTGAAGTTTCTTGGCAATCGGTCGTCCATTTTGGCCGTTATGCCAAAATGACGCTTTGTGTGTCTACCGCCAAATCGGTTGTTTCGACCCATTTTTGGTGGTCCAAACCTGGAGATACTCTATGGTTGCATTGTCCTCGATGTTGTTAAGCTTCTTGTGACGTTTTGTGTCGTTTCGACAACTTTTTCCTGTTTACCGCTTTGCAGGCTCTATCGACCTAGGGTTTTTTCAGTTGGTCTTTCTCATACTTTGAGAGTTAGGAACTCATCTTCTACACTAGGGTAAGCCACCTATTGGTTCTTGCATGGTTTGGTTAGGCGGTTGTGCCTCTACCTAGCATTCTACCCATTTCCCCGTCTGCTCTTGTTTCTTTGTTTTGGTTAGTTTTCGCGACAAAAGTTAGTGGTAAGCATCAAAAGCTTATGGCAACGAGTCTACCTCTCATATCTGGATTCCTCTGAGCTCTCGTAGCAGTCGTAGAAGGTTGTAGAAGGTCGGATGCTCCTGTGTGCTCTTTGCTCTCTCCAAGTGGGTAATAGTGCAAATGAGCTTGTAAGTGAAGTCAAAAATACTTAACTTTGGACTTCCTGGCTCACTTGTTACCAAATTTGACATGTGCTCCTATCTCATTATGAAATGAACTTTAGGATTTGAAATTTCTCGATTTGGACTCCGTTTGACCTGTTTCTGAGAAATTTGTCCACTTTGCCAAAATTCTGCCATTTCGGGCTTTCCGCAACTTTTTCCGAATTGTACCTAATTTTTACCATGGGTTGCCCTTGTCATTAGGATCATCACCATCTATTCTTGTCTTTCTTCTGATCTTGTTTCACCTGCTTTTTTATTTTTCTTTTACTTTTATTAAGAAAATCCTAAAAAATAAAGGAAAATAGCAAATTGAAGCCAAAAATTTCCAAAAATACACAATAATTAGCTGGTAAGCCTGTGTATATGTATATACACTTATTTGTGGTTTCTCGGCTTGGATTACCACTTTTTGGCTCCAAAAACACGCATATTTAGTCGTATTTACAAACTTAGAGACTCAAATTCATCATTTGATCTCTTATTATTGCAAAACAAAGTATATAAGGGCATAGATATTATCAATATCCGCAATCAAACATAAAAAATTCAAAATCATGTGAGACATGCCCTTGTAATATCATTTTCTTTGTCCTTATGGCTTGTAGTTCCTGTATACCTGTATACCTCCCCCCCTCCTAGTCCAAGTCCTCCCGGATGAGTATGAAGTGTTTGAGGGTGAAGCATTGTATTTGTTGTGGTCATGCTTGGTCAATTCAATTGTAGAGCGATGAAATAGCAATATTTCCAATAATGTCTCTCTTTGTTTGATTGTCAGGTGTTTAGGCAATATTTGGGTTGTCTGTAGCACTTTTGTAGTGGAATCAGTATCTGGATTCTTCTTTACATTGTTACCCTTTTTTATAATCCAAATTTGCTTCCGATTTGCCTGTGCTTGCCACAATTTTTTTGCTACCCAAATTTGCTTGACTTTAGGTTGTGATGTCTCTATCCTTGAGTACTTAGGATTCTCTGTTGATTGTACTGAAGGGAGTTTCTGCTTACAGATCTTTGGAATCCAAATTTCCTTGCTATGGCTTTGTGCTGTCATCAACTTCTTTGGAATCCAGATCTGTTTTACTAAATTTGATTGTCTGAAATCACTCTGTTGTCTGGTGTTGAAGACTTTGTTTTGCACCTTTGTTCTCTCTGGCACAACCTTCTTTGGCCTCCATACCAACTTTGAGTCTATCTTTATCCAAGGTTGAGCTGTGCTTTTATTTTCTGTCTTCTTTACCCATTTCTGAGAGTTCTTCGTTGAGGAGCATTCCTGTTTTGTAGAAGTGGCTTTTGTTTGCCATTGCTCCTTCTTAATCTCTTTAGGTCGTTTACCCTTGTCATTGGATTCTTCGGCTTGCACCTGTACGTTTGCTTTGGAGAACGGAATTGATTGACTTTCCTCCTCATATTTGATGTTAATTGAATTAGAGCTCCAATTAATCATCGCATTGTACTGCTTTTGCCATGGTTGTCCTAGCAACAACGGATGTTGCGTAGCTTTGTCTTCAACCACATAAAACATATGTGGATACACATTGATTTATCTGTATGTGCAGTACTTGCATCCGATTGCTTTAATTGAGTGTTCTGAATAACTCTTCAACTCTTGTTTGGTAGTTTGCAGCTTAGTGTCACGTTTCAATTGCTTGTACAAACTGACTGAAAGCAGGTTAGCTTGTGCTCTTGAATCCAATAGTGCTCTGGCTTTAACCTGGTTTGTGCCCACTTTGACCTCGATGATGGGTTCTACTTTGTCTTCACCCATTTCAGAAACACTGACTGCGCTTATTCGTAAGGCTCCTTCATTGCGCTGTCTCTGACGTAGTAGTCTTCTTTTCTCCATTCATTCTTTTGCTTCCACTTGCGCTTCCTCAACAATCTTTTTCTTTTTCTGAAGTCGCAGCTTATCTTGATGTATTTTGAGAAGCATCTCTTGGGTTAGTAGCAAATGATACTTCTTCATCTGCATCCACTAATCAAGTTTGGCATTTCTTCTCTGTCTAATGTAGCAAGCTTGACGGCCCCACTTGGTGATAGATCTTTAATCACAAGAGGTCTCATCCCTCTCGTTTTAAGTTTTTTTGCATGCTATTTTAGAGTGTATACTAGGACAAAGTCCCCAATATTAAACTTTTTAGTTCGCACATGCTTATCAAAGAACTCTTTTTGTCGCCTTTTCTGAGTGTAGATTGAATCCACGGCTTTTAAGCGAAGCTCATCTAGCTTTTCAAGGTCATCTATTCTATCTGAAAGCTAATGTCCTGTCCACTCTAATTCCTTAGCTACTCTCAGTGTTGGAATTAAAAAATCTATTGGTAAAATAGCATTCAAACCAAAAACCATGTTGTATGGGGTCGTTCCTATGGATGTTTTATATGCTACCCTATACGCCCATAATGTCGAATGCAATTTTTGGTCCCAATCAGTTCTCGACTCAGATACAATCTTTGTAAGGACCGTGCAGATGGTTTTGTTCGTCACTTCAGCTTGTCCATTGGCTTGTGGATGATATGGAGCTGATTTGCGATGTATTACCATAAATTCGTATAGAAGGATCTCCATCACTTCATTTATGAAGTGTGTGCCTCGATCACTCACAATTTCTATTGGTAATCCATATCGTACAAAGACGTATTCATACAAAACTTGTGCCGTGGTCCTGGCATCTGCTTTTGAGTTGCTTTTGCCTGAACCCACTTTGTTAGATAGTCCGTCGCCACAATGATGTATTGTGCATGAGTCTTGTATGCAGGAGGTGAGATAGCTCCAACATAATCAATCCCCCATTTTGCAAAGGCTCTTGCTCCCATCATTGGTCTAAGCGGCATATCATCTCTTTTCAGTGGTACTTTTGTCTGCTGATAGTCATCACATCGTTTTACGTATTCCTCAGCGTCCACGTGTAATGTCAGCCACCATATTCCTGCAACTAAGACAATTTTTGTTGTCTTATCACCTGAGAAATGGCCTCCACCTACTCCTCCATGAGCTTGCTCTAGGATTACCACATACTCTGACTCTGATGCGCATATCCTAAGCCGGTTGTCCTTTCCTTTCTTATAGAGTTGATTTCCTATTAAAGCGTAATCTCGCGCTTCTGTCTGTACAGCTCTCTGACGCGCTTTTGAGGTTCCCTCTCGAACAGTTCTATTTGTGAGATATTCAACAATATATTGACTCCATTCAGGAGCGATCATTATCTGATACAATGTTGAATACTCAGCTGGCGGTTTTGACGAACATGTAATACATATTATGACATATTCATGTACACTCTCTTTCATTTCTGGCCAGTAGACTCCCAGTTGTAAGAGATTCCTGTACGTGTTCCTTCTTGAACAATGAAATGCACATTCCTGAACATGTGCTTCTCGCAGATATATGTTATATTCTTCAGGATTGATGCATAACCTTAAAATGTTATCGGTTCTTAAGTGATACAACCTTCCTGCAACAATCAACTGAAGATTCTTGGATTGTTGAATAGTAACTTGTTTCTGGTCATATTCTTTTCTATCAAACTCTCCTCCATAGGTTAATAGAGTAACAACATCCTGAGACCACTTCGGTATCATTTCTACATTGAATAAGTACGCATATGGCATGTCGTCATCTACACCTGTAGAGTCTTCTCCATTCGTCAACCTTGAAAGGTGGTCCGCTCTAAGATGTGTCTTTCCTTTCTTTACTACTACCGTGAAGTCGAATTCTAATAACATGATGAACCATCTCACTATCCGTCCCGTATTGCATGGTTTGTTCACTAGGTAGAGCAAGGCTTGATGATCTGTGAAAAACACAAACTTATTGGCTAGAAGATAATGCCGAAATTTCTTCACAGCATAAATCATTCATAATCCCTCTCGCTCTGTTGTTGTGTAATTCCTTTCAGCATTGTTGAGCTGTCGACTAGCATAGCAGATTGGAAAATCCATGTTTCCTTCTTTCTGGCTGAGCCAGGATGCATCCTATTGCATATGTCGAAGCATCTATATGCACATGGAATATCTTCTCCCAATTTGGTGATTTCAAGACTGGAGCAGTAATGAGTGCCTCTTTCAGTTTCTTGAAGGATTCTTCACAATTCTCTGTCCATTTGAAATTCACTATTAGCCTGTAAAGTGGTTGGCCTATTATAGCGTACATGTAAATGAATCGTCTATAATATCCACAATGTCCCATAAAGCTCTGCACTTGTTTCACGTTGGTTGGTCTAAGCATATCCACTATTACTTTTATCTTTTCCATATCCGTGGATATTCCGTTATGTAAGACAATATGTCCCAGAATTCTACCTTGTCGGACCATAAACACACACTTCTTAGGATTGAGACAAATGCGATATGTCCTACATTTCTCGAATACCTTTCTTAGGTGTTCTAGATGCTCATCTCTCAGAAGAGAGTGTACACACAAATCATCCATGTATATTTCTAGAAACAACCTCAAGTACTCTTTGAAAGCATGCGTCATCAGGCTTTGGAATGTTACGGAAGCATTAGTTAAACCAAACGGCATAACTCGATACGCATAAATTCCCCACTCCGTTGAAAAAGCTGTTTTGTGTTGATCCTCTAGCGCAATGGCAAGCTGATTATATCCTGAAAATCCACCTAGAAAGGAATATGCTCTTTGCCCCGAAACACGTTCTAGAACATGATCAGTTATCGGCAAGGGATAATTGTCCCTGATTGTCGTAGCATTTACTTTCTTCAAATTGACACACACTCGGAGTTTCCCGTTTTTCTTAGGCACTACCACAATCGGAGATACCCAGTCCGTGTGTTCAATCTCATATATGAATTCAGCTTCCATTAGCTTGTCTATTTTTTCTTTGATTCGCTTAGCAAATGTGTCATTATACGTGTATGGTCTCTTTCTGCTGGGTGGATGCATGAATAGGTGGCCCAGTTTTAACCGGTTGAAAGTTGCTTTTGGAGGCTTAAAATTTAGGGGGTATGAAACTGGTGTTATGGGCAAGAATTTTTTGAATTAAATAATCGTGTGGAGGATACAAATTTTTAAAAATCATGTGGAGGATTCAAAAACACGTGTGGAGCCCACGTCAAACGAATGTCCAGTCGAATGTTTTCATGACTGTACTTCTCCATATCTCTGTTCCTTTCTCCTTCTGCGCCTTTCGCAACTCACTCTACAGTCCCCTGTGCACACTTCTTATCCTTCGCTATGGATAGCAACCTAAGAAAGAGCTCAAGGAATGCAGCCCGACAGGTCTCTCCCACAAAGACCCAACATTCTCCCACGAAGGTATGTCACCTCTCTCTGTCTCTCTCTGTGTTGTGTACATCGGACCTGTATGTGTAGTAGAGTATTGAGGTGTGGATACATTGAGTTATGAATATGGATTTATTCCTTTCAAAGACAGAAGTTACAGCCTCCTCCCAAAATCTGCCGCTTTGTTCACCCCAAGGATGTGGAGGTGCCATTAAAGGCATTCTGCACGACAAAGGAGGATTTTCACAGGGAATATGGGTTAAGTCTTGAGGGGAAAGATGTTAGGAAGTTGACAGGTGCAGATGTGCCCATATCCGACTGGATGAAAGTTTTCATGTGTCTTCCAGTGAAGGAGAAAAAAGTGACCATAAAAATAACAAGGCCGGATCACTACAAGGCATTCTACCAGCTCTACAAGCAGTTGTACCAATCCAAACCACCAAACTATCTGCTAGGAGTCAAGTTTGCACGCGGATATGTTTATTGCGTATGCACGGGTCTGGTAAAGTGGGTTGAGTTTGCATCTGAGGTGGTGAAGAATGTGACCAATGAAGGTCACTTAGATAGGAAAAGAGAACAATGGAAGTTAGAGACTTCCCAAGTATCCACAGGAACCCCAAGTGTTTATGCCATCTTCTTAGTAAATACCCCATCCGGAAGTACACCAGCCGGAAGTGGGCTTTTTGCGACTACTCAGTCTGTGTTTAGTGTTCAAGTATCCACTTCCTTGCAAGTATCCACTTCCTTGCAAGAACTTCTTGTTGAGGTTAGAAAATCTCATGACAATGTATCAACCGAGTGTTAGAAGACTAAGGATTTTGTGGTCAAATCTGTTGCTGATGTGCACCGTTGCGAGGGTGCCCTTGACACCATTCGAATGCATTTCCCTGACAATGCCAATGTACCAACAGGCTTGCTTGACAGCCTCCAAGAAAAATTTGACCAAGCAAAAGCCACCCTACAACAGGCACAGGTATGCTTTTAACTCCATCTGATTGTAGTGTAATACCTGCAAAGTACCATATGGTATGATTTTTCATAACGGTAGGATTATATCATATTTGGTAAGGGTAGATGACAATACCGGTAGGATGTTATCATACCGGTAGGATTATACCCTTCGGGTATGATTACATCTTACCGTTACATCTGACCGTTACATCTGACCGTTATGGTTAGATCCGACCGGTATGATAAAATCCAACAGTTTGATGTTATGCTTCCGGTATAATGTTATCCTACCGATATGATGTTACCAGATGTTATCCTATCGGTATGATGTTATACTATCCAGTATAATAACATCATACCAGTGGGATAACATCATACCGGCAAGATGTAATCATATCGGTATGATAACATCATTATACCGATCTTCAAGCATTCATACCGATTTTATACCTGTTTGACATTGTCTGATAACAGAGGTCTCTTGCCTACAGGAAGAATTATCCAAATTCTTGGAGCATGAGGAAACCTTTGGTCTTTGTGTCATGTTTGTGACAGACATGATTAGTCAACCAATGCTACCTAAAACCATAGTCTTGCCTGCACGAGTTTCAGCTCCTGGACATAATGTTGTTCTCATTGATGTGTGCAATGCTTGTGGTGTAAAAATTAATGATCACAATCACTCAAGCCATGTTGTTCTATTGCCTTGTTCACATGCATACCGTGCATTCTGCTATGCTCACTTGGCTGAGAAAGGAAAGTGCATGCTTAAGGATTGCCCCAGAGTTATTTTTGCAGAAGACCAATCCCTTCTAAAGAAGAAGCCACTTGAACCATGCCCAAAAACAGGTGAGAAAATTGTTTCAATGGGTAATCAGGCGGTTGATTTTTTTCTTCTCTGATGTTTTTTCAGGTGGTTGATTTTTGTCTTCTCTGATGTTTTTTCAGAGTCAAGCTGCTTCAGAACTACTGCCGGTAAATACAAAGGGAACGATGTAGTGACGCCTGCATACAAGACACCTGTGGAGGTTTTGCTTGATGAAAGTGTCCCTGGTAATGCTGAGAAACCTGTTTCGGAAACAACAAAAGAAGAACAAAACTTTGAGGTAAAGGAGCAGAGTACGACTAGTGCTGAAGGGAAAACCCAGAATGAGGAAGACGATGTGTTGCTAGACATTGGCGTGCAGGTGACAAGATCAAAGACCCCGAGAAAACGAGGCCAACGTGGCAAGAGTAAGTTTTTTAATTGATTAAGGCTCTAATAAGTGATCTTTTGCTGCACAGCTTTCTAAAGCTGATGGTCATGTAGATGTCAGGCTGGAGGGAAGTCCCGAGGAGACCCTTTCTTAGCATATAAGAAAGGCAAAAAGAAAAAAAATCGAGAAGACTGGAGATGAGAAGCTTGAAATGGAGCAAAAAAGCAAGGAAGAGGAAGAGACCCAGGGGCAGCCCAGAAGAGGAGATGGACATAGAAGACACTAAGGAGATGCAGAATACCGGCACAAGTTCTGACCCTAAACCCAGAGCCTGCAAAAGATTATAGTTTGCCCCCCCTATGTTTCTTTTTATGTAACCACTTCTAAAATTAATATAACTTTCTTTCCCATTCGACGTCTCTTTCATCTTGTGCCTAATTTTGAACATTGTGTATTTTAATTGTATGATTTCAATCTATAGATATGTCCTAATTGCATATTTAAATTTGAGTCTTGTGTAATTTTGCATCTACAGATATGTTCTCAGTTGAAGAATGGCGCCTTGCAGATAGGTTCAGGGCTGATAAGCAGAATGGCAGGGCTGACATTCGTGCAATATGGAATTGTGTGTTGTCTCCTGCAGTGCTCGTGTTTCCTCTATGGTATAGACTAATTAAAAGAATCCCACTGATATGGCCAAGGCCACCACCTCCGTTGAGCGTCCAGCATAGGGTTCTCATTTTGGACCTTAATGGATTACTGCTCAAGAAATTTGATGGAAAATATGGTGAAGAATTGCCCTACTGGCCAGAAATGTGGTATGTTGTTGAAGGGGATACATAGTTTTGGGTAAGGCCCGATGCAGAAGTGTTTCTGAATTTTTGTTTCAGATGGTTCGAAGTGTGGATATGGAGCTGCTGCAAGTTTGAGAAGCTCAAACGCACGCTAGCGACAGTGTTCCCTGACCACCACAAAAGATTCAATAGAGTGGTAAGTCAGGCGCAGTGCACAAGGGCCCCTTTTAAATTGGGCGTGACAGATAAACCGGTGTTCCACAAGAATCTCAAAAATTTTCCTAACCTACCACCTGACACACTTATCTTTGATGATTCTGGATATAAGCTAATTATTAATCCATTGGGGTCATTTCTTGTTTTTCCCAAGCTAGAAAAGCAGTCTAAAGAAGTGCGCGCCTGTTTTCTATCAACCACTGTCATAAATTGGCTGACACACTGGTTGTACTCTAAGGACAGAATTAAGTATACAAAGAGGACTGTAATTTGTGCAGACGGACAACCTGACGACACCTATGTGCGTCGTTTTTATTGGAAATGGCGGATTGACTTTTTCAAGAAGAAAGGAACAGATTTTTTTAATTAAAAAAAATCTTCATAAAGTCTGTGAAGTGGGCGACTTTTGTCAATGGATGTAAATGGATAATTACTCAACCTTCTTGTCAATCAATGCAACAAAATTCATGTATAATACATTTACAAGCAAGTTGCACGGAAATACGTTGTATTCTATATTTGAAGTATCTTGCAAATAAAAGGAGAGAGAGAGAGAGTCTGATACCGGTATGATACTGGGCAGTGACTGGTATGATACCGGTATGATACTCAGAAGTGACCGGTATGATACTGAGAAGTGACAGAGAGAGAGAGAGAGAGAGAGAGAGAGAGAGAGAGAGAGAGAGAGAGAGAGAGAGAGAGAGAGAGAGAGAGAGAGAGAGAGAGAGAGAGATAGATAGATACTGAGAAGTGACTGGTATGATACTTTGAAGTGACTCGTATGATACTGAGAAGTGACCGGTATGATACTGAGAAGTAACATAGAGAGAGAGAGAGAGTCGATACTGAGAAGTGACTGGTATGATACCGATATCATACTGTGAAGTGACCGGTATGATACCGATAAGATACTATGAAGTGACTGGTATGATACTGTGAAGTGACTGGTATGATACTTAGAAGTGACATAGAGAGAGAGAGAGAGAGTCGATACTGAGAAGTGACTGGTATGATACTGAGAAGTGACTGGTATGATACCGGTAAGATACTGAGAAGTGACCGGTATGATACTGAGAAGTGACAGAGAGAGAGAGAGAAAGAGAGAGAGAGAGAGAGAGAGAGAGAGAGAGAGAGGGAGGAAGGGGGACTTTTATGATACCGGTATGATACTGAGGAGTGACTGGTATGAAACCGGTATGATACGGAGAAGTGACAAAGACAGAGAGAGACCTGTGGCAGCAAGAAAACACTTCAATGGTTGTAGCCATGGCCCTATCTAGGTGGGGTGTTGTGTAAGTTGTCTCTGTTATTAGCACACACACACACACACACACACACACAGAGAGAGAGAGAGAGAGAGAGGGACTTGTATGATACCGGTATGATACTGAGGAGTGACTGGTATGAGACCGGTATGATACTGAGAAGTGACAAAGACAGAGAGAGAGAGAGAGAGAGAGAGAGAGAGAGAGAGAGAGAGAGAGAGAGGGAATGTATGATATCGGTATGATACTGAGAAATGACTAGTATGATACCGGTATCATATCGGTATGATACTGAGAAGTGACTGGTATGATACCGGTATGATACTAAGAAGTGACAGAGAGAGAGAGAGAGAGAGAGAGAGAGAGAGAGAGAGAGAGAGAGAGAGAGAGAGAGAGAGAGAGAGAGAGGGGGGGGGGGGGGGGGGGGGGGGGGAGGGGGAGAGGGACTTGTATGATACCGGTATGATACTAAGAAGTGACTGGTTTCAAACACAGTTCAGTTTATAGTTAAAGGCAGATATACACAAAATTATGCATTATGTATTTCTTAAGATGGTTACAGCTCAAAAGGCATACTATTGTAGATAGACTCACTGACATCAAGTGATATTGTATATAGTTTTGAGTTGCTGGGATGGGGTATCATGGGGATTTTGATTGCCCAAACAAGATGTGAATATATGAACACCTCTGGCTTTTTGTCCAAAAGCTCGTAGGTCTGCTCATTTATCATACGATAGTAAAACCCTTTGATAGCATAGGATCCTCGCCCAATGATATTGCCCCAGTCATCTTCAGCGTCTGAATGAAACTCCTGACAGCTACAGTGCATTTCACTATATAGAAATCCACTTTTTCTTCATTGTCATTTGGTGTGGGAACAGCAAAATTATCACCAACAATAAGAGCTTGATTGAGGGTGTCATAGTGTCCTTCATACGCTGCATTCTCATTTATTTCATCGTCATCGTCTTCCCCTTCTTCTGTAGGCTCCAAAATAAGGTATGTCCAGAAAGGAACGTGTGACTTTCTCACACATCTCCTCCACTTTTCCTGTTTACATGCACTACAGAAACAAGACAATGAACGTGTTCTCAAAGCAGTTGTATCATGCTCTAAATATGCAGAAACAGAGTGCATTGAGCGGGTATTTTTTACAGCCTTCACATCCCAATTTTTTCCCCTTTCGAAATCCCCCAATTCAATCACCCAAAAAATCCTGCTTACATAACGGTCCTGGGATGCATAGGTGGCTGTAGCACCATATGACAAGGTCCGTCTCAATAATGCCACAACACCTGCAGCACAGTCTATCTTTGGGCAGTTTGGCTGCAATTGGTATTGAGTTAAAGACCTTTTTATCACTGCTCCCGCACCGTCGTGTTCTCCCTTACCATGGCCGGATCCAAAAAAGTTCCAAGACATTTTCCATCCCGTAAAAACACTGTATCTGCATTTTATTCAATGGATAGAAGAAGATTAATATACTCTTGGCACGATAAAATTACCAAAAAAAACACGTATTATAATATTATTGATGTTAGACAAGCATTTTATTACAACTTTAATGCCAATATTATAGGTCTCTATATTAAAACCACCTTCAGATAATGTTTGTTAGAACATGGTATACCTGGCAAGGAAATAGAATCGTCTTCTTGCTTTGAATTGTGAAGCTGCTCCATCAGACCATACCCAATGACACCTTATGTTTAGACCAAATTTCTTTAGCCATTCCGCATGTTTCAGAAAACAATGTTGAACAAAATGTGTGTCATGTTGCTTGTCATCTGAAATGAAGAAGTGAATTGTCTTGTGGATGTCACCTGCATAATATAAAGAACAAAAATTATTTAAGGCTTAATACAAAAGAAATAATACTGATCTAGGGTGATATCGTTACCTGCAATTCGAAAATATGTTATGTGCACAAAAATAGTTACTTGATTTGAAAAGCAGGGCATGGAATGAATCTTATTTTGTTCTTTGAAACTATAATTTTCAGAAAAGTCAACAACTGACACAACAACATCTTCTGGAAAGCTTTGTATACATTCCTTATATTGTTCTGCTTGCCATCTATACACAAAATTATGCATTATGTATTTCTTAAGATGGTCTTTGAACATGACTGAGAGATCCTGTCATAAAATCTAATATCTAACCAACCCAAATGATTTTCTCATATTAAATTGATCACTTAATGTGGGAGAATAAACGGGAACAAGTGTTAAGATATAGATATGTGCTTATAGATCTATCTCAACACGGGGCCAATGGTAAAGGGGCCCAAAAGGGAGATGGTCTATCAAAGAGCAAGGCTAACCAATGGAGCATAAGACCTTAGGGTTAGCTTCATTGAAGACCTCCAATAAATGTGTGTAAAAGTCCTTTGACCTTAGGTAAGCTAGGGCTGAGCTTGAGGGGGGAACCCGGCCCAAGCTCGAGGTGCTTGTCCTGCTTGAGGTGCTTGTCGTGCTTGAGGTGTTTGTCATGCTTGAGGTGCTTGATTAAGATGCTTGAGGTGCTTGACTGGCTCCATGCTTGAGGTGCTTGACTTGCTGCATGATTAAGGTACTTGAGGTGCCTTGAGAAGCTTGCCTGAGATGCTTGTGGGAACACCCCCTAGTTCAAGTGCTTTGTCATGCTTGGTGAGTAAGGTGCTTGATCACCTAAATTCAAAAGCATTCCTACAAGAGGGGGGGCGAGCCCTTTTCCTAGGGACTAGAGAGAGAACACCCACTCACACACACAAGGGAAGCCCCAACTTGAAGAGGCAGCAAGGACACATGTCAGGCCCCTACCCATGTTACCTTCATGTGTTGCTTGAAGCCTATTGGCTAAGCTTCAAAGGGGTCCAATGATAAATTACATGAATTATCTAATTGTTTTAGCATTTATCTAGCCCTCTCTCTCAAAAAGGAAAGGGGGACACTTGTCTCAAGGCTACCCCTACTGCTTGTAATGCCTCCTGCTCATGATTGGCTAGGCCTGGGAGGGTCCAATGAGCTTCAAGCATGAGCTACAAGGGGGGGTCGACCCAAGCTAGCTAGGGGCTTGCTTGAGGGGTATACTCACCCACACACACTCACAATCACTCTCATTGTGTGCTATGCAAAGTGCAAGAGCTCCCTCTCCAAGCAAGTAGAGGTTGAGAGCCTACACCAACACTCTTGGCTATGGAGTGCAAATCCAACCAAGATCCATGCTTCAATGCTTGAGCTTGTCATCTCCTTCTTCTTCATTACTATGCTATTATGTATGCTAGCAACAAGAGTATGATAAGTGAGAAACTAGTTCTTTCTCCTATGAAATGTTTCTTCTTCCTCTCCCCTACCCTCATTCCCTGCTAGCTCTCTCCACCTTCGAAGGTGTTTGAGGTCTTGGGACTGAGGCTTGGGACAATTAAAGCTTTCTTCAAGTTCATGTTATGCTATGATTGTGATGCATGAAGCTTTCCATCTTCATTGCATCACCTAGGTCACAAGGAACACAAAGAATGTATTGTAACAAGTCTCTCTTAATGGGAGAAATCATAATACAAATGCCTATTGGAGGGGGGACCGCTCCACATAAATCCGGTCCTCAACTATTGTCATGTTCTCTAAATTCTCTCTCTTGCAAAAGTATTGTTCATGCCAAGTTAACTAATTGCTATGATTATGTTGCTATCTTCAATTATGTCTACCCACTATGCTCACAAAGTTATTTCTCGAAAGTACTCTCATTAATTTCCGCTATTCTCAAGTTGAATAGGCTAATTCCATTACAGATCCTAGCATGATATTTCCTTATGCGACAAGACTTTCCTTTTCTTCTTCTGACCGTCACGTGCAGTTCCTACTTCTAGGTCCTCAAAAATCTTCACCACAATCTTTTTAGCAATAAATGCAGCCTCTACAGCACAAAAATCTAACTTATCCGGGCCACACCTTTTACATTGACCACTCAAGCAGGCAAGGGCATGGAAGGTGGATGTATCTGATTTTGGACACAGTATAGAGTCCAATAAGGCTGTTACACTCTTGATAGGGTTTTTTGATGCCTTGCATCCACCATTGTCTTTGTATATGTTGCATTGACATTGACAAGATTTTCCATGCAGACAGAATACAGAACTTCGCATGTGATTTATGGCATCCTTTAGGAAGGACATTTGAACATGTGAAATGCAGCAGCAAGTATATCGGTCTCTCAATTTCCGCACAAAATATGGCTTCATGTACTCAAACGCATGCTGCCTTATTACAATTTCAGGGTATTGTTCTTTGAAGTTGAGAAAGAGCTCCACCTACAATGAAAGACATATATGGTTAAAGAACATTGAAGAAAACTGCACGTTTTTATTATCTTTGAAGAAAACTATTACATTACTATAAACCAGTATTTTTATTTCAAACCAGTATGTTTTTTCACTTAATTGGTTAGGCTGTGCGCTCCTTGCCGCACTGTCGAAGCAAGGGACTTGCCGATACACCGTGTGCGAGCCACAAATGGCTCCAAGCACACAACAAGACTAATCTAGCAAGCTCAAGAGAGCAAAGGGTGTGTCACTCACCACTCTACGCTCGCCTTCGTGGTGGATTCCTCGCCGCGATGAAGAAGAAGCTGCAGTCGTGCCGCGCTCAACCACTTCGCCGCCGTCGTGCCTTCGTAATGCTCGATCGCACACACACTCTCCCTCTCTCTTTCTCTCACATACACACACACACACAAGGAGGTGAAGAAGAAGAAGATGGAGATGGAGATGGAGCAAGAGCACTCTTCTATTGCACAATAAGAGAATGAGTGAATTTTAGGTTTAGTTGGCTTTTATATGAGCTCACCCCATTCACACTTGGGCACCCATGCTTAGCCCGCTAATCCCTTGAATGTCCCGGTTAGAGTGCGCCTCTCATCGGCGATCACTCTTACCCTTTTCCTATTGGACCGACAAACCCGGTACCTGACTCTACCAAATACATAATACACGTCCATCGTAGGTGATGGGGTGTCCGTGAGCCGTGAGGGTTAACATGCCCCCCTTCCTGATGTAGATTCCGTCCTCGGAAGCTATTGAGTTGAAGCTCGTTCGTCGAGGTGGAAGAGCATTTGAGATGAATGTCCTTAGCCTTCTTCAGTCACTGCAAAATCAAACAACATTGGCACAGTAATTGCATTCTCATAAGTGATTAAAAAGCATATGCAGTTTTAGGTAGACAAATTGATTGGTAAAAGAATTTCAAACAATTTGTCAGCCATGAACATTAAATTGCAATGTAATCAAATGCATAAACAGATGTAAAGGTAAAAAATTAAACAAGTCTGGAGTCGCTAATTTGACGGTCGAAAGGCACTAGAGATCGAATATTAATACCATAGGTAAGCTTCTCTAATTTTCTCTGGTCAATTAAGTTGTTTAATCGCGAGAGCCAAGTATTTCATGTTCGAGGGCTGACTAGAGGCTATACTTAGAGGACCTTGTAGTTAAGCTACGATAAAAGGAATTTCTCATGAAATCATCGCCTGACTGATTACCTTTTCTTTGACCCCCCAAAGTGTTTTCACAGTGATTCAATTTGATGTGTGTGCTTATTTTGTATGCCTTGGGTTTTTTTCTTTTCAAGGAAAAGCGCCCATATTGGGAACCTCTAGGGCTCTAGTACCATAGGCAATACATGTCAGTGAAGTACCAAATCAAGCTGAGATTTCTCTTCCAGCTTAAGATTTTACAGTGTGGCACTTCGATTTTTTGTTTGTTCATTTTCAGCATTTTAATTTTGTAACTTTGGGGGGTCATATAACACTGATACACCTCCCCAGGCTCATCACACTAGTTAACTCCCTTTATAATACTTAAGCTAAAGGTCAATAGGGTCAAGCCCACTAGAAAGCCCTTGTACATTTCACACAATGCTGCCTAAATCAGATTAAGAACCTAAGTAACCATTGATTATTAGGAAGGCATTCCCCATGGTATTAAGAGAAGATTTCTAACACCTAACTTGGTCAAACTAGTTTGTTGGACTGCTTGATTTTTAAACCTAAACAAGTGATTATGACAAAAAATTACATTGAATTAAATGTTTGATACTAAGCAAATGCGGTGAATATTAGGCTACCAATCACAATTAAAGCAGACAATCATAGATGCAAAAAAGATAAGGGGCAATGCTAATGGACAAGAAATACTTGTTTGTGTCGATGGTTGCGCTTGATTTGAAGAGTGAGTCGAGATAAAGATTCCATGAAGGTCCAAATCCTACCAATAGCAACACGCTCCTGTACACACTAGGAAACAAAAGGAATACCTCCAGGAGGCACATTAGTGGAAAAAGGTACCAACACTTATTGAACACAACAAAAAACATAAGGAACCCTAACCTAATTATTTGCACTCCCCCTAGAGAGTCAAGGGAATAGGATATTGTAGAGGTTGGGGGGAAACCCTAAGGCTAAACCCCTATCCTCGTCGTCGAGATAAACAAAGTCATCATCCATGAGACCATATGTGCCATCCGTGTAGTCCTGTAAATTTTCTTCTTCATCATAGGTGCCCATGTTTACTAAGAAGGTCACTAGACGCCTATAGTCATCTTGGTCAAAAGGGTAGGCTTGTGCAATGGGAGAAACGCTCTCTACTAAGTATGGATCAGACGTGGTCAAGAGACGTATCAGCCATTCTAACTCCTCAAAATTCCTCTCACATGCTAGCGTACCTATCAAATCCCATTCACATGCAAGCACTGGAAAGACCATGTGAAATATTTGTGAAAAGTAACGAGGGTACCTCTCACCCAAGGCAGGAGTGGATGACTCTAGCATACTAGCCATATCTGTACACGCAAATAGATGATGGTTAGAGTGCAAATATTACAAGGGTCGTGTTCTTGTGCATAATTTGTTTTTATGATTTGTGTTATGGCTCTTGCTCTTTTACTTCTTTATCTTGTTTTTGTGAGTATAAGGCTTTATATATACATTCCCTAAGATTGGAGATTAAGAGGTCAGGGAGAAAGGTTGAGAGGGAAGCAAGTGAATAATGGATGTCCACAAACACTCCCCCCTTCCTTGGGTAGATCATATCGTTTGAAATGATGTCATCACCCTTTGAAACCAATTGTTCCAGTTGGTAATAGGTGAGGATTTTTGCTAGTAGTTTTCTATTACCCTAGGTGCCTCGTCAAGTTGCAAGGGTGGTAAGGTACTCTCCCAGGATCGAACTTGAAGTGGTTCATCAGATGATTCTTGAACACTGGGAGGTGTGGATTCTTTTGTAGCTTCATGGAGGTCCACTACTATAGATGGAGGCTGTGTAGAAGCTTTTACCTCTATGGATGTATTACATGAGGAGCTAGAAGCTTCAGGGAACTCCCCCCTTCCTAAGCTAGGTGGAATAAATTGGTTTTGCCTTGGAGCCCAAACTAGCTCTGGACTAGGTGTGTAGCATTCTGTGATCTTTCCCTTCCCACGGTCTGCCATTGGCTTTAGCGTTACACTGTTTGACTCATATGGGTTTGTTGTCAATAGGGAAGGACTCATTTTACGTTTAGGTACCCAAATTTGCTCATTTCCATCATAGTAGCCTTGGGCTTCTAATAGTTGTTTTGGAATCCATCGTGATTTGGTCTTGACTCTCCTAGGGCACGCTCTTGGTTTTCCAGGGGAATTTTTTCTTGGAATGGATGGGAGGGTTGAGGTAGTTGGAAGTAAGGCCTTGGGGACCCATTGATATGTACTCTTAGGTCGTGCAGGTTGAGTACTTGCAATATTACTGCTTGCTGCAACTACAAGTGTTGAAGTGCTAGATTCATGGGTAGCTGGCAAAGACGAGTTAACCACCTTGGCTTGTGAATGTTGGCTATCCTTCAACTTTGCTAGAGTTTGCAACGTAGGTGACTTTGCTTGAATGATACGGGTAAGAGTCGGTGGTCACGTCGTGACACTACCAGTATCCCAATCAATAGTGCATTTGGTTGCCAACATCCACGTGCGTCCCAGGTTTACGTTGCCTTCCATAGCTCCTACGGGCATGACTAGAAACCTCTGCACTATGCTTCCATTGTCATAGACAACAAGGGTCTGAAGGACTCCAAGAATAGCAGTTTTCTTTTTATTAATGCCCTTGACTTGCATCGTACTCGGGGATAGGGTCGGTTTCCCTAATTGACACCAAACTCCATAGGATAACAAATTGTGTTTAGCTCCCGTATCTAATAAGGCATTGTATAGTACTTTCCCATAGGGGCTATTTAGCTTAATTGGGTATCGTAGGGGTGGCTCAGATTCTAATGGGTCGTCATCTGTGTCCTCGAAAAATGCTTGCATGATTCCCAGATTAGCCTCTCATTGGCGTTTAAGACGTTGTTGTCGTTCTCGAGCCTCACCTCTTGCTTGGATTTTTTAAAGCTCTGCTTGTTCCTTGGCAGCCTTCTTTTGATGGATGGCTTGCAACTCTTCCTGGCTTAGAGGATCATAATATCTTTTGAATTTACTCCCATTAAGGAATCCAATGGTTTCAACTCCATCTAGAGTCTCCACACGAATGGTACCTTGCGGAGTAATTTCACACACTCGATATGGTCCCTTACCAGCGTATTTCAATTTCTTCTTTTCATTACGTACCCCGTACATAAGAACTTTATCACCAACCTTGATGTCTTTATCCTTTAAATGGCTATCAAACCACTTCTTTCTCCTATCCTTCTCCGCTAGAGCATTTCGCACAGCTAATTGCCTTTCTTCATGTAGCCTTTCCAAGATATATAATCGCTCCACTAAGGGGTTACCATCCCAACCTTCTTGAGAAGCTACTTGAAGACTAGGAATGACAAACTCCCATGGCATAACTGCTTCTTGGCCATACACCATCTTAAACGGTATGCAATTAATAGCAACTTTATACGCAGTACGATAAGCCCATAAAGCTGATGTAAGCTTTAGGTCCCAATTAGTGCGATGAGCCTTGACTGTCTTTGTCAAAATGGAGATGAGAGTTTTGTTGGTACTCTCAGCTTGGCCATTTGCTTGGGGATAATAGGGTGTAGACTTGTGGTGAGATATCATGAAGTTTGATGTGAGTTCTTTTATTACTTCATTTATAAAATGAGTTCCATTGTCACTCACAAGTTCAAAGGGGCATCCAAAACGTGTGATAATGTTCTCAAAGAGGAACTTAGCTGTTGTTTTTGCATCCGCCTTTCGTGTTGCTTTTGCTTCAGCCCATTTGGTTACATAGTCGGTAGCCACAATGATATATCGTGATTGCGTGTTACGTGCAGCCGAACTAATCGGTCCTACAAAGTCTAAGCCCCACTTTTCAAATGGTTGGGTTACCTTGATGGGATGTAGAGGCATCCTATCACTTCTTTGTGGCTTCTTGAAGCGTTGGCATTCATTACATCCCTTTGCAAAAAGTGATGCATCCTTAAACAGAGTGGGCCACCAATAGCCTGACTGTAAGATCTTTCGGGCAGTCAACTTTCCTGAAAAGTGACCACCAGCTACGCCCATGTGTGCCTCTTGTAGAATATATAAATACTCATCCTCGCGGGCACAGCGTCTAAGAACATCATCTTTTCCTCTCTTATAGAGAGTTCCAGCCAGTAAGCAATAGGGTTCGCATTCCTTGATTAATTTTCGAGCTATATCTTTTCGCAGTTCTTTGGGTGGAAAACCATTAACTAAGAAGTTAACAATCTTTTTACTCCATTCAGGCATTGTCTCAACAATGAACAAAGGAGTATCAGGCAATTCATCATCAACCCTCGTAGGAGCTTCACCATTAGGGATACGAGATAAATGATCCGCCATGACATGTTTTCTCCCAGGCCTCACAACAACGGTGAAGTCAAACTCAAGAAGAATTAACAACCATCGTGTAATTCGACCTGTGGAACACGGCTTTTTTACCAAATATAGCAATGCTTGATGATCAACATAAAACACAAACTTGGTAGCAAGAAGGTAATAGCGAAATTTCTTTACTGCGTAAATCATAGCTAGACCTTCGCGCTCTGTAGTAGTGTAGTTCGTCTCGGCATCATTTAATTGGCGACTTGCAAAGCTAATAGGGTAGTCCAATTTATGTTCTCCTGGTTGAGTTAGAACACACCCAATAGCAAAATTTGATGCATCAATATGCACATGAAAAGGTACATTCCAATCAGGTGTTCGCAGGATTGGAGCACTTGTTAGGGCCTTCTTTAATAACTCATAAGATTGATGACATTCTTCCGTCCAGTGAAACTCGATAAGAAGCTTGTACAATGGACGCGCTATCTCGGCAAAGTTTAAAATAAACCTTCGATAATAACCAACATGGACCATAAATCTTTGAACTCCTTTATAGTTAGTAGGTGGTGGCAAATCGGCAATGGCTTTAATCTTACTCTCATCTGTGGATATCCCGTTCTTGGACACTATATGCCCTAGAATGACTCCATGCTTAACCCAAAATTGGCATTTGAAAGGGTTCAATGAGATGCGATAAAATCTGCACCTTTCAAATATTTTTCGTAGATATAACAAATGCTTCTCCCAAGAAGAATAAACACAAAGGTCGTCTAGGAAAGCTTCACAAAACCCCCTTAGAAATTCTTTAAACGTAGTGTTTATTAATCGTTGGAATGTAGCAGGGGCATTCATTAAGCCAAAAGCCATAACACGAAATGCAAACACTCCAAACTCTGTGATAAAAGCAGTTTTAGCTTGGTCCTCTAATGCAATTGTGATTTGATTGTAACCAGAGTACCCATCTAAAAAGCTATAAGCTTCCTTGCCCGCAACTCTTTCAAGCACATGTTCTGAATATGGCAAGGGATAATGATCTCTCCTAGTGGCTGCATTAACTTTCTTGAGGTCCACGCACACTCTTAGTTTCCCATTCTTTTTTGGCACAATGACTATTGGAGAAACCCATTCTGAGTGCTCAATAGGGTATATGAATCCACATTGGATAAGTTTTTCAATCTCCTCTTGTACAATTTTGGCGTACTTAGGATTCATTGGATAGGGTCGTTGCTGGACGGGTTTAGCAGTGTTGATCATGGGAATTATATGTTGCACCACAGAAGGTGGAACTCCCTTCATGTCATGATATGTCCAAACAAAGATATCCTTGTATTCCTTGAGGAGCTCCTTAAGTACAGCCTCTTCAGTTTCGGTAAGGTTTTGAGCAATAAAGACTGGTTTAGACTCCTCACCTGGTTCTGCTAATTCTATCTCTTTAACTACCGCTGGACCATCATAGACTCCACTGCTTCCATTGGTAGGTATTCGTTGGGCTTTGGCATACACAACCTTTCGCTCCCCCGTGGTATAAGATTTAAAATGTTCAAGAGCCGTATGTAAGTCAGCAGGCTCTTGTCCTGATGGAGACCTTTCTTTTAGTTCTGCCTCCTTTTGTTGTTGTGCTAACTCTCGGTTTTGACGTCTTCTTATAGTTCGACTCAATTTCGGCTCTGTAACCTCCAATTGAGCGAGGTCAATGGGTCGCGGGCTGCACCACATGACACTCTGGAGATGTTCACCCCAATTGTCTACTAGCTTTCGATGAGCATCACATGCCCCTAGATAGCTAAGCCATTCTGCAGTAGATCTTTCCTTGTTTATCCTAGCTCTCACATTTGCTCGATATCGTCGTCTCTTATATGACCTTTGTTTCTTGTTAAGGTTTTGATTTTGGTAAATGTTTGAACTCGACTCGCTTGATAGGTCTTCGCTTGTATCTTCTTCACTCTCATATAAATTACCATAGATGGTCGTACTAGACCTTGAGTGTTCAGTTTCTATACTTGGCTCACTCGATGTTTCCTCAGGTTCTGAATCTATTTCTCCCTGAGATCCCGTTTCTGATGTGTATTGGCCTGAAGCCTTTGAGGAATCATCGGTTTCACTCTCAGGTAGGTGTGCCTCTTTCTTATCATCGGATGTTACATGCGCTACACCTAACATGTTTACTGGTGCAATGTGTGGTATCTCTTCCCCATCTGGTGTTACCCAGGTTGTTCCTCTAGCTCCCCATGTATCTATAGTTGCCGCTAAGTGTACCCAATCAACATTGTCTGACTCAGCCATTCCGGGTAGGATATCCATATAAGGAGAGTTCTCCCCAATATCCGTGTCTTCGTTACACGTGTAACAATACTGTAATGCAACTGAGTGAATTGTTGTGTCTGATCGATTATCAATGATGAATTTATTTCCTAGAGGATGCGTTCGACCACTTAAAAGATCAACTCGAATTACAGAGTCTTGGAACTGTAAGTAGACGTGGTTTTTGGACCAGTCATGCACCATTTTTGCTTCCCTCATGAATGGACGCCCTAAGATCATCTCAAATGACATAGGATGCTTGGAAAAATCCATAACAATGAAAGTCTGCCTTACCTTGTGTCCCAAGACCTTGATCCTGAGATCCTTAAGCATTCCAATAGGCGTAACAATAGATCCATTAGCCATTTTTACCACTATGCTTGTGGCTTCAAGGTGAGGTCGCCCCATAGACTCCCAACAACTCTTTGTCACCATGCTGACTCCCGCACCACCGTCAAGGACTCCCTTTACAGTTAATCCTTTAGTAGTGATTGGCAAAGTAGCATTAGATTCATCACCTTCAAAGTATTGCCCCAACTTGTTAACGGGTACTTCAATTACAGATTCATGTCCCGGTAGGTCAAATGGTGGTGCTAAATGTTCCTCATCATTCATTACCGAGTCAGGTTTGTTCATATGTGAAAACTGTGGTAATCCGGCCTGTAATTCTCCATTGAGGAAGGCTCGAAGAGCTGAGACTAGCTCGGGGTCTTTATATAGTTTGGACATGATAGTGGTTCTAACTTCTGAAGACATGAAATCCATCAATTTGGCAACATTTAATGGCATCTTGTGGGACGTAGGACCCTGACAAGAGAATGGTGAAGATGGAATCTCCACTTCCTCAAGGGGGTCGGGCATTCCCTCACCAAACATTCTCTCTAGTAGGAAAGGTGTGTGTCCACTTTCAGATGTCCTACCCTCACTCTCTTCCCGAATGATATTGGGTATAGCTAACGGCCTGTAGTTCTTGTGAGGTTGAACTTGTGTGGGAAACACTGTGTCCGACATCTGGATATGTTTGGGTTCAGGTTCTAATGTTCGTTGAATTTCTTCCACCAAACCCCTCAGTTGTTGGACTCATTCAATTTCCACTGTTGGGTTTGGATAGGTTCCAATCTTTCTCTTGCAATCCTCATTTTTCATCTCTCGTGGCTTATCTTGGGGGTTCGCAACTGGGTGGTTTAACTTTGAATACTCTTTTGGTGTTCGTCGTAATTCCCTCTCGTGATCCTCCTCACTGGCTTTTTCCTTTGTAGTAATAGTTTTGGTCTCCGTGGTCTCTATCGAATCTGAGTCATCCTCAGGGTCATTCATATACACGGGATCCTCTCCTGTCCCTATGTTAGTCTTTGAACTAGGTTTTGAGCTAGAAGCATTAAGGGATTTCTTTCTTCGTGTTTTCTTCTTTCTCGCTCGGCCAATGGATGCAGCATCTCTCTGTTCGAGGATGTAATTTTGCTTTTGGAGCATTGACCGTGTGAGTGCATTCACTGGTGCTATGTTTATAGTTGGTGGTGTCCCATCAACAATCTCTATTAAGTTCAATGGTGTCATTTTCGGTGCGTTTGGATTGTTAGGACACTGTGCGATCAAATGATCTATGCCACAACGATTACAAATGAGTATTGGCATTGCCAATGCACTCCCTTGACTTGTTTGCATTAGTGCAGCATTCTTTTGCATTATAATGGGGCACTCAGCTACTCGATGTGGTCCACCACATTCGTAGCACTGAAGAGGTGGTCTCCTGGCAAAACTATTATTGTTTTGGCCTCTTGCTGCTAGCGCAGTAGCTTGATATACCGGTTTGATTTGTCCCCAATGGTCTTCCATATAGTACATGGGACACTCCTCAAGCATGTCGACTCCATAGGTGATACTAGGGTCTATGTCCCCTTCGCAATCTACATAAGTACTAGATGACTCGCAACCTATTTGGTTCATAGGTGTAACTCTTGGATGAGGGGGTTGCGGTCCTAGCACTGGAGGTGGCAACGGTGTGGCTTGGACCACATTTTGGGTTCTAGGGACCATGTGTTGTAATGGCAACTATTGCTCCATGGGTGGGGTAGGCATCAATGCAGGAACTCGAGGTGAGTCTGCCCAAGCTATAGGCGGTCTATTTTCCATGATGCGTTTAAGCATTAGGCAATCCTTCGCTTGATGGCCATACCTACCACACGCGTTACAAGTCCCGTTAAACTTTACTCTGAAAGTAGGGCATTCACTCGTAGTATGTGGGCCCAAGCAAATTGAGCACCATTGTTGCTCCCTTCTTGGATACATATGAGTGTTTTGTGGAGCACGATTATCCCTAAGGATTTCTTGGATGGCCTTTGTGAGATCTGCCAAAGTCATCTCAGATATCGTTTGCTCTTTCACGATTGGCTTTATCTTCATTGGCTCATGCCCTGATGCTTGCGAGCTACTAGACTTCGGCTCGGCAGACACTCTTTCTCCTGCAATCATCAAATTCTCCTCCAATTGGATTGCATTCATGGTGACTGCTTCCCAAGTAGTGATATCTCTAATGACTAGGCCATTATAAATACTTTCATGTCGTAGTCCCCTAATGAATCTATCGAGCAATTGGTTGTTGTTGAATCGCTCGTTTGGATTGCATCGAGAATTCAAATTCTTTAGGCGACTAATGAAGTCTCTCACGGATTCACCTTCTTCTCGTTGGGCTTTCTGGAGCTGAGAGGCTACACCCCAAAGTACTCCCTCTCGTATGTATTCTTTTAAGAACGGTCTCCTAAGAGTAGAGTAGATCGTTTTCTCTTCTACTCTTAAGGTTCTATACGAATCTCCAGCCTTTCCGCTTAGGGTCAAACTCAAAGCCTTACACTTATGTAGCTCATTGTGCTCTTCCAAGGAATCGCACACATGTTCAAAGACTTCCATATGCTTTCTAGCATCTCCGTCTCCACTGAATTTCTGTGTGAGCTTAGCTACTTGAACTGCCTTGCTCCTAGGCTCTCTATCAGATGCACTACGCATGTTTTCCGCAATAGAGCGACCGATAGTTTGAGCAAATGCTGCCAAATCTCCTATTTGAGCAGGTATAATGGGTGTATGTGCTCCTGGAACCACATGTGAGATGGGAGTTGGCCTTGGCCTTGGCATACGCGCGGCTCTTGGGTCCCAAATTTCGTATGGTGGTGTACCAGACGGTGGTCCAAATTTTACAGGCATGGCCCTAGGCATAGGGGGTGCCTGATATGGCATGTTATTATTAAATGTCATGGCTCCACTTGTATAAGAGCTTGGATAATTCCATTGTGGATTGTAAGCTCTTGGAATAATCGGAGGTGTAGGAGCTACATGAGGCTGAGGTACGACAGGTGCACATGATTGATACATACATGTAGGTATAGTTGGGGGCACTGTGCTACTAGGCAATGGCGCAGTGTTAACAAATGAACTCCATGGTGTACTTCTTGTCATGCTCACCATTGGGATATGCATGGTAGCCGTAGTGTCATTAAGAGAAAGATGAGCTAGATCTGGGAAGGTAAAGCTGCCACTTGTGGGCTCAGATTGTACTGAGGCTCCTGGCGAAACAACATATGGAGGATCAATGGGGCTCACTGAGGGAGTCTCCATTTGTGACAGGGTTGGTTGGTTGGCCTTTCCCGTATCCAAGAATCTCATTAGGCCTGTTGAAGGCATGTTGATCCCTGTGTTCTGTCTTTCTAACTCGACAATCCTATGGAGGACATCACAGACTTTCTGTTGTTGCTCATCTATGCTAGTAGCACCCAATGTGGATTGTAGAACATCTAACCAACCCACATGATAGGTGTGTCCTGTGTACTGATCAGTTAAAGCTTCTGCTTGTAGGTCATACTCCCAATTTTCGTTTAGGAATATCCCATCTAGGCCTGGCGTGCTGGAGGTTTCCCTCAAGGTGGAAGCATTATTGCTCCCCATCGCTTGCCCCTCCGTGACTGCTACCTTGGGAGCACTCGGTTGCTCGGCTGGCATGATTGTTGTCATAGGAGCCTTTGCTTTCAGGGTTCGACTTTGTTCTAGCCTTCGTAGGTTGTCAATTTCCCCCTCCCTTGTTGCTTGCATATAGCGTTCGATCTCTTGTACTTCGGCAAGACTCCTACCATCGGGTAGTAAAACCTCAGAGGGAGATAGTCCTAAAGGATCAGGAGGTGCAGTGGATGGAACATTCACATGCACACTCTCAAGAATCATAGGGTCTATTTTAGGTATGAATGACGAATTTACTTCCCCACTCCCTTCATTTATTTCATTAACTGCATGTTCAGAGCGAGTAGCTCTACTAAGGGTCTCTTTTAAGCGGCTAAACACGCTGGACTCGGGCCGTGGGCCCATGGCATGCATGTCTTGACTTGAACTATCAGGGTTTGGTGTAGGATACCCCTCCATGACTTCGTAGTCAGAGGAAGAATCACTAGACGCGATATGAGGATCTTGGGTCGCGCTACCTTGAGTCCCGGCCGAAGGTCCAGAACCTAGGGTGGAGGAATAATGGGTGCCCGCATAAATAGAGGCACTACCAATATGCTCGTGCTCTAACACTCGTCCAGAGCGTAGGTTCATATGACTTGGATTCCCTAGAAGTGTCAGTGAGGGCCCGTGAAGGTTGCTCACCTAGTAATTTTGGGTGTTTTGCAACCCAAGTCTTTTCTTATTTATTTATTTTTTTATTTTTTGGTCCTTTTTTTCTGACCCAGCTATAGAATAGAACGTATGATAGCTCAAAACGAGCGTCTCGGTCAGAGGGACATGCCGTGCTTTACAGCCCTCCGTTTAGTCACTTTATGCCCTCGGAATCCCTAAAATCGTCAATTTCTAGTAGGGAACTAGGCCCAAATTAGAAAGTCTAAGGGTGCAAGTGGGAAGAGAAGGGAGGAGAGTGGAGGACTTGCCCCACATGCTCTCATTCCCTCTTGAGGGGGTAGGGTATATATATAAGAGTGAGTTTAGTATATATCATAAGACTGAGGACTGAGGCTTGGGCTTGGGCTTGGGAAAATGATCCCGATCCCGATCAAAATTTTAGTGTAGCCCCCCAGTCACTCACGCTTAAATATTTTCGGTTATTTTTTTATTTTTTTTTTGGCGATGACCGCGCGCGGTTTAGGTGACCCTTTCTTGGCCACACACACTCTCACCTACCTAACCTCCCAGTCAACAGCTCACTACCTTATCTACTTACTAACAGTGCTGCTAACCACTGACTAATCTGTTAACTGCTTACTGACAGTGAGCTAACTGTCCACCTACTTCCTCTCTCACTACCTTACTGTGCAAAGACTGTGTGCAGCCAAACCTTGACAGAAAACTGTGTACAGACTGTGTGCAAACAGAAATTGCTAACTGCCTTCCTACTTATTCATTCACTGCAAACAAGCTAACGACTACTAATTGTGCAAAGACTGTGTGCAAACAGAAAACACAACATTATGCAGAAATCACAAAACTTGCAGACAACACAGAAATTAACAACTTACAGAAAAACAACTCATTCCTCTTCCTCTTCCTCTTCTTTCCTACTACAAACAACTCATAGGAGAAGCACAAAGTGCCTCTTGGGCTTAGTGCAGGGCGATTCCCCGACAACGGCGCCAAAAATGTGCGCTCCTTGCCGCACTGTCGAAGCAAGGGACTTGCCGATACACCATGTGCGAGCCACAAATGTCTCCATGCACACAACAAGACTAATCTAGCAAGCTCAAGAGAGCAAAGGGTGTGTCACTCACCGCTCTACGCTCACCTTCGTGGTGGATTCCTCGCCGCGATGAAGAAGAAGCTGCAGTCGTGCCGCGCTCAACCGCTTCGCCGTCGTCGTGCCTTCGTAATGCTTGATCGCACACACACTCTCCCTCTCTCTTTCTCTCACATACACACACACACACGGAGGTGAAGAAGAAGAAGATGGAGATGGAGATGGAGCAAGAGCACTCTTCTATTGCACAATGAGAGAATGAGTGAATTTTAGGTTTAGTTGGCTTTTATATGAGCTCACCCCATTCACACTTGGGTGCCCATGCTTAGCCCGCTAATCCCTTGAATGTCCCGGTTAGAGTGCGCCTCTCATCGGCGATCACTCTTACCCTTTTCCTATTGGACCGACAAGCCCGGTACCTGACTCTACCAAATACATAATACACGTCCATCGTAGGTGATGGGGTGTCCGTGAGCCGTGAGGGTTAACATAGGCAAACCAGTACATATGAACACGTGTCCTTGGTATGTACCAGTGGTATATAAGTGTCAACCAGTTTAAATGTTCTTATTGCTGATGTAAACCAGTCTTTTCATTTAAAACCGGTATGTTATTTACCTAACCAGTACATATGAGCACTTAACCATGATGTATACTAATGAGAAATAAGTGTTTAAAAAAATGAACACATGCCCTTGGTACGTACCACTGGTATATAAGTGTCAACCAGTTCAAATGTTCTTACTGCTGATGTAAACTAGTCTTTTCATTTAAAACCGGTATGTTATTTACCTAGCCAGTACATGTGAGCACTTAACCACGATGTATACCAGTGAGAAATAAGTGTTAAAAAAAATGAACACATGTCCTTGGTACGTACCAGTGGTATATAAGTGTCAACCAGTTCAAATGTTCTGACTGCTGATGTAAACCAGTCTTTTCATTTAAAACTGGTATGTTATTTACCTAACCAGTACATGTGAGCACTTAATCACGATGTATACTAGTGAGAAATAAGTGTTAAAAAAAAAATTACTGGATATGTAAACCAGTATTTTCCTTTCAAACTGATATGTTTTTTACCTATCTGACATGACAAACAGTACATGTGAACACTTAACCACGATGTATACCAGTGAGAATAAGTGTTAAAAGTTTTTTATTGGTTATGTAAACCAGTTTTTTACCTAACCAGTTTATACATATCATACGCGTGTCAAAGTATGCGTCTGCAAACGTATGTTTCAACAAACATACGCGTATGATAAAAACTATGTTTCCATTTATATTCTCCTTCACATCCAATATTTATCTACTCTTAGTCTAGGACCAAATACAGATTCCCCTTATTTCCATTTATAACTTCCTTCATATCCGATTTCATATCTACTCTTATTAACCCAATTATAGTGAATACAGGTCATGAATGCAAATATTAGAAAACAAAAATGGATATAGTGAAACAAGTTATTACCTGAGATTGTTCAAGAAGATGCACAGGATGTTTGACATATGAATTTCTTCCAATACGCTTTCTGCACACATCCTTCTTATTGGGTGAAACATGAGTGTTAGACATCCAAAAAGAGAAGATCAACTCTTTCTCATCAGGTGTTATGAAACCACGATCCATGGGCTGTCGAGCACACAAAGAGATTGGCAAATTTCCATCACCTGCTGCCCTCAACCGATTCTTTGCAGCTATGAAGTTCCTCTTGTGAAAATTTAGCAACTTAGATGCAGCTAAAACATTCACTTTTGAGGTAGATGTACACTCAACATTCATAAGCATTGTGGTGATGAACCTTTTAAGAAAGAGCTCCTATTCGCTCTTGGGTAATTTGATTGCATCTATTGTGTTGCGTATGGCTTCAACGAAGGTTTTTTGTGCCCTGGGCATTTCAAGGTCTCCAAGAGAAGGATGATTGATAAACTTACACAAAATATCTGAGCGTGATGCAACATCGAGAGCCTTTGTACGCCGATTGAAGAGCATAACAAGGTCATTGCAAAGTCTTTGACGCTTTGCATCATCAGCACCATTTTGATCATTATCTTCCTCACGTGCTACCTGCTCAAGCTTGTTCTTAGCACACTACTCCCTCTTTCTCCTAGCATGATATTCCTTGACCGCATCAACAGCATACCTAGCACACAGTTCACAGTGAGGCTGAGAGCAGTCACATACAGTGTGAGATTCTTGCTCCATGCTAGAGAGGGAGAGATTGAGCGAGGTGATAGGCCTACAGAGAGCAAGAGCAGTATATGACAACAATAGATGTTTGATAGGCCTACAAAGTAAAACAGCAATCTGTGCTCCTACACAGAGAGTTAGAGAGAGACAGGAAAACGAGAGAGCGGGAAGACAAAGAGCTGGCTGACGTGCATAGTTAAGAGCTACAGAGCCGTCTTCTATATTTGAAAAAGAGACGTGGAAATAGTAATGGTGTAAAGAGCTGGCTGACGTGCATAGTTAAGAGGGAGGTACAGAGCCGTCTTCTATATTTAAGAAAAAGCTGTGGAAATTCTATATTTAATTAAAAAGCTGTTCAATAGAATATATCGAATTGAACTAATATAGATGGTTTTATGTACCGGTTATAAAACCTTTGTCTGGGACAAGGTTTTTGGTCCACCTATTCATGCATCCACCCTGCTAGACTTAGCGTCTTGTTTCAAAGGAATTGTGTGTTGGCATATTGATGGATCGACTCCTTTCAAGTCCTTGTACGACCATGCAAACACATCCCTGTATTCTCTGAGAAGACTCAAAAGTCTCTCTTCTTCTTCCGGAGACAAATTTGTAGCTATGTATACCGGTCTCGGTTCCTCTTCTGGAGCTGCTAAATCAACCTTTTTAGCGTCCTCCGGTCCATCATAGAATTCGTTCTCCTTTCTTTCTCTGATAGGCTGGGTTAATATCACCTTTCTATCCTCTATCGTAAATTTCCTGTAGTGAGAGGGAACATCCATGTTTCCCTTGATATTGGTGTTTTCGTCCTCACCACTCTCAATTTCGGTCGTCCAAACTTCTTTCAGAGTTTTCTTTAACTCTCTGTACTTGTTTTGGCGTTCTAATTTGGACTCTTTGTTTTCTTTGTTTCTCATGTTCTTTTCCGCTTTATCTATTTCGGTTTTCGTTTCACTGGGTTGAACTCGATTTCTTGAGCTTCGTTTGTCTTTCAGTGAGCTCGTTTTCACATTTCCTCTTTACTAGCATTAGGAATTGGCTTTTCCCTCTTATCCTAGGCATCGGATTGTTTCTAACCCCTTTCGTTTTTCTCTTTTCTCTGTAGCGTTTTTGGTGTTTTTCAGTTTGATTTGGGAAGTCGTAGAATCTGACATCCTTTATGGTTTCCTCGTTCTCGCTTCAGTTGTCTGTGGACTCATTGTCAGCTTCATTTTCCCATTCTGGATGATCGGGAATGTCGTGAAACATCTCCTCTTCATCTTCCTTGTCTGGTGTATCAATCTTTTCAGTCTCCTTTTCAAGTACAGCTCTCATCATGAAGTACGGAACCACATCATATCCATCTTTATCATAGAACTTCGTTGTGGGACCATCTTGAATTGCACAAACATCTAGGGTTGCTAGAATGTGTGTCTATTCTAATGGTTCAAGTGCATCCTCTGGAAAGGGTTCACCTATATAAGTTTCGTCTTCAATTTCCCTTTCTAAAACACATTCTTCGCACTTCAGACTTCCACAGTTCGAAGCTCCACACATCCATAACTCTTTGGGTTTGCCTAACCAAGCTGGAAACTCTGATCCTACCAAAGTAGCTGAATCAAACTCTTCAGCTGGTGTTCGGTTCACATCCTTGTAGCTATGGTCTTTTAAGTCCACACGAGTAGTGGTTTCCATATGTCTCAAGTATATGTGGTCGTAACCCCAATCCTGGACCATTTTCAACTGTCTCATGAACGGTCTTCCAAGTATAATATCATAGTTATTCTCCTTGCCAAAGTCAACAATAGCAAAAGTATGCTCGTACTCAATTCTGCAAGAAGTCACTATGACTTTCTCTAATAGTCCCAAAGGTCTCTCCATATGTCCGTCCGCTAGTTGGAGTTTCAACCTCGTTTTTCTTATCGCCGGTTTTTTCCATTTTTTCCATATTTCTTTCGTAGCAATGGCTACCCCATCCCCGCTGTCAAGTATTGCCATCATGTTAACTCCCTAGAATTCAACTGGTAAGGTTGTATTCCCCTATTTGCCTTCGCAATACTCTCTGACCTTGTTCAAAGGTACAGGCTTAGCGTTTTTTGTGGCTTACTCAGCTCTCGTATTCCCTCTTGCAGTTTTGCCGTTGGGTCTTTTATCCCAAATTTCTCCAAGCATTTTCCTACAGTTTCCCACATGTTTGGTCGTAGTCTCAAAAGCTCAACTATGGTGATAGTGCATGTCACTAGTGTTGACAAAATCTCTATCAATCCTTGCGAGTCCATAACTTTTTCTGAAGAGATTCCTCGTGAGGGAAGCGCTCTAATATCAGATTTTGCTTCGTATTCTCCTAAGTATGAAGGTAAGGTATTCAACGAATGAGGTTTACTCTCTACTGTTCTAACAGAGCCTCCATCTCCGCAGTAAGAATGCAGATCTAAGTCCACTTGAGATCCTGCCTCAAATTCCTCTATGGGAGGATTCCTGATGTCCTTTTCCCCATTAGTCTGATTAGCTTGACAACTCAGCTCGTTTGCAAAGTTTGCCTCTCTCACTTGTTTCCAAAACTCATTGTAATCCTCATCTCTTCCATAAGACCTCTGTATCACAGGTGAAAACTCTCTATTTCTTGATCTGTTGTGTTCATCATTATACGTTCATCCCTGTGCATTTTTTCAGGCTTTTGTGCACTGTTAGGCTTTTCAACTACCCGTGAGAGGATAGTCTCTTGATGAATTGGGTTTTCCGCTCCACAATTCATTGGTTCTCTAGGTGGTTCTAACAAGGCTTGTGAAGTCTCGATCATTCTCTAACACATTTCGAGTCTCTACTTTTCCAATTCCGCGTTTGGATAAGTCAACCACCGTTGTTCTTGTGTTTGGTTGCTCTTTAATCTTGCTTTGTAAGCTCTCATCAGTGCATCCAATGGTTCGTGTACTTTGTCGACTAACATTGATCCCACTGAGCTCACGCTCGTTGTCTCTTTGACGCTCTTCAGTTTTGCCTTTTCTGAGTCCATTTCCCGTATTCCATTTTGAATCTCAAGTTTCTCTAATCTGTCTTTTGTTTGTTTTAATTCCTCAGCTAGAATCGCGTCTTGCTGTTCTTTTTTCAGTTTCATGCGTGCTTTCCTAGCTTTCCATGTGTTTCTATGGCTTCGTCGTCCTTGACTAGCCAATTCAGTCTCTGACTTTCCATTCTCTGGTTCTCTAGTGATTTTCTTCGCTTGAGCTCTAGTAACAACTTGCGTTGGTATCAGAGTTTCATTTTCAGACCCACTGCTAGTAGGAATCGACTCTAGCATGTTCAATATCGTCTTTTGCACTTTGTTGGGATTCTTTGAACAATCCTCAATGAAGTGAGTGACACCACACTCTGTGCAATATGCATTTATTCTAATGATCTCTGTGTGTGGACAAACATTCATCAAATGGTCACCTCCACACTTATAACAGGGTCCTAATGCAGGTCTTTGTGTCCCTTGATTTGCCCTTTGTGGGTAAGCTGGTCTTTGGCCTGACAATCCTCCATTAGCTATGAACATAAGTGTTCTTGCCTCCAAGCTATACCTCTCTTCATCTGAGGCGTGTGTGGCTGTTGGTGGTCCAACATTTCCCATCATGCTCCAGGGTTCTGGTTGTTTTGGTTCTTCAGGTGGGTAATACACAGTAGGAGCCATGAGTGCACCAGAATCTTCGTAATAAGTCTGAACAGGCAGCACTAAAGCTTGTTGTTCCTGATTCTCTAGGGTGGGTGCATATCTAATGCCCATTGGTCTCGCTCCTGGTAAAGGTGGTTGTTGCCCCAATACCGGTTGTGGTCTTTCTATCCCCATAGGTCCTGGTACGTTTCCCGTTGGGTATCGAGGTATTGGATGTACCTAAGGTGGTGCTATTTGAGCTGTAGGCGCATACTGACGCTCCTTCACATAACCCTTGTTGCAATAGCACTCCTCTATTGAGTGATTCATCCATTTTTGTTCAATCGCACACCATTTCGTTAGTTTTGGCATTGGTTTAGGGTATGGTGCTAATCTCCTTATAGCATCCTCTATCATTTGTTCCATGTTCGACACTGTGGTTGTTTGGACATTCTTCTTAGTGATGGTATCGCTAGCTACGGATGATGAGCTATTGGATGCGACATCAGTATCCGTTGTCACCTCTCCATAAACCGCACAGTTATCCACTAAGTACAATACTTCTCTGGTCACTTGCTCAAAACTTGTATAAGCTTTCAGGTGCAAGTCTTTCTTGAGAGTGTCATTTCTTAGCCCTTCTATAAAGAGGACAGATAGTCTATCATCTTGCGGTCGTTCCCGTACTGGACATCTCTCTATGTATTGTTTGAAGCGAAGCGAAGCTTCCTTCACCTTTTCTTGCTCCTTCTATTTGAAAGCATATATTTGGGATACTGTGTTGTGTTTGATCCCTCTTTTCGAAAATTCCTCGGCAAACTCTCACAGCAAATGGTCAATGTCATGGAAACCTCCACCATTCAGTGGTTGAAACCATGTCAATGCCTCCCTTCTAAAGTAAGACCAAATCCTTCGTATTGTGTGTGGAAATCTATTATCTGCTCAACTCTTAAGACTTGCTTAAAGAGTGAGACATGTGCATACGGATCTCCTGAGCCACTATACTTCTTCGGCATACACTTGGCCACTTGAGATGGTCTCATGCGTCTATTGTCTGCCACCAATCTCATTGCTCCTGTATCCCGACTAAAACTTTCTCTTCCGTCATGGACTTCATGGGCTGCTCTAGTTGGCTCCCTTGCCACGAATCTACTACTAGGAGGCAAATGTGATGGTGCTGCTGCAAACATCGGACCTACCGTAGTATGTGTAGGGAATGGAACTGCACTGCCTCGATTCGTAGCCATTGACTCTCTAGAATGTAATGTTCCCATTGGGTTTGGCATAGAATACCGAGGTTGACTGAAAGAATCAGCCACATGAGTTCTTCCTATTCCACTTGTTGTTATAGGGTCTAGCACTACATTTGTAGGTGATGGTCTTTGTGAGCTAGGAGTGACATAATATTGATGGAGTGGTCCCCCAAAGTATGTATATCCTTCCAACTCCTTTTTATCCATTGTCAAGTATTGCCTTCCATACTTGTCGTATGCGACAATCTTCATTTCTAATCCTCGCATCTATAATAGAGATCTTGCTCTCCATTATTATATTTGTATAGCCCCACATAGATGTTATCAGTGTTGACTCTCAAAGTTTCATTTTCTCGCCTTAACCTCGCACCAGGGAAGCTCATTGTTGGTGCTTTCTCTTCGGGTTCTTCATCTACTTTGGCTTTTGTGCCCATCAATCCCCACTTGTCCACAATGTTAGGATTCAGGACTACCAAGTACATGATACCTTTGTCATCTAGGTACCTATCTCCGCTATAGCTCACAGGCACTAAATCCTTGAACTCACTTGGTCTATCTTCTATTTTCACACAGTAGCGGTCCATACTATCTTTGTAGATCTTGGCACCTTGCTTGTTGTCATACTGATACTTGATGAACAATAGCTTCATTGTGGCCGAAGGGTTTGATGGTCCTGCTGCCATGTTTTCTCTTTCGTTTAGGTTTAAATGTCCCAAGTGTTCCATGAAATACTCGTAAGATCTCTCTGAAGAAGTATCGGAAATACTTTCTTCAGGGATCGGCTCTAACGGTCGTACTACACCTTGGTTTACACTCTCCTCGGTTGATATAACACTCACTTGTTCTCGTTGTCTCGGTTGGTTATTCTGGAGATATCTACCGGATCTCAAATTCATCAATCCCCCTAGAGGAATCTAACTTTTCAGTCTCGACAGTTTGTTTATCCCAATTCTCTGTGATCACAAGTGATCCAAACTGAATGATACTTGGTCAAATGGTTTGTTTTGTCAGTTGGAAGACTTCTGTTACCTCAAGTGAAAATTTTGTATCAGATTTGCTCAAAAAGACATTATACACGTATGATGTCTTTTTTCACAGATTTTGGATATTTTTGCTTTGCTCACTCCCAGAAGCACCCTTATACTCTGTCCACTCACAAAATTCAATTTGAAATTTGTTTGTGCAAGTTATGGCCAGATTAGGCTTTTCTTGGCAATTTCTCGATTTTTGACTTACTTGAGGTCAAATGTGATCCAAATGACATGAAACTTGAAATACAAGCTCTAGACAACTAGTACAAAGGATCTGTGTTAGTAAAATATCAAAATATGCCTAGAATTAGGTTAGAGACATCATATACGTATGATGTCTTTTTGCTCAATTTTGGTCAAGATTCAATATTTAAGCTTTTCACAGTGTTTGTAACAATGTTGTCAAGTCAAATTTGAAAAATCACTTCAGCAAGTGCCAAAAGACATTATACGCGTATGATGTCTTTTGTCCCAGATTTGCCCAATTTTCAATTTTAAGCCTTCTCAAGTGTTTATCTTTGAGTTTCAAGTGTTTTATCCAGTCTGAATGCAAAAATAAGCTCTGAATCAAATTTTTCTATTCTTTGCGTTTTTTACACTCTTGACTTGGTATTTGAGTTTCTAGAAGTGTTAAAGCCCTTGATTTATGTTGATCTTAGGGTAAAACCCCCCTTCTGAACACTGGTAATGTTAAATTTTCTGTTTTGGCCTCTGTTTAGCCCCTAAGACATCATACGCGTATGATGTCTAAAGTTACAGAATTCCAGTTTTTCAACACAGAACTCTTCCAAGAGCTCTCCTAAGTGCTCAGCAACACTCAGTCTCACAGAAAATTTCTCTGAACTTTGTTTATGCAAGTTTCACTACCAAATCAACGGTTTAGTGATCTAACATGCAAACAAACACATCAAGCAAATAAATCATTGATTAATAGCTCTAGATCAGGATCAAATCAAGTCCTACCTAAGCTACTTCTAATCATAAAATGGGTTTTTGCAATTGTGAGTATAAGGAGATTCATTGCCACACACGGACTAGTAAATACCTCAATCTCAACAACCACTCAACACCAACAAAAATCATTCTAATCTAAACTTAAAAACTGTCAAACACGAAAGACCCAGGAATACCACAAGTTTCCTAGTACCTCTCAAAGATCCTCAGAGTCCACCACTCCTAGACCTTCTAACTAAAATATATAAAGTAACAAAACAAATCACCTCGTAGGATTAGTATAAGGTCACCTACTTAGGGCTCTCGTCCCCAGCAGGCGGTGCCACGGTTACACCGCTAGCGGTGGCTATGATAGCCAGAACTCAACCGACAAACAAGAATGTCAGACGAGGACGGAACTTGACCCGTAGGCGCATGGAAACAAATAGGTGGGTGTCAAATCACCTACTCGACCTTCTAATGACAATCACTACCGCGGAAATCAAATCTAAGTTCTCAAATACGCAAGTGACTGAAATCCGTACTATGAACAAATGCTATCTGAAACATGATCTAGAGTCATCGAATCAGCCTCAAACTCAAAGGGGGGTCTCTACACTAGGTAAGGACAATACCCTATGAATCTACAATACAATCTCAACCTGTAACCACTCCGTGCGGTAAATGCGTATGAAGACAGACCGAAAAATACAGATGACCGAATCTCGACTCCTATGGTACTAATGTGTAGCTCTACTTGCTGCGGTTCTATAGATATATGGCACGCTCAATTCCGACACACAGGTAGGGAGAAAACTCACATAGAAGCTCGTGGGAGCTCACCTCGCATAGAAGCCGAATGCGCGCACGCTTGGTATCAGTGCGTAGCTCTCGCCGTTGCTAACACAATGGCGGTGTCGCTTCTCCAATGGCGGCTCCGTAGCTCGCATAGCAAGACGATAGACTCTCTCTCTCTCTCTCTCTCTCTCTCTCTCTCTCTCTCTCTCTCTCTCTCTCTCTCTCTCAGACACAGTCACGGCGCTCAAAAACTCACCTTGATTAATGATTCAAAATTGTGTCCTTAGGTTTACAAAAATTGGCTCTTATACCTCAGCCTTGGAGGTGTAAAAACATCTCTAATCTAATTACATAAGCAGGTGAAACTACTTGGGGAATACAAGCTGGAAACTCAATTGAGTCCCGCTAATTACAATGAATCGGCTCCATGAAAAAAATGAAATGTCGAAAAGACATTTATTACAATAAGTGTTTACAAAAACATGAGTGTGAGAAAAAATGTATAGGTGTGGTCCTCCGCTCAACACCTATGTTTTGAGCAAACATACACATTGTAATGCACTCTCTGCATGGCATAATAAATACAAGGAAAATTACCAAAATACCCCTCTAATTTGTGGAAATTCCCAAAATACTCCTCAAATTGCAAGAATTCCCTAAGTATCCCCATAATTTGTCATAAATTCCCAAAATGCCCTTCAAATTTTTCAAATTTTCCAAAATACCCCTGGTTGTGAGAGTAAATTTCTCCAAAAACAAAAAAAATTGTACCTTTTCATAAGAAGACTGATTGTCTACCATACAGGATGCTAAAACTAAAATTTGAGTTGGTTATGTAGGCTTTAGAGATGAATTGTTTCATTATTTTTAGACATAATTGCCTTTTTTTGCGAGGTAATTTGCAACAAATTACATGCTAAGCACTCAAAAACTGATCTCAATTGTCAAACAAAAATAAAGATTAGAAAATCTTGAAGAATCCAACAAAAATAGATACAAGGGTATTCTGGGAATTTTTGAAATTTGAGGGGTATATTGGGAATTTCCACAAATTAACGGGGTATTTTGGTAATTTTCCCTAAATACAACAATGCTATGAATTTCTCAATGCAATTATTATAATGATGATTATTCATACAACCTCTTTGATTTGCAAACAATAAGACATATCAAATTTCAAATGCTACAAAGAATAATCAACTTTTACATTGAATGATGTCAATTATTTGCAAAACACACACGAAAGCAATAATATCTACTATGATTGGTCATGTCATGCACTAATAATCTTTCATAATACATAATGCACTCTCTGTATAAACCAAAAAGAAACCTTCAATACAATCACACAGTTGAGGACTACTTGTACCCAGCCAAGGAGTGTAGCCCCCTTATGCAACCAATTCAGTATGTAAAAGCTATTTTCACCCTATTAAGGATTATAGCTCTTATATTGTGCAGTGACAATGTATATCAACTCAAATCTATGATAGTGAAAAATGCAAGACTTCAAGAATCTGTATACCCAGTACACTAGTACAGGACATCCAACCCTTGACTATCGACCCGTCATTTACATATGCTCATCTTCTAAAACCAATTGCAACCCTCATTTGGATCAATGGCTTCGTCGCAATGAGCATGACTCTCCAAATTTTCAGTTGTGTTGGTTTTGTACCTTTATGTTCGATAAAGGATTTGAATATTTTTAGAAGTGGTTACCAAATAAGAATCACGTTCGGCCCAAAAAAAGGACCTATGACTCTCTAACCTTAGGTCAATTCACAAGGAGATAATTGTGCCCGGCACTCGAATACACTCCCCAGGGATTTGCCTAGTCAAAGCACCACGGTAAGCACGAGGTTTACTTTATATAATTACTCGCACCGGGTTTTTATTTTCCCGACGGGCCCGCTAGGCACTACTTTTACCTGGCTGGCCCGCTGGAAAAATAAAAAAACCCGACGAGCCCTGAGGGAATATGCTTTTACCCGACGGGCTAACCGACTCTATGGTTTTTGTAGATCATCATCAAAATCACGTTAACAATTAATGTGATTACGCCTTTTTCTTGTGTAATTACTAGAGTTATTAACGTAATCACACGATCGTGATCACGTCACTGAAATCCTTGCCTATGGGTGACAAGGACATAGGTTTCCCAATGTCGGTGTTGACACATCCATACGCGATGGGTAGTCCTGATGATGCAGTGATTGCAGATAGTGAAGGAGAGGCGAGTACAACCAGGTTTGCACAGATTTCGTCAGTGTTCAGGCATCTCATGTACGACTTACTAGTGTCGAGGCCCGATCTAGCAGCTGTAGTGGGAGCATTTGCAGCAGGGGTTGTCAGTCATGCGATGACTGACACTAGCATGATACATAGTGGAGTTTTAGAGACCATATAGAGTAGTCTGCGGGATTTACATGTAGGCTCTATCATGGGTACGCACGCTCGCCTACCACCAGAGCCGATATGACTGCGTGTAGATCAACAGAGTGAGCCAGTGGGCATATGTTTGAGAGAGTCTCTCACCTAGTTTATTGTACATACTAGTAGTTTAGCTAGTAGGTCTCACTTATCGGTGCATCGCCTTTAAGTGGGAGATTGTTGGGGCAAAGGCGTTGCGCCTTTGCCCGGCCGGACGTCTGGTGTGTGAGACCGCCCGTCCACTGTGTGTACATACCCTTATTCCTTCTCTATGAAGAATAAGGAGCTCCCCACTCACACTTCCTGAGATTGCTCCACCCACACCATCTCGTGCTTCTCCCCTTCCCCACACGCACCGCACCGCACTGCGCATGAACACATCTACGCACTCACACAAGCTGTATGTGTTTTCCTGCAATCCTAATTCCAACAGACTATTTGTGGCAAGCTAGAAATTTACCCTAAGGCTTCCCAAACTTCATACTTGGAGTCTAAAGAGTTATTTTAATGATTTGAACTTAGCACAACTACTTTCTATTTTAGACTCCTATAATTGCTCTAGCTAACCTCCTTTATCATGTACCTTTAGTCAAGGCTCCTCGTGATATATTTATCCTCGTGATAACTAGACAACTATTACTCTTACTCTTTTATGGACTTCTCCCCTTTTTGTGCCAAGCTTTTGACCAAGCTGGTCCATAAGCACTTAAATCAACTTCACTTGTTCTCTTTTATTTTCCTTGGACTTAAATGACCAAATTTAGATGGAAAATAATTTTAGAAGGTTAGAAATCAAGTTTCATGACAATGCATGAGTCATAAACCTCCATGTGTATTGCTCATTATATTGAGGTTAGAGACTATCCACATTTGTGTGTGTTCAGACCCATTTTAGCCATATTTGACAACGCAATAAGCACCAACATATCCCTTATCATCTTTAGTCTTAATCAGAGGCCGAATTAAGCATATCTCTTTAGTTTGTGGTCAATATTGCGTCAACATATTCCCTTTACATCTTTAATATGTGGTCACATTTATTAAGGTGAATTTAGTCTTCCAAAGAACTTCATCTTTACTAGAGTTTTCTTTCTTCTCAACTGTAAGCAACGTTCACTAACCTAACAGCTTTCAACAACAAACAAAAGTTCTTTATCTTAAAACACATTGGGTGTGTTCCTATTTTTGGCCACTCCATTCTTCATCACATAGTACCCAAAGTGCATTCCTAGACTTATCTCGTGATACCGAAACTTCTCACTCAGGTGTATCTTGGACCTTAATAACATCACACTTTGGAATATAAAATCTTGGGTAAAGGTAACCTTAACAATTAAGTGCAAAACACTTATGTCAAAATTCCATGTCTTAGAGATGTTGCATCAACTTGTGTCTCCATCCAAACAGAGACCATCATGTCTCCTGACACTTTTGTGGTTTGCCAATGGCCTTAGACCTCTTCGAGTCATTCAAAACTGACTTTAAAATTCCCCCCCTGAAATTCAAGTAGAGAGCGAAGCGTGCTTGATGGTGAGCTAGGGCTGCCATGTCCCGCGAGCGAGGTATTCCCCTTGGTACAGGGTGGGTGGTTCCTCAAGCCCTCCCCTCTACCTTAATCCCCCATGACAATGCATGGAATGCGTTGTCGTGCTGTGACACGTACATAGTGGGAACGCATGCTACAAGATCTATCTTGTATTTTTTTTAGATACATAATTATATTTCCTATAGTGTACATAGGCATATTTAAGTATAATAATAAGCCTTCTATCTCATCCTATTATTTTTCTCAAGGGTAACATATCCTTACTTTACCATCAGAAAATATTATGGGAAAAGCATCAATAGCTCCGCCTCTTTAACTTGGGGCAAAAAGCATTGATTCTTTATTTCTACTATTTCATTATCATCTCCCACCCTAGCTAGACCCTATATCTAGGGTAAACTCCAATATATATATATTCTATGTATTTTTTATACTTTTCTTATATTTCTTTTTAAATAGCTACTAGGAGAGAATCAAATCCTAGTGGGACACTAGGTGGCATGATTTCAAAGATACACTTATTTTAATGCATTATTGCAAGCATGATTACAAAACTTTGTCAAGGAGCAATGTCATGCTTTCATATGGCATGAGGTGTCCTTTGGAATTAAATGAAAGTCAAGGCTAAGGAGACCACATGAAGACTTTTGCTGCCATAAATGGACCCTATTTTGATGAATTTTTTACACAAGGTTCCAATCCGAATTGGAGAATGATTTTAAAATGAAAATCGTAGCTAATGAGCTGAAGTTTTTGCCCATATTTTTACTTTTTTATTTGGAGCCACGGTTGAGGAGATATGATCAAAATACTGGACCCCAGTCTGCCCACATCATACAGGGACAGCTCATTTCCAACTTTTCCAATTCCTGTTCACACTGGCTCCTCTCTTCTTGTGTAAACCCTTGGGGGTTCCCTTCACCTATAAAAGGGGACCTCTTCTTCCTTGGAGGGAACTCAAGCATTCAAGCCATTGATGAGAGGAATTCTTGAGGGAGTGAGTAGTAATGCCTAATTGTACTTAGCCCCATTAACATAAGCCCAAGTCTACACTTTCTCCTAGAGAAAAACTAGCCATTCTTGTACGCCATCCTTGGAGGATCAACTCTAATCAAAGAAGGTGTTGTACTTGGCGTATCAATCAAAGTGGAATTATCCACTCTTCTTCTCTCTCCATCAATAATGGTGCCGAAGGGTTTCAAGTAAGATGTGTTCTACATTGATGTTTTCTTGATTTCTTGTTGTTTTCATTTTCATCTCTAATCCAACATATATATATATATGTATCTAATCTCATCTCCTTAACCAAACCTATCTCTCTCATTCATTCATCCTCTCTAGGTTCTCTTTGCTACAGGTACATCTCTCCCCTCAGTATCCTTATTGCCTACGGGCAAGAATAGGGCTTGGGAGGGAAACTTCTCATCTCTTCCCTTCTCTCATATCTACATTTCTCACATACTATCCTAGATGAATAACCCACATGATGATCATTTCTATCGCTTTCACTCTGTACGATCTATTAGAATTAACGTATGGATTAGCCGTAAAATACACTTTCAACAACGTATAGTGTTTCTCTTCGGCCTTGAAAGGCTCAATGAAATACTTCTATCACCGGATCCCATCATACTACCTCTCATAGACTATAATTTTTCTTTTGATGTAAGCGTAGTTATCTTGCTATGAACCAAGAGGATTTGTACACACAATTAATCCCAATCACTAGACAAAATATATATATTATGGTAAACACAAAACTACAATTCCAAAGAACAATTCGTAGCCTATTTGGTCAGCCAAGATTGAATGCCATTAACTCATCCATTAACCCTTTCATATTACCCATGATACAATATGACCATAGCCTTGATGTTTTCATCTTCGTATTGTTTTGACATTCTCTTTTGCGTTCTTTCTTTGTGTGTGTGTGAGTGCAAGAGAGAAAGGGTGAGTCTTCTTTGATTGCACTTCTTTCCAAACCCTAGTCTTCATGGCATCTATGGTTTAACTCCTTCATATAGTTTTTGTTGAGTTCTTTCACAAACTCTCACAGCCATAAGCCCGGTGCTTTCCTGGCAAGACCGCAAATTTCTCGACATATTTTTGGTGAACCCGACGTGAAGCTGCTAGGGTGAGAGTTTGTGGGTAACCATGGGTGATCATGTTGAGCAACAGGGTATGCATTTTGACCCAGCAACAATGCAAATGTTTCAAGCATTTGCAATGTTCATGCAACAACAACATGCTACTGAAAGAAGGGAGATTTCAGCAACGAAGGCCATACAAGCGGTCGTCAACAGAATGGATCAGTTCAATGGCAAAGATGTAACCAAGTACTTACGCGAGTATGTGAAGGAGATGGAGCTGCATCGCGTGTCAGAAGGTGAGATGATTCAAAGCTTTGAGCTAGTTGTTGCTCCAGAAATTAGGGAGCATGTTAGGGCAATTAAAGATGGGCATGGGAGAAATTGGGAAGAACTCAAAGTAGCTTTAAAGGAGGAATATTTCATGGAGGACTCTGAGAGAGTGACCAAAAGGACATTCTTAGAATGGGTAGTCAAGCCAAAGCAAGGACTATCAATAACAGAGCTACTTAGGGAATTTGAGCGGCGCTATGCACAACTCACTAGGACAGAAAGGGCCACACTAGATGCAGAGAAGACAGATCTTTTCTTACAAGCTGCAGGTAAAGAGTTTCAAGAAAATTTGGAGCTTCTTCTTGAAGATAAAGATGCTGAGCAAGGACTAAAGACCGACTAGAATGAGGTTGAAGGTGCTGTCTCACTGCTTGCCAAACGACAAAGAAGAAGGGACAAGATGGTAGTAAACACTACAAGTCCTTCCACCTCAACTTCTGACAAAATGGTAAAGCCTACTTTTATCGCTCCTAAGTTTGATGAGTCCATGCTAGATGAGCTTGTGAAGGGAATGCGTGACTTGAAGGTGAAGTTTGCAAAGCTTGAAGAAAAAGGCCAACCATCAGGGCCACTTCCTAGGCAAAGACAACAACCCAAAGAAGGGTTTGTTAATAGATGTATTTGGTGTGATAGTACAGACCATGTAAGAAGGGATTGTGATGATTTTAGTAATGCTTTGTCAAAAGATGTTGTCTTTTTTAAGGATGGTAAAATCCACTTAAGAGAGACAGGTCTACCCTTGAGAACTAACTTTGGGAAGGGGGGAATGCAAACCTTAGTTGAAGATATGGCAACCAAGCATGCCACCTCTTCAGTTGAGGCAGCTACTTATGGAGTAAAAATTGAACATTTTTGTGATGAAGAGGTGAGTGACCATCATGGTCAAATTTGGCCAAATGTCATGCAATTAGCTACAAAGGGAAAGCTTACAAAAGAGATTCTACATGAAGCAGGTGATTGCATACGTCTAGAAACAGGATGGAATGATCCAGTGGACTCATTGTCAGTGCATGCCTACATTACAAAATGCCAACAAAATGAGGCAATTGTAGAAGAGAAGCGCAGACGTGAGAATGCTGATGAAGGACCATCAAAAAGAGCTTCTAGAAGTGGGGGAAGAAGCGACTCAATGCCTTCTCAAACACCCTCAACACAAGGAGCATCTCCACCTGAAGTACTCATGGAGGAGTCTACAACAGGAAAGAAGAAAGAGCCAATGAAAGGTAAGACAAAAGGCCCAACTTATAAACTACAATCTGATATTGAGGTTGCTACAGATTTAAAGAAAGTCTTGGAGGAAAGGATCTTGAATAGCAAGATTGAGTTTACTCTGGGAGAAGTTCTTGGCATTGCAAAGCGTGAATTCCATGAGGAGATCATTGACATCATCAAGAGAAAGAGGCAAACCCTTGCTGAAGTTTCTCGTCCACAGGTTGAAGGGGAAACCTCAAAGACACAAGGGATGCAACTGCAAAATAAGGAGAATGATGGAGCTGTGGTAGGATGCTACCAATCTAGTGGGAGAGTGAAGCAAGTGCATTTCTCAAATGATGATGAAGAAGTTGAAGATATTCCTAGGAGTTACTATTCACGAAGTCATTGGGCAAGGGCTACTACAGAAACTTTGGTCAAGGTAGGTGATCTTGAAGAGCCATTTGTTGCCTTGATTGACCATGGTTCAGAAATAAACATAATGTCAAAGAGTCTCTACAACAAGTGCAAATGGCCAATGGACACAGATCATGGTTGGATGGTAAAAGTGGCAAACAATTCATCCGGTGAATTGTATGCAGCATGTCCAGGTGTGAAGGTGACAATAGGTGATGTAAAGATTGACCAAAACTTCTTTGTACAGGATACATCTTCATATCATCTCATCCTTGGACAACCCTACATTGTGGGAGTTCGAATGGAAACAAAGGTTATGGACGATGGTTCAGCATATGCTAGAATACGTAGCAAAGATGGTAAACGAGCTGTCCAATTTCTCACAGTCTGTGTAAACCATGAAAGAAATCGTGACAACCTCAGAGAACATCCTCTACCAAAGGTAAGCAAAGAGTTTCATGATCATAGAGAAATGATGGGTTTTGGCCAAGTACCATTGTAAAGCGGGATTGCAATGGTACAGAAAGAAAAAGGGTCTCGCCTGATCCAAAAATAGGTGAAACTTTCTCGATGAGCTCCTTGGTAACAAGGAATGGATCAGTATGTTTTACAAAACTTGAAGATTTGAAGAGATGTGAGAGGCAATATGTGCATAATGTACAAATAGGCATGAAAAAGAGTGGGTTGCTAAAGCCTACTGAAAATGTTTTGGGTTTGTGTGAACAAGTTTCTTTTGTAGATACTATGGGTGAGCTTGATGCTATAATGAGGTCTAGTGTGCATCTTGAAAATGAAGTTGTGGAAGTTTGCTCTATGGAAATGTATCAAGTAATAGAAGCCTTTAAAGAAAGCCAAACAGTTGGCCCAGAAGTCCATGTTGAAACTAAATACAAGAGTGTAGCAAAGAAGGTGAAACCAGTAGCTTCACCCTTACCACCCAACAACAGGGAAAAGATTGAACAGGCTTCTTTACAACCAAGTTTGCGGAATCCTAAAAAGATCGGGCATACCTTCACAAAGGAGTCTTTTCAAGAGTTGCAGATTGGTTGCAAGGAGTTTCTAACACAGGAGGAGACAAAGTGCTTCAAAGAAATGCTTTCAAAGCATGGTAAGGCTTTTGCATTTGAGCCACATGAGATAGGATGTGTTGATCCTTATATTGTAGCTCCTATGGTAATTTTCACAATACCTCATGTGCCTTGGAATCTGCGGCCTATTCCGGTTCCAAAGGCTCATTTGCCAAAGTTAGTAGAGCTACTGAATGAGAAAATCAAAATGGGAATCTTGGAGCCTTCTTGTGCTCCATACTCAAACAGGTGGTTCACAGTTCCAAAGAAGAATGGTTCTCTACGCTTCATCCAAGATATGCAACTAGTGAACAAGGTGACAATTAGAAATGTAGGAACAGGTCCAATTGTGGATGAATTTGCAGAGGCGTTTGCAGGGAGGGCAATCTACTCAATGGGGGATCTCTACTCAGGGTATGATCAATTTCAGCTTGCAATCGAAAGCAGAGACTTGACAACCATGAGGACACCTTTGGGTTTAGTAAGGATGTGTACCTTGCCACAGGGAGCAACCAACTCGGTTGCACATATGATGAATGGGATGAATAAGGTCTTACGTGACTTTATTCCTCAAATCACAATGCCTTTCATTGATGATTTGCCTATCAAAGGATGTGAATAAAGTGACAAAGATGAAGCTTTGGATCTCAAGGGATGTCGCAGGTTTGTGGTAAATCACATAAATGATTGTGATAAAATTTTGTCTAGGTTGGAAGAAGTGAATCTTACATTGTCAGGGAAAAAGTCTATGTTTGGTGTCAAAGAAGTGCTCATTGTGGGGCACATGTGCGGGCCATATGGTAGGAAACCTTGTCCATCAAAGGTAGATGCCATCCAAAGAATGAAAGAAACATGCACTAGCATCACTGAGGTTAAAAGGTTTCTGGGAGCATGTGTCTTCTATGTTATTTGGATTCCACATTATGCACATGTAGCTGATCCTCTTTATCAACTGCTTAGAAAGAATCAAAAGTTTAAATGGACAGAAGCACATGTAAAATCCATGAAAAAGCTAAAGGAGTTACTCCAGTCAGCAACGACTTTGAGAAAGGTAGACTATGAGTGTCAAAGGCCAGTGATTGTGACAGTAGATACCAGTCCTACAGGGATTGGATGGGCAATAGGGCAAGATGACAAAGAAGGACACAGGTATGTGGTAAGATTTGGAGCAAAGGTACTAAGTGCTCGCCAAAGAAACTATCCACAGATAAAGAGAGAGTTATGGGGTATGGTTACAGCCTTGAAAAGTGGAAAAGAGTACCTAATTGGTGCATGTGTGGTTGTAGAAACAGATTGTCTACCACTTCTTGGGATGATTACAAGCTGCTCAACACCAGACATTGCTATGTTGCGGTGGATTGCCTACATTAAGTCCTTAAATCCCGAGTTTAAGCACATTGCAGGTAAAGACAATACAGTGGCAGATATGCTATCAAGGGCAAGGTATGAAGATGAGTCACAAATGATTGATGAGGGAGATGATGTAGGCACAAAATTCTATTCTATCTCTCATGTCAAAGGTAACAATGTCTGCATGACTAATTCACTTGAATTGTTCTTGAAAGATCTTTATGAAGGTGATTGTCTTTCTATTGGAAGGTACTTGAGTACTCTAACAAAACAGGATGATTGGTCTGAACAAGAATTCAAGAGGATACGCAGGAAAGCATATGGGTACTTTTTAAGGGATGGTTACTTGTGGAAGCATCCTAAGCAAAAGGGTGCTACACCACAACGAGTTATATGTAAAAAAGAGACTCAAGTAAAGCTCATGCAAGAGTTTCATGAGAGTCTATGGGCTGGACACAGGGGTGTGTGGGCAACCTTCTCCAAGTTGAAAGAAAAATACTGGTGGAAGGGTATGTATAAAGATGTATCTCAGTTTGTAGAGTCATGTGTAACTTGTCAAATGTATTCAAATGTTCAACATCGTGATGGATTGCACCCTACATATCCACTAGCCATGCACTATAAATGGGTTGTGGATCTAGTCACGATGCCTTTAGGACTCTGGCAGATGAGATACTTGGTTCTTGCACGAGAGGACCTAACTAACCAGGTTGAAGGAAGAGCATTAAGAGCTAAGACCACAGAAGCTGTGTGCAAATTCCTTCTTGATGAGGTGATTTGCCGTTATGGTTGTGTGGGAAAAATCACTGCAGATCGAGGTGAACTGGATGCCGAAGAAGCAAGGGAGTTCTTTTCTAGATTAGGGATCAAGCTTTCTCTTACTACAGCTTACAACCCTGAAGGCAATGGAAAGAGTGAAAGAGGGCATCCTCCTATCATCAAAGCTTTGGCCAAGGCTTGCGAAGGAAGAGTTGGTGAGTGGCCAAAACTGTTACCATATGCTTTATGGGCTGATCGTACAACACATAGCTCAGTAACTGGCTACATGCCTGCGGAGCTAATGTATGGTCAAAATCCAGTGATGCCGATTGAAGATACAATTCCTACATGGAATGTACTACCTTGGCAAGAGGGGCTTAGTAGGGAAGATCTCCTTGCACTGCGTATAAGGCAGCTAGAGAGAAGGCCTGGAGACATTGAAGCTGCAAAAGAACGACTCAAAAATGCAAGGTTGAAAAACAAGGACTATTTTGATAAGCGACATCGACTCAGGAGCAAAGCAATTGACAAAGGTGACTGGGTTTTAGTGTATGATAGTAGCCTTGATAACCAGCATACAGTCATGCGTAAGTTCTCAAAAAGATGGTTTGGACCGTATGTTGTAAAGCATGTGCATGAAAATGCTACTTACAGCTTGTCTGAACTAGATGGTACAGAAGTAAAGATTCCCATTGCAGGAAAAAGGATTAAAATGTTTAAGAGAAGAGGAGACAATGATCTAGAAGATATGGATGAGGAAGAAGAGAAAAACACAGGTGAAGATCAAAGTGAACATGAAGCTCTGGAATCATCCAGTGAAGAAGAAGACAAGGAAGATGTACAAGAGGTCTAATCTTACAAAGAGACAATGTGGCACATACCGGAGGATGTGCAGGTTTAGAGGGGGTGGATGTCGTGCTGTGACACGTACATAGTGGGAACGCATGCTACAAGATCTATCTTGTATTTTTTTTAGATACATAATTATATTTCCTATAGTGTACATATGCATATTTAAGTATAATAATAAGCCTTCTATCTCATCCTATTATTTTTCTCAAGGGTAACATATCCTTACTTTACCATCAGAAAATACTATGGGAAAAGCATCAATAGCTCCGCCTCTTTAACTTGGGGCAAAAAGCATTGATTCTTTATTTCTACTATTTCATTATCATCCCACACCCTAGCTAGACCCTATATCTAGGGTAAACTCCAATATATATATATTCTATGTATTTTTTATACTTTTCTTATATTTCTTTTTAAATAGCTACTAGGAGGGAATCAAATCCTAGTGGGACACTAGGTGGCATGATTTCAAAGATACACTTATTTTAATGCATTATTGCAAGCATGATTACAAAACTTTGTCAAGGAGCAATGTCATGCTTTCATATGGCATGAGGTGTCCTTTGGAATTAAATGAAAGTCAAGGCTAAGGAGACCACATGAAGACTTTTGCTGCCATAAATGGACCCTATTTTGATGAATTTTTTACACAAGGTTCCAATCCGAATTGGAGAATGATTTTAAAATGAAAATCGTAGCTAATGAGCTGAAGTTTCTGCCCATATTTTTACTTTTTTATTTGGAGCTACGGTTGAGGAGATATGATCAAAATACTGGACCCCAGTCTGCCCACATCATGCAGGGACAGCTCATTTCCAACTTTTCCAATTCCTGTTCACACTGGCTCCTCTCTTCTTGTGTAAACCCTTGGGGGTTCCCTTCACCTATAAAAGGGGACCTCTTCTTCCTTGAAAAGGAACTCAAGCATTCAAGCCATTGATGAGAGGAATTCTTGAGGGAGTGAGTAGTAATGCCTAATTGTACTTAGCCCCATTAACATAAGCCCAAGCCTACACTTTCTCCTAGAGAAAAACTAGCCATTCTTGTACGCCATCCTTGGAGGATCAACTCTAATCAAAGAAGGTGTTTTACTTGGCGTATCAATCAACGTTGAATTCTCCCCTCTTCTTCTCTCTCCCATCAATAATGGTGCCGAAGGGTTTCAAGTAAGATGTGTTCTACATTGATGTTTTCTTGATTTCTTGTTGTTTTCATTTTCATCTCTAATCCAACATATATATATGTATCTAATCTCATCTCCTTAACCAAACCTATCTCTCTCATTCTTAGTAATTCATCCTCTCTAGGTTCTCTTTGCTACAGGTATATCTCTCCCCGCAGTATCCTTATTGCTTACGGGCAAGAATAGTATTTGCCAAGGCTGTATCCAATAGAATCACTACACACTTGTCCAAGTGGATATACGAAGAACAGAAAGGCTTCATAAAAGGTAGAAGAATCTTGGAAGCACTCATCTCCTTGTGGGAAGGAATTGAGTATGCTGAGGAATCTAATCAGGACTTTGTATTTATCAAGGTTGATTATGACAAAGCGTATGACAGGCTAGAATGGTCCTTCATTTTGGACAGCCTTACTCACATGGGCTTTGGAAAAAACCTGGTTGATTTTGTTCAAACACTTTTTGGGAATGCTCATGCAAAAGTTGCCCTCAATGGAATGCTGTCAGAAGCTTTCGAACTGAATAGGTCAGCTAGACAGGGCTGCCCGCTGTGTAACTTTTAATGGTCTAAAAACTTATGTGTAGCGGAAATTAGCATGAACATAGTGGGCATTTCATTAGAATAGATTCCTAATGAGAATTACAAGAGTGCTTGGGTGGAGAGAGCAACAAAAATCATAACACCTAGTTAGATAGCATCAACAATACTTTCAAAAGAGAGAGAAATTAAGCTATTGACAACAGTTGAGGACCGGATTTGCATGGAGCCGGTCCCCCCTCCAAAAGGCTTTGTATTATGGTTTCTCCCATCAAGAGAGACATTGTACAATACAATTCTTTGTGTTCCTTCAAGACTAGCTAGTGCAATGAAGATGAAAGCTTCATGCACTAAGCAAAACACTTAGCAAACACAACTTTAATTATCCCCGTTCTCAGACCCAAGACCTCACACACCTTCGAAGATGGTGAGAGCTAGCAGGGTATGAGAGTAGATTGAGAGGAAGCAGGAGTATCTTACGAGAAAGATGTACATCTCCTCACATAATCACTCATATTAGCATAGCTTAGCTTAGTAATTAGCATGGTAGAGGAGATGAGCATGCATTGAAGCTTGGATCTTGGTTGGATTTGCATCCACATGCCAAGAGTGTGTCGATGTAGGCTTCTATCTCACAAGCTTGGAGTAGGTGATGAGCTCTCCATTAAAGCTTGGGAAGAGATAGTCTTCTTTACTTCTCACATAGGCTGTGTGAGAGTGTGTGTGTGATAATGCCTTGCAAAAATCACCCCCCTCTCTCTCTTGGGCGAGCCCTCTTGCTATTTGCTCTTGCAGGCTCCCCATTGGACCTCCCCAGGGCTAGCCTATCACAATTAAGCAGCATAAGTGATAGCCTTCTGACATGTGTCCCCCTTTCCCCTTTTGTGAGAGCTTAATCAATTAAACTTAATTGATTAAATGAATTAAATTCCCATTGGACCTTTCCCCATTTTGACCAATAGGAATTAAGTAGCCCATTGGGCTGCTCAATTCCTATTGGACCTCTTCACGGGCTGTCCAATAATCATCCAGGAGACTTAATTTTCATTGGTTCTTTTTATCAAGTGTTTTAAAATTAATTAGGCTAAATTTACTCTAGCCTAATTCTCATTGGTCCACTTCAAGGGTCATCCAATAGGAATTGGGTACACCTTGTGGGCATCTGGCCTAGGGAGCTGACATGTGTCCCTCATTCCCTTTGTGTAAAGGGAGCTTGTGTGTGTGTGTGTGTGTGTGTGTGTGTGTGTGTGTGTATGGCTTTCTCTCTCATCCCCTAGAAGAAAGGCTCGCCCCCTCCCATGTAGGGATATGCAAGACTTTTTGGTCACACACAAAGCATCCAATTTCCCCTAGGGTTGACCTTTGGACACAACCTTTGAATTTTGGAACCTTAGCATTTTGGAAGTCTTAATGGGGTGAACCTTAGGGTCTTTTTAGCCCATTGTTTCACATGGCTCTTTTGCAGATGGCCCCCCCTTTGGATCCCTATTTTCCCTCCTTTGGATCCCTACTATGGCCGGTCTGCTAGCTTAACCAATATTCTAGCTTTTTCTCCCCTGGCACTTCCCCATATTAAATGATCAGTTTAACATGAGAAAATCATTTAGGAGAATTAGATATTGATTATTATGACACGCTGGTTCCTTTGTTATTTGCTGTGGGGCAGGAGATGGTTTGAATTGCTTAGTCAAGGGTTGGATGGAAAAGAAGCTCATCCAAGGCATTCCGTTGTTTAATTCCAACAGACAACAATTTCTCAGTTTGCTGACGATACAAATGGCTTACTGAAAAAAGAAGATGGTTCTCTTCGAAATTTCTGGAAGGCCTTAACAATTTTTTGCTTGGCCTCAGGATCCAAGATCAACCACTCCAAGACAGGTGTCAGGGCTTTTCTTTCCCCTATCCCAAACTGGATGAAGCAACAGGAGTGCAAAACCATCCCAGAAGGGCAAGTATTCAGACTATTAGGCATCCCAATGGGGTTTGGCTTGGCAGCTCCATGAGGCAAAGATGGGACTGGGTGTTGGAAAAGTTTAAAGGAAAGCTCAACAGGTGGATGGGATTCCAAGCCAACATTGCAGGAAGGGTGTTTGTCATCAACCATTTCATTTCGGCCTATCTCCTTTATTTCTTTAACTGTTGGAGGCCTCCTAAGTCACACCTCAATGAAGTGGCTAAAATTTGCAGGAATTTTCTTTGGACAGGAGACCCCCTTAAAAAAGGAGCTGCCAAAGTCAGCTGGAACACCTGCACTCTTCCCAAAAGCCAAGGAGGGCTGGGGTTGATAAATTTAGGGTTATGGGTAGATAAGCTTGCAATCAAGGTCATCATCAAGGCCCTTGAGCAACCTGAGTTAGAATGGGCCACTCTTCTATTCAGGAATCTGAACCTCTTTCATGTGCAAGGGAACAAACAATGGAATAATATACCTTGGGTAACCATCTTTTTTGGGCCTGTAGAGATCACGCCCATGGGCACTCCCTTGCTAAAATCTTTGTGGCAGGCATGGAACAGGTGGAGACCCCTTCTATTCTTCAGCCATGACAACAAAAATGACTAGACTATTAGGAAGGTGGAATCTATCTGGTGGTCAAAAGCTCCTATCCCCCCAAATCTTACCCTCCCAGAACAAAACAGCAAGGAGAATCCATAGCAAAGGATTTAAGACTTGGTCAGATTTATGGGATCATGAGGCCCAAAGCTGGCTTTCTGCAGAAAAGCTACTTATTAAAGCTTCACTCCAACCTTGGGAGCTTAAATTAATCGAAAGAAGAATCTCTTGTTTCCCTAGAGATCTCAGGTGGATCTTTGGAGTCTTCAGTCCTCCCTCTCCCAAAGACGTAAGGTGGAAAGGGGGTGCTGCTCTCAGCAAACCTCCCGCTTTACCAGCCACATTGGATCCTCCTCTACACACTACCCTCAACAAAAGATGGAAGGTGTCCCTAGACAAGAAACAGTGGAGCTTCAAATTTCAAGCAATCTGGCACAAGAATATCCAACCAAAATACTCAGTGTTGTTGTGGCTGATCCTACACAAAGCATTTTGGTTTGGGGAAAAGAGCAGGAAATCTGGTCAGAGTGATGGGCTCTACCCAAGATGCAAACAGGCTATTGAAGACATTCCCCACATCTTCTTGAATTGTCCAACCAACACCCCCATTCTCAAACCGTTGTTCATAACTTTGAGATTTGTTACTGATTGGAAACAACTACTTCTTGGAGATTCAATCAGACTACTTACTGAGTTCTGGTCTAAAAGTAGGGCAGAATTCCTGTGGGTTATCTGGATGTTTAGGAACTCCTCCTTGTTTGTGAGTGCCTACCAAACTCCTAGTCTGAAAGTACTCTTCTCTGGCTGTCATGTGTAGGATGCCTCTCTCCAACTTGATAAGGTCAGGATTTACAGGAAAAAGGTTGCAATGATTAGAGAGGCTACAAAGCTCTTCAACATGCTGGACTCTAACACTCAAAAGACTAGTATTGACAATGACACTGTAGACAAGACTCGTGAATGGACTCAGGAAATGTCCAATGAAATCCATGAGTTGGCAAGGAAATCTGAAGAAGGCCAAGCATTTGTTGCTAAACTACAAGTAGAAATTGACAACCTGTAATCATATTTTGAACTTGTATCCCTTTGTATGCTGACCCTTCGGGTCTTTATCCCCATGTAAATGTCTTTCTAGCCCTCCCTTGGGTAATTCGATGTATTTATTTGGCTCTCTTATTAATTCAAAAGCGCTTATCTGGTTAAAAAATAATAAAAAAACCGACTTGCACATATGCACTTGATGCATCTTCTCTCTCTCTCTCTCTCTCTCTCTCTCTCTCTCTCTCTCTCTCGTGTCGGTCAAAAGACAAAAGCACTTAAAATAGGAGTCACTTAAATAATACGTGCTGGGCCACAGGAACTTTAAAGCTTCTTTCGAGCGTAAGGGTTTGTCTTCTGCGTTAACGATCTGGTGTCGCGGAATCGATACGGCGAGCATGGCTACTGCAGGGGCAGCGAATTCTGTAGTGCCGAGGAATAGGACAAACCCCCGCAATGGGGGGCTTGACGATGATAGTATGGCGTTTGAGACGAGTCCCGGGGTGGAAGTATACAGCACGTTCGACAGCATGGGCATTCGAGATGAGCTTCTTCGTGGAATCTATGCCTATGGTTTTGAAAAACCTTCAGCTATTCAGCAGCGTGCCATACGGCCCATCATCCAGAATCGTGATGTCATAGCGCAGGCCCAGTCTGGTACTGGGAAGACTTCCATGATTGCCCTTGCTGTGTGCCAAATTATCGACACAACTGTTAGAGAGTAAGTGCCTACACCTATCTCTGCTAGGGTTGCTAGAGTTTATTTTTTGTGTTTTTGTGATCCATCCATGTTTTGTTGTGCTCAAGCAGAATGTTTGATGAGTCTTCAACCCTTTTAACATTGTTTTATGCCATGTGAATGAGTATCAGGCAGATTTAAAAAAAGACTCTATCCATGTTGCAAGAAATTAGCATGACACGTTGTTTAGAAGCTTGTTATGCGACAGTGGATATCGACAGGAGAGATATCTCGTTTTCTAAAGGCTCAGATTCTTTTGGCACGATTTTTCCATGTATATTTTCTTAGTGTACTGGAGGTAAGACTTTTTTTTTGTGTGCCTTGATGAACCTCACTTCAGTGTGGACGAGTTCATTCTCCCTGGTCTCTCTTTTAGTGGCTCTTTTACCAATGACTAGAAATTAATACCCCAAAGCCTTAAGTCTTCTGCTTTTACAACTGTCAGCCAAAAGTATCATCTCAGGCTGAAATTGGTTCTTCTCCCATTAGTCTCTAGTTTGGTCGTGATAGGTCACCACTTTGTGACTTATCTACCCATAAAAGAAGAGTCTTAAAACAAACATAAAGCTGATGTTAGCGACAGTTAGTCACTCCATGTGGTCATCAAATGACCATTACCACAAGACATTACAATCACAAAGCATGTATTAGCACATATCCTAATCCCTAGTAGATTTTGGATAACAATCAACGTTCACATAGTTCATGCTGGCCATTTATATATGAAGGGATTTCATATGACATTCTTGATTCCACATTCACATTCTCACCTTGGTCTGTGTTACCAGATTTTTTTAGTCATCACATTTAGGCCGCTTTGACCTCTACACAGATGTCTTTGATGGACTAGAATTACCTTGCTCGCGAGCTTGAGACAAAATTACCTTGCTCGCGAGCTTGAGACCTCTACGCAAATGTCTTTGATGCTCGCAAGCTTGAGACAAAATGCTGTGGCCATTCTTCTCATGGAAGTCTGGCAAAATATCGTGAGCTTAAATATCCATGTCCATGCGTAAAATAGGCATAACCATAAGACTTACATTCACAATCTCGCTGATCTACTTATAGAGAGAGTGAAAGAATATGTGGGTTGAGCTTTGCTAAGGCGAGCTCCTTCTCCACCCCCTAGTGGGCACTGATGACATTAGTGGGGATGCCATAATATTTAGTCAATACTACTCATGATGGAGCCGATGGTTATATTGTCTTGTGGGTGACTACCATGGGTCTATACTTTGCACTTTCTTGTAAGGGTGAATGTGGGCTCATCTTGGATTCATCTAGGTATATTTTTTAGTCGTTATTAGCGGACATATAGACTTCACATCGTGGAGTTTTTACCCAAGTTACGACGTATCAACTACCTCATTTTTGTGCTAATTTTTCCGATTTAATGCTTCTTTTAGTTCTAGGCTTCATTATGGCTGAGTTTGTCGCTGAGTTTGCCCTTGGATCTTCAGAATCATGACAGAAATTCAGTATGCTGAACTGTTTTTGATATCGAGGAGAGATTGGTAACACCGGAATCGTCCTGTTAAGTAACTTTTGTAACTCCTCACGAGTAGACCTCCTCAATTGCTCTAAGGAGTCATCAGATGTCGGGTCTAAAATGAGCCCCCTTAAAGCCTCCAAGCCTCCTGTTGACTGGCTGAAAACGCAAGGGTATCGGGCTTGATCTGGGCACAAAACGCTGTGCACGAGCCCCCTCTTCCCATCCTCTCCAACTCTTTGTCAAAACATAGTAGCACTTCTCTGAGCTCTCCTGGCTGGAAAGTGGACATCTACATGGATTCGAAGCAAAGCACTGACAGGCCTGTGTGGATGCCGAAACACAGATGGGGATGAAGTCTCCACGACGAAAAGGCAGCTAGAAGTCGCCTTACAAGTTACGACTGGCTGAAAAAAACCAAGCCAATCAGCCCCTCTTTGTGCTCCCATTTACACACATGGCATTGTCAAGCTGTGGCTCTGAGACCATGTTGCGGGGCACAGAGGAGGGGGGGAGAAAAACGCAAAGAGAGATGGGACAAGCCATGTGGGACTCTCAAGTGATGCCAAATCATCCCCCCCTCCCCAAAAGAAAAAAACCACCTCGGGCCGGGGGGAATAAAAGAGGGTTCTCAATGGGCCGCCCTACCCCCACGGAACACCCAACCCATAAATATGGGGTCACATGCCCATATAGTGTGGGTGCCCTCTATAAGTGGCCTTTAAAATGACCTGGCTGTACATTCAGTGGGCAGTGAAACTCTTCACAAAGTCAGTTACAGCCACAATGAAACCCTTTCCCTCTAGATATAGGCTTAAAATCCAGGAGATGACCCTCAAAATTTTAACTCTTACACTACGGAGATGCGGCCTGGAATTTGAGTTCATTTTGATAAGAATAGAACAAAGAATATCTTTGTCAGTAAATTAACACTATGGCAATAAGACTATACTTTGTTTTCTCGACACTGTTGGGTTCTAGACTGACACTATGTATATTGTACTTCCTTGCTAACTGTGGGGCTTCCATACTTGAAATAAAATGGTTCCGTTTTCACCTATCTGCCAACGATTGCTCAAGGGAGCGTGCTGAAAACAGTTTATTTGCGATAAAAGATGTTAGGAGTAACCATGCACATCTGCTGATCCTCAATATGCTAATATTAAGTTGATTGGTGAGCAAATATGTGTTTTTCCCGCTTTAAGCTCGGAATCTGTTTAGTTTGGGGCACTTTTTTTCGTGTCTTTTAACCATCTGGTTGTAGGGTGCAGGCTTTAATCCTATCTCCGACTAGAGAGCTGGCAGCTCAGACTGAAAAGGTTATTTTAGCCATTGGTGATTATATAAATGTGCGGGCCCATTCTTGCATTGGTGGTAAAAACATTGGGGAGGATATAAGAAAGCTTGAGAACGGTGTCCATGTGGTCTCTGGAACGCCAGGAAGGGTTTATGACATGATAAAAAGGAGGACTTTAGGAACAAGGGCCATGAAGCTTCTTGTCCTTGTGAGTATCAATATGAGCTTTTGCAATTGAACATTTGAGTATGAAGGGGTGATGCTCACGTTGTTAATTGCCTTGTGTAGGATGAATCAGATGAAATGCTGAGCAGAGGTTTTAAAGACCAGATTTATGATGTCTATAGATATTTGCCACCAGAGCTTCAGGTAAGAAAAAGCTTCATGTTATTATTGAAGAAATTTAGGGTCCCATCAAGGTTTTCCCTTACAATTTTGTTGGTGTAGGTGGTGCTGATTTCTGCTACGTTACCACATGAAATTCTGGAAATGACCAGCAAGTTCATGACCGATCCTATTCGCATTCTTGTCAAGCGTGATGAGTTGACTCTTGAGGTAGGCTCCACTGTTGCCTGTGTCACCCATTTACTTATTTTTGGAAAGTCATTCTTGTCTCATTGTTATGAAGAGCAAGTTATTCAGCAAGTTTCAGCAAGTTGAATAACTTGCTAGCCTTCTCAAATTTCAGGGCATAAAGCAATTTTTTGTTGCTGTTGAGAAAGAAGAGTGGAAGTTTGACACACTTTGTGATTTGTATGATACTCTTACAATCACTCAAGCCGTGATCTTTTGCAATACAAAAAAGAAGGTAGAAGCTTGTTTTCTATTTGCAGTTGTGAATCACCTTGATTTTTTGTTACATCTCATTTGGTGCTTGTTGGATGGGTTCAGGTAAACTGGCTTACAGAGAAGATGCGGTCCCACAATTTCACAGTATCTTGTATGCATTCAGATATGCCACAAAAAGAAAGAGATGCAATTATGGCAGATTTTCGAGAAGGAAATACGCGAGTGTTGATTACTACTGATGTCTGGGCTCGAGGCTTAGATGTGCAACAGGTATTATGTTGGTTATTGTCTTATACTAAGTTGATTAAATGGAACAGGATTGTATGTGTGGTACATTTGGTGTTGATGGTCTGCTGTTAACTAACCCCTTTTCTTATGAAGGTTTCTTTGGTCATCAACTACGATCTTCCAAACAATCGTGAGTTGTATATTCACCGGATAGGGCGTTCCGGTCGTTTTGGTAGAAAGGTACCATCACTATACATGCATTCATGTAGGGATTAATGCTTGAAATAAGTAGCGAATTGAATTCTCTGTGTTTTTTTGGCCAGGGTGTTGCTATCAACTTTGTCAGGACTGATGATATAAGAATTCTTCGAGACATAGAGCAGTATTACAGCACTCAAATTGATGAGATGCCAATGAATGTTGCAGATTTGATATGATTTCCTATGGTGGCAGCGAAGCTGGCTATGACAGAGGCTTTCAATATAAATTTCTTGCGATTTGAAGGGAGGCTGATTGTTGATTTCAGGCCATCTTGGGGGTTCTGTTACTGTACAGTAAACTTAAAGTAGTGGAGTTTGAAGACACAACATTGGGCTTGGTTTTATTTCACCTTCTAGGTCGACAAGTTCGATAGAGTATGCTTCATTCCGGACCAAGGCTGGGATAGATGTGGTGCTGACCTTCCACAGGTTATGTTTTGCCTTTATGGAAGCTGGGTCGTTGGTTGAACTTATCTATGATCAGGCTGAAGGATGTTTGTTGGCTGTAATTTGTCGCTTGATGCTTTTCAAAATCAGTTGAACATATAGGCCTGGTTCAGTGCCTCCACTTTAGGCTTTGTCAATGCTAGTGTGCTGTGTTTTTGTGGATGCAAGCATGATGCACGCAGATGCTGTGTTGATTTCATCTTTGTAAATTTTGTGCTCTGTTGAGAATGTAAAGAGGTTATTTTTAAAACATGCAAACCTGTGACTCAATGCTTACATTCAAATTTGGTCTGCCCTCACCGCTATAATAACTAGCAGCACCAAGCGACTCAATGCTGATTAATCCTCCAAAACTTAAAAGAAAAGCCATTTGTGTTTTGGTTTGTTGCTGTCCAGGTTTGTTCCTGTCCAGAGTCTCTATCCACTCATATCCAGAGTCTCTATCCACTCATATCCGTAGGGTATCATTGTGTACATAGATTCTGGTGCAATTGGGCTGTCAAAACATTTTTGGCCCTCCAGGTGTTAGACTGGTTAAACGTTTCTTTTTGTGCTACATAGGAATGCTCTGTCCTTTAAGCTACGTGAGCCCAACATTCTTGTTGCCTATGCACCTCTTCGCACAAAAACAGGAGACTTTGGCCAACAGGCCATGGACATGGTCCTCCCAAGGTTTTGACACAAGTTTTTGTTGCTCAGTCCCCTTTTTTGGACTCATCAATGGTGCATAGATTATACATGACACATTTTTGGAATGATATTTGTGTCTGCTCTGTTACCTCTCCCAACTTGATGCAAAGCTATCAGCACCATTATGTACTCTACTAACTTTGATGCCTTTTATTGTGTGTGTGTTTTGACTTAGAAGACGGGTCTCGGCTAACTGCGTTTTCCTGAAGCTTTGCGTTTTACTCTCCTTAGCTGTTATTCCTAACTCTTCTTCTCAACAAGAGAGATCTCTTGTTGGGTTTTGCTAGTGTTTTTGAGTATTGCAAAACCACTATTGCCAAATCATATCACATACAGTGAGAGAACTTGCGATGAAAAGCTACTTGTTGAGTAGAGGCTAGCACTAGCCTCCAAGTGTGTGCCCTCGAATCACTAATCACATCATGCACGTTTGCTAGGATCAAACAAGATCTCAAGGCATTGAACATTCACATGTCCATGACACTTAATGAACCATTCACATGACCATAACACTTAATGAGAGACTCACCTTCGGGTGCACTACTTGGCTCAAGCCTGACACTAATAGAAGATGTGGGTTCTTTCTTAGGTAATGCTTTTGACAATCTCTTTTCATGTAACCCTTAGTGTGACACTTGATACATCTTCGTACTATTTCTTTAGTAGATTCTATGAAGTGTTAACTTAGGGTTTTTTTGAGTTATAACCTTTCCTTTCTTATCGCTCTTAGGTTAAGACTTCTGTGCTTTGGGTGTAGAGGAAGAATGAGAAAAGGAAAAAGAATTGATGTTGTTACCGTTTTGAGAGTTTTGTGGGTTATGACTTAGTTTTCCACACCTTGGGCTTATCTTTGTTGTGCTTTAATGCTTGTGCGAGAGCGATCTTGATGGCGGCATTGTACTTAGTGGGGTTGATGCACGTCATATTTGATTTGCTCGTCCAAACCAAAGAGGAGAGCCTCCTTGCGATCCTCATCCGATTTACGTACAGTTTGCAAAATACATTAAAAAAAAAGACATAACAAGAGTCCCATTTTGCTTGAGAGCTCTAAATCCTCTTTCAACTGATCAAGTTACTGCACTGGCATAAAGCGAGCCTTGAGCTTGTCTTGGAAGTCAAACCAATTGAAAGCTCGCTTGATTCAACATGCTCAAGGTGCGTGTCCCTTGTGAGGCTTGATATCAATTAATGGCATCATCCAAAAGAGACATGACAGCAGTCAAAGTTACTGTTTTTCTTGTTAGTAGCAAAATAAGTGTTGAATTATTGCAACCAAGAATAATTAGCAATGCATCCATCCTATCGTTACCAAAAGTCAACTTTTCCATGGCTGGATTGTTGAAGTTCTCTTCCCAGTCTATGTGATGACTCGCCGAACTCTTTGGGTGGATCGCCCTCTTAAAGAACCAACTCTTGTATGCATTGGTCTCGTAGTGCCTCATGCTGTAGCTCCGTAGCTGTAAGCCTTATTTGAGCGTTCGACTTTGGCACGTTGAGCCTCCTTTTGCCGTTCAACTTCAGCTTGTTGAGCCTCTTGATATAGTGTCATCTCCATCATGGAGTTCACCAAAAGCCTCCATTGAGTTGGGTGCAATCAATGACACAGATGGGATTGAATCAGGTTCCAGCTCCAATGAGTCTATGACTGAAGAGTCATCGACGAGCTCTAGTTCTTCGGATGACAAGGTACTAGAATTGTTTTCGTCGAAACTCTAGTAGGATTGATTTTTTCAGACGAAATTCTAGTTGCTACACATGTGGAAAGTACGGATACTTTGCAGCGCAATGCCCAAACAATGTAAAACCTGAAGTGACCGAAGAGAAGAGGGTAGAGTCGGTACCAATGCACATAATCACTAGGAGCCTGGTTTTGTCAGAGATACTAGATGAGCCGACCAGTCAAATGAAGCAAAGTGAAGGGCCTTAGAAGCAGGAAAAATAAAGGGCTATTTGGAAAGCTAAGGGAAAGGCCAAGGAAGTGGATGAATGGTAGGAGCAATGAGTATCGACAACTCAAATCAATTAGGATCTAGAGCAGAGGAGGCTAGAGGGACCCAAGTGCTTAAAATTTCAAAGGCTTTTGCCGATAGCTTCAGAGAGTGAAAATCCCAACTTCTAGATTTGGTAATGAGAGTCCTTAGAATGAGCACGACGAGATTTATGTCAAAGTATGTGAAAAGATCCAAAGGCTTTTGAATTAGATGACATCATAATGACATTACTTGAGACTGCAAAGTTCATAAGGAAACAAAGACATAAGGAATCTGAAGTGATGGTAGCAACGAGAATACATAGAGTAGAAACAAAGACATAAGGAATTTGAAGTGATGGTAGCAACGAGAATACATAGGGTAGAAACATATCAGATAGAGGTAACACAGAGTTCAAGAATCTGAGTACAAGAATATCAAATGGTGCACGCCAAATAGTATCCGAAGGAGAGAAGTCTTTGAACAATTTAGATACACTTGATATTGAATATTCACTTGCAATTTGAACACAGAAAGAAGATGAATCCTTGGCAAAAAAAAAAGCAACAGGCGGGGTGCCTACAAAATACACAAAATAACATGCAACAAGCAATAAAACCACTGAATCTGCATACCTATTGAATTGGATATGCACATAATCAAAGCTATACACAATGTGTGTGTGTGTGTGTGTGTGTGTGTGAGAGAGAGAGAGAGAGAGAGAGAGAGAGAGCGAGAGAGCGAGAGCGAGAGAGAGATTTTATTATCATCCTCGGAAGTCAAATATGACCTATGGACCAAAGTTACATCTGATGTAGTATGTGTGTGGCTGATGAGTGACTCGATGCTCCAAAATTAAGGTGATGAGAGTTGCAATGGAGAGCCTACACTGTGGGAGAGGAAAGTGTGAGTCTATTTCATGGCTAAAAATGTGAGGGAAGCAAGTTTGAATGTGACCAAAACCTGAGCACTCTAGTAGTGTGTGGTACTCAAACTCTCAAACTTGCAGTGAGCATAATGTGGACTGTCATAAAATATAATATCTAACTTTACCAAATGATTTTCTCATATTAAACTGATCAATTAATATGGAAAGATAAAAGGGGAACAAAAGTTAGGACATAGATATGTGCTTCTAGACCTATTTCAAACAGGGGACCAAAAGGAGAAATGGTTGCATCTCAATAGGAGTCCAAAAGGAGATGGTCTACCAAAGAGCAATGTGCAATAATTGCTTCTAGATTTACATCACCAAGGGACCAAGATGAGAGATGGTTATGTCTCAATAGGAGTCCAAAAGGAGGTAGTCTATCAAAGAGCAACGTGCATCTAATGGAGCTTAAAAGACCTTAGGGTTAGCTTCATTAAAGACCTCCAAAAGTTAGTGTTAAAAAGTCCTTTGACCTTAGGCAAACTAGGAGTGACCTTGAGGTGGGAACCCTACCCAAGCATGAGGTGCTTGTCGGCTTGCTAACTAAAGTGCTAAAAAGGTTTGTGAGAACCTTGCCCAAAGTTTGAGGTGATTTTTATGCTTAAAATGACTAAGGTTCTTGAAATGTTCAATTCAAAGATAAACTCTCAAGAGGCATCAACTATTTCCATGCTTGATTGGCTAAGTGCTTGAAGTATTCAATTCAAACCAAATGACTTAAGAAGTATAAAAGACACATGTTCAAATGATCCTCCACATGTGGCCCTCATGATGTACTTGAATCCTATTGGATAGGTTTTAAAGGGGTCCAAAGAGAATTTAAATGCATAAAAATAAATAATTAAGTTCTTTCTCTCAAAGAGGAGAAAGAGGACACATGTCCAAATGAAATAATTAAATAATACGAGAGAGAGAGAGAGAGAGAGAGAGAGAGAGAGAGAGAGAGAGAGAGAGAGAGATGTGGACCAAGTATGAGAGGGGGGTTTACTCTATCCCCCCCCACACACACACACATATTCTCTCATTGTGTGGAGTGCAAAGTGTAAGAGCTCCATCTCCTTCTCCAAGCTTGTTGAGAAGTGGAGAGCCTACACCAACACTCTTGGCTATGGAATGCAAATCCAACCAAGAGTCATGCTTCAATGCTTAAGCTTGCCATCTTCTTCATCTTCATTACTATGCTATTATGGTATGCTAAGCAAGAAGAGTGATGATAAATGAGGAACTATTTTTTTCTCCTATGAATGACTTTTCTTCCTTTTACCTATCCTCATTCCCCGCTAGCTCTCTCCACCTTCAAAGGTGTTTGAGGCCTTGGGACTGAGGCTTGGGATAGTTAATGCTTTTTGCAAAGTTTATGTTATGCTCAAGATGTATGAAGCTTTCCATCTTCATAGCATCACCAAGGTCACAAGGAACACAAAGATTCTATTGCACCAAGTCTCTCTTGATGGAAGAATCTATAATACAAACGCCTTTTGGAGGGGGGACCGGCTCCAAGTAAATCCGGTTCTCAATTATTGTCATGTTCTCTAATACTCTCTCTCTTGCAAAAGTATTATTCATGCCAAGTTAATTAAGTACTATGCTCATGTTGCTGCCATCAATTAAGTTCACCCTCTATGTTCTCAAAGTAATCTCACAAAAATGCTCACTCTAATTCTCTTAATTCTTCTATTCTCAGAGTTCATAGGGAATTTCCATTATATGCACAACCGATTTGACTCTTCTCCGTTGCCCCAACACCATATCTCACATTGAAGGGAATGGGAGCTAAGCCGAATGGCTACGATGGTGCGTGACACTGACAAGGGGATAGGCTCAAGCATATAAGGGTGAGTACGGTTTCCTCTTTCAGCGAAGAACATGGTTTTGTAGTTGGGGCCAATATGGTTGGTGAAATGTATGAAGCGTGACCCACCGGATTCCTCCCAAGCCGTAATACATTGACGTTGTAGAAAAGCTTCATTCACTTGGGAGTCAATTGAGGCATCAAGTAGCAAGTGTAACGCATCCCATATCCCAAACCACTTCTTTATGTCTTGCATCCATCCCGTCCTCGAGATCTTACTTTTATGCGTCTTTTGAACTTTTTTGCTTGCTTCCTATGCAATTGTAGGAAGTCGATGTGAGGGGTTTGAAGCATACTTATCATGTACTCCACAATCCTTTCCATGTCCATAACCTCAATTGGAAGAGATCCCGAGTCAAGAAGTGGGAGCATATATGGTGCTTGTGTCTTAACTTGGAGAAAGTTTGTAAGAAAACGCTTTTGAACATTCTCAAACTCTTTCCAAGTAGACTTTGAGATGCTCTTGTCCCACATTTCAACTCCATAAAGAAGAATCGGTGTCACCAATGTGTCTAAAAGGTATTTCTTGAGAACTGAACACTTGATGTTTCCCACATTACACATATTCTCAAATGCATAGTACGCTCTCTTTCTCACTTCCAAATGACGCATAGCACATTCATGCCACTTGTGATTGGCTGGAACCTCAAGGCCAAGGTACTTAAAGCTCTCAACAACTTCAAGTGTCTCATTGTTGTACACTATGCATGGCTTCTCCTTATGGTTGGTTTTCACAAGCATAACCTTTGTTTTGGATTTATTCACAATCAGCCCACTATGCAAGAAAAAGTTCTCAAGGACAATTATAATATTTTGTGCATACTCTATAGTGTGTGCTAGAAGCACTACATCATCCGCATGCAACAAAAGCGTGACCTCTTCAATGTCTTCTTCTTGTATAAAGTCAAGTACCATTTGTTCCAATTGATTGATGCATAAACCAAAGAGAGTTGGTGACAACGGACATTCTTGTTTAACCCCAATAGTGCTTGCAATTTTTTTTGAAACTCCTCTTTCCATACGTAATTCACCCATCACTTTCTTATAGATTTAAAAACCGCAAGCATAAACTCACTTGGCACTTGGAGTTCTTCCATCCTTCTCCACAAATTGTTATGTGGAATCATATCAAAGGTTTACTTAAAGTCCATAAAGCAACAATACAATTGCTTGCCTTTCAACCAACTTTCCTCCATGAGAACACGAAGAGTGATAGGATGATCAATGGTGCTATGGAATCGAAAAAAACCGCTTGTCCTTTTGCACTCTTGCCATTCTCTTCAGACCAATCACTCAATTTTTTCTCCATTATGTACCCAAACAACTTTTCCATAAGAGACCCAATCATTATAATCCGGTAGTTATTAACATTCTTTACATCCCCTCCTTTATGCAAAAGCTTGACCCAATTAGTACTCCAATCATAAGGCATACCATGTTGAAGTGCAAGGTTGAATATATCACACATCCACTCATGTGTAAAATCTCCCGTCCATTAAATCATTTCCGGCTTGATACCTTGAAGATCTTCTGCTTTGTAAGTGGCCAACTTTTCGAGCCCATCGCATATATCCTCAATAGTAAAAAAAGAGGGCATACATGGGAATGAACCATAAAATGATATTTTTCCAACATTTGTTTGCTCATATAGTTGCCTACAATGTGTGTACATATCCAAAAGACTCAAGTTACCAAAACTCTCAACCCTGTGCCTTTTCTTGGACTTGAAAAAATTGTTGCTTTACTTCTCATCTTTGTCTCTTCTTTTGAATCAATGCCTTGTATGTATGAAAATGACTTTGATAGTTTTCTTTGTCCATAGTTGCATCAAGCTTTATCAAGGACTTTCGAGCATCTTGACATTCTTTATCAAACCACCTTTTGCGCAATCTATCTTTGTTGATACCATGGACATGTTTTATGGAAAAGCATTCTTCAGCCGCACAAGAACAAATAACTTTCTTGAAAGCTTTCCATTTAGTTTTCAATGGTGCGTCATATTGAAGCTTTGTCATCCATAACTTTTGCTCTATCATTTTAATGTACATAGGTGCCCGTTTGATAACTTCTATTTCCTTTTGATAACTTCTATTTCCTTTACCTGAGATTATCATGCTTAGTTTCTTCCCCACATCAAGGTCAATACATAAGGTATGATGGTCTGATTCCGGGGTCCATTGGCCAAGCCTAAAACTCTTTATGCGATATATGATGGCTTCGGAGAGTAGCATTTAGTCAATCACACTATTCCCATTATGTTTTCTACATGTAAATCCATTGGTGCCACTCCACAAAGATACACCATTGGCAATGAGCATACCCCTACTATTACATATGTGTAAAAGTAACTTTCCATAGTGAGACTCTTTCTTATCCAATGAAGCATGATCATACAAGTAAACTTCCTCTAACTCCCTTGAAATGTATGGCATATCAAATTGTTGAGTACCATGTTGCAATGTTTTTGTGCGAGCATTCATATCCGCAAAGAAAATAACATCACCTTTGCTTTTAAAATAAGAAATGTCCTCCTATCAAATGATCATTTTCTTTACAATAGTGACAAATCATCTTCTTTTTGCCCTTTTCACTAGAATTCTCATACAAATTGATGCCAGAAAAAGTAAAAGAAACAGGTGATTTACCACTCGAATAAGAACCATGAGAAGTGGCTACATTAATGTTACCACCTTTTCTTTGAGCAGCAATAAAGGCATGTTCAACTACACGTTGTCTAGTCTAGTCCTTTTTTTTTGGAAAGTGACTCTTGCAATAGCAATGTGCATAATACATAAAACTTGACAACTTTAGGATTTCCTTGGGTCATAAGTCTCCAAGTACTAGGAAAAGTTTGGTAAGAATCTAGCAAAGCATCAAGAACAGTCTGCACAAGGGAACTGTATGAAATGACTTCACTTGCAGAAATAAGTTGCTCATTGATATCCTTGAGACCAGTAAGGAAAGTGTCCATGTCATCTTCCTCATGCACAATCTTCGACTCCATCTCTTTACGCAGCAATGCAATTTTTGTCTCATTGTGACTTGCATAAAGCCTAGCCAGAATATCCTGAGCTTGTTTTGCAGATTTTGCTGAATGAATGTGGGGAGTAATAGTGCGATTCACAGACAATGCAATCAAAGCATGAGCCTGTGCATATTTTACATCCCAATGAGCTTGCTCAGGCGTGGGCAAAACAGCTCAGGCAGCAGCAACCCTGCCACCAAAACCTGCAACATCCTCAACATCGCCTACATCCTCAGAACCAAGACGTACATCAATGCTTTGGACAATGTTCCAAAGGCCCTTTAACACAAGAACATGCTGCATCATGTAAGCCCACAAAGGGTAATTTTCCCCATCCAATCTATTCTCAAAAGCAAACAATTTGTGTTGTTGTCAGCCACCATGGCGAATGCCTGCATCTGATGTGAAAACTACCCAAAAAGAGAAGAAAATGAAGCGAGAACAACATGTGCTATATAGCAAAAATCGTAGAAGAATGTATGGGACATGTTATGTAGAAAATGGCACTAACAAAAATTTTGCACAAAATGACAAAATAGCGTGTGCAGTAACGCCTATAGTGGAAACGAAGGCCAAAATGAGCCCAAATCAAAAATCCGAGGAGACCACCCTCTACAAGCTCTTCCACGATATTTGTCGACCTGCGAACGCTCGCCAAAGCTCACAAAAATCAGAGAAAGTGAGTAGGTGTGTGTTGGAGCTGCTGTGACTAAGCTCGAAAGGATGCAACTACTGTGATACTAATTGTTGGAATTAGGGTTGTAGGAAAACACACAGATCTTGGAGAAGATGAAGGAAAATCAAGGCACACAACAGAGAGTGTATTACTTATTAGTGTGCAATGGAAAGATAAGATAGCCCTAGAGTGATGGGCGTATATACAATGCACGGGGGGGGAAAAACCTCCTAGTGAGGGAAAGAATGCCCCGGCGGTCCTAAGTGTGTTCACACACATCACTACCATATGTATATGGTAACAAGCTTGATAACAGTAACGTATGCTATAGATTGTTAAAGAGCAAAATACTTTTTCTTCTTTGCAACGGGTTGGATTCTTGATCCTTGTAGCTTTTACATTACCAAGAGCATTGTTTGAGATCTAATACCACTACAACAAAATGGGAGCATGTGGTGCCTCCATAATACATAAAATAACATGTAACAAGAAATAAAGTCATTAAATCTTCATACATGATGAATCACATGTGCACCTAATCAAAGCTATACACGATCTGAGAGAGAGAGAGAGAGAGAGAGAGAGAGAGAGAGAGAGAGAGAGAGAGAGAGAGAGAGAGAGAGAGAGAGAGAGAGAGAGCACTGGCAAGTGCACCTCTTCAAGCATAGTGCTGCATAGGCACAAAGAGAGAGTTACAAACTGTCTGTCCAAACATAAAGTGACCATAGCTCATAAAGAGCTCTTTAATAATACAATATCAAATAGACTTGGTATCCTTTTGCACATTCCATAGACTAGTCTTTATTTTCCATTTGTCACCTATAATAAATATGTCTTTATCATTTCCATTACAAAAAAAGAGGGTGGGATGCCAAACTAGTCATTACGAGATGATAGGGAAGTAGAAGAATGGAACCTGGGCTCAGAGTCAGATCTAAAGATGATAAACATTAACAAACACCTCATGTAGAGATAAAAGAAAAGGCAAGATAGAATTTAAAAAAACATTAAGATGTCTTTGTCTCAAAAATATAGAGATTTCTTTGTCTTAGAGCACACAGATCTAAAAGGAGTCGACCTTGAGATTTTTTAGCACAAAATACCACTTAAGATTGATTCTAAACTAATCAAATTGCAAGATATAGAATGAATCCGAACTGTGCTAAAAAGAACAATTTGAATCCGAAGAATAGATTGGATGATCTATTGAAGCTAGATGAGATCAGCAAAGGGTGATGCTAGAACAAGAGGTGGTTCAACACAGAAGGAAATATTGGCATGACAACAAGCTAAAGCTATTGTTACCATATACATGTGGTAGTGATGTTGTGAACAAGCTTACAACCACTGGGGCATGGGCATTTTTTTCCCTCACTAGGAGGTTTCCCCCCCCTACATTGTCTATACGCCCATCACCTCTAGGGCTATCTTATCTTTCCATTGCACACTAAGTAATACACTCTCTATTGTATGCTTTGAGCTTCCTTCATCTTCTCCAAGTTGTGTGTGTTTTCCTAGTGTTTTCCTGCAACCCTAATTCCAACAATTGGTATCAGAGAAGGTTGCGTCCTCCGGGGCTTAATGGCCAGCCCCAACACATGCCTACTCACTTTCTCCGATTTATGTGAGCTTTGGCGAGCATTCGTAGGTCGACAAATATTCTAAAAGAGCTTGTAGAGCATGGTATGCTCATAATTTTTATTTGGGCTCATTTTGGCCTCCGTGCACAAGCTATTTTTTCATTTTCTACATAACAGACCTCGTACCTTCTTCTATGATTTGTGCTATATAGCACATAATGTTCCTCCTTTGTTTCTTCTCTTTTTGGGTAGTTTTCACATCAAGTGTAGACATTCGCCATGGCTGACAACAACACAAATGTGTTCACAAGATGTTTGATGTTGATGATAGATTGGATGGGGACAATTACCCTATATGGGCTTACATGATGCAACATGTCCTTGTGTCAAAGGGCGTTTAGAACATTGTCTAGGGCATTGATGTACGTCCTGGTTCTAAGGATGTAGGCGATGTTGAGGATGTTGCAGGGTTGCTGCTGCCTAAGCTATTTTGCCTACGGCTGAGCAAACTCATTGGGATATAACAGATGCATATGCTCATGATTTGATTGCATTGTCTGTGAAGCTCACTATTACTCCCCACATTCATTCAGCAAAATCTGCAAAACAGACTTGGGATATTCTGGCTAGGCTTTATGCAAGTCGTAATGAGGCAAAAATTGCATTGCTGCGTAAGAGTTGGAGTCAAAGATTATGCATGAGGAAGATGACATGGACAATTTCATTTCTAGTGTCAAGGATATCAATGAACAACTTACTTCTGTAGGTAAAGTCATTTCAGACAGTTCCCTTGTGCAGACTGTTCTTGATGCTTTGCTAGATTCTTACGAGACTTATAACCCAAGGAAATCCTAAAGTTGTCAAGTTTGATGCATTATGCACATTGCTATTGCAAGAGTCGCTTTTCAAAAAAAACAAGACTAGACAACGTGTAGGTGAACATGCCTTTATTGTTGCTCAAAGAAAAGGTGGTAACAGTAATGTAGCCACTTCTCATGATTCTTATTTGAGTGGTAAATCACCTGTTTCTAATGCTTTTGTTGGCATTTTATATGGAAATTCTAGTGAAAAGGGAAAAAAGAAGATGAGTTGTCACTATTGTAAAGCCAATGATCATTTGATCAAGCAGTGTCCTAAGTTGAAGGCCAAAGAGGTTGGAGTTCCACTACAAATGCAGCTATTGTTGAGTCTTCTGTGAAAGGAGATTGTGATGTTGTTGTTGATGCAGAATGGGCTTCTGGTGCAGAGTGTACCTATAATCTTGTTGTTCATGATGCATGCATGTCAGTTTTGTTGGGGATTCACATGTGTGGTATTTTGATAGTAGTGCTACAAAGCACATTACCTCACATTGTGATTTGTTCACCTCTCTTGAGTTTGGCCCTCATGGGAATTCAGTTATGTATGCCAACAATGCCTCTTATACGGTTCAAGGATTTGGAAAGATTGTGCTTACTAGTGCAAATGGCAGTTCTTTCACACTTGTTGATGCATTGTATGTACCTGGGATCAACAAGAATCTTTTGTCTGTATCTTCACTTGCTAGACTTGGACTTGTAGTCAAATTTGTGGATGACGGATGTACAGTACATGATCTTAGTTTTGGTGATGAATTGTTGCATCTAGCATTTTATGTTGTGGGCTATATAAACTCACTTTGTATGACAAGTGTGGGTAGAATTTTGCAAATGCAATTGTGGACTCAAAGACTATTTAAGATGCAAAACTTTGGCATGTATGTTTTGGACATCTAAATTTTGCTGCATTTGCTGCGTTTGCAGAAATCTTATATGGTTGCTTCTTTGCCAATTCTTGAAGCATCTATCAAACATGTTTGTGAAGACTGTATTTTGGGTAAGATGCAGCATTCTAAGTTTCCAAAGGATGGTTCACAGCTAGGGCCACGTGTAGGTTGCACCTTGTGCATAGTGATGTTTATGGGCCCATGCAAACTCCATCCTTGGGCAATTACCTATACTTTAGGCATGCATGGGTATATCCACTTAAAGCTTAGTCCAAAGTATTTATTCGCTTCAAATAATTTTTGGCTATCACTGAAAATGTCTCAAAATTTACTATGGACACCCTCTGTTTTGATTGAGGGGAGGAGTATATGTCTCATGAATTTAATGCATTTCTGGCCAGTCGTGGGATAAAACACCAATGTACAGTGCCTTATATGCCACAACAAAATGGTGTTGCTAAGAGGAAAAACAGGTCACTTATGGAATTGGCACGATGTATGGTCAAAAGTCAAGCTTTGCCACATTCTTTTTGGGCTTGAGGCCATCATGTCCTACAAAAGCTTTGCAATCTATGACTCCATATGAAGCATGGCACGATAGAAAGCTTTCTATTGTGCACATGCATGTTTTTAGTTGTTTGGCATATGCTTTGGTGCCACAAACACGACGCAAAAAATGGATGATAAGGATGTCAAATGTATTTTTGTTGGTTATAGTGCTGAAAGCAAAGGTTACATGTTGTATCATCTGCAAACAAAGAGTATCTTCCTCTCACGGAATGTTGTGTTTGTGGAAGATTCTATTCAGACCTTGTTGTCATGTACTAGAGACAATAATGCAAGCTCACAGAACATTTATGACACTCTGTTGCCTCTTTTTAGTGGTGGAATTTTGAATGTAAATTCCAATGAGGCAAATGTATAGCCTATGGGGGTTTTTGAAAATGTTACAGATTAGCCTATTACTGATGCAAATGTACATGATGTACTTGATGAGGAAAGTGCTGAGAATGAGCAGGCTAGAGGTATGCCTAAATGGTTGGTGCATACTTTGCGTGACAGTAAATTGGATGCACCTTTGTCTAGTCGTACTCGTTCAGGTTCTTGCCATGCATCTTATGCATCAAATTGTTATGCTTTGGTTGTGCCTAGCTTACATGATGTTGAGGAACCTCTGTCTTTTGATGAAGCACAAAATTCAAAAAATTGGATGGCTGCTATGCAATCAGAATATGACGCACTTATAGAAAATGACACATGGACCTTATGTGAATTGCCTCCTAGGAAAAAGGCCATTGGTACAAAGTGGGTTTACAAGTTGAAATGCAAGTCGGATGGTGAGATTGATCGACATAAGAATCAACTTGTTGAAAAGGGTTATGATTGACAAAAAGGCATAGATTATGAAGAGACTTTTAATCCCACTTGTTGTATTCCTACTATGCATATTCTATGTGCATTGGCAACTCATTTTGGTTGGGATGTACATCAGTCAAATATTGTTACTTCTTTCTTGAATGGTGACATATTTGAGGAAGTTTATGTAACACACCCTCGTGGTTTTGTCAAGAAAGGACAAGAGGATAAAGTGTGCAGATGTAAGAAAGATTTGTATGGGAAAGCTGACACTCATTTGGTCAAACGAGGCTTTTGTAAACATTCCAACAAAAAGCACATTGTATGTAAAGCATGAGAGTGATGTACTTCTCATTTTGGTTCTTTATGTGGATAATTTGTTGATCACTAGACCAAATTCGAGACATAATGCTGATTTTTAAGGCTGATTTGAATGCTACTTTTAAGATGAAAGATTTGGGGTTGTTTCATCATTACTTGGGTATACAGTTTAAGCAGTGTGTTGGTGGTATTTCCTTGTGTCAGAAAAGTTCTATAGAGACATAGGCTATGTAAGTTTGGACTTGAGGATTGCAAACCTATTGCCACTCCCATACAAACATGTTTGAAATTGATTCTTCATGATGTTGGTGATCCTGCATATGTCACTCTTTACCAAACTATTGTTGGATGCCTCATATATGTATGCAATACGAGGCTGAATATTCAGTTTGCAGTCTCACAGGTCAACAGATTTATGCATAGCCCAGGGTAAAAGTATTGGCAGGCTGTCAAGAGGATTTTTCACTACTTGAGTAGCACTTTACATCTTGGCTTGTTTTATCCCAAGGGGAGATTATTGCCGCGATATTTACATGATTTTTTGAACTCAAATTGGGCTAGTTGTTTTGACACACAAGTGTCCACAAGTGGTTTTTGTTTCATGCTTGGAAGTTCATGCATATCATGGTTGAGCAAGAAGAAACCTATTGTGACCACTTCCAGTTGTGGATTGTTGGATAGGACACTGCCAACACTATCTACATTGACAGTCAGAGCGCATTGGCAGTTGCAAGAAACCCAAGTTTTCATGCTCGCACAAAACACATTGAGGTGCATTGCCACTATGTCAGGGAGAGGCTCTCATCAGGAGAGATCATCTTGGCTTATGTGCCAACACACGACAACCTTGCAGATCTTTTCACAAAGGCATTGTCTCATGAGAAGTTCGTAGATTTTTGCAAAGCTTTGGGCTTACTCCCCTTTGTGGACTGATCATGTCCTTAGGGCATGACAGTTCCCTATACTCTAGGTGCCAGCTCTTGTTCATCGCATCACACCCAGGGGGGATTTGTTACCATACACATGTGGTAGTGATGTGTGTGAACACACTTAGGACCGTCGAGGCAATTTTTTCCTCACTAGGAGGTTTTTCCCCCCTGTGCATTGTGTATACACCCATCACTCTAGCCTGCTATCTTATGTTTCCACTGCACACTAATTAATACACTCTTTGTTGCGTTCCTTGAGATTCCTTCGTCTTCTCCAAACTGTGTGTGTTTTCTTGCAACCCTAATTCCAACAGGTTTGTGAGTTCAAGAAAGGAGATCTAGTCTTGTTATACTAGTTTAAGCTAGGGCCCAAGAAACCAAATCTAGTCTTGTTATACTAGTTTAAGTTAGGGCCTAAGAAACCAAATCTGAAATAGAATGGTCAGGTCCTTATGAGGTTGATTGGGTGTTTTCTAATGGCACAATTAGACTGAAGGATTTATTTGGATTACTGCTTCCTGGTGTATATAATGGAGCCAATGTAAATCTTTACTATTCAGCACTAAAAGAGCCCCCAACAAAACTCACATACATTAGAATAAAAAATCGAGGTCATGAATTTATTTCTCATATTATCTGATCTGAACAAATCTATCCAGGATTTTTGAGCAATGTTGATTTGAAACCCAAAAGTCATGTGACTCAGACAGATCACCTGGAGAGTGAACCGGTATTTAAAGTAACCATAGCACCACATTTTGAATTGACTAACGATAACTGGTAGAACATTAAAGATCAAATCTTTTTGAAAAATTAGATTTTAATCATTATAAAGAATGACAAATGGATGTATGACACGTCAATAATGACTGTTATCTTCTCGAGGCCCAAAAGTAGTGGGTTAGTTATGGCTCAAATTAGAATCATTATGAGGAGAGTGCACCACCCTAAGACCATTTTATCACCCTTTGCACATACACATGCCTCTACACAAGAGCCTTTGCTAGTGAGCAACCCTGTTCATGCTTGGTTTGTATCTCCAAGCTCCCCAAGCAAATTCTCATTCTCCACTAAGGCACTCTCCAAAATTCAGATATGGGCAAGATGAAATCTTTCAAAGTGATGCAAGTAGTCCTAGAAGAAATGAAGAAGGAGTTGGTAGCCCTTGCACAGAGTATAGAAGAAGAGGAGCAACACACAACTATCTCCTTCCAAGCCATTATCAAGTATGTTTTCAAGGATAATGAGAAAGAGTGTCTCCAAAATTGGGGAATGGAACTTTTGCTAGAAGACTCCATTGATATGTATGTGATTGCGAAGGTGGTAGATACCTTCAACTGTGATATTGTTGCAGTGACTATCAACAAAAGGAAAATTTAGTTGACTGTTGCAATAATTTCACACATTTTTTGACTATCATATGATTAGAAATCTCAACCTTGTACAACTGACCAGGTCAACAAATTTTTGAATGAAAGACCAAAGAAAAGAAAAAGAGGAAATCAGGTGGCCAAGGAATCCTAGCTTCAGCTTTGGAATAGAAACCAACATATAAATTCACAGTTGAAGCCATTAGTAACCCCACATATGTGTCTAAGAAGATTTTCAACATGCTTCTCTCTAGAGATATAGACAACAAAGTGTCCAATTAACATGAGCATGATCTTGTATAATAGTGTGGTGGCCCAAATGGCCAAGGTAAAGACCCAACACGTATTTAAAGCCTAGTATGTTTGTCAGTTTTTCTATTAGATGACTTGGGAGCAAGAGCATCCCAAATTTTTTCCATTGAATCCCAAGAAATTGAAAAATCAGACACTGGCTCTAACCGGACCAGAAGAGTAGCAAGACACGTCCACACCAGCCATGAAGAAATGAAAATGGTAAAACGAACCTGAAACCCCACCAAGAAACAAAACTATCAAAATAATATCGGGACCATCTCAATGCGAGAGCAAAGAAAACAAGAGGCACATCTAAAGAAAAGATGGCATAAAGAACCATTGAACTAGCAGGAGGAAATCAAAAGGCAAGGCCATAGTACCACTGCCAAGAACTACCGTTGAGAGAGCCATCGATCTACACCAAGAACAAGACAACTCTAAGAAGACACAAGAATATGACACTATACCATTGTGAAACAACATGCCACAACCATCACTGCAACAACACTTCAAAGATGAACAGGCAGATAACAAACAATAGACAAAAAACATCAAAGAGTTGGAGTAGAAAACTAAAGAGCTAAAAATTATTAATTCCAATCTAAATGTTGAGAAATGGAACCTAGGGAAATAATTGAAAGAGTCTTAGTCCATGTTAGAGTAGAAGCAAGTGGTTTTCCATAGTTTAAAGAAGGTCCACAATGTAATGAAGCATTCCATTCTGGATAAGTATATATACTAGTCTTTGGTAGATATCACGGATTTTGAAGGAAACCTATCCTTGAACCTCATGGACCTACAAAATCTAGTTGCAAACATGAAAGAGGACGTGGAAGGTAAAGCCACCAAATATACAAGTGCTTTAGCAAATCAAACACTTCTTGACCACCTCCAAGCAAGTGAGGATGACGAGGAGGAGGAAGACGGTACCAAGTTTGATCCCGATTCTTCTAAAAAGGATGATAATGATGACGATGATGATGATATAGATGCTCTACATCAAATCCAAGGTGCATGTCAAGATGATCAGACAACTTAACCAATCCCACCAAGCACCCGATCATACGCCAAAAAATAGGCTAGATCAAACACTTGGAAGCCAAGCATACCAAAACCAAGACCAATAGAATGATCCTAGCTAGCATCATATGGTCTTTGCATCATGCAAGGAACAAGGGGGAAATCTGTCGAGGTGGAAACAAACTCAAAACTTAACCTTGAATTCTATAATCAATATCTCAATCTAAATAAGAAGCTATGGAAGAAAAGGAGCACTAGATTCAAGAATATACTGATGATAATGATGCCTACTCAGACTTGAAGTGCTTCAAAATGCTATTTATAGTAGTTTAGAGAACGGTCCACTCAAAAGCTCTACAATACCATGACCAAGGAACATGTTAGTTACCTACTCACTCAAATGTTGTCCAAATCCTAGAAACAATATTAGATACATGATTTCACAAGCCAATATCAATGGGAGTCCCCTAAAAAGAAAGATGACAATGATGAGCATCCAGAGTCTAGGCATCCAGGTAGAAATTAATTTAGAAAATCGGCCAGTCTACAGATGTATGAAGGATTTCATTATAGCATTCAAGAACACCCTTCAAAAAATTTAGATTTCTAGGAGAATACTAGACCATATTTCTTTAATAAAAAATAATGCTTCCAACAGCGAAGGTAGGGTAACTAGCATGTCACTATATTAGGGGATGTTTGAGGGCTCAAATTTTCCCTGTAAGAAATGGTAGGGAGAGAATATACTTTTTATTTTTTAAAATGTGAGCAAGAAATTTTAAAACCCAAAACTGGGGGGAAAACTCCACCTTTTCACTGGGTGCACGGGATGTCACTTTTCAAGGCCCCACATGTAAATCTCTTGGGAATGTGTCCCTTTCCCAAAAAGTCTCCCTCCCAACGCACCGCTTTTCCCTTTTGGTCCAAATTTCAAATTTCTCTCTGCTCATTTTGTTCTTTTGATAAACCTTTCTCTGCATCTTTCTTTGTACCATATCCAACTCATCATCTTCCCCATATCCAAGCTGTCTAACATCTCCATCTTGAGTTGGAAGATGAATATTCTCCCATACAAAAAAGGAATAGGCTTTGTAAAGCTCCTTCTTCTACCATGGAAACACTGACATTAGAACTGAAGAAGCACATTGACCTATGGATGAATGACAGATTGTATCCGATAGACCCCATCACCAAATGCACCCCACCATTTTTCAACTTTTTTTCATTAATGAGATTTGTAGGATATGGTATGAAAGGGATACTAGGATACACACAAAACCTTACAGCAAAGAGGGACATTCTTAAGATGGAAAACCATTTGCTACTATAGTTGAAGGATTCTCTTAGTCATCAACTTCAAGAAAGCACAGAGAAGGTAAAGAACCTCCATGAATATAGTTAGAAGAAAGAGGATATAGCTTGGGCTTAGACAAAGACAAAGGAGCTTGAAGAATAATGAGTCTCATGCAAGGAGGTGGAGGCTGCAGTAGAAGAATCAACGGAATGAGATAGAATTCAAATTTTTTTCAATTTGTTATCTTTGTCTTGCAAGTTGATATCTTTGGGTGCTATAGTCTTTGTTTGTGTTTACCTTAGGTCCTTATTTTAGCCAGACTGTTCATCACAAGGAAACATGAGAGGTGCATCACAATGATTTTGTAAAGTGATTCCACATGTTTGTATTGGAAACCTATTGGATGAAATAAGATTTAGAGTTGCTAGGCGGAAATGCAAGAAAGGATTTTTGCAAAGCTCTACTTTGAACAAGGATGAAGTTCAAGACACTATGGAAAAAGTTGGAATCAATAGGACAAGTTATCAAAAACTATTCAATAAGCTCATCAATAAAAACCTTAAGTAGTCAAGAGTGAAGGGGACCTTGCTACCAAAGCCATTAGTTTTTCAACAGGCCAGGCTCATAATTAATTCCAAGGTCATGGAGATGTTGGGAGAGCCTTTCCACATCAATGGCATATATCGTGGTAAGAAGAAAGATCTCAAGTTTAACTCTTTCAACAATCTATTCTTTGGCTTAAGAACTTTGTAGAGGGCAATGATAAAATTCTATGATCTTCAATATATTGAGGTGAATGGGCAACCATTTTTGTGATTAAATTAGAAGAGAGGGAAATTGTGTAGGGTAGAAAGCTTGAGAGAGTATCAATAACCCTCATGAATAGAGCTCTTCATACCACATAGGAAAAAAAATCCCTCAAAATTTTAGTGTGCAATCAAAGAAGAACATTTGGTGGTTGGGTGCTTTTGAGGTTGATAGCGAGGATTTCAATGCAATAATCAAAGCTCAACAGGTTGGGGAGGAGTTAGATGTTGAGGGTTTTGGTAGTTACAAGGTGGAATGGCACATGGGGGGGACCTAAAGACACTAAATTATATTTACAACGTGTCAAGGGGTGCCAATGCCAAAAGCCCCTGTATCCCTTGCATGGGTGTAGCAAAGAAGTTGAATCCTGCTAATTGGAATAAATCCCCAGATAGACACTAAAGATCCAAACTTTCAAGATGTTTTAGATATTTCCCTTTCAAATTCTCATTGCATTCACTTTGTAGAATCATTGAGAAGATTGTGCACCTCTACATAGGGTTTTCATAAAAATTACAACCTTTGTCAACTAGAGAAACTGCCATAAAAAGTATTGAGAGGGTATTTTATGATATTGGACTTCATGGGGGGAATGTGGTGATTGAGTCAGACCCAAGAGGTCATCTAGTGGAAATAATGTTCCTAGGAAAGATTCTATTGGTAGGATAAAGGCCATAACATTCTTAAGATTCCATGGAAAATTGGGTAGGGGTTCATCTAAAGTCCAATACAACCAATGGAAGGCTCTACACAATGCTGTAAAGGACCATGGAGTGAATGGAATAGTAAGAAATGTCAAGGCAGAAGTGTGAGAAGCCTTGGATGTAGTCTTTTCTTACTATGATATAAGTCATTGTGGAAAGAATGACCTCTTCAAATTTAAGAAGAGTTGAATAGAATTACGAAAGCCATGAAAAGTGCTTGGCACTCAAAGCACTTCACACATGGGGTAATTATGAATTTATATTCTACTAATTTGATTCTATGCATAAGTTGTTAAAGACAATAATTTTTTTTTGCAACATGTTATCTACAATCACTTTCATTGGTTTTTAAAGAAATATGGAACTTGTCAATCTGGTCTACTCAAGGTATGGAGAAGTCCCACTATGAGGCAAGAACCAAGTTTTTCAAACACACCAGACATGGTGGAGGAGCTCAAAAAGCTAATAGATTGCTTAAAGTATTCTAGTGGTTTTACAGAGTGACACAAAACAAGATCACAAGAGGCTAAAAAAGTATTAGAAAATTTTGATATTACTACAACTATATAGAGGAGTATACAAAAAAAGAAAGATGCATATAGTGAAAGGTTTTTACAATGGCTTTCCAACAGAGGGAGGCAAGGTAGTGAATAAGGGATAATAGAAGGATCAGTTTTGACTGCCTGAGCCAACATCAAGCTTTTCATTTTCCCCCTCCACTTCAAGTATTCCTACTTCTTGTAATTGTGCAACTGCTTGCCTATGTCACCAAAAGAAGAAAGGACATAACTAGCCATAGTGCCAAAGTATGCAGTTCTTGAGCCCATAAATCCTAAAGCAAGTCCAAAACCTCTAATGGCTTCTTGCTTTTCAAAAATTATGATTTTTTCCACTCTAGATAGTATTGGATATGAACCTACCACCCTTGACAGAGCCAGTATTGCAAGTATGGGGAGAGTGGGTGATTGGGAAACCTTCCTATGGTAGATAGCTATTGTCTCCTTGTTGATCTTCCCAATGTAATGGCCCAAACTCTGATCCCTCTTCAGATTAAAGGTCTGGATCCCTTTCCCCCCCCTAGAAAGTTGTCAGGGTCCACAATATCAATCTGTGCAAAAAAAACCCCTCAAACTTGCTAAAGGAAATATATTTTCATTGGCCTAAACTATGTGCTTGCAAAGATACTATTTTACCTTGAGGTTTTCATCATCTTCAAAAAGGTCTCCTTTTAGAGGTCAATGGAAAATCTTGGTTTATTCTCTATGCTCTCGCTTGTAACTTCTTTGCCCGTGTGTTCAATCTTTAATCTTTTTTGAATATGTTGAAACTCCTCCTTTGTGGGAAGCCCTTGCTCTTCATAGCTTTGAACAACATTTCGTACACGCTCTCTAGCATGGGACTAATTGATGAACTTTTCAAATTCTATATCAAGCAATGACAACGGGCATGGTGTGTTGTAGTCCACACTGCCTTTAGCATGCTGTACCCACTCTGTCAAAATAGCAAGGTAGTAGTCATCTCTTAGATCAAAGAGATTTTGTATATCATGTAGCAACAAATACTCCTTAATGTTTATCTTGTCGGTGGGCTCTTCCTCTGGAATATGAAGCTCTTCTTTTGGAATATGAATAGACTCATCCACATTGATGATGTTCCTTGACTTGAATTATGCCACATCCAAAATCCCTTTGCTTTAAAGATTCTCCATTTCCTCTCTCAAATCTTTAGGTGTTTCCTCAACATCTTGGTCATTCACAGCTGTTGTGATTTGCAGAGATTTTGACTCTCCTTCCTCTATGGGAATAAGACTTAAAATGAGCAACAATGCAATGTCTTCAATCACAAAATTGCAACCATGCTTTCCATGCCACTCACAGGGGTTATGGATGTTCTTCCAATCATCTTGGAATAATGCCAACTTCTTAGAGCCTGTGCTTGGTGTTAATTACCTACTTAAAAACATCAATAAAGTGTACAAAGTTGCCAGCCTTCTGCTCCTTTATAAGGTCAGTGAAAACCTTATGATAGTCAAGAAGTTCATTGTTGAAGCCTTCTAGAAATCCCCTTCAATTTAAAGGGAACATTAAACATTTTCTTGACATAGGCAAACTTAGATAGCTGCTTGACGTAGTAGAGTAGGCACGACATATGTCCAAACACATATATTTTACGAGGATGACATACTTAAAAAACAACCAAAAATTTTATATATTAAAAGTTATGTCGTTCTTACACGATTTTCAAAGGCTTCTCCAAAGGTGCTCAGACATAAAGATTTCATCCTATGTGATGTGTTATCCTTGCGCAATTTATGAGAGATCAGAGAGGCATCCGACCCCAATATTTTTGCATAAGGACGACATGCTTTTAAAAAAAACAATGAAACTTGTATCCTCCTTGCGGGATTTATGAGACATCGAAGAGGTGTCCGACCCCACTGTTTTTGCGTAGAGATGACATACGTCATTTTTTTTTGAAAGTTGTGTGACCCTTGCACAATTTATGAGACACCGGAGAGGCGTCCGCCCTTATTGTTTTTGCGTAAAGACGACATGTGTCATTTTTTTTTGAAAGTTGTGTCATGAGACAACAAATGCATGTTCTAACCTTACAAATTCGCGCAGGGAAGATACATTGAAAAGAAATGCATTTAAGGAAATTGATTTGAAAAAGAAAACCGAAAAAATAGATGTACATGTGTGCTTCCTTATTATCGTTTTGAGCTTTGATTTCCACTCGAAAATCTTAACAAAATATAAAAGATTACTTGAAAATGACATTTAAATAGGGAAGATACATTGAAAAGAAATTCATTTAAAGAAATTGATTTAAAAAAGAAAACCAAAAAAAAAAGATGTACATATGTGCTTCCTTATCATCATTTTGAGCTTTGAGTTCCACTCAAAAATCTCAACAAAATACAAAAGATTGAAAATGACATTTATAAGAATTTTTAGCTATATATAGTATGTCAATCATTCACCTCCAAATTTGTACACAACGATCAAATCCCTGCAAAACGGTCAAATCTTCATACATTGTAATTTGTGCCAAATCAAATTTGACCTAGATAATTTTGCACTACTACATATAAAAGACTTCACTATTTTTCACCATTTTTTCTGAGGATTTTCATTCATCAACTCTTGTTTTCTCTCCACACCATTTCTTCCACCATCTTTGGAAAGTTTGCATATATAGAGAAGAATAATCAATTTCAAATAAATTCAACACTTGCTACAACGAGCATGGCATCAAGCATCACCTTACTGGCTCTGTCAAGGAGCCAGCCTCCGTCAAAGAGGCCATGGTTAATCCAAAGCAGAAAGAAGCAATGCAGTTAGAGTATGGCATCATAACAAAGAATGACACGTGGGAAATAGTGGATTGGCCACCAAAGAAGAAGGTCATCGATACCAAATGGGTTTACAAAGTCAAACACTATGTTGATGGCTCATTGAAACAGTACAAAGCAAGGTTAGTAGCACAAGATTTTTCACAATTGAAGGGTTTAATTTGAGTGAAACCTTTGCTACTATTTGCTTGCTCATGTTGCTTATTTTTGTGAGTTGCTTTCCAAATGGATGTAGTATCTGCCTTTTTTAATGGATTACTCAAGGAGGAGGTTTATATGAAGCAGCCACTATAGTTTGAGTCACCTCATTCAAAAGGGAAGATTTGCAGGTTGAAAAAAGATTTATATGGCCTAGAGGAATCACCAAGAGCATGGCAAGTTAGAAAAATAAACAGGTTTTTCAAAAGGCTTGGCTTTATATGAAGTGCTTCTAAAGAAAATTTGTATATTATTCTAAGAGAGAATGGCAAGCAATTCATTGTTACCATGTATGTAGATGACTTAATTATCATAGGTGATCATGAAGAGGTCATTCAACAAACTCAAAAGAGTTTGAGCTCCGAGTTTGAAATGACATGCAAAACTTCTTGAGGTTTGGCAATCCATAAAGGGCATCTTCATCTCTCAACAAAAGTATGCAACAAAAATCCTAAAAGCATTTGGGATGATGGATTGTAAACCTCTGTTGAGCACTCCAATGGAGGTGAACGTGGAACTCTCCATGGAGAATTCTTCTCTCTTAGTCGACATCAAAAAGTACAAAGCTTGCGGGAAGTTTGATTTTCTTGTGTAATACTAGACCAGACACTTGTTTTGCAATCAGTGTTTTGAGCAAGTTTTTCAACCAGCCTAGGGTGTCTCATTGGAAGGCGGGCATGTGTGTTCTAAAGTATATCAAAGGTACTTTGGGCCATGATATTTATATGGCATTGACACAAATACACTAAGTGGGTAATGTGACTCCGATTGGGCAGGAGGTTGTGATTTAAGAAAGTCAGTTTCTGGATATTATTTCTCACTTGGTTCTGGAGTATTTTCTTGGATTAGCAAGAAGCAACCAAATGTCACTCTTTCTTCAATAGAAGCAGAGTATAAAGCTGCTTGTTTTACAAGTTGTGAAGCAGTTTGGCTCAAGAGAGTTCTCATGAACTTAGATATTCTTGTTGATTCAACAACAACACTTCGATGTGATAACCAGAGTTGCATGGTATTGCCAAGAATCTTGTCTTCCATGCACGCTCAAAGCATATTGATGTTCAGTATCATTATGTTTGAGAGCTTATTGAGGATGAGATTGTTGAGCTAGAATGTTGTCCTACTAAAGATAATTGTGCATATATCTTCGTCAAAGCTCTTGGGAAAGACCAGCTACTTCCACACCTTCATCAACTCGGAGTTGGTGCATGACCAACATAAAGCATCTTCGGGTGTTCATTGACGGGGGGGTATTAGTATATCTACAATGCCCACCCGTCAATTTTGCCCACCACAATGTATGTTGCACACTTTGTAAGGTTCCCATATGGGGAGAAGCCAATAGTGCACATATATTTTCGGTGGATTCCAGCTTGCACATTGATTAGGTCTCTATTTGTGATCATAGATGCTATATAGCAAATTCACGAGCCCGACTTTTCGTTGAAATATTTCTTCTTTTTGTCAGGATATTCGTTTTCGTCGAAATACCTTAGCCAAACAATGGCAAAAAATGGATCTGAATATGGTTGGTTGGAGACCAATAGTCTATGGCCAATGGCTGGTGGTCTTTGCCAGGTGGCCAGTGGCTGGATTTCAATGGCCGGTGATCAATATTTAACAGCCAATGGATGGTCGGGTTCTACTTGGACTTGTCTACACAAGGGCCGCTACACATGGACACATGGACGACTGTCTCTCATGAGAGAGGTAGCCCATATAGGCTCCCTTATATTTATAAAAGGAGCCCATCTCCATGAGCCCTTGTACACACATTCCATATTCGTGTCTACTTGCTCTTGTTGTTTATATCACCATGTAAGCTCTACATTGAGAGCGCATGGATGGATGACGCCATCTTTGTTTAATAGTGCTAATCTAAAATTTTGATTTGCCATTAATCTACTTTGCATCATATCTCTCTCTACTCTCCTTGCTACAAGATCCTATTTTGTTCCACATTTCTTACAATAAAGTCATCATCTCCATCACACTAGTATTGATATGTCACCGGCTTCTCACTTAAATCATCAATATCCACTAATCCAATCCAAGCAAAGATAGAATGAGAATGTATCATGTGCCTAGCCATTCAAGCTAAGTGGTTCTTCATACTCTCAAAACCTGGTGTTTTTGTGATATACCTAATTTGGAGATAATGATCCCTTTGATTTTTATTTGGGTACATAAATTCCTTGAAATAGCTTTAGAAATCAGATTAAGGCTTTTGTACCTTCTATCAACCACTAGAGTATGGCTCTAATTTGTAATGGTTGACAACAGTTAAAGGGCAAAGTATAGAATAAATTGTGGGCACCTATAAGATGCTATTCTATCGGATCGACCTTGGTAAAAAGGGGGGAAAAATAGTAAAATGGTAAAAACATGTCCTGTGGCTTTGGGAACCGCATTGCATTTTTTAAAAAAACTCAAGGCCTATTGAAAAGAGGGCCTTTTTTTGGTTGTGGTTTGGCATGATGAAGGGCAGATTTTGTTGTCTCATTGAAAGGGAATCCAAAAAGAGGCAAAGGTAAAAAGAGAGGCTAATTTGTGGAAAGGAAAGAGGGGGGGTGAAGGGGAATCCATTGTGGGTAGACCGTGCAGCCCATGATAAAGTGTGGAAAAGCTTGCTCTCAGTCCTTGCTATGAGCCATAATGAGAGAGCTACTAGGCAAAGGCCCAAGGACTAATCTCTCACCACTCAAGTGTGTGTGTGAGAGAGAGAGAGAGAGAGAGAGAGGAGGGCCCGGGCTTGGGGGGGGGGGGGGGGGGAGTGCTTTTATAAGAGTCAATGTCAAGAGTAAGCGTTCTACTAGAGAGAGAGATACACAAAGTCAACTTTGGGTGTCAAGTCATGTGTGTGAGAAAAGCATTGTTGTGACTTGTGAGTGTGCCAACTCTCTCTCTCTCTCTCTCTCTCTCTCTCTCTCTCTACTCTCACTGTCTCACATTGTCAAATGTGTGCTTTTGATGTGTAGATGAATATGAGAGAGAGAGAGAGAGAGAGAGAGAGAGGTAAAATCTCTGCACTATCTAGCACGAGCACGTTAAAATGGGATCGACGGTGGGGGTTATTCAGACCGTCGGATTTCGGATTGTCGAAGCAAATTCAGAGCATACCGATTTGTAAATGTGGGACTTGATCTCACAGCCTACAATGCATGCACGTCACTATTTTTCACCTCCACCTTTGATCCCATAGTGAGGAGGGAGGGTGAATGTGTGTGTGTGTGTGTGTGAGAGAGAGAGAGAGAGACATTTCTAGTGCATGTGCGCAACATACGAGAGGTCAATGGAGAACCATTGAAGACGATACTTGTTTGATACTTTGTACACTCTCTCTCTCTCTCTCTCTCTCTCTTTTTCTCTCTCTCTCTCTCACACACAGACACACACACTCATGTCACACACAGAGAAAGGGAATCTCCTTTTTAATACCTTTCCCTTTCGTCTCTTTTACAGGACTTTCGTTACAATTCAAAACGAGAGATGATGGAGTGGACTTGCCTCCACGGCCCTGATTCCTGAAGCCTGTTGTAAGTGAGTGGAAGGAGCACTCAGCCTACAACAAAAAATAACCCAAATCACAAAAGCACCCTCCCTCCCACTTTTGTACCATAAAAAATTGCCTGCCCATGCCATCATCCCTTCACGGACCATACTTTTAATTCTTTTTTGGACTCTTCTTTCTCATATTGCCAATCAATGATAGACAACAACTTTTTCCCAAAAACTTGGCAAGCCTGCACATGAGAAATAGTAGAGTAAATCGACTAAAATTATTGAAGGTTTTTACACAAAATTTCTCTAGATTTTGTAGGTTTTCTCGCCTCCAAATTTAAGATTTAGAGGTAAATCTCATTTGTAGGTGGGATTACACTAGACCTAGGTCTTTTTCGAGGATTGCCAATATCCACCATCAAGAACCAATTGTGAATATATTGCCAATTTGTTTTGTTTTAGGAGTCCGGTTGGGCACTCCGGTCGCTCCCCTCATACACCAGAAAGTGCACAAAAAGAACGACCACGACTATGCACCCAGGCTCCGAGGTCAAACGCTTTTGTCACTAGTTTCCTCTGGACTATGAGAGGCCAGAATTATCTACACTCTTAGAGCCGTGCCCTTGAAAGACCCATTTCACTGACTAGTTATGGGCGTGGTATATTGCCAATTGGAATGTAGAGTCCTAGTAGTATAGCTTGCCAATTCTTTCTTTCTTTTGTTGAAAAAATAAAAAATGCGCTTTGAAATGAATTAGAATAGACGAAATATTACATCAACTGTTGTAAGGAGACAAGAGTACATGGCATGGGGGAGAGCTTCATGGATAGGGTGCAGATACATTGGTAGCACATACTTTGAGGGAACATTTGCCATCATCAAAGCATTTCCATTTACATATTTTGAAGGGCTTCAGTCCTAAAAGTTTGAACCAGCATAGAGGAGCTCAGATCGTAGAAAATCCCGAGTCTGGTATGGACATATGTTCGGCGTTGGGATTTACAGCGAAGTGCGTTTCCCGAGGCCACGGCCATTGCCTACACCATCTTTATTCTTGTACATATACAAAGAATAAGGAGCCTCTCATTCTTGAGGGTTGCTCTACCCACAGAGTGCACTTCTCCTCTCCTTCTCCCCTTCCCGCACGCACACCGCACCGCATTCGTGCACCACTACACTCAACATTTGGTATCAGAGCGTAGGTCTTCCAACCCGCTTCCCTGCATGCATGTGGAGGCTTCCCGACGAGCTCGGTGGCTATGGCAAAGCTTGGAGCTCTTTGCGTGTAGGCCTTTCAACCTGGAGCTTGGAATCTTGAGATATTCAATGGAATCTTAAGGAGAAATCAGATCTCTACAGGGAGTTGAGCACACATTGTAACTTTTGGATCTGAGACAAAATTGGCAGGAAAGTAAAGTCAGGTATGTAGCAAACACTTTGAAATGGGCAGCAAAGCTTGTGAGCTTGAAGCCAAAGGGGGAGCTCATGAGCAGCAAGTGTGTGTGGTTGTGTGTACACACACACACACACACACACATTGCATCAGGTCTTGAAGCAAGTAGCAACATCACAATCGGAATCGGGAGTAGTGAGTAGAGCACCGGGCAAGTGAAGCAGGGGCATCAAGCAACGCTGGGTTTTGGCTTGCCTTGAGTGTGTGTGTGTGTGTGTGTGATCACACACACACACACACACACACACACACACACACACACACACACACAAACTGGTAGCATGGAGCCTCGAGAAGTCCAAATTGAGCAAGCCTTGCAGTAGTGAAATCAACAAAGAAGCAACAAAGAATTAAAATTGAGCATTTTTCTAAGGGTGTGTTCACACACACACACACACACACACACACACACACACAACGTTCTCAAACAAGAGGTAGAGAAGCGAGAAATAGAGAGAAACTATCGTAGTCAATTTTTATTGATGTTATAGAGAGAAATAGAGAGAGCTTGGGAGCTCTCCTAGTCATGGAGAAAAGAAAGAGGGTGTGTGCAGTGTTAGCATGCATGCACACACACACACACACACACACACACATGTAGGTGTCGTGTGTGAGCTTTGGCAAGTAAGCTTGGGCATCCCCCGGCATCTCATCAACATCCCTAGCAGCGGCAGTCACACCTCGACACATAGGAGGTGCAATTTTTTGGTGACATCTTCTTCGAGCATCGTCATCTATTGTTAGGTTTAATGGCCATGTAGCCGACCGCCCATCACTAACTGCTACTAACCCTAAGTGTACAGCTATACACTTGTGTGAGCCACTAACACTAAGTACAATGTGTATTGTGCCTAAGTGCATAAGATAGAGAAGAAAGAATGGGGGCAGTACGTGTTGGCTCTCCCCCTCCAACCTATGTGTGTGGCTATGGTGGTGCGTGTGTGAGTGTGTGTGCGATTCCTCTTCCTCTTCCGCTGTGCTCCCGGATCCTCCCCTTCATCTGGTATCAGAGTGGTTTCATTCCCGAAATCGTTTTCGTGTGCGCATGCACTTTCAAGAGTGCAACAGGATTCCGATTTCAGCATCGGCAAATTCAGCTTTTCGAGAGCGTTTCCATCAGATGTCCTAGAGTTTTACTCGCCTTTCGGAGCCATTCGAGCCATCAAAAACCTCATTCGAGCTACGGTTCAGGAGTTGCATTTTTCAGCTCTCTTTTGGTAGTAGGTGCTGCAGAGCTTCCATAGCCATTACAAGTACCATTGTTGCAGTCTCTTCCATCTACGAGAGCCCATGGCTCATTCAAGAGTGTGTAGCCTCTTTTGGAGTGGTCTCATACACACACATAGAGTGGGAGTTTGATGGCATTGTCTTCTTTGACTACAGATACATGTATAGGTACATAGAGCGGCTTGGTTAGCTTTCTCTGTGCTTCTCGGCCTCAATATCGGCTTCAGCTACGACATCGGCATCAACTCACAGGCTACGGGCTTTAGTGCTTGCGATACTCTTGTTCCAGTGGGAGCAATTGTTTATGCGTACATGCATATGTTGACACTTTTGACAATGTTTGAGCTCTTTTGAGAGCGGGTTGACTCCTCGCAGGGATGTTTATTTGCATGCACATGCTTTTGACGCCTGTTTCAGCGTCCTGATAGACTTGACATCTTTGTGGATATTGCCATTGTACGCTTTTGTGGAGCCATCTTTTGGCTAGTATGGTAGTCCCGACCATTTTTTGAGACTTGGTCCACAAGATAGCCATTTCTGAGACTTGGCTATATGTTTGTTGCCTACGTTGTTGAGGGTCGATAGCGTGAGGTTTTCATTAAGTTGGGGTATTCTCAAATGTGGAGATACCTTCGCTGATACACATAGCTGGAGCATCCCTTACGAGGCCTCGCCATAGGCCATGTATAGAGTGGTATAGGTGCTTTTGATGCCGAGTTGGTGGTCTATGGTAAATTTGATAGTTTATGCGCTTCAATTGGTCTCTATACACTGTGCTTTTGAGAGGCATTGCCCTCTTTTATGCTTTGTGAGTGACATACTTGGTCATTTTGTCTCATATTTTGGTTGACATAGTCCCAAATACAAAGGAGACTCTGCCAAAATTTTCCCAGAATCTTTTGGTAGTTTTGTCACCATGTCTACTAGCAAAGACCGTGATATTTATGACATAAAGAAGTTTGATGGCACTAATTTTCAGCTTTGGAAGAACCAAATGCATGATGTGCTTGTCCAAAAGAAGCAAAAGTTGCCTATTGCCTATGCAGCTAGAACTAAAGATATGCACATGACTTAGTTTCAATGGGCGGAGCTTGATTAGCTATGCAGGTCAACGATTAGATTGCATCTTGGTGAGTTGGTGTACTTTTTAGTATTAGAATGCGAGACTGCTCATGCTTTATGGTAGAACTTTTGCGACACTTACGAAAAGGATACGGCTAGCAAAAGGGGGGTTTTCCTGATGCGAAAACTTTTCAATCTTTGTATGAAGGAGTCAGCTAGTGTTGCCAACCATATCAATGATTTTGATTTTCTTTTTGCCCAGATTCGTGCACAACGCATGACCATCGATGATGAGATGAAAGCAATATTTTTTCTTTGTTCGTTGCCACCCTCTTGGGATATCTTTTGCACAGCTGTTAGTAACTCTGTTCCTAATGGTACGCTAAAGTACGATGATGTTACTAGTGCACTTTTATTAGAGGAGATGCGTCAAAATACCATGACTAGCTCACATTATGGCGAAGCTCATTATGTGCAAAGGGATGATAAGCAACGTAAGGGCCGTTCTTTGCAATGTGAGTCCAAGAAAGAGGGCAATAGAGATGCATCAAAGGGTAGATCAAAGTCTCGTGGTCGCTGCAAATTTCAATGCCATTATTGTGATAAGTTTGGTCACATAAAGAAGGATTGTTATGCTTGGAAGCGTGACAAAGAGAAGGGCAAAGGTAAAAGCAAAGATCATGATGATAAAGAGGAGAAACCAAAGAGTTCGGTTAAGATTGAAGAACTAAACATAGTTCAAGATGACCGTGATGTGCAAGACATTAATATGTTGACTGAAAATAATGATGTCTTTTATGATGCACATCAACCTCTATCTTTGCAGAGTTCTATGCCAGCTGAACTCCTTGTTAGTGGTGAAGTATCCCATATATGGATTCTTGATTTGGGTGCTTCGTTGCATGTCACACCTAATAGGCATTGGTTTACTACATACGTGGAAACCATTGACTCTGTTACACTTGGTAACAATTACTTTTGTGACATTGTTGGTGTAGGTGACATTGCCATGGTTATAGAAAATGGGTGAAGTTTATCATCCATAATGTGCATCGTGTTCCAGCTTTGACACGCAAACTGATTTTGGTTGGACATCTTGATGACTTGGGTTACAAAGTCACTTTTCATGAGCAGTCTTGGCGTGTTGCAAAGGGTCATCTTATTATAGCCCATGGTTATAAAGTTGGTTCACTTTATCCTCTTTATGTATTTGATAAAAACAGTGTTCTTTCTGTAACCGAGCTACCAACCATTGCTTTGTGGCATAGCCGGTTAGGACATATGTCAAAGAAGGGAATGGAGACAGTCTCTCATTTGGGCTACTTACCGTCTTTGTCATTTTTTTATTTTCCCTTTTGTGAGCACTGTCAATATGGAAAGCAAATACGGACACGTCGTACACATTCTTTTGACAAAAGAAGGAAATCCTTACAGATTGTGCACAGTGATTTATGTGGGCCTATGCCTCCCATGGTGGTGCATCCTATTATGTGTGACATTCATTGACGATGCAACACGGCATGTTTGGATCTATGCCATGAAGTCTAAAGATGAGACCTTTTCTTGCTTCAAGAAGTTCTTATCTAGTGTTGAAACTCATTCTGAACATAAGTTGAAAGCTTTGCGCTCAGACAATGGTGGAGAATATGTCTCCAAAGAGTTTACAGACTTCTATTCAAGTAGGGGAATTAAGCGTGAGTTTACAGCTCTTTATACCCCTGCACAAAATGGTGTTGCGGAACAAATGAATAGGACCATCCAAGAGTGGATTATGTCTATGCTATCACAGGCTAATTTACCGCAAGTGTTTTGGGCTAAAGCATTATACACAATCGTGTACTTGATCAATAGATCACCATGTAAAGGGCAAAGAACACTTGGTCTGTAAGCTTCTGAAAAGTCTCTATGGCTTGAATCAATCATCCAGACAATGGTATCAAAAGTTTGATGCATTTATGCGTTCCCTAGGCTATAAGCGCAGTAATGAGGATCCATGTCTTTACGTGAAAAGACAACCAAATGGACAACTTATTATGCTTATCCTTTATGTAGATGACATGCTTATTGTTGGTCATTCCATGAAGGATATTGCTGACTTGAAAACCAAGTTGAAAAGTTGACATGAAAGATTTGGGTGAAGCCAATCACATTTTGGGTATGCGCATTACTCGTGACCGTAAGAAGAGGTTGTTGTACCTTTCTCAAAAAGAGTATGTGCACAAGGTTCTTGATTGTTTCAACATGCAGAAGGGGAAGGATTTGAGTACTCCATTGCCTACATATTTGAAAATTAGCAAGAACGATTGTCCCAAATCTGTTGAGGAAAAAGCTGCAATGGCTAAGGTTCCTTATGCTTCAACTTGTGGTAGTCTTGTGTATGCCATGGTGGCTACAAGACCTGACATTGCACATGTAGTGGGAGTTGTGAACAGATTTATGTATAACCCTGGTAAAAAGCATTGGGTTGTTGTCAAGTCGATTCTCAGATACTTGAGTGGCAATGCAGATAGACAGTTATGCTATGGTCGTGGAGAGTCATCCATTCAGGGATTCGTAGACAGTGATTATGCAGGCTGTGTTGACAGTCGTAAATCAACAACAAGCTGGATTTACACATTTGCTGGTTCTGCTATTTCTTGGAGATCCGTTCTTCAAGGCTGTACATCCATTTCTACCATGGAGGCAGAGTATATTGCATTGAGTGAGGCATGCAAAGAAGCTATTTGGCTTGCTCACCTAGTAAAAGATCTTGGATTGGAGCAGTGCACACCAATTCTTCATTGTGACAGTCAGAGTGTTATTGCCTTGGCTAACGATCCAGTGTTTCCCAAAATGAAACACATTGATGTGCGTTATCACTTCAGTCGTGAATGTCTAGCAAACAAGAGCCTTGATTTAGTGAAGATTCCTACGTCAGAGAACACAGTGGATGCACTCACTAAAGTCTCTCCAGCCATCAGTTTTAGCACTACCGTGAGTTGATGGGCATTGGGTGAAGAGTAGTTTTCTTCCATTCTTATGATCTCCCACATTGGCCATCAAGTGGAAGAATGTTAGGTTTAATGGCCATGTGGCCGACCGCCCATCACTAACTGCTACTAACCCTAAGTGTAGAGCTATACACTTGTGTGAGCCACTAACACTAAGTACAATGTGTATTGTGCCTTAGTGCATAAGATAGAGAATAAAGAAAGGGGGCACACAGTACGTGTTGGCTCTCCCCCTCCAACCTGTGTGTGTGTGGCTATGGTGGTGCGTGTGTGAGTGTGTGTGCGATTCCTCTTCCTCTTTCGTTGTGCTCCCATGGCTCCTCCCCTTCAGCTATGGCATCGATGCGCTTTCGTCTAGCAGCAAAAGACTTCATCCTCATTTTTCTCGTTTGACATAGCGAGAGTGATTTTGGCTCTCCTCACATGCACATCCAGAGTGGTTTTTCTTCGACAATTTCCCCCCGGCTTCCCGACGACTTTGATTTACCTAGAACAAGTCGTGAGAGAACGGCGGGCTAGGGGCTTTTGGCATTTTATGTATACCATATGTGGATTTGTCTACTGAGACACAAAGTATTTGTTCATACTTTATGTGGTTTTGGTGAGATCTATTGAGGTTTTATCCAATTTTCAGGGGAAAACTTTGCTGAATTTTTCCCAGATTCTTGCCATGCTTTGTGCGTATCTACAATTTACTCTTTGATGGTTTGGTGGTCATGTGTGACTCCCACTTTGACAGCGATCGAGTTTTTACTCTCACTTTGATAGGTTATCAGTTTGGACACGGATTTAGTGTTCTTGTACCCACTCTCACAGGAGTCACATTTGCATATGCTCGTGTGGCTACAAATTACAAGCAGTCATAGACTTTACATGTTCTACAGGTTTTTGGACCTTTGTTCAAGTCTTTGCATGCAGTTTTCTTGTGGGATGCATTTTGAGCACTATGTTTGCTCACTACTTGTGTATATGGTTATGCGCTTTACCTTGGTTGAGCTTTTTGTCCCAGATTGGGCTCACTTGGTTTAATGACAATGTTTATGCCGACAAATTGTAGAGGTGTTTTACGCATATGGGAGCATCAATTTTGATGTGGTTGATCATGGTTATGATCGTGTAGTGGTCAAGTTGATCTCCCACTTTGACATTCACTCATGGCAGTTGACATGTGTGATGGTTTAGAGTCGACAATGATGACTCATGAGAAGTAGCGGTCTCGTAGTTGTTAATATATGCGATGTTGGCATTGTGATCACACAAGGCACATTAGGCGCCGTTGTTTTAGACGTATGAGGTAGCAACACAAATGTATGCATGATGCACATGAGATTTTGACACATGCTAGAGCGATGGCTTCATATGCCAACGAAAATGATGTCACAATCACTGTTAGCACTTCTCTTCGTTGGTTGCTAGATGAGGATGGAGTTTTCCATGTCACACCACATTGTGAGTGGTTTAGCACTTTCTCTAGTAGGAGCTTTGGTTGTGTACACTTGGTTGATGGTTCAGTGTTTGATGTTGAGGTGCAGGAGATGTTTGCTTGTCATTACCTAGTGGTGCATCGTATATGCTACAATATGTGTGCTATGTTCCTCAATTGAGATAGAGTTTGATCTTAGTGAGACAATTAGTAGATTGTGAGTGTCAGACACTGCTTAGAGAGCAGTATTTCTAGATGCATTGCAGATCATTAGTGATTTTCAAGGGATCTTGCAGTGGCTTGGTATATCCTATGCATGTATTTGAGTTTCAAGACATCATAGTCTTAGTTTTGTTGCTAGCATGTGTTGCGTGAGAGATGAGACATGGCTCCTTCGCAAGTGAGCTCTAGTATGATCAAGAGATAGAGCATGTAGCTATGCAAGACACATCAGTAGACTCTGTAGAGACAAAGATAGAGAGCCATTGCTCTAGTGACACACAACATGTGTTGTTAGAGCCTGTGTAGATAGAGGTAGAGTAGATATGTTCCCTAGACAGAAATGCTGGACATGGAGCTCTTTGATATGCTCGTTCTAGAGGCCGATGAGTTGATGCCAGGACACATAGTTCCTCCTATGCGTGAGAGGGACGCAGCCATGACACATCCATATGTGATTGGTTGTAACATTTAATGGCCTAAAATCTTTTGTGTAGCGGAATTTAGCATGAACATAGTGGGCATTTCATTAGAGTTGATTCCTAATGAGAATTACAAGAGTGCTTGGGTGGAGAGAGCAACAAAAAGCATAACACCTAGTTAGATAGCATCGACAATACTTTCAAAAGAGAGAGCAATTAAGCTATTGACAACAGTTGAGGACCGGATTTGCATGGAGCCGGTCCCCCCTCCAAAAGGCTTTGTATTATGGTTTCTCCCATCAAGAGAGACATTGTACAATACAATTCTTTGTGTTCCTTCAAGACTAGCTAGTGCAATGAAGATGGAAGCTTCATACACCAAGCAAAACACTTAATCAAACACAACTTGAATTATCCCCGTTCTCAGACCCAAGACCTCACACACCTTCGAAGATGGTGAGAGCTAGCAGGGTATGAGAGTAGATTGAGAGGAAAAAGAAGTATCTTACGAGAAAGAAGTACATCTCCTCACATAATCACTCATATTAGCATAGCTTAGCTTAGTAATTAGCTTGGTAGAGAAGATGAGCATGCATTGAAGCTTGGCTCTTGGTTGGATTTGCATCCACATGCCAAGAGAGTGTTGATGTAGGCTTCTATCTCACAAGCTTGGAGTAGGTGATGAGCTCTCCATTAAAGCTTGGGAGGAGATAGAGTATTTTCCCTTCACACATGGTCAAGTGTGAGAGTGTGTGTGTCAATGCCAAGCAAAAATCAGCCCCCCCCCTCTCTTGGGCGAGCCCTAGCTGCTAAATAAGTCTGGCTTTTGCCTCATTGGACCTCCCCAGGTCAAGCCAATAGGGATTAAGCAGCATAAGTGATAGCCTTCTGACATGTGTCCCCCTTTCCCCTTTTGTGAGAGCTTTAGGTAATTAAATAATTAAACTAAACTCTCATTGGACCCCTTTGCCTCCTGGCCAATAGGAATCAGGTAAGCCATGGGGCTCCTGAATGCTCATTGGACCCCTTGGGAGACTGCCCAATAGTCTTCTAGGACACTTAATTCTTATTGGTTTCTTTTATTAAATGTTTTTAAATTAATTAAACTAGATTTACTCTAGCTTAATTCTCATTGGTCCACTTCAAGGGTCTTCCAATAGGAATTGGGCACACCTTGTGGGCATCTGGCCTAGGGAGCTGACATGTGTCCCTCATTCCCTTTGTGTAAAGGGAGCCTGTGTGTGTGTGTGTGGCTTTCTCTCTCATCCCCTAGCTTTGGGGCTCGCCCCCTCCCATGTAGGGATATGCAAAGACTTTTAGGGCACACACTAAGCATCCAATTTTCCCTAGGGTTGACCTTTGGACACAACCTTTGAATTTTGGAACCTTAGCATTTTGGAAGTCTTAATGGGCTGAACCTTAGGGTCTTTTTGGCCCATTGTTTCACATGGCTCTTTTGCAGATGGCCCCCCCTTTGGATCCCTATTTTCCCTCCTTTGGATCCCTACTGTGGCTGGTCTGCTAACTTAACCAATATTCTAGCTTTTTCTCCCTTGGCACTTCCCCACATTAAATGATCAGTTTAATATGAGAAAATCATTTAGGAGAATTAGATATTGGGTCTTCCAATAGGAATTGGGCACACCTTGTGGGCATCTGGCCTAGGGAGCTGACATGTGTCCCTCATTCCCTTTGTGTAAAGGGAGCCTGTGTGTGTGTGTGTGGCTTTCTCTCTCATCCCCTAGCTTTGGGGCTCGCCCCCTCCCATGTAGGGATATGCAAAGACTTTTAGGGCACACACTAAGCATCCAATTTTCCCTAGGGTTGACCTTTGGACACAACCTTTGAATTTTGGAACCTTAGCATTTTGGAAGTCTTAATGGGCTGAACCTTAGGGTCTTTTTGGCCCATTGTTTCACATGGCTCTTTTGCAGATGGCCCCCCCTTTGGATCCCTATTTTCCCTCCTTTGGATCCCTACTGTGGCTGGTCTGCTAACTTAACCAATATTCTAGCTTTTTCTCCCTTGGCACTTCCCCACATTAAATGATCAGTTTAATATGAGAAAATCATTTAGGAGAATTAGATATTGATTATTATGACATTACCTCTCTCTTGAAATCATAGTCGTCCTCGACTATGGTGTAGAGAAGATAAAGCATATGCATGAGTCCTTTTCTTAGCGGGTAGAGGATCCCTATGTTACCCTACGACATCATTCCATAATGGATGACTAGTCCTTTTGGCGCTTGAGAGCCTGAGGCTGCCGCAAGCATGTCTGCACATTAGTCCTATCAGTCTTCCATAGTAGAGTGACAAGCTCTACTTTGGTGTTTGGGAGACGTCGTCCCCGCAAACTTGATCTAAGCATGCATACTACTTCATTTTTGTGCACAAATAAAGAAAAAGAGAGTCTTATAAGACAAAAATTTTTGTTCATTTTTAACATTTTGTACATTTGCTTACTCTTGGGAAGCATTGTAAGCATTGACAAGGTTTAGGTTATCCTTTAATTGTATGCCTTGCATCCATCTAGCATCTTCAAAAGGATAATTCTTAAACTTAATAAGATATCGTCTGATAGTCTTACCGCCTCTTAATACCTTGTCTTCATGTCGGAGAATGGACTCGGGCTGCAGCACCTCCTCGTGGTCCTCGATCTCCGGTGGGTCTTCAATAGTTGGTTCTTGAGGTGGCTCTCCTTTGTAAGGCTTTAAGAGGCTCACATGAAAAGCATTGTGTATGAGCCAATGATTGGGCAACTTAAGTTGATAGGCCATCTCATTGATTGGCCTAAGAATCTGGAAGGGACCATAGTACCTTTTTGCTAGTTTAGCATAGTACTTTTGGTGGCCCGTAGGATTCTTGCCCGTTGTGTGCCTTAATCGAGCCTTGGGAAACTTTAACAAGACCCAATCGTTTTCTTTAAAGGCTTGGGCTCTTCTGTGCTTGTCAGCAGCAGCCTTTTGCCTTTGCTGTGAGATAGAGATAGCATCCTTAATCTTTTGGAAAGATTCTTGTAGGTCTCGGCTATACTCATCTGCAGCGAAGATCTTCCCATGTACCTTAAGTAGCAAGGGACTTTTTGATCTTCCCTCAATTACCTCGAAAGGTGCTTTTTCTGTAGAAGTATGTACAGTGTTATTGTAAGCATACTCTACTAAGGGTAAGTACTTCTCCCATTGGGATCTTTGATCTACTTCCGTTACATAGGCTTTTAGTAGATCGAGAATGGTTAGGTTAGCTATTTCACTTTGGCCATCAGTTTGTGGATGATAGGCCGAAGAGAAGTTTAGCCTTGTTCCTAAATTCTCAAAGAGACCCTTCCAGAAATTACTGGTCATTCTAGGATCTCTATCCGACACTATGGACATTGGCAAGCCATGGTACTTGAAAATTTGTGAAATGAAGAGGGTTGCCATTTGATGGGCTTTGATAGTCTTTTTGACATGTATAAAATGAGCTTGTTTACTGAACCTGTCTACTATCGTCCATATTCCCGTATTCCCATGGATAGACTTAGGCAATCCAAAGATAAAATCCATGGATATGCTCTCCCACGGTGAATTAGGGATTGGCAAGGGTTGAAGCAATCCAAGTTGCTTCCCTCTATCAAATTTTGTCTTTTGACATATCACACATTTGGAAACATACTCGTGTATGTTCACTTTCATGGTAGGCCAATAGAAATATGTTTCAATTCCCTTTAGGGTAGACTGAATCCCTCTATGCCCTGCATATGGGGGAGCATGAGATTCATACATTACTTTCTCACGTAGTGAGTGAGTAACGCATAGTCTATTGCCATAGAGAAGATAACCATCTTGTAAAGTAAATGGTTCTTCTTTCTTCCCTAATGCAAGGGCTGAAATCACATCTCTAAAATCGGGATCAATAGCATACTCATCTATCATTGAAGATAGATCATTGTGAGTTGCTATGGAAACCGCATTCACTCTCGGTCGTCTTGAGAGTGCATCGGCTACTTGATTATGCTTGCCAACAATGTGAGCAATATGAAAATGAAATTGCGAAAGGAAATTTGCCCACCTCATTTGTTTGTCGGAGAGCTTGGTCTGCGTCATGAAGTACTTAAGACTTTGGTGATCCGTTCGCAGAATGAAAGGAGTCCCCAATAAATAGTGCTTCCATGAGTCTAAGGCATGTAGAACTGCAAGGAGTTCTTTTTCGTATATGCCTAGAGCTTGCTCAACAGGGTCGAGCCTTCGACTCTCATAGCCTATGGCGTGCCCTTCTTGGAGCAGAACAACCCCAAGGCAATCACCACAAGCATCACATTGGACCTCAAATGGTTTTGAGAGATCCGGTAGTGTAAGCACAGGTTGAGAGATAAGCTTTTCTTTAAGCTTTTCGAAAGCATTGTTCTCCTTAGCAGACCACGTATACCTAACATTTTTCTTTGTTAGGTCATGTAATGGTCCCGCAATTTGTGAGAACTTTTCTATGAAGCGTCTATAGTATGCACACATACCTATAAAGCTTCTTAGTTCATGAAGATTCCTTGGTTTAGGCCATCCTTTTATTACCTCTAACTTGGATGGATCCATTTGGATTCCATCTTGAGAGATAATGTGACCTAAATATTGAATCTCTTGCAAGAAAAATTCACTTTTCTTTCGATTAACATAAAGTTTATTCTCTCTTAAAACTTGAAATATTACCTGGAGGTGTTGCTTGTGTTCCTCCAATGAATTAGAGTAGATGATAATATCATCAAAGAACACTCCAGTGAAGGTTCGATGAGGCCTGAACAGCTTTTCCATCAAGCGGTTGAATGTGGCTGGTGCATTAGTCAAGCCAAAAGGCATGACAATGTATTCGTAAAGACCAAATGTAGTACGAAATGCGGTCTTTACAATGTCTTGATCAACTATCCTTATTTGATGATAGCCACTTTTTAGGTCAATCCTACTGAAGTAGGTCGATCCTTGTAGCTTATCAAATAGGTCTTCTACCCGTGGAACGGGAAACCTATTCTTGATAGTGATCCTATTTAGTGCTCTATAGTCGACACACATACGATATGTGCCGTCTTTCTTTTGCACTAATAGCACAGGTGAGCAAAATGGAGATGTGCTAGGCCTAACCATGCCCTTCTCAATTAACTCATGCACTTGCCGCATAATCTCCTCTTGTTGAGCTTGAGAAACTCTATAAGGAGGTTTGTTAGGCGGTGAACTTCCTGGAAGAAGTTCAATTGCATGGTCGTCATTACCTCGTTTAGGAGGTAGCTCACAAGGGATGTCGTCAATAAAGACATCTTGAAACCCCTTGAGAAAATTGGATAACTCTAATTCCTTTTGGTTGCTTTTATTTTCTTTTGCTAAAGCATTAGGTTCATTTTGAGAATCTTTAACAAAAATCATGTACACGGAAATAGAGCTCTTTATTGACTTGTTGAAAGCTGGAGTATGTACAATGGGGATGGTGTTACCCATCTCCCTAGCATCTATATACATGTCCTTTTCCCTGAACTTAAAGGAGATTCTCCTTTCAGGAAATTTAACATGGGCAGCCAGGCGGTCAAACCATGGTGCCCCTAGGATTACATCCTCATGCTTGAGAGGAGAGATAAAGAAGTCCTCTTTGTCCACATAGCCTTGGACATGAAGCCTCAATTTCCCGATTAAGGGAGTGACTGAAGCTTCTTGCCCCTTGAAGGCACTGTCTGCGGGTAGGATATCTCCCATCTCGTAGGATTGTATGCCTAGCTTGGTGGCTAACTCCATAGATATGAAATTGTGAGTAGAACCAGGGTCAAAGAGAATAAAAGCATCATGTTCTCTTACCTTTCCCCAAGCATGGCATAGAGGAGATCCTTTGTGGTGAGTTTGGTGAATCTCCTCCTCTTGGATTTCAACCAAAGAAGCTCTAGGAGGATCTTGGCGGTTGTTCTTTTGGGGACAAGCGCGGTACGCATGCCCTTGTTCGCCGCACTTGAAACACCGGTTATCTTTACGATAACGCTCAAGCTCTTCAGGAGAGAGTTTATTCTTTCCTTTGTAAACTCCCTTCTCTTTAGCTTTGTTGGAATTGCCCTTAGGAGACTTTTGGACATTGTCCTTCCCCTTAGGCTCATTGGAACCCTTGTTTTCCGGGGGCTTATTATTTCTTTTACCCCCCGTTTGGAAATTGATTCGCGAGGCCACCATAGTATGGTGTATTACCGCCGATATGGTACGTGGCCTTTGGGAGTTGACATACTCCGCCATTTCTTCGGTTAAGCCCGCACAAAATTGTTGCTTTTGCTCTCCAAAATCCAACTTTTTGAAGACAGTGGCTTTGAGTTGTAGGTCCCAAAACTTGTCTACATATTTGTGGATGGATTCATTGGGAGAGAGCTTTAAGCTTCGCCATTCGGTGAGTACTTTGTCTTTGGCATCGGTGGCCAAAAACTGCTTCATAATGGAAGCTCTTAAAGCCTTCCATGTTCGTGGAGCTTCACCGTTGGCTCGTAGGCTAGACCACCATTGTCTGGCGGACTTTTGAAAGTGCATAGCTACATGGCGTAGCTTAGAGGACTCCGTGAAGCCCTCGTCTCCAAACGCCGCATCAAATTGCTGGATGAAGGCCAAAACTTTGTCTGTAGCACCGAAGGTGCCATCATAGGTAAGGAAAGAGATGCTCTTCCCTCCCTCTTTGAATTTCTTCAGCTTGGACGACCTCTTCCATGCGGCATAGGATTTCCTATGGCCCCTTCTTTTTGATGGTTCAAAAGTTGCACCATCACTTTCTTCAGAAGATGAAGAATTTGAAGAAGGTGGAGAAGAGGGTGACCTCTTTCTCGCCTTTTTCTTGTCTTGATCTTTGTCGTCTTCACCATAGCTTTCATAAGAGGAAGAGGATGAAGAAGATGGAGAAGAGGGTGTCCTCTTTCTCGCCTTTTTCTTCTCTTGCTTTTTATCATCCCTCTTTGAATTATGGCGTGGAGAAGAGTGTGATGGTCTTCTCCGCTTTGGTGGTGATGGAGAGCGTTTAGCCCGCCGTCTTCGTGGAGCCCTCTCCGCCGAGGTGGCGGGAGACTCGCTTCTTTCTCGTTCCTTCGGTGGAGGCTCTTGAGTTCTCCTTTGGGAAGGAGACGCATCATCAAGAAGTAAGTTCTTGAGCCCTTCATATGGATTCTCTTCTTCTTCCCGAATCGGAGAGAGACCTCTTTTGGTAGTCTCACAAGGAGGCTTCCTAGGTGTTCTCTCGTCATGGTGATGAGCTTGGAGAATCCCGTGAGCACGGAGCTGCCGTTGCACTTCACTTTGGAGAGATGGATTGCCCATGGCTTGTTGAAGCCTAGAAACAAGATAGTTAACAAGCATTGAAGCATCATTAGTAGCTTGCTCATGAGCAAAATCAAAGTTATCAACATTAATTTCACTCTCTTTACTATTGTCAGCCATTCTAACAACTTTTAGGTGTAAACTTTTTAGGTGTACTTTGGCACTTCAAGCCCTAGTTGCTACTCCTCTTTACCCCTTTAGAAAAAGCACTCAAGCTACTGTACCCGCGGCTCGAATATCATTAATTGCAAGGAATAGAAGAGAGGGTCTTTCGACACCAAAACAGCACCGGCTCCTGTCAAGCTTCTAATAGCTCAATAGTGGTTAAGCCGTAGGCAAGCCCCGTAGGACTCCACTATTAAGACCATAGCTCTCGACGGTGATGCCCCGTTAACTGCACAAAGGCAGGCGCACTGCAAGGCTGAAAAATCCCTATTCTACTTACTCACAGGCAATTAATAATACCAACCATTTGTAGCTAGCTTGAGGACCTCCCTTCTTGAGCAAGAAAAGAGAAACCTTGAGCTCTGATACCAATGTAACATTTAATGGCCTAAAATCTTTTGTGTAGCGGAATTTAGCATGAACATAGTGGGCATTTCATTAGAGTTGATTCCTAATGAGAATTACAAGAGTGCTTGGGTGGAGAGAGCAACAAAAAGCATAACACCTAGTTAGATAGCATCGACAATACTTTCAAAAGAGAGAGCAATTAAGCTATTGACAACAGTTGAGGACCGGATTTGCATGGAGCCGGTCCCCCCTCCAAAAGGCTTTGTATTATGGTTTCTCCCATCAAGAGAGACATTGTACAATACAATTCTTTGTGTTCCTTCAAGACTAGCTAGTGCAATGAAGATGGAAGCTTCATACACCAAGCAAAACACTTAATCAAACACAACTTGAATTATCCCCGTTCTCAGACCCAAGACCTCACACACCTTCGAAGATGGTGAGAGCTAGCAGGGTATGAGAGTAGATTGAGAGGAAAAAGAAGTATCTTACGAGAAAGAAGTACATCTCCTCACATAATCACTCATATTAGCATAGCTTAGCTTAGTAATTAGCTTGGTAGAGAAGATGAGCATGCATTGAAGCTTGGCTCTTGGTTGGATTTGCATCCACATGCCAAGAGAGTGTTGATGTAGGCTTCTATCTCACAAGCTTGGAGTAGGTGATGAGCTCTCCATTAAAGCTTGGGAGGAGATAGAGTATTTTCCCTTCACACATGGTCAAGTGTGAGAGTGTGTGTGTCAATGCCAAGCAAAAATCAGCCCCCCCCCTCTCTTGGGCGAGCCCTAGCTGCTAAATAAGTCTGGCTTTTGCCTCATTGGACCTCCCCAGGTCAAGCCAATAGGGATTAAGCAGCATAAGTGATAGCCTTCTGACATGTGTCCCCCTTTCCCCTTTTGTGAGAGCTTTAGGTAATTAAATAATTAAACTAAACTCTCATTGGACCCCTTTGCCTCCTGGCCAATAGGAATCAGGTAAGCCATGGGGCTCCTGAATGCTCATTGGACCCCTTGGGAGACTGCCCAATAGTCTTCTAGGACACTTAATTCTTATTGGTTTCTTTTATTAAATGTTTTTAAATTAATTAAACTAGATTTACTCTAGCTTAATTCTCATTGGTCCACTTCAAGGGTCTTCCAATAGGAATTGGGCACACCTTGTGGGCATCTGGCCTAGGGAGCTGACATGTGTCCCTCATTCCCTTTGTGTAAAGGGAGCCTGTGTGTGTGTGTGTGGCTTTCTCTCTCATCCCCTAGCTTTGGGGCTCGCCCCCTCCCATGTAGGGATATGCAAAGACTTTTAGGGCACACACTAAGCATCCAATTTTCCCTAGGGTTGACCTTTGGACACAACCTTTGAATTTTGGAACCTTAGCATTTTGGAAGTCTTAATGGGCTGAACCTTAGGGTCTTTTTGGCCCATTGTTTCACATGGCTCTTTTGCAGATGGCCCCCCCTTTGGATCCCTATTTTCCCTCCTTTGGATCCCTACTGTGGCTGGTCTGCTAACTTAACCAATATTCTAGCTTTTTCTCCCTTGGCACTTCCCCACATTAAATGATCAGTTTAATATGAGAAAATCATTTAGGAGAATTAGATATTGATTATTATGACATTGGTAGTCTTGATGATGTAATGCATGCAAATAGAACATGGGAGGCTAGTATAACCAGGTTTGTGTAGATTTCATCAATAGTCAGGTATATCATGTATGACCTACTTGTGTTGAGGCCCTGACCTAACAGCTATAGTGGGAGCATTTACAACAGAATTTGTCAGTCGTACAATGATTGACACTAGCATGATGCATTATGGAGCTATGCAAACCATACAGAGTTGTCTACGAGATTTCTATGTAAGCTCTAGTGTGGATACACACACTCACCTATCACTAGAGCCAAAATGATTGCATGTAGATCGATTGAGCGAGCCAGTGGGCATGGTTTGAGAGAGTGTCTCACCTGCTTCTTACATACTAGTAGTTTAGCTAGTAGGAACCTTCTTGGCACATATGTCTTTAAATGGAAGGTTGTTGGGTTGTTGGGGTTAAAGGCGAAGTACCTTTACCCGGGGCTTAACGTTTGGTGTCCACCGTCCACTGCCTACACCATCCTTATTCTTGTACAGATACAAAGAATAAGGAACCTCTCATTTTTTAGGGTTGCTCCACCCACACAATGCACTTGTCCTCTCCTTCTCCCCTTCTCACATGCACACACCGCACCGTGCATCACTGCACTCAACAACACCTAGCAGGTTGTTAAAATTATCATCCTTGACCAATAGATGAAAATCAAACAATAGAACTCTCATGCTTGGCCCCTGGTAAGCTCCCTCAAAAATCCATCAGTTCCTTTGCCTCCAGATGGCCAAAAGCACTTAGCCCTAGCCTTATTCTAGGCCTCTATTAGGACTCTTATGTGGTCCCCTAGAAGTTGTTTGATCCAGTTCAAAGTTTTGTTCTAGAATTGAATTAGAGGGCAAGTTTGGCTTTCTTATGTACATAGTTTGTAATGGAAATGGCCTATGACCTTTGAGGATAGCGGAATTAAGAGAATTAGAGTGAGCATTTTTGTGAGACTACTTTGAGAACATAGAGCGTGAACTGAAGTAGCGGTACCAACCTAACGATAGTACTTAATTAACTTGGCATGAACAATACATTTGCAAGAGAGAGTTTATAGAACTTGACAACGGTTGAGGACCGGATTTATGTGGAGATGGTCCCCCCTCCAATAGGCTTTTGTATTATAGATTCTCCCATCAAGAGAGACTTGGTACAATACAATCTTTGTTTTCCTTGTGACCTAGGTGATGCAATGAAGATGGAAAGCTTCATGCATCATGAGCATACCATAGACTTTGTAAAAAGCATTAACCATCCCCGACCTCAATCCCAAGGCCTCAAACACCTTCAAAGGTGGAGAGAGCTAGCTGGGAATGAGGATAGGGAAGAGGAAGAAGAAACATTCATAGGAGAAAGAAATAGTTCCTCATTTATCATCACTCTTCTTGCTTAGCATACATAATAGCATAGTAATGAATATGGAGAAGATGGCAAGATTAAGCATTGGAGCATGGCGCTTGGTTGGATTTGCATTCCATAGCCAAGAGTGTTGGTGTAGGCTCTCAACTTCTCTACAAGCTTGGAGAAGGAGATGGAGCTCTTGCACTTTGCAACTCACACAATGAGTGTGTGTGGGTATGTGTATGGGAGAGTATACCCCCCCAAGCTAGCCCCCTCCTTGCTTTGGTCGACCCCCTCTTCTAGCACTAGCTAGCACTTGATTGGACCTCCTCAAGCTTGGCCAATCACATGCTTAGAGCATATCAAGCAACAAGGGTAGCCTTGGGACAAGTGTCCCCCTTTCCCCTTTGAGAGAGGACTTGATAAATGCATAAACTATTAATTAAATTAACTAAATTATCATTGGAACCCTTGGGAGGCCAACCAATAGGCTTTAGGCACACTATGAGGGCAACATGAAGAGGAGCTTGACAAGTGTCCTAGTTGCTTTCTTTGTACCAAGCTTGCCTTGTGTGAGGGTGTGTGTGTTCTCTCTCTAGCTCCTACAAAGAGGGCTCGCCCCACATCCCTCATGAGCAGGGATGTGCTTTGACTTTTTGAATACCTTAACCCCTCAAGCACCTTAGTCATGGACCACGGTAGCACCTTAATCATTAAGCACCTCAAGCACCTTAGTCAACAAGCAGGACAAGAACCTCAAGCACCTTAGTCAGCAAGCACGACAAGCACCTCAAGCACATCCTTAGCTTGCCTAAGGTCAAAGGACTTTTAACACTAGCCTTTGGAGGTCTTTAATGAAGCTAACCCTAAGGTCTTTAAGCTCCATTAGCTAACCTTTCTCTTTGAAAAATCATCTCTCATTTGGATCCCCTTTAACCTTGGCCTCTTGTTGAGATAGATCCATAAGCACATGTCTATATGTAGAACCTTGTTCCCATTTATTCTCCCACATTAAATGATCAAATTAATATGAGAAAATCATTCGCGTTGGTTAGATATTAGATTTTATGACACAATTGGTGATCCAGCTCAAAGTTTTATTAGGAACTGCATTAGAGGGCAAGTATGGCTATGTTGTGTACACAATTGGTGAAGAGGTGAGGGAGGGTCTCTAACCCCCTGATACATATGGTGTGAACTCCTAAGGCGAGGTGTCCCTTGGCAGGTCTTGCACTTGTCCACATTGCTTTATGAAGAATAAGCTGGAGTAAAATATACTTTTTGGGGGTTATCATAGGGCTCCACAAATTTTCAAGCTTAAACATCCATCGCTTTGTAGTGTAATTGAATTGCCATTTCTTATTGAGTTTCACATGCGGCGGGGCCTCAAGGGCTTGGGGGGGGGGGGGGGGGGGGGGGGAGCTTGTATCCTCCTTTCCAAATGAAGGTTGAATACCCAAAAGAATAAAAAAGGTATACTATCCATTGCATGTCTATTGGGAAGACTCTGAGTCGTTCTCTTACCGGATCCAGTTCCCAAGGAGTCAACTAAAATTTCATTGTTATTCCTCTAGGGGTATGGAAATCTATGTTCATACCTATCCCACAAGTCTACCCAGCATTCTATTCCTTTTCTGATGGACTTCTAAATCATTGGGTATTGCCCTTGTGGGAAAGAGGGGCAATAGCTTTGAGGCCACGAAACTGAGTCCTTTGAGATATTGAAGATGTAGTATTTACCTTCTAAGTTGAATTTGATTTTGTGCTTATGTTTGAACTAGAATGACATTAGAGACATAACAATCTGGTCATAATGTGTGAATGTCTGGTTTACTTAATAGAATAGTGCAGAGGGGGAGGCCTTAACTCCTTTGACTTGGCACTTATGGACATGTCTAAGGAAGAGGATGGCTCACTCCTCTGTGGGCCTTGAAATGGCCCTGACCATTTGCTTTCATGCCATGTTATTAGCCTTTTGAAGAATATTTGTAACTCCTAGCCCTCGTTGGTTCCTAGGAAGTGTGACAATTTCCCAATTTTGGAGGCTTTTCTTCCATTAACATCCCTAGCCCACAAAAACTTCTTGCAGACTGTGATTTTTGTTGAAGTTGAGAATTTGGAGGGTGCTAGCAAGAGAGAAAGAATAAAACATAAGTAATAAGAAATTGGTTGATGACCACTATCCTCCCCATCAGGAAGGCCTACAATCCAACCCATCCCTAGAGCATGTTGCTAAATTGGCCCATTCCCATCTTTGTTCCAATGATACATTGAAGCCGATGGGTATGCTTAGTAGCCTCAAAATAGAGCCTTCTTCAATAACCTTGCAACCTTGGTTGAAGAGCCAATTGTGGTCGGGAGGGAAGAGGGCTGTCTTGACCCCCATTTTTGAGTGGTTAATCTTGGAGCCAAAGTCCTAATAGAAAATGTCCAAAGTTGACCAAAATTCAACTATTGATAGGGGTTCATTGGCCACCACAGTTGGCATCATCAAAAAATTGGGGAAGGCATTGCTCTAGACCAATAGGGAGTCTAATACCTTTAATCAATCCTTAGGACATTTTTTCTTTGATGAGGAAGCTTAGCCCATCAGTAAGCTACAACAAAGAACAAAGAGTAAGGGGACACCCTTGTCTTACTGACTTCTCAAGGGGGACGGATTTGAAAGTTCTCTATTGATGCAAGCTTTGGCCCTGGCATTTTCAAAGAGCACTTTGATGAAAAAAATTAGGTTGCGTCCAAATCCCACAAAATGCAAGGATTTTAGTATGAAGTCCTAGTCCAGCCTATCATAAGCCTTGTCAATGTCGACCTTGAAAAAGATGAAGTCCGGGTTGGTGTCATAGAGCATCCAATCCCCTGTGAGAGTGCAATAACTACCTATAGGATTCTCCCTCCCTTGATGAATCCTTTTTGTTCTTGGTTTAGCCATTTGGAGAGGGTGAGAGAGATTCTAAGGGCTATGGCTCTGGCAAAGATATTTTAGGCAGTTGTAAGCATGGTTAGAGGTTGCTTATGTGTGTAACTGTATATAAGATGGACACGTGACACAAAAAGAAGGTAAGAAATGATGACTGCAAATGATACACCTTGTAAAGCAGTATGACCATGTGCCAAATTGAGACCATTTTATTTGTAGCTATACATAAACGTAATTCTCAAGGGGTGTTTAAGACATAGAAAAAGTCTTCTCTCAACTCACAATTGTGAGTATGGCAAAAAAAAAAAAAGACATAGAAAAAAGCCTCACACCTTGCATTTTGTTATCAAGGAGGCAAAACACCACAACAACCCAATGGTTCTTTTGTAGAAGTGTTGCATGCTATGAATATAAAGATGCTTCCACATAATCTATCTAGCGTGGAGGAGCGCTCTGTTAGGGTTTGGCAACCTGCGAGGACTACATGAGCTAGGAGGAGCTCCGGGCGGCGTGCGGCGGTAGGGCAATTTCCTTATGCACGAGTTGATTTGCAGAGGGGTTGGGGAAAGGGCCGGGTGCCTGAGAGGCTAGGGTGCCTTCGAGGGGAGGGCCTTGCAGCTTCACCGCGCTTCGTCTGCTCTTCTTGACCTCCCACTCAATTTTTGTCTCAAGGGAGAGGTCGTACCTCCCTTCCCTCTTGTGGGAGACTCTTGGCAACTGGTGTTTATTCCCTTGGGTTGCCGAGGTGCAGAGCAAGGGTGGCAACTCGGTTGTGCATCAGTGGTACTGACAGCTCATGGCGGATGGGGTTTGGCTCCCTTGTCAAAGCGTGTGTGGGGCATGGATTATCAGCTACTTGCTCCTTTGGATCCGTGGTGGTTTGGTGATGCCTTGGGTTTCTGCTAGTCGTCTCCGATGTCAGGCTTTTGTTCGATGGTTTTCTTGTGATAGGCCTATTCTTATGTTGCTTGTGGGGCGTGTCAAAGTCTTGCTTTCCATAGGGCAATTGGATGATCTTGGCTACACTACAGTTTTTGGTAATCGTTCTTGGATGATCCGCAAGAACAACCTTATCATGATGAAAGGCAATAAAAACGGATCCCTGTACTCTTTGTTTGTTTTGAGTGTCGACGAACACTCTATCTATATTGCCGAGCTGCCGTCTCCTGAGTTGTGGCATAGCCGGCTAGGGCATATTAGCCAGAAGGGAATGAAAACACTTCAACGTTTTGGCTACTTACCTGTGTTAGATTACACGGACTTTCCATTGTGTGAGCATTGTCTATATGGAAAACAGACTAGATTGACATCTTCGCCATTGAATAAGAAACTAGGCGAACCTCTAGACTTGGTGCACAGTGATTTGTGTGGTCCAATGCCACATAAAACTCTAGGGGGAGCAAACTACTTTCTCACGTTCATAGATGATTCTACCAGAAAGGTGTGGGTGTATCTCCTTAAGCGTAAGGAAGAAGTCTTTTCGACATTCCAAAAATTCCTCGCCATGGTTGAGAACCAATCAGGAACAAAGCTCAAAGCTTTTCGCACGGACAATGGTGGAGAATACGTCTCCATAGAGTTCAAGGATTTTTGCAATAGAAGAGGCATTCGGCGGCAGTTTACTGCTCCATACACACCTGCACAAAATGGGATAGCTGAAAGAATGAATTGTACGATTCAAGAGCGAGTTGTCTCTATGATGTCTATGGCGAAGCTTACTCCAGAGTTTTGGGGGGAAGCTATTCTGACAGCAGTGCAGATCATCAACAGGTCACCTAGTTCTCCTTTGAATTTCAAAATTCCAGAGGAATTATGGATTGGCAAAAGGCCAAGCTATCAGCATCTACGTGTATTTGGATGCGAGGCATATGCACATGTGCCCAAAAACTTCGTCGGAAGTTAGATCCCAAATCACACAAATGCATCTTTATTGGCTATGGTGCAAACGGTGAGATGGGATATTGTCTCTGGCACCCAGAATCAAACAAAGTCATTCGTAGCTCACATGTGATTTTCAATGAATCAAAAATGCATAAGAAGCCCATCAAAGATGTAGAGTACAGATGTGTTCGTTTTGAGGATGTAGCCTCCGAACCAACTCAGTTCAGTAGTGTTGCACCCACTCCTCAAGTGCAAGATACTACTATTGCTCCGGAGAGAGCGGAGTCCAACAGTCAGGCACTGAGACGCTCTGAGAGAGTATCACGTGCGCCCGAGTGGTTTGAGCCGGGTATACACCACATTTTGGTCACTGACAGTGGAGAGCCAACCTGCTACAAAGAAGCTATACAAATGGAGGATATCATTAAGTGGGAGCAGGCTATGCAATCAGAATACAATTCGATTGTGGCTAATGAGACATGGGATTTGGTTGAATTACCAAAAGGCAAAAATGCTTTACCTTGCAAGTGGGTATACAAGAAGAAGTATACAACGGAAGAGCCCGAGCCTAGATACAAGGCTCGTCTAGTTGCCAAGGGTTTCAAGCAGCAAAAAGGTGTGGATTTTGATGAGATTTTCTCTCCAGTAGTCAAGATGACTACACTTCGCACCGTGCTTGGCTTGGTTGCTATCCAGGACATGGAACTTGTCCAAATGGATGTGAATACAACATTTCTTCACGGGGATCTAGATGAAGATGTCTACATGAAACAACCAGAGGGATTCGTATGTGAAACCCAAAAACCAACGAGGACAGAATTGGTTTGTAGACTTAAAAAGGCACTCTATGGCCTCAAGCAAGGTTCAAGGCAATGGTATCAAAAATTCGACAAATTCATGCAGTCTCAGGGTTACATAAGAAGTCAAGAGGATCACTGCTTATACACAAAAAGGTTGAATGATGGTTCTTTAATCATCTTGATCTTGTATGTAGATGATATGCTTATCGCAGGAAAATCCATTGATGAAATCAATCAGTTGAAAAAGATGTAAGCACTCAGTTTTCCATGAAGGATTTGGGAGATGCCAATCACTTTCCTGGTATGCACATCAAGAGAGACAGGCAACGTGGAATTCTTGAATTATCTCAAGAAAAGTACATTCACAAAGTCTTGCAACGTTTTAGTATGCAGGGGGGGAAGTCATTGAGTACCCCAATGAAAGCATACTCCAAACATAGCAAGGAAGACTCTCCCAAGACAGTGGCTGAGAAAGAGGAAATGGTGAAAGTACCATATTCTTCAGCAGTTGGCAGTTTGATGTACGCTATGGTAGCCACAAGACCAGACATTACACATGTAGTGGGAGTGGTTAGTAGGTACATGACAAACCCTGGCAAGAAGCATTGGGAAGCAGTGAAGAAAATCCTCAGATATTTGAAAGTTCCAGCTAGCAAGTGTTTACGCTTCGAAAACAGTGATGCATCTATTGTAGGTTACACGGATGCGGATTATGCGGGTTGTGTGGATCGTAGAAGATCCACATCTGGCTATGTGTTCATGTTTGCTGGATCAGCTATCTCTTGGAGATCGTGTCTCCAAGATTGTGAGTGGCATAAAATGGTAACCATCTTTTTGCAAAATTTTTCAGCCTACTCAACGTCCTCTTCCTCATATGTGTATATATTTTTCTACGCTATTAAGTTATCTAGAGTAAATTCCCCCTCTTCGTTTAACCTTTGTGGCGACACATACATTGTACTCTTCCCAAAAATGTCACCTTAGTCATATATTTATATTACCACCCTTTTCTTTCTTGCTTTGTAAATAAAAGTAAGCATACAATAACCAACTATCTACCCCCAAACTTTCTTACCTCTTGTGAATTAGTAGTAGAAAAATAATATATCCATCTTCCATCCCATATAGATAAATTACCATGGAAAATCAACTCTCCACTTGTCTTTACCAAAGATTATGGTCCATCTCTACAAGTCTTCTATGTCCCCTACATAGGTGGTCCAATATCTCTTAAGAATATACATATAGTTTTTCTCCTTTCAAAAAGACTCAAATTGTATATTCTTTTCACAAGCAAATAATATTGGGCCCTCCTCTATTTGTTTAAGCATCATACCCTTTTGAAAAAGCATGATTCCCCTTGGATGCATACATGCAAAGGGCCCATACAAGAAGACTTGGAAGCAAAAGGTTCCCTAGCCTAGTGTGGACCTTCCAAACCGAATTCCTTGGTGCATGGGCGTGAAGAATAGTCTAAATTCATATCAAACATGTTGAGAAGGTCAAATTTTCCTTTTGAAGCATGTCATTCCGAGCTACAGGTAAAAAGTTATGGTCAAAATAGTGTAAATCTGTCAGATTCGCAGCAAAAGGGAACTGTAAATCAAGTAAATCAAGAGGGTAAGATCTTATTTTTCCCCTACTCATCTTCTAGAAGAGCAATGAGTGTTCAAGGTCACTTGCATGTGATGGGACCAACCTAAAGATGCTTTCTAAATGCCAAGACAGACAAGTTGAGATACCCCGCAGGAGCCACCCGTAGGGCCTCATGGTGGGGCCCACCTACATTATGCACCCCTATGGAGCCTTCACAGTCTAAAATGATATTTTTGGTGAATAAATAGTCCCTTTTATGTCCAATATTCAATGAGTGGTCAAAGGACACTTAATTAGGGCTAATCACTCACCCTAATTAAGTGTAGCATAATCCCACTCCTACACAACTATAAATAGCCCCGCTTGGAGAGACTCAAGGACACACACCTATATTTTCAACTTCATGTTGTTTCTTGATCAAGAGAAGAGAAAACCCCAACTCTCCCTCTTTCACATCCTCCCTCCTAACCCTGCTCTTTGGAGGAAGTGCAACTCTATCCTCCACTCTTTCTATTTTACAATCTCTTACTCCATCAACCCAATAAATCATTTGTAGCACCTCAATAACTTGTAAATACATCATGATCTCTCTCATGGTTATGTTAATGATCATTAAATCATCTTCAAAACTTTCAAGTGTCGCAATTCATGATGGTTAGCCAGCGTCTGTCCTCCCCTTAAAAAGTGTGCGAGAAATCAAGTAAGTGTTCTATTCTCAATTTACCATTGGTTTGTTTTCTCCACACTTATTCAATTGGTCTAAAGAAATTTCTCACTCCAACTCTCTTTTGCTTCATTACATATGCATGTGGCTACCTCTCATGGTGATTTTATTTGTGTCACGGCATTGCATAGATGGAGATGAGCTCTCTATGCAAAGTGTGTTAGTTTGATGTAAGTGATTCTCTTGTGTGTTTGAGAGGCAAGTCTTGCGCGCGTGATTTTTTTTATGAGTGCTTGAGAGAGGAGGAGTTTGGATGTATTATGGGTATTCTTATGGGGAGAAGGTGAATGCTATTCCACAAATTGCATATTTCATTTGATGCACGGCATTGGGTTGCATAATCGTTGATGGTGTTCAAGTGTCCAAAGTGTATATAGAGTAAGGGGGTTTGCAAAGTGTGTTGCTTGAGTGGGTGAGTGCAAGTGTTATTTTGATTGGTTTCCTTCTCCACTCCCAAAAGAAGGTGGTGCCCCAAGTAGTGTGCGTACCTCTTTACGAACATTTTGTGAGGGTAGGCCCATTGGTTTAGGTTTAGAGGCCCCATTTTAAAAAGATCGCCCTTATAAAGTGGTGCCCCCACTGAGGAACATATTTCCAAGGTACCTTCAAATTTTTTAGTGATGAACAATGGAGTTCCCATCTATCCATTTCATTTTGCACAACACATTAGAGTAAATGTTCACATAGATAGAAAAGTCTTTTTCCAGCAACGCATTGTTTTTATGTTTGGTGCAGAAAGACTCAGAGAAATACTGGCATCACCCAATCGAATTATACTTCCAATCATCAATTATGAAACTTCTTTTGATGTTCACATTTTCATTTTGTTTTAAAGGCAGGAACAAGGAGTGGTGAAGGGGTGCTCAAGGGCCATATGAAGGAACGAGGTCTTCAAACCAACAACGAGGAGTAGCACATGAATCACGATCAAAACAATGAACCTTTTAGGCCTATTGCTCGGCAATCCATTCATATAATCATTGCAACTAAGTTTAGGTTTCAATCTATCATAAGGAGGATATTTGGATCCACTCGCCTCAATGAAATCAATGCTTCAATTAATCCATTTATTCTACCTATGATAAAGTACGAATTAACAATGGATGTGTACATCTTCATTTTAATGTAATTAGATTTATAGTGTCAACAATCTTGTGCGGCCCGTAAGAGAAAAGTTCCTTTTAAAAAAAAAACAAAACAAAAAGTCTAAACAAAATGTCAAGTTCTTTTCCCACGTTCTATGCAAGAAGTGGGGAAGATGCGCAAGAGTTTCTTGACAACTTGGAGATGGCACATCTCATATCAGGGAGAGATGAAGAGGAAGTAAAGCTACGAGCCTTCCCGTTGGTTCTAAAAGCAGAAGCTAAAGCATGGTATGAGACCTTACAACCCCAAATCAAGTCCAACTGGGAGAGACTGCGAGCAAGCTTCCTCTCCAAGTTCGGGCAAGGTGATACTTCTGAAGGACTGTGGAAATGTCTTATTGGACATAAGCAAATATCACTTGAAGACTATCCCTCTTATGAAGCAACCTTTGTCAATCTATGGGGTAGGTGGGAGGCTACATTAGAAAATCATGGTGGTGCACCTAACTTTCTAAAAAAAGAGAGATTCATGGTTGGCTTGTATCCACTTTTAAAGGCTAAAGTAGAGCTAAAATTCCCATCCACCTTCGAAGAAGCACGTGAGGTAGCCATCATCAAGTTTAGAAAACTACACTTCCAAGCACATAGAGCAAGGGGTTTGAATGAAGTGAGTGAGAGGGAGTCTTCACAAACCATGGAAGCACCAATTAGGGCCCCTCTTGCACAATGTTCACAAATAGGAGATAACTCTCAACAAGAGGTTTTACAAAGGCTAACTCAACAGCTTGAGAACCTCACTCTGAATCTAGTACAGGGCCTACCTCAACAACGACAACCAAGAGAAGGGAATCGCAATCAACGAAGACAAGCTCAAGAGTTGCGATGTTGGAATTGCAATGAAATGGGCCATGGCATGTACAATTGTCCACATCCAAGGCGACTTCCGGGAGACATGTATCCCCCCAGACCGCCTCCTCTCACTATGCAGTAAGAACTAGCTCAAGGCCCACAAATCCTTCGTCGACCACCACCACCAGCAAATATACCTCCCGTCCCACATGAGGAGGAAGAAAGAGGAGTCAACATCATCAAGCTAGAAGAGGTAATAGATAAGCATACTCTAAACTTTGATGTTATACCGGCAGAAAAACGCACAAGAGCACATGATAAGGGTGAAGACATGAGAAGTGAAGGAACAAATTCAGCCAGAAGGGACAAGAAGAAGAAGTCAAAGATGGAAGAAGCTGAAAGTAGCAGGAAAAAAAGATCAAGGCGAAGGGAAATTGGTATCAACGACTTCCCATTGGGAAAGGAGCTAGAGCCCTACAACATCCTGGAGGATTTACAAACCCAAAAGCCAAACATTTCATGGACTCAACTTCTACACCTATCAGCCAAAGTAAGAAGGCAATGGCCAAAGTTGGTAAGTACAAGAATTCCAAAAAAGAAAGCAAATCTTTCCATTAAGGTTGTGGCCTCAAAGCTACAAAAAGATGTGGAACCCATTGTGGATGCTTACATAAGGGGTAAAAAGGTGTCTAATGTATATGTTGATGGTGGAGCTCAAATGTGTGTGATCACGAAAAAATCAATGAACAGGTTAGAACTTGAAATTACAAAGTCCTCTAATTGTCAAGCTAAGCTAGCCAACAACTCAAGTGTGAAGTGTTTGGGGATCATTGAAAATGTAAAAGTCTCTGTATATAACATAGATGCACGAGTGGATATGTATGTCATGCCAGTTAAGGGGGAGGGCTATCCCATCATCCTAGGGAGGCCTTGGCTCATTGCTGTGAATGCAAATAAAAAATGGGGAAGTGGTCGTTTGATTCTTAAGAAGGGTCAACCGGTGGTGTATGATTGGCGAGAAGGAAAGCAACTAGATATCAACTATGAAACCACGACAGATGAAGAGAGCGAGGAGGAGAGTCCTTACTCAAGTGATGAGGAAGCATCAACTAGTGCATCAACTAGTGAAGAGGAGTCTTCTTTGGAGGTAATGGGAATTGTATCCAACGCCAACACCCAAGATGTTTCTTTAGAAGAAAAGCCAACAGACAATCACACACGAGGGGATGAAAGATGCCAACACCTTGAAGAAGGATTTGAGAAGATGCTTGCAAAAGATCTTACTTGTGAGGAGAAGAGGTCCTACATCAATATGTTAAGGAGGTATCCCAATTTGTTTATCACTGACTACTCACAAATAAGAGGTGTAGATGTAATAGAGAATCGAATTGAATTGAAACCAGGGACCAAACTCGTGGCTCAAAAGTTAAGGCGACTAGGATCTGTGCAACAAAAGGCTCTCCTACAAGAAGTGAATCGACTCTTGAAGGCTGACTTCATCTATCCAGTATCCAACTCTGAATGGGTATCACCTATTGTAGTCACTCCCAAGAAGAATGGTAAGTGGAGGGTCTGCGTGGATTACAAACCCCTCAACACTGCGACAAAGAGGGACCACTTCCCTCTCCCTTTCCAAGATGAAATTTTGAATGAAGTAACAGGTCACGAATGCTACACTGTGTGTGATGGGTATTCAGGATATTTTCAAATTAGAATAGCAGAAGAGGACCAACCAAAAACCACCTTCATCACACCTTGGGGATGTTTTGCATTCAGAGTAATGCCTTTTGGGCTCACCAATGCTCCTAGCACCTTCATGAGATTCACAATATTTGTATTTCAGCCATTATTTGGAAAATCTATAAGAGTCTTTATGGATGATTTCTGTATTTATAGTTGTAGATTACTTCACTACCAAAAGGTTGAAGAGGGGCTTAAGAGGCTCCATCAATTTGGGGGACAAATCAACCCAGAGAAGTGTCATATCGGTGAATCTCAGGTGGTTTTGCTAGGCCATGTGGTTTCTTCACAAGGAATTCAAGTGGATCCCTCTAAAGTAGAGGCCCTTTTGTCATTATCTCCACCAACAACAACTAAGGAGCTAATGACCTTCAACCACAAAGTGAGGTACATGTCTCGCTTCATCCATCTCCTAGCAGAAGCCATCGTCCCTTTGCATAGGTTGGCAAGCCAATCTACATTTGAATGGGGGAGGGAACATGCAAAATGTTTTAAGGAAGTGAAGGGCATTCTTAGCTCTCTCCCAATCCTAATGCCACCAGATCCAAAGGAGACCTACTATGTCACTCCAAGTGTAGGTTTTGAAGCAATTGGTGTTGTTTTGATGCAAAAAGATCCTAAAACATCATACATGAGGCCGATCTATTTTGCAAGCAAGGTGATGACTCCGGCCGAGAAGGGATACACTGAAATGGAGAAAGTGGTCTTTGCAATCTTGTTTGCGGTAAGGAAGTTTCGATCGTATCTTCTCCCTGTGCCATTTGTTTTTCTCACCTTAGAGCACAATCTACCATATGTAGTACAACACATGAGCCTCTCATCTAGAATAGCAAAGTGGGTGCTTGAACTCCAAGAATTTGAATACACTTTCCTTGTAGAAGATAGCACAATAGCAGGACTTGCAGACATTCTCACCTACAAAGTGAGAGAAAGGGAAGGATCACGACTACAAAGAGAGGAAGGCTCAAAACAGTTCAAAGTGAAGGAGATTGATAATGCCCATACTTTATGCTTTGACGGAGCTTATCAATGCCAACAAGACAAAGCAGCAGGGGGGATCATCATTTTGAACCCACAAAAGGAGGTAATGGTTAGAAAAGGTATCACTCTACCCAACGTTCACTCTAACAATGAGGCTGAGTATGCTGCTCTAACCCTTGGGTTAGAAGAATGCAAAGAATTAGGCATACAAAGACTTATTATAAAAGGTGATTCTTTGCTAGTGGTCAGGCAAATCCAAGGGACTTGGAGGTGCAAGAATCGTACATTGTTTGAGTGGCTTAGTAGTGTAAGAGCTTTGATGAAGGGTTTTAAAGCAACACAGGTACAACACATTGTGAGAACTCATAACAAGGAAGCAGACTTACTCGCAAATGAAAAGTTTCAAATGGCGGTAGGAGGTGTGAAACTATATGAACCCAAATATCAAGGTCAAGAGGAGCTAAAAGACATTATCTTCTTTCTACAAGCAGGTGAGTGTCCCAAACACTTAGACAAGGTGCAAAGACATAGACTAGTTAAGAAGGCCACACCTTACCAGTTGATCGGGGATGATTTATATCACAAAGGGAAAAATTTGGTCTTGAGGAGAGTACCAGGTGTGCAAGAGATAGAGAAAATTCTTCTTTCATGTCATCATGATGTCTGTGGTGGTCACTTTTCTCAAGATATTACAAGTAGGAAGATTTTACAAGTAGGGTTTATTTGGCCGAGCTTACATCGTGATGTCCAATATTGGTGTAAGGCATGTAAGCCATGCCAAAATGCTGGGGATAGACGACTAACATATGAGCCTCGAGTCCCAATAATATCTTATGGCCCTTTTGAAAAGTGGGGTGTGGATACAATAGGTCCCCTACCTCGTACTTCTACAGGGAAGTTTTTCATCATCATGGGTGTTGACTACATGACACGATGGGCGGAAGCAGCAAGCACAACCCGAATCACAGCTGAAGAGGTATCAAAGTTTATTTTTGACCATATTTTTAGTAGGTTTGGAACACCCCTAGAAATCTTATCAGATCGAGGCCCGGGTTTTAGGGCTGACCTTCTGAATGATCTCTTGAGGAGGTTAAAAGTGAAACACCTGCATTCCACACCCTACTATCCTCAATGCAATGGATTGGTGGAAAAAGTGAATGGAATGATATGTAAGATCATTTCTAAGCAGGTTGTGGACCAGCCTAATGATTGGGATCGCCATTCGACGGCTGCTCTTTGGGCGTATAGGACATCTTTCAAGGTATCTACCCAATTCACCCCTTTTCATCTAGTTTATGGACAGGAGGCACTTCTCCCCATTGAGGTAGAGCTCTCAAGCTTGCGCGTTCTTGCAAGAGTGGCAAAAAAACCAAAAGAGGTTCTACATGAAAGGATCTTAGATCTCCAACGACTTGAGCTAGATAGAGAAGAGTCCATTGATCACTATATCACCAAAGAGACAAGCCAAAGGGACAAAATCAACAAAAAGCTCAAGGGGAAAGGATTGAAGGAAGGTATGTTGGTTCTTCGCTATGATAAACGACTTGATACTCGACTTGACAAAAAGTTTTTGCAAAGATGGGAGGGACCTTTCATGATAAAAACAAAGTTTGCGAATGGTAGTTACAGATTAGTAGATTTATCAGGAAAACTCCACAAGACCAGAGTCAATGGATGGAGATTAAAGCCCTACTTTCAACGTATCAATCCGTTGATAGGAAGTCATCTGCCTACATCGTCTAAGCTCCAACTTGGCGTGGCTCCCTTCGGCTTGGCAAATGCTCCACCTATTTTTAAAGCTTTGATGTGCAAAGAAGAACCAGCTTTGGAATCTGAACATACCCAAGGCAACCCTCCCATCTCCGATTTATGGGATTGAGGTAATGAAAAGCAGGTCTAATGGAGTAAAAGAGTGCATGACACTCCTCCTATTCAAAAAAAAAGAAAAAAAAGTGGAAAAGGAAAAATGACAAAAAAAGAGAAAAAAAAAACAAAAGAAAAAGAAGCAACACCGTCCTCCTAAAGATATGAATATCTCTAGGCTTGGGAGAGGGCTAATATGAGTGGCATAAAATGGTAACCATATTTTTGCAACATTTTTCAGCTTACTCAACGTCCTCTTCCTCATATGTGAATATATTTTTCTACACTATTAAGTTATCTAGAGTAAATTCCCCCTCTTCGTTTAACCTTTGTGGCGACACATACATTGTACTCTTCCCAAACATGTCACCTTAGTCATATATTTATATTACCACCCTTTTCTTTTTTGTTTTGTAAATAAAAGTAAGCATACAATAACCAACTATCTACCCCCAAACTTTCTTACCTCTTGTGAATTAGTAGTAGAAAAATAATATATCCATCTTCCATCCCATATAGATAAATTACCATGGAAAATCAACTCTCCACTTGTCTTTACCAAAGATTATGGTCCATCTCTACAAGTCTTCTATGCCCCCTACATAGGTGGCCCAATATCTCTTAAGAATACACATATAGTTTTTCTCCTTTCAAAAAGACTCAAATTATATATTCTTTTCACAAGCAAATAATATTGGGCCCTCCTCTATTTGTTTAAGCATCATACCCTTTTGAAAAAGCTTGATTCCCCTTGGATGCATACAAGCAAAGGGCCCATACAAGAAGACTTGGAAGCAAAAGGTTCCCTAGCCTAGTGTGGACCTTCCAAACCAAATTCCTTGGTGCATGAGCGTGAAGAATAGTCCAAATTCATATCAAATATGTTGAGAAGGTCAAATTTGCCTTTTGAAGCATGTCATTCCGAGCTACAGGTAAAAAGTTATGGTCAAAATAGTGTAAATCTGTCAGATTCGCAGCAAAAGGGAACTATAAATCAAGTAAATCAAGAGGGTAAGATCTTATTTTTCCCCTACTCATCTTCTAGAAGAGCAATGAGTGTTCAAGGTCACTTGCATGTGATGGGACCAACCTAAAGATGCTTTCTAAATGCCAAGACAGACAAGTTGAGATACCCCGTAGGAGCCACCCGTAGGGCCTCATGGTGGGGCCCACCTACATTATGCACCCCTATGGAGCCTTCACGGTCTAAAATGATATTTTTGGTGAATAAATAGTCCCTTTTATGTCCAATATTCAATGAGTGGTCAAAGGACACTTAATTAGGGCTAATCACTCACCCTAATTAAGTGTAGCATAATCCCACTCCTACACAACTATAAATAGCCCCGCTTGGAGAGACTCAAGGACACACACCTATATTTTCAACTTCATGTTGTTTCTTGATCAAGAGTAGAGAAAACCCCAACTCTCCCTCTTTCACATCCTCCCTCCTAACCCTGCTCTTTGGAGGAAGTGCAACTCTATCCTCCACTCTTTCTATTTTACAATCTCTTACTCCATCAACCCAATAAATCATTTGTAGCACCTCAATAACTTGTAAATACATCATGATCTCTCTCATGGTTATGTTAATGATCATTAAATCATCTTCAAAACTTTCAAGTGTCGCAATTTGTGATGGTTAGCCAGCGTCTGTCCTCCCCTTAAAAAGTGTGCGAGAAATCAAGTAAGTGTTCTATTCTCAATTTACCATTGGTTTGTTTTCTCCACACTTATTCAATTGGTCTAAAGAAATTTCTCACTCCAACTCTCTTTTGCTTCATTACATATGCATGTGGCTACCTCTCATGGTGATCTTATTTGTGTCACGGCATTGCATAGATGGAGATGAGCTCTCTATGCAAAGTGTGTTAGTTTGATGTAAGTGATTCTCTTGTGTGTTTGAGAGGCAAGTCTTGCGCGCATGATTTTTTTTATGAGTGCGTGAGAGAGGAGGAGTTTGGATGTATTATGGGTATTCTTATGGGGAGAAGGTGAATGCTATTCCACAAATTGCATATTTCATTTGATGCATGGCATTGGGTTGCATAATCGTTGATGGTGTTCAAGTGTCCAAAGTGTATATAGAGTAAGGGGTTCTTCAAAGTGTGTTGCTTGAGTGGGTGAGTGCAAGTGTTATTTTGATTGGTTTTCTTCTCCACTCCCAAAAGAAGGTGGTGCCCCAAGTAGTGTGCGTACCTCTTTTTGAACTCATTTAAATGACTAGAAACTGTGCTACCTTCTTTCAAGTTGAGCTTCATAAGCTTTTTCATGAGAAAAACTTTGTTGGATGCACTTTTGCTCTCCCATGCTAAACATAATCTATCCCAAAGTTCCTTGGTTGTTTTCTTCCCTATGATAGTGAAGAAGACTGATTCGGCTAGATGTAGACGTATCGTAGCCATCGCTTTTGCATCCAAAAGCTCCCATTGAGCTTGTGTATAATCATCATCCTCTGCACGCTCTTTCAACGGTTTTGAGAGGCCTTTGTTTATCAAAACATCTTTCATGCGCTCTTTCCACATGGTGAAGTTGCTGCCATCGAACTTCCGAATGAAATACTCCTCCTTATTTGGGCAGAGTAACCTTTGTAGCGGGAGTAAAATCTCAACCGAAAACGACTCAAAAGTGCCAACTATGGAAGTCACGACTCGCGGGAAGTAAATCCGGCAGAGTCTCCTTTGTATGAGGAGTCAAAAAACTCAACTCAAAATGCATATAAATGTGCCAACTGCACTAACTGGGCATCTGCTGCACAAAACAACTGCTATGTGAGTGCCAATTCAACGTCAAAAGCATAAATAACCGTCTAGATACATATCCTATGGCGAGGGTACCGCAAAAGGGGAACTCCAGCTACCTGTATCACCGAAAGTGTCTCAACATTCGAGCACACCCCAGCTCAAAGAAAACCTCACGCTATCGACCCTCCAAAGGCTAATGCAAACACAAATGGACTAGCCACAGTCTCAGAAAGGGCTCTTCCGGTCCGAGTCTCAGAAACGGCCGGGAAAAACTGCCAAAATAGCCAAAAATGGCTCCACACGTAGTACAGTGGGCAGTGTCCGCAACTCAACGTACATGAGTAAAATCATGCTCAAACAGGCGCCAAGAACTTCTGCATGCAGTGAAAGTGATCCCTGCGGGGATATCTGCTCTCAAAAGAGCTCAGTAGCACTATGTGTGCTCATAACAAAATGCATCGGTCAACGCATGTGTGCGCAGAGAATCTGCTGTCGAAATGACTGCCAAATCGCCTGTGAAAGCGCTATGTCCGGTAACTTCGAGAATCTGTGAGTGAATGGGCTGAAAAACCCCCCTGTAGCCTGTAACCTGCGTGTCGGTGTCGCTATGTGCCGATTTCTGTCGTCGGGCTGAAATATGCTAGTCGAATAGCCGCCAAAGGTGTCGTATCCGTAAACTGTGTCGTACAGAGCGATCGGTGCGCTCGGTGCCGATGCCGGGTGTCACTCCTCTATGATAGAGGTACCTCACCCGCGCATGTCGCAAGCACGGTCGTCGATCGCGGGAACGCGTTCGTGTGGGGAAGCGCCCGGTGTCTGGGTCGGATGTCGGAAATCCGCCGCAATGAGGAGTGTCGAGCCGGTGCGCATGAGCGGTGTCGATGTCGATGTCGCCTTCCGCCGCCAGGCAGAAGTGGCTAGATGAGTAGCCATAAAATGTCAATGCTCGAGCGGTCAATACCGAGTCGGATCGGTATCGATCGCAGATCTCGCGCGATCTGTCAAGATCGCTCTCAAGCTTGTCGGACTCGGTGTGCGGACGTCGAAGTCGGGTGACGATGTCGAAGAAGTCGATGACGAAGTCGGAGAATGGCTGTACGCCGATGTCAGTGCACGTCGCTCGTCAAGAGCAAGATCTGTTGTGGTCGACTTACCAAAAAAAAAACCCCTACTTTTCCTCAATTCTGCAAGCTAAATGCTGCCCAATTCAGCTGTGTGCTCGATTCCTAGGCAAATGGACTCGCTGCAACTCCAACTCCTGAGAGTGTGAGTGTGTGTGTATACACTACCACACACATTCAATTGCAGCATGAATGTTCTTTGATTGTGGCTCGCCACTACTTGTGGGAACAAGTGTTTGCACACACTATAGTGTGTCAAACAAACAAGCAAAAAAAAATCGAATTTAATTATTTTTTTGCTTTTTGACGACTTCCTGTTGCAGAGAAATGCAGACTTTGTTTGTGTGTGTGTGTTTGCTTGCTTCAAGCCAGCTCGTTGCAGCCCCCAAAATGCTCAATGGCGAGTGCAGTCCACACCGCCCACTCTATGTCTGCTCCTCCTTTTTACTGCTCAACTCGCTAGCACTGGCAGTGCTGCCTTTATACACACTAGTGCTTGGAATTGCTTCTGAGAGTGTGTGTGTGTGTGTGTGTGTGTGAGAGAGAGAGAGAGAGAGAGAGAGAGCACCACACAACCATACACATTTCCCCTCCCCTGTAGCTTCAATGCCCAAGCTTGCCAATGCTCTGGCCGCTCAAATTATCCCCCAATCGCTCCTTGCTCACGAGTCGAGCTCTTGGCTTCAATTGCTTGCCGTTGCAGGTGTTTGCACCTTACTGCATCACTCATTGCCGAGATGCTCCCCCTTGCAAAGCTCCACCTGATGCACCCGATTCTGCCCTCTGTTTCTCTGCAGCATGACCTTGCTCGCGACTTTCTTCACTGCCCAACCATGCATTGCTTACGTGTCCGCTCTCTCTCTCTCTCTCTTTGCTCCCTTGCTTCCTTCGACTCGGTTCCAATTCCCCCAAGCCCTGTTCACGGTGTCAATACTTGCCTCAATTTGAGTCGTTCAACCTGCTTGGCTCCTTGCTTCAAGCTCTTGAGCTTATCTCACTCCTCTGCTTGTGAGTCCTGGTTGCTTGACCTATTGCTGCTTGCCTCAAATTGCCTCTCGTAAAGAGTGTGTGTGTGTGTGTGTGTGTGTGTGTGTGTGTGTCCCGAGTCTGCTCCTCCTTTTCAGATCTGCTGCACACAGAGATCTCAAAAAAAAACTTCCAAGATTCCCTCCGCCCGAGAGGGGCTACGTACGCCGGGTGTCCAGGAATTGTCAAGATCCCCTCCGAGTGCTCCGATCCGTGTCGGATCTGCTGCCACTGCCAAGCTCAAGCTTGAGCTCCGAGCTCCGTCATAGCCAGCGAGCTCTATCGCTTCCGAGTCGATCGTCGGAGAGCGGTCGCGCGTACGGTTCGTTGACGTAGCTCTGATACCAATTGATGAGTGCGCGTGTGCGTGTACGGAGTGTGTGCAAGAGAGGGGAAGAAGAGAAATGGGGAAGGGGGAGATACACAGACATCCACTGTGTGGGTTAGTGGAGAAGAAAGAGTGAGGTCAACCCTTCCTCTTTTTCTCTCTATATTGATTAGGTGAAATCAAGTGTACAAGGGTGGTTTCCCACGGCCACCTGGCCTACACCCCAACAAAGGATGATACCAACAGGATTTTTAATAGGGACCTCAACTCTCAGCTCCTTACTAACATCAATTTCAATGAGCATCTGGGGGTCCCATTTCGGGTTAAAGCCCCCTCTTGCTTTTTGTCCAAGGACTCTGCCAAGACAACTTCCAATTTGTTTCAACCAGGGATAGAAGTCTATGGGTAGGTCTGGGAACTCCACCCATACAAGGACTTTGGTAGGTTAAGACATAGGAGTATTTTTGATAATCCATTGCCCTTGACTGATAACTTGGAAAGCATTGTCTGGGTCTTCAAAGAAGAACAAATAATAATTGTTTGGGAGGTACTACACCTGTTCTAGCTTGAGGTTTCTTCCCAACCATTGCTGGTTAGTCCAAGTTTTGAGGGTTTCCAGGGAGGGTCTTAAGCCATGGCAGAGGCCTATAACCACTTTTTGCTTAAGTTGAGATTGCCAATACTCAAGATCTCTGAAGGGGATAGTAATGCCCTCTTGTTCTAGCTGCTGATCTTCCTAAGTATCCTCTTCATCAATGGGGGGAGATTCCTTGCTTGAGGAGTTAGTGTGCCCATGAGGTGAGCAGCCTCTTTCAAAGTCCGGGCCAAGAGTTCCCATGTCATCGCCTGCATACTTTGCATTAGCCTTTGAAAACTCATGGTGTATCTCATATTGCTGGTCATTGTCACCACCGAGGCCCCACAAAGGATTTACATAGGTAGGAGGGAAGCTCAGAGGGCTAGAGGGTCTGAATATAGAATCCATTCCTCCTCTAACAGACGTTGCATAAGAGGGGAGTTGCCCATGCCCTAACAGGGATGAAGTATCATTCATGCCTGCAATAGGGAGTTGATCAGAGGACATACCTTGAAGATATCCCGAGCCAGGATGATTCAGGGGTGGTAGCATGCGCGGCGAAGGTCTGTGGGAGCCCAGATTCATCAAGGGAGGAGACATATTCTGCTGGGAGGACCTCGGTTGAGGAACAAGCCCATTCGACAAGGCTTCATGTAGCGCCATGCTGCCCCTCCCCCCGCGGGGAGAGCAGGAGAACCTTCAGGTGCACAAAGTATGGTGTAGGCAGAAGATCGGTTGAAGGGGAAGCATGAGAGCTCGATAGGAGAGTTGTATGCAAAAACATGTAGAGCATCACCTGCCTTCGTCCATTATCCGACCTGCAAGTAGAGAGATTGCTCAGTGCTCGTTGATTCTATCGCGCCTTGTCAACTTTGCATTTTGAGGAATGCACATATTACCTTCAACTTCAGCACTACTTCATATGGAACTTAAGAAATCCTACAACAACGAGCACTAACATATGCCGCCAACAATGTTTGAGAAAAACCAATTTTGCAAACATAGAAAATTCCCTTTAGGGTAGATTCAAAGAGGAATTTTAAAAAATAACCAAATGTTTTTTTGACTCTATTTTTTTGAAAATTTTTCAAGCGGATTTTCCCCTTCCTCCCCTCCCTTCGACTGGTTGTTTTGAGTTTTCAACCGGCTCAAGGTTAAGTTGAGGCACACTTTTCCCGAACACTAGTCACCAAATTGGGAGCTAACTCTCCAACATGAGTGCAACTTGGAGGCCTTTCCTCGTGCATGCATTTGCTCAACATTTTTCCAAAGAGTCCCAAGTGTCCATACTTGCACCCACGTATGTGTGTATGTGTATCTAGGCTATGGCGCTAGAGAGAGAGAGAGAGAGAGAGAGAGAGAGAGAGAGAGAGAGAGAGAGAGAGAGAGAGAGAGAGAGAGAGAGAGAGAGAGAGAGAGGCTCTCAAGCCCTCAAAAAAGGTAAGTTTATTAAAGAGACTAAAAGTTTCAAGGCCAACAGATCCTTCCATGCATCATCTGTTAGAGGAGGCTGCAAAAAATGGATGTTGCCTATGATCACAAAGCCTACCTGAGGAAAATTTGGTGCATTTGCTCGGTGTTGAGCTATATAACATGACGTGCATCCTAGCACAATGCACCCCCGCTTGTCGTTTTCCATGTGCAGCTGCCCGTGCATCCTGACTTCATCATAGAGAGGGGGGGGGGGGGGGGGGGGGGAGGGAGGTAAGGCGATGAGGACATCGGCTTTTGTGGCTTTATTGGAGAGAGTTGTTGCCAGTGTGCGCAAAATCTAGCTAGATTTTGAGTCTATCTTGAAGAAGATCGGGTAAATTTTACAAGATTTAGAGTAAATAATGACGCACTTCAGATTATGACCTAAAAACTCGAAGAGTTTTAAGTGTGCCCTAATTTCTTTGGCTAGGGAAAATGTTTTTTTCGCATGCTTTGGTTGCAACTACATCAGCTTTGTAGCACCTCATTTTTTTGTTTATATATATATATATATATATATATATATGTATGTATGTATGTATATATCTACTTCTATTATGCAGCTTGAGATTTTCAAGCTTTTGAGCCCCTCCACGTGTCGCATGCTGGAGGGGTTTTGTTTTTCCAAAAAAAAAGGGTTAAGCGCTGAGTTGATGGCTTAGAGACGTATTAGCTAAGTTGATGGCTGCGTTTAATGGACTGCCCACCATGCATGCGCTGCCCTCAAGGCTACGACACTGGAGAGCTACCCTCAAGGCAAGCGCGTGAGAAGATCTCAATCTCAAGGAGGGTAATCATATCAGTCGGGTCCGCAGCGTGTGAGAGTAAGACAGAGAGAGTGAAGAAGAAGAGAAATTGACGTCTGTGCGTGAGAGAGGGAGAGGGAGAGGGAGAGGGTAATCATATCAGTCGAGGTGCAGTTGTGTGTGCGGCTGGAGGTAAGGTTTCTCTCTCTCTCTCTCTCTCTCTCTCTCTCTCTCTCTCTCTCTCTCTCTCTCTCTCTCTCTCTCTCTCTCTCTCTCTCTCTCTCTCAACCAACTCCTGCTGCCTCCTCCGTCTCTCTGTGTCGTGTGTTGTCTCTGTCCAGCTTGCATCGCGCCCTACAGGACTGCCCCCCTCGACAGAGCCCGTGATGTGCAAACACAGCCCCAGCAACCATCAACTGCGTAGGGGTGACCCGCACGTTTCCTACTCAGCAGGCTGTGATCGCCATAGAGACAGACACGCGACACCTTCTTCAGCGCTAATGACGTATCCACCATATCAGAAGCTTCACAACCCTCGGAACCAGCACGAAAGGTAGCCCCTCCCAGCCCCCCTTCTTCCTCTCCAGCACATGGGACGGGACCCTCGACACAGATTATTTGGAGATCAAGGTTTGAGGTATGAAGGAGACGGCGACCCTGGATTCGCGCTCTCTCTCTCTGAGACATGTAAACACTCTTAGGGTCTCTGGTTATTTACTTGAAGATGTCGAAGCTCTGCTAAATTGCAAATCACCAGTAACTTGAGGTATTCATGCTGCTGCGCGTTCATACTGTGTAACTACATGTACTATGTAGCTGCATACTGTTGTTGCTGAGGGCCGGACCCTGGTTGACAAAAATGAAGTTGACTCTGGGCCGGTAGGCTGCATGTGCGCAGACTGGCGGCCGACGATGGCCGGTGAAGCCTCAACCGTCAGTGCATGTGCACAAAAGCCCCAATTCGGTCGGTGGAATCTGCGCTGCAAACGGCCGGCACGAAGCATGTGCGCAGTCTCTCTCTCTCTCTCTCTCTCTCTCTCTCTCTCTCTCTCTCTCTCTCTCTCTCTCTCTCTCTCTCTCTCTCTCTCTCTCACCCAATGCAAGGCAGGAAGCGCGTGATGTGGCAACTCTCTTTCTCTCTCTCCTCCAAGTGGCCTCCAAACAAGGCATCTGTAGAAATTCCATGTAAATGCCAACCTATTGTATGGCTATTTAAAAGGGTCCATTCACAAGAAGATTTAGAAATTTTCTCATGTAGGAAAAGGGAGACTTTTTCAGTGTTTTTCATACAATGCATACCATCATGAGCTTCTGCTCGGGAGGTCTCCCAATTTTTAGGTCAAAATTCAAGGGGAAACTTGAATGTCTCCCGGTTTTTAGGTCAAAATTTGAAGCTTTTGCCGGTAATTACACTAAAACTTGTGTAAATTTGCCGGTTTTCTTAAAGGCAAGCTTGACATCTAACCGGGATTTTACAATTTCAACCGGTTAAAATACACTAGACCCCGGTTTTTTGCTAACACTAGTGCCAACCTATTGTATGGCTATTTAAAAGGGTCCATTCACAAGAAGATTTAGAAATTTTCTCATGTAGGAAAAGGGAGACTTTTTGAGTGTTTTTCATACAATGCATAACATCATGAGCTTCTGCTCGGGAGGGAAACTTGGATTTCTCACAGTTTTTAGGTCAAAATTCAAGGGGAAACTTGAATTTCTCCAGGTTTTTAGGTCAAAATTTGAAGCTTTTGCCGGTAATTACACTAAAACTTGTGTAAATTCGCCGGTTTTCTTAAAGGCAAGCTTGACATCTAACCGGGATTTTACAATTTCAACCGGTTAAAATACACTAGACCCCGATTTTTTTCTAACACTCGTGCCAACCTATTGTATGGCTATTTAAAAGGGTCCATTCACAAGAAGATTTAGAAATTTCCTCATGTAGGAAAAGGGAGACTTTTTCAGTGTTTTTTTCATACAATGCATAACATCATGAGCTTATGCTCGGGAGGCACCGCGTACCTAGCTAGGTGCGATTGGGGACACGGGACGGGGGCAGGGGACACTCAGAGTTTGGGGTGGAGGCAAATCATTATATCTTTTTTTTGCATAGATTGCCAATGTGAGCCATGCGGCGGGCTTGCTGGAGTGGTTGAGTGCGATTGACAGGCGCGAGCTAGAATTTCGACCTTTACTTTTGTAAAGGTAGGAGATCTTTGGGAGAGAATATGGTAGAAGAATCTGAGTGCAAATTGAATAAAATAGTAGAGGAGAGAGTAGGCACAATATAAGTAATTCATGGTGCTCTTTGATGACTCAAATTGTTTCGCCTGGATATGGTTTCTTTACCATAGGGATAAGACTTGTGAGACCTTTATAAATGGCACACACTTGTGGAGAAGTACTTCCAATGCAATGATGTAGTTCTGCTATCTGAGGGAAGCAACATAGAGAGAGTACTCTATTCGGTAAGCCTTGAAGATTTTGGAGCCTTGGTGTACCTATGCAGGTTCCATCACTTGAGAGTGCCCTTTATTTGATGTTACTGGTTGATGACTCCAATCATTTTGCCTGGATATGTTTTCTTTATCGTAAGGATGAGACCTTTGATAAATTGGTATATATGCTCATGAAGCAATACTTTCGATGCCTCAATCCATTTCCAAAGAAGTAGAGGGGGAACTTGGGAAGTTTGTCTTGAAAGTCCAATAAAAATATTATATATGCTAGCTATAACACTTTTTCCAAAAGCTAGGGCTTTTATAGTCTGGTGTAGGAGGATATCATAGTCAGGAGAGATGATGTCTTTGACAAGAATCTTCTTAATGAAGCAAAACAACAAATATTTAGGGTGTAAAAAATGTTTTTTAGACATACAAAATTCCTTTCCTTTAATTTGCCAAGGGGAAATTTTGAAAAAATAAGGTTATTTTTAGAACTTTTTACACTATTTTTGTCTATTTCGGAGCGAAATTTCGCCTTTTTGCCTTGCCCTCAACCGGCAGTTTTGAAATTGAGAACGGTACAATATTAAGTTGAAACACATTTTTCCCGAACATTTCGGGCCATGCGAGACGAACTCATGTCCTTTGACGGTTATCTCGCACTGATGCTTTTGGGGCAGAATTTGGCCTTTTCCCCTTGCTCCTCACCTTATTGCCAAGCTTTGCACAGATTTCCTTGATTTTTTGGAGCAAAGTTTCACTTTTTCACTTGCCCCCAACTAGCTCTTTTCAATTGCTAGACCGAAAGTTTATTAAAACAAAAGGTTGTTATCCAGGGTTTTGCGGCGGAATTTCGCCTTTTCCTTGCCCTAAAATGAAACTTTGGGAAATAGTTGTTTTGAAAGTTTGGACATTAATGTGTTAAAACCTTTTAAAACATACAAAATTCCTTTCCTTTAATTTTCCAAGGGGAAAATTTAAAAAATTAAGTTTATTTTTTCTATTTTTAAACTATTTTTCTCTATTTCGGGGTAGAAATTCTCCTTTTCCCCTTGCCCTCAATCGGCATTTTTGAAATTGAGAACGACACAATATTGTGCTGAAACTCATTTTTCCTAAACACTACAGCCCATGCGAGGTGGACCCATGTACTTTGATGGCTATCTCACACCCATGCTTTTGGGGCAGAATTTGGCCTTTTCCCCTTGCCCTCACCTTGCTTTTGGAGTATAGAAAACCGTTTTTCATTCATACAAAATTCCTTTCCTTTAATTTGCCAAGGGGAATTTTTTTAATAAAAGTTTACATATAATGCCTTATTGGTGTGCCAGGCACTTTAGAAAGAGATCACTAAGTGTAAATGCCCTCGATTGGCATTTTTGACATTGATAGCCACACAATATTAAGCTCGGACACATTTTTTCCAAACATTGTTGCGAGGCGAACCCATGTACTTTGACGATTGTCTTGCACCCGTGCTTTTGGGGCGGAGTTTGGCCTTTTCCTTTTGCCCTCAAGTTATTGCCAAGCTTGCACTAATTTTCTCAAAATTTTTGGGGTGGAGTTTCACCTTTTCCCCTTGCCCCCAATTGACGCTTTCCGATTGCTAGATCGAAAGTTTTTAAAAAATTGGTTGTTTTCCAGGGTTTTGCACTACTTTTTCTCTATTTTGGGGTGGAATTTCGCCTTCTCTCCTTGCCCTCAACCGGGAGTTTTTACTAACAAGGGGAAAGTTTGGAAACTAGGGTGTTTTTATATTGTTTTCCTCGATCTTGGGGCGGAATTGGTGTATAAGCTTAGGAAGTCGTGTGATAGTGGACATAGTTGCACCACAACTAAATCTATTATTATAATGGTAGAAAATGGTACGATGTTAAGCTGAGACACATTTTTCCCGAACACATTGTGTGTGTGTGTGTGTGTGTGTGTGTGTGTGTGTGTGAGAGAGAGAGAGAGAGAGAGAGAGAGAGAGAAAATAAGATGCTAATTCCATATATTGGTTTTTGGCATTGACAAAGCCCAAAGCAAGAAGCCAAATCCAAGGTTGAAGGCAAGCAAATACGAGGCAAAGAGTGAGCAAATCCAAGGCAACACGAGTGAATTTGAGGCGACAAAGGCGGAGGAAAATCTTGACTAAAGTTGAAGGTTTTCTCTAAACTGTATGCCATTCTCACCTTTGACTTGGGATTTCAAGGTCTAAATGAAAATTTGAAAATTACAATTTTTAGGCGTAAATATCATAATTTGTCAGGTGGGATTACACTAAACCGGTCCTCTTGACATTGCATTTTCTTTGCGTTTCGTGGGCGCAATCACCTTATGATGTTCTCAAGGTCAAAATGAAAATCTCAAGGTAAATATTAAAATTTGTTAGGTGAGACTATACTAAGCTGATCTTTTAGAGCACTCTCATAGCCAAATGTTTTTTTTCAAAACATTGATGATGAAGGGCACGACGAATTAGGCTAGCCCTCCACTATATTTGGAGATTTCTAAATTAAATTCCTCCAAGTTTCATGCGTGCTATCACCTTGGGGTGAAATTTAGAGATAAATCTCAAAATTCGTAGGTGGGATTGCACGTTAGTTAGGATGCTTTTCTCCAAAACACGGGTGCTATCACCTTTCGTAGGTGCTATCACCTTGAGGTGAAAGTTTAGAGGTGGATCTCAAAATTCATAGGTGGGATTGCACTAAACTTGGATTTTTCATGTGTCAATGAGTGGTGGTCTTTTGACGTGGTGTGTTTTCCCTTGGGACCAGAAAGAGAAGCAAAAGCCTTTAATTTGGTGATGGTTCAAATGGTCTCACCTACAATCAATATTGTGTGGTTGATTTTATCACGATTGAGATTATTTGGCCCTCTTTTTTAAAATAAGATATCCATGGATAGAAGTACACTAAACCAATCTTAGAGCACTCCAATACACAATGATTTTTCCCAAAATGTGAGTGGTGAAGATGGGTGGTGGCAAAGGGAAACCCTTGCCTATATTTGAAGTTTTTTACACCCTAAATTCCTTTGAGCTTTGGAGGTGTTCTTGCTTTCCACTTGGAATTTAGAGGTGAATTCCAAATTTGCAAGTGAGAATGCACTAAACCTAGGTTTGAACAATGTTTAAAGGAAAATTATAGCTTTTGAGACAACTGTCTCCCTCCCCCCTCCCTCTTTCTATCATAGCCACTTTTGGCCACGAGCTATCCTCTATGTCTTTGTAGGTTTTCTCAACTTCAAATAATGATTTCAAAAGTAAATTCAAAAGTAAAAGCTATGTGGGATTACACTAAACATAGCTCTTTTTTGAGCACTTGGATAAAAAATATCAATGCTACAATACTTGAGAGCTTTAAGATTTCTTTTGGAGTGATTTAGTCAATCACCCTGATAAAACATCTCTCTCTCTCTCTCTCTCTCTCTCTCTCTCTCTCTCTCTCTCTCTCAGTCACTTTTGACCACTAGCTACCTCTCTACACCTTTGCACCATAGCCTTCGAGACCATTGGGACTACTACACCTATGTTCTATCACGCTGCCATGATGTCTAAATTGATTATACATATTGAACTGCTAAAAGAGGCCCAATGGAACCTCGTCTCAACATCTCCAAGCATCAGGCAAGTGCATGATTCATGCTCATGAGAAAAGCCGCTCTATTTCTTTTTTTTTTACACATGAAACATGCAATTCCTAGCCTTGTGAAGCGTGCACACACACACACACACACACAAAGGTCGAATACAACCTCATCTCAACATATCTTAACATAAGGCAAGTGCATGATTCACACTCATGACAAAAGACACTCTATATTTCTAAAAAACTACATGGCACGTGCAATTCCTAAAAAACTATATATATATATATATATATATATATATATAGAGAGAGAGAGAGAGAGAGAGAGAGAGAGAGAGCAATCAAGAAAGTTTGTGCCAGAAACTAATCCCAATATTTTCTATTTTAGAGGAAACCCAAGTAATTCCTCATACTACAATCATAAACGTAGAGCTCATTACCTCATTTGTGTTATTCTAAGAAAGAAATATTGCATGAGACAAGTAAGGCCCCTTGACATGTCCACATGTCAATGAACTAGACTTTTCCTCTTAATCACGGGAAACATAGCTATCCAAAATGGAGAAGGAAATGGGAGAGCCAATCTATTGCAACAGGGCAGGAAACTCTGATAACCAATCTACCAAACTTCAAGCTTCCTCTCCTTCTTAATGTATGTAGCCATGATAAACACATTTTCTAGCACCATAGAGAGAGATAAAAGAGTCCAAATGTAACCTCATCTCAACATTCCCTACTATAAAAGAAGGCATTCTGCATTTCAAAAAAAAACACATGGCACATGCAATTCCTAGCATTGTGAGGTATAGAGAGAGAGAGAGAGAGAGAGAGAGAGAGAGAGAGAGAGAGAGGTAGAGCGGTCAAGAAAATTTGTGACAAAAACTAACCCCAAAATTTTCTATTTCGAAGGAAACCCAAGTGATTCCTCATATTACAGTGGAAAACGTAGAACTCCTTACCTCATTTACGTTATTCTGAGAAATATTGCATGAGACAAACAAGACCCCTTGAAACTCTTGCTCTTAGCATAGCAATAAAAAAAATGGAGAGGGAGCTGGGAGAGCCAGTCTATTGCAACGGGGCAAGAAACTCTAATAACCAATCTACTAAACTTTAAGATTCCTCTTCTTCTTCATGCCAGTAGCCAATCTACCAAACTTTAAGATTCCTCTTCTTCTTCTTCATGCCAGTAGCCATGATAGGCACGTTTTGTAGCACAATAGGAAGACCCCATTACGGGGTAGGTTTTGAATGTCATATGGGCAATGCTAATAGACTTGCTGATGAGTCTTGATACCTAAGCATACTACTTCAATGTGAATTGGGAGAACCAACCTACAATATTTGGAGAAGGAATTGGAAAAGCCAATCTACCACATTGGGTGAGAAAACCACAAAACCACTCTTACCACACTTGGGTGGTTCAACCTTTCTCTCCTTCTTCATGCAAGAACCCATGAAAAATCTGTTCTTGATGTCATAGAGAGAACCAATGATAGGAGATGCTAAATAACCTTCAAGAAGTCTCACAACTGAGTCTTCAACTCCAATGGTGTCATTTCATATTCAATTTATCCTATGAAGTCTATTAAATTTAATATATCTTACTGATAGAAGAAGTGGGAGGATGTGTGAAAGGAAAGGTTTGTTAAAGCAATAGAAAGGATCTATCAAACAAGCCTTGAACTCATGCGCACTCTTTATTCCTTCCTTGGGTATAATACTCCAATTAATATGATGTGTTGAGGGTATTATATGCTTGCATTTGGAAGTTAGTATAAATAAGGAACTTCCCTACCTTAAGTACACTACTTTAATTAATACTATGATGTATTGAGGATATTTTATGCTTGCATTTGGGAGTAACTAAAATGATAAAACTTATGCACTCATTATGAACTTAGTGTTTTCTCTGTTGCTTGACAGAAGCATTTATGAGGACAAGGGACACATGCCTTTGTCTTCCCGAATCTACAAGTCATTCCTCTCATGTGCGTGCACGCCAGAAGGTTTCACGAAATTATCAACGTCAACTCGCTATACAACGTACGATATACTTGCTAGAGGATGCCTTGCCATGCTCAACAAATGGCCATGGTCGTGGTAGGAGTCCCTCCACATTTGTGGAGGGTTCTATCCATGGTGATGTTACTATTCCACAAGTTCCTTTGCAAACTGTCATGCAAGGACAAGGACAAAGACATCACACTCTTTCATGTTTGGATGCGACAAGAAGATATCGTCAACAACGGGCAAGGCAACGCACCTCCAACATAAGACAACATCACCATCAACATGACGGACACTTTTTCCCTCTCATAGACGCTCAAAATGAGGAACAGGTCCCGTATGTTCATGACACATCATTTGGAGGAATTGCTTGCATTCTACATGCCTATCCATGTCTACGAGGTGTCCATCCTTCCATGCTACCATTGATACATGTCTCATTGCCTACAGATTATATAGGAACCATGTACTCCTTCTGTGAGTTTTGTGGTGCACATCTTTGGCCATGTGAAATGAAGAAGGAAGATACACCATCAATGGGAAAATATTGTTGCAAAGGTGGGAAAGTATCCCTCTTTCCTCTTGCAAGACCGCTAGATGTATTGGAGAGGCTACTCATTAATAGTGATGCTTTGAGTAGGTCTTTCAGAAGAAACATCAGGAGTTACAATAGTGTTATGGCATTTGCATCTCTTGGAGCTACCATTGATGAGACATTGATGGGTAGGTCTGGTGCATATTACTTTCGTGTACATGGCGGTGTGCACCATCAAATTGGTTCTTTGCTACCACATGAAGCAAGGGCTCCAAAATTTGCAAAGATATATGTATATGATACTGAGCATGAGGTTCGGAATCGTATGAGTGCCTTGGATGGTTTGAATTTTTCCACTCTTGAAGCATTATCAATGATGATGCGATCATGTAATCCGTATGCGAATGCCTTCTATAATGTTGGTATAATGTTACGTGATAGTCCTGGTGTGGAGATCAAAATGACAATTTGTGAGAATAGAAATACTTCCAGGTAGTACTTGATACCTGTTGGCAATGAGGTTGCTGCAATTATGCAAGATCAAGGGGATGTACAAATAGTTGGCCATCGAAACATTGTGATACATTGTCAAAATGGAAGGCTGCAAAGGATTTCAAATCTACACAGGTCGTACATGCCACTATTGTATGTTCTTCTCTTTCCACGGGGAGAAGATGGATGGCATATCAAGATTCCTTATGATAATGTGCATGGCCCTTTGGATGCCTTGGTTGGTCGACAATGTGTCACTCAAAGAGAGTACTATGCATATCAGCTCAGGTTCGTGTTGATACAGAGTCATGCTTGCTTCGTGGGGGTCGTTTACTTCAACAATTTATGGTTGATGCATATTGTGCCATTGAGGAATGTCGTCTTGCATGGGTCCGTACAAATCAGCAGACGTTGAGGGCAGAATTGTATGCAGGCTTGGTTGACATGGTGCATTTTTTTGGGAGTGATGTTGTAGTTGGACGGTCTGCAGGTCGAAGAATTGTCTTACCCTCATCTTTCATAGGCGGCCCTCGGCACATGTACCAATTGTATCAAGATGCAATGGCAACTGTTCGTGCAAAGGGAAGCCATACCTATTTATCACATTCACATGTAACCCCAAATGGCCAGAAATAAATGAGGCATTACTTCCAGGACACGTTTCCTCTTATTGACCATACATAACCACCAAGGTTTTCTTCTTGAAACACTCGAGTATGGAAGTATATCTTAAAGAAAGATATTTTTGGGAAAGTGGTGGCTTACATGTCTGTCGTGGAGTTCCAAAAGAGAGGCTTGCCACATTCTTATACATTATTGATTCTAGATCCTCGATGTAAGCCTCAATCAACATTTGACTATGACAAGATGGTTTGTGCAGAGCTGCCAGACAAAAATCGATTTTCACTGCTGCATGATAGCATTGTTAGTTGTAACATTCATGGTCCATGCGGTGAGTTCAATAGTTCATCTCCTTGCATGGTTGATGGCCGATGTATTAGAAAATATCCACGTTCATTTTGTGAGCAAACAAGCATGGATAATAATGGCTACTCCATTTATGTGCGACGAAACAATGGCTTCACCGCCAAGGTTAGGGGTTCTACTATTGATAACTGATGGGTTGTGCCATATAATCCTGTTTTGTCAACACTATTTAATGTGCATATCAATGTTATGGTATGCTCGACAATTTCAGCCGTCAAGTATGTCTATAAGTACATCTACAAGGGGCATGATAGGGCAACTGTAAGATTCCATACATTGGTACGTGATGCAGAAAGGGTGAACATTGATGAGATAGACATGTACACAGATGGCCGCTATGTATCTGCATCTGAGTCTTGCTGGAGAATTTTTGAATATCCTTTGCACAATGACGCACCAGTTGTTCAGAGATTGAGTGTGCATGTTCCGACTGGTCAAATGGTGACTTTTCGAGATAATGATAGACTTAATGATGTCTTGCAAAGAGATAATGCAGAGAAGACCACTTTGATAGAGTGGTTCACATGCAACTTGGAGAATCCTGAAGCAAACGATAGTTTGTACATTGATTTTCCTCAAAAGTGGGTGTGGAATTCGGGTTCCAAGAAATGGACAAAGAGACATCGTGGGGACACTATTGGGCAGATGTATTTTGTGCAGCCCTCTACAGGTGAACAATATTATGTTCGTTTGCTTTTGACTATTTGTAAAGGATGTAAATCATTTGAGGATCTACGCTCCGCAATGGTGTATTATTTCCAACATTCAAGGCAGCATGCATTGCAAGGGGTATCTTGGAAGATGATGGGGAATGGTTCGGATGCATGGAGGAAGCTTGCAGTACACATACATGCTTTGCAATTGAGACACTTGTTTGTGACCATTCTATTGTTTTGTGAACCCTCCTCCCCTCATCTCTTATGGGAAAGATTTTGACGTTTTTTGTATGAGGACTATCAACACATGTTGGAGATGAGATATGAGTCGTTAGATGGTTGTACACAGGTTGCTGAAGGGTATGCATTGAGAGATTTGCATAACATTCTTGGTACTTTTGGACGAAGTTTAGCTGAATTTCCTGGAATTCCAATGCCTGATGAACGCTTTGTGACACGTGATGAAAATAGCTTTCTTTTCCAAGAGCAATGCCTTGACACAATGCAAGAGCTATCCGTGTCACGTGAAATGGAGCAGAGTCTAAATGAAGATCAAAGGATTGCTTTTGAGGCAGTGTTGCATGGACTGACTATTGATGGTGGGGCTATTTTTTTCCTAGATGGTCCTGCAGGGACTGGGAAAACTTATTTGTATAATTGTTTGTTGTCACGTGTGCATGGAGAAGGAGAAGTTGCATTGGCCACAGCATCTTGTGGTATTTCAGCATTGCTATTGCGAAATGGACGCACTGCACATTCTAAGGACCCTTGGACCTTGATAGTTGTAGCACATGCAATATCCCTGTTCAGGGTCAACTTGCTGAATTGCTTAGAATGTGCAAGTTAATTGTGTGGGATGAGGCTCCTATGATGCATCGATATGCCTTCGAAGCTTTGGACAGGTCTTTGCAAGATATCATGTGCTCAACAAATCCATTTGGTGGAAAAGTGTTGCTTCTTGAGGGAGATTTCAGACAGATCTTACCAGTGGTGTTCTAGGGAGCGCGTGCTGACATTGTTGATGCTACACTTTGTCGATCGCACTTATGGAATCGTGTGAAGATTCTTAGATTGGCACATAACATGCGTGTGGGAGGTGGTGATGTTGCAAATTCTGCCTATAGAGAATGGCTTATGGATGTAGGAAATGGGACTTTGACAATTGGTGATGAACAAATGATAGAACTCCCCCGTCACATGGTGCTTTCTTCATACTCATTGGATGTATTGATAGGTTGCATCTATTCAGAAATTGATAAAGATGTGGTCCATGCAGAATACTTCAGAGAGCGGTCCATCCTTGCTCCAAAAAACTCTGAAGTTGATATTGTCAATGCTAAGGCCCTATACACAATGAAATGTGATGTTGTGCAATACTTTAGTGCTGACTCTGTGGCGGAAAACTCGATGCAAGATCCTTTCTTATACTCTATGGAGTTTTTAAATAGTCTCACCTTGGGTGGTGGATTTCCAACACATTGCTTGGAGTTGAAAATGAATGCCCCGATAATTCTACTACGGAACATTGATCCAAGTCGAGGTCTATGTAATGGGACATGCTTGGTGTGCAAGGCATTTCATGCAAGAGTTCTGGAGGCAGAAGTTATTACAGGTACACGAGTAGGCACTCGGGTTTTCATCCCTCGAATATGTTTTGTGCATTCTGGTACAAAGTTGCCATTTGTTCTTAGACGGAGGCAGTTCCCAGTTAGATTGGCTTTTTGTATGACGATAAATATCACAAGGACAAAGCATTGCCATGTTGGGCCTATACCTGGTGACACCGGTCTTCACTCATGGACAACTGTATGTTGCATTGTCACGTGCACGTTCAGCCACTGGGTTGAAGATTCTCCTACGTGACATTGATGTAAACGAAACAACTGCACTAACAACAAACATTGTGTACTATGAGATATTAAACAATGCCATATGAAGGTTCCAATCCTTCTTTCTGTATGACGATAAATAAGTTACATGGCCAAAGCATTACCATGTTGGGCCTATACCTGGTGACACTAGTCTTCACTCATGGACAATTGTATGTTGCACTGTCACGCGCACGCTCAATTGTTGGAGTGAAAATTCTCCTACGTGACGTTGATGTAATTACAAAACAATTGCACTAACAATAAACATTATGTACCACGAGATATCAATCAATGCCATATGAAGGCTCCAATCCTTCTCATCATTGTCTTCTTCTTTATATATGTTTCAAATCATAAAATATTTTGTGAATTAATTTTCTACCTCTCTCCATAACATATACTAAACTATGTCATGTGAAGGTTTTGTTCCTTCCTCACATTGTCTATTTTGTGGTTTCTATTTGGGTATATAGATCATGGATCAAATGACTTACATCTCCGAGGTGTCCTTTCTATTAAATGTAGAAGATCATCCACATCCTGGTATGTTTTTGTCCATCATTAAGACATGATGTGGAGACTTATTCTGTTATCTTTGGGACCTTGATTTTTTTTCCCATTATTTTAAGCAGAGCCACTTTTTTGGTGTGCACCTTCAAAAAAATTGTTAGGACCATCCGCAAGCACTACAAGACTAGGTGTGTGTGCATGAAATCAAAAATTCACGGCATAAAGTAAGATTCATGGTTTTTTTGTTTCCTTATGTGTTACGGACCTTAGGAAGTTGCCATCTATTGATATCTTTACATTGCGTATTTTGGCATACTCCTCCGACGTTGAGTACAGTGTCTACTCGGTAAGGAAGGAGTGTGTGTCTTCCCAAGATGAAGATGATGCTCAATGGTTTGCTAGATATGAAGGATACTCTGTTCCCGATGATTGGGAGTACCTCTAGAGTTCTAGGTTCGCTGAGTTGATCTACCAAATCTACTTGCCTAAACAACTTGCATGTTTGGCAGTACCATACATAGCTGCAATAACTGGTATGTGTAAATTGTTGTGTTTGGTGCTTCAATTGTATTATTTTAAAAAAAGTCTCCCTTTTTTACTACTATTGTTTGTTAATCCAGAAGATAATCAACCTTAAGATGGAAAAACAATCCTTAATTTAGGAATGGAGAAACTCCAAGCCGATTGCCAATTGCATGATGAAGCGAGCTACGTTGATATTGCCTCTTAGATCATTTGTGGCACGATAATGTCCTTGATTGTGTTTGCTTCTATGACAAACATACAATAGCTTTGCCATGCTTGTGATCCATTTTAGGCAATGTTCTTTGAAAATCTGGATACATTTCTAAATGTCTTGGTGTTTATTATGACTTTGTAATTCTATGCAATAGAATTTTCCACTTGCGACTTGAGTTTGAGGGATCCAAGATATTAGGTTCATATCTTAGAGATCTTTGTTTAAGCACAACAATTCTATGCATTGATCCTCACGTTTGTGAGAGGATAGGTTGCTATGTTGAGAGAGAGAGAGAGAGAGAGAGAGAGAGAGAGAGAGAGAGAGAGATGTGCAATAAGGAAGAGAGAAAATCATGCATGTTGCTTGAGGAAAACATTAAAGTCTCTCTGTGTCTTTTCTTGAACTTGCACCTCTTATGCTTTGTGTAGATTATGTTTTTTTGTATGATAAGATGTCATGTTCGTAATATTGTGCAAGGGATTGCTTCCTTTGTGGTAGTTGACACATAGTTCAACTTTATATGCATTGTGATGTACTTTTTAATGGTACAGCTATGGAAAACATGAATAACAATGCCATCGTTGAGACCGAGTCGGATGGTATTGAGTCCACTCCTCCAAGGTTTGCCATGTTCGAGCAGCAAAGAGAAGTGCTCTATGTGTGGGATCCTCTTCTATTAATCCTGTGGTAAATGATGGGAATCATGAACTCATGGCTACTTCTCTGTCCGTAGTGAGTCTAGGAAATTGGACTTTGAACGACACTTGGAAGCACTTTTGGACGTGGCTCAGCAAGCGAATGGCCAACAAATTGTAGACCTTCGCAATGAGGTGCGTTTATGTGCACAACGCTTCAATGGAGGAATGGCCGAGGTTGAGGAGAACCAATTCAACATGCTGGTGCGCATGGAGCAACAATTTGAATCAATGCAAAGCTCACACATGCCCAATAGGGAAATCCAGGTCCAAATTGATGCACTTAAGGACCAGGTCCTTGCTTTAGAAGGAGATGTAACCCGGCTCAAGGTCCATTTGAATTGATTGAATGCATTGATGACAAAGATGGCTCGAGCTTCTGATGGCTATGCCATATAGCAACGTTCAACCTTGACTACTAGAAATATTTGAAGCACGTACTTTTGTGTGTTAATTTGATTCACTATGTTGATGTACTAAAGCATACCTTGCTTTGAACTGCGTTGGTAGGATAAATTAGTGAAAGTGTTGTTTTTTTTTGTTTTATACTTGTGTTGTTTGATCTACATGGCATGAAGCCATAGAGTATACTTAAATTAAGTTTTGAAACTTTGGTTGAGATTATATTTTTAGTCAAAACAATATGAGGTACTACCTTTGTGGCTTGGGGTCATAAGGTAGCATGTTTTCAGAAAAGAGGCTTCCATCGTTACAACTATGCTTAGCTATGTGAGCTTCAAGGAATTTGCAATGAAATACTTGGAAGCTTGATAGATTCCATGATATTTTTCCACTATCTACATTTCATTCTGAAAGTTATCTTTAGGTTTACAAGTAGAAATTGTCTTACTCCTTTAGATTTGGTTCACTTTATGCACTCTCAAATAATTGGGTAGCACTTTCCAGACCCCATTATTAGTTCATAATGACCATTGTAGACAACTTCACATTGGGGTCATGCACATCAAACCACTTCAATGGGATATTTTATTGTATTGATGCATATGCACGTGCCTAAATTTTGTTTTCTCTTTGCAAACAACAAACTTCTTCCTATGAAACCCTTTGATTTTGGAAATTAGGGACCATTGAGACCCTGTTATGATGTGTATCCACAAAGTATGTATAATGTATCCTAATTGTGGAAGGTTCAAACAAGACAATAGAGTTTGTGGGATTATTTTTACAAAAGGGTCATCGATGTATGATAGTGTAGGAAATTTGAATGTTATTATAGTTATTATATATTACCAATTGAAACTCCACCAAAGCATCCTTTGCCACTAACTATTTTATTGATTGTTTCCTAAGAGTTTTGACATTTTGCATGGAGTGGAAATGTCAATCGTAAATAAGATCTATCGATGTTTGAAGGTTTATTGGTATTGCATTTGAAGTTATTCTCTTTTCTTAAAATCTCAAAACTATGTGTTGCCGCTGCTTTAAGTTGTTGCATATGCGTGATATTTTTCATGTTTTTCCATCTCATTATGTGAAAATGTTGAAAATTTAAGCCTTATGTACACATAAACGAGTAGATTTGTGTAACTCTTTATGCATGTGTATGAGTGATCGAGAACTAAGATTTTGTTACAAACTTCAAAGTTTCAATGGTATCAATAGTGTGCTCTTTTGGATTACACCAACATGTGGATCGCATACTATAGTTGCTATGTTAATTCAATTCTCTATACACTTTGATTGTCATGAAAAGATGATGTTATGATGTTTCTTAAACGGGTTGAAATATTGTATTTATAGATGCTACGTCAAAGAAGGCATTGGACAGTATCTACGTTTAGCTGGATGCTTCATCATCCGCCATTTCTTATCTATGGTAGGATCTAAGTATATCCTTTGAAAATTTTCCAACTTGGTGTTCAAATTAACAAGTTTCTCATTTGGATCCACCTGGTTGGAGAGGCCCACTTAGTACGTGTGATGTTGTAAACATCACACGTACTAAGTTTCTCATTTGGATCCACCTTTTTGGAGAGGCCCACTTAGTACGTGTGATGTTGTAAACATTATTGAAAGCTTTGAAGTTGTTAGGTAAGGAACACCAATGAAGCACAATGCTTTTTTAAATATTTTTTGGTTATTGAACTTATTGTAATTAACCAATTGGCTTGCACGAATCACTATTATTGTGATAATATTTTGATGGAAGTGCATGAGTTTTTCGGAGGACTCCAAGGGTACTTTCATATCAGTGTGGCTTTGAATCGTAATGCAGGTTCAGCTCGCATAAGGGTTCGCGAGCTCGGAGATCGCTTGCCGATCAATGCAGAATACTCTTATAGGGATAGATATGAGAATTGGAGGATTGTATTATACACCCTGTGTGAGGGGCATCGTCATTTTGGTAGGAGCGTTCATTGTGTGGGTCCATGGGTTCTACGAGTGCCAAATGCAACATCCCGAAGGCAGTCGTTTTGAAGTTGCAGCTGTTTTGTTAGTTAAGATTTAGTTGCTTGCAAAAAAGTTTCTTTAGAGACGAATATTAGGGCTTACAAAGACTACTTATAGTAATGGAAGTGGATTGTTGTTTTTCTTTTAGTTTTCCCGTTTTTCCCGTCTCTCTCTCTCTCTTCATTCCCCCCCGAACCTCATGTGTAGTCTTTTAAGTTTATGTTATGTAGTTGTTATGTTCATTCAATTCTCTATGCACTTTCTATTGTCGCACAAAGCCAGTGTGATTTAGGTTGATACCATAATGCATTATTGCACATAATAAAGCATTTAAGATATGGTTGTCACTACCTTCAATTGGATGCATAAAAAATACTTACACATGTTATCCTTCTAAAGAAGAGGGGAGGGGGGTTTACACAAAATTGAATGATACTCCTTCTTGGCCGCAGCAACGCGCGGGTCACATACTAGTAAACAATATAGTGCAAAAAAAACAATAGTACATAAAAGATGGAAAGAAGTGCTGACAAAGGATTAAAAGTCTTAGTTCAAACACAATGAAGAACATATGAACTATGCATCATAGCCTTACTTTTGAAAGCATGTAAGCAAGAAAAGAGATCATATATATTTTAAATTTTATAACTGTGATTACATATAAGTTGCTCCAAGTATTCACTACAAAAATAACTTGTACATTCGCCATCTATTTAAGGACTAAGAATTCACAACAAAACAATTTGCCATACATTCGAGTGCTAGTATCCTTGTTACATGACTAACATTTAGCCCCCTTGACAAGATCGTGTCAGCTACTAGAAGCTTCATAGTGCATTGACTCATGTCGATCACCCGAAAGAAAATTTCCCCTTGCTAGTACATAGCTTGGAATGATGCTACATCACTAGCTTTGATAATTTATCCTTCGAGTTCGTAAGCATGTTTTGCCTAGCATACTCCCTTTGTGCATTTGCAGTCCTCCATCTCGTCAACCATGGTAGTAGCACCTCTATCAAATACATTGAATTCTGACCAAGATCCTCCAATTCAAGTGTCTTAGGGCATACAAAACAATGTTCTAGGTTTAACATATTCTTGTACGATGTCTCATTTACGATCGACGTGCTTTCCGACCAGTGAGGTAGTGTGCCAGATTCTAGCTATTTTGCTCACAAGTTGCTTTCTTTCCAGTACGGGTTATACAACACACTTGGTAGTGCTCATGTATGATTGTGTGGGTTACTTCAGAGAATAGTTTTAACACTATTTTGTGCAGTTTTGCTATGGATGCATATACAGCTACAGTGTGATCTAGGTACAGCTTGCGAGTCATAGATTCACAGCTTCACAGGATTTTGGACAAATACAATTATCCATAGAGCCACTCGTTCAGGTGTGAGCTACATTGCCAAGATTTTGGCAATTGATGTATACCACATTTATATTTGCTACTGAGTCACTGAGTGTCTATTCATATTTAAGATGCGATTAGTGAGATTTTTTGAGATTTTGCTCAAGATTTAGGGGTGGAATTTTCCCAAATTCTCGACATGCTTTATGCATATCTGCAGTTTACTCTCTAATGGTTTAGTGGTTGAGCATGACTCCCACTTGACAATGATCGAGTTTTAGCTCACACTTTGATAGTTTTTTTCAGTTCGAACACAGAGTGGTGTTCTTGTATCCACTCTTGCAGGAGTGAGATTCGCATATGCTTGTATTGGCGACAGGTTATAGGTAGTCACAGGGTTTTGGTTGTACAAGTTACATGTACATGTTCTTTGCAGTTGTCACATATTGCACCCAAATTTGTGGGATGCGTACTAAGCATCATGTTTGTTCTTCACTTATGCATATGGTTATGCATTTTTGGTCCGATGAGAGTTGTTTATCCCACTCTTGAGTCTTTGCTACTTGTTGTGCATGCATTATCACTTGGCGCTTGTCTATGTGCTAACTTTGTTTGGTTTAGAGCAGAGGTTGACCACTTCTACCGTACATTGTTTTGGTAGAGCTAAATTTTGCATATACAAGCATCGTTTTGATGCATTGATCATGGTTATGATTGCATAGTGGTCGGGTGATCTCCCACTTTGTTGCCATTTTGGCATGCTTTATGGTTGAGAATTTGCTTGAGATTTTGCTCAACTTACAAGTTTTTTAAAAATGTCCATAGCTTGCTTAAAGGCGTATTAGCCTTTGAGTGGGATAATGTTAGCTATATAGGCTAACATGCCTGGTCTTGGGTGCCAACTAGATATAGATGTACTATCCATTCTTTGTACCTACTATGTGAGTTTAGGAAGGCCTCCAATTGATAACCAATCCATTGAACAAGTTCTTGAATTGTTGGGAATAATCCTCACCTAACAAATCTCCTTGTTAAATCTTTGTAAATTTAATTAGATATCTTCAAGGGTCTTTTCAACCTTGAATTTTGTTAAGAGAAGGTGTTTTGATCCATCTTATATGTAGACATTGTATCAAAATGTTTTGGAGTGCCTTGTATGGATGACATGCTCTACCTCAGACATTGCATACTCAATTTGAATTCATTTTCCACCAAGCCTTGACAGCGACCTCGACAGGGTGCTCTACGTATGTTGCGGTACAAATGATAATCTCAAACTTCCTTCTTGTTCAATTTAGCCAATTCAAGTTTTAGATTAGGTTGGTGCTAAGCCATCCTTGCAGGTGGATTCCTAAAAGGTACTACAATTGTTGGGTGGGTGAAAGGTGTTTTTTTAAAAAACCTCCTTAGATGAATGGCTATCCCCTTCTTATTGTCAAAATCCTTTGGACTATAAGCTACTTTTCCAACTGTTTGCAGGGATTGATTGGATTGCCGTTCAATTTGCTATCAGACTTGCTAGTACGTACTAGGAAGTGGTGTTTGCAATAAATCTACTAAGATGATTCATCTTAGTTTTGGTTTAAAGATTCTTCAAACACAACAACAAATTAAGGTCTTCTTTTGTGCCTTGTTCTTGTTTTGTCTTGTCCATCTAGGAAAGGTACCCAACCAAGTCTGTTTAGATTAAACCTTCCACGATGTAGGCTACAAAGATTAAACTAAATTCATGCATAATGAACTTCAATTACTCCATACTTTACAAATTGGCAAACAAGTACTAAGATACCAAAAGCTCTGCCGCTCAAGGGATTGAACCTCAAAGGTCTAAGTAATGAATTAAAGGATTGATAAACCACATAGTTCCCTTACCACCACTAGCCTTACTGGCTGGGTTGCCTAGAATTTTATTCGAAAGAAGTTGGAAAATATGCATTGCCGAGGATTTGGGTTGCGACTTCTCTACCTCTTGGACCAAGTGTAGCTTGATCCACTAGGCAGTGTCGCCCTTGCCGCTTACGTTTTTACTAGATAGTGAGAACCTAGCCTTATACCTATTAGACACGAGTCATGACTTGTCTCTAATGAGCCATGACTTCTATGGAGGAATCTTTCTTGAAGGAATTGATCATTGATGCCTTAAATAATGAGAGGTGACTAGAAGTAAGACTGAGGCTTCAAATGTACACATACGTCTATGCTCACACAAATCGATGGACACACATGATGGGGTTTACACATGCATGTGTGAATAGTCAAAGTCTAAAATATAAATGGGAGATGTATGGTGCATTGGTTTGATGACTATGGTTTGATGCATATTGCAAAATCGTTGGGGAAATGATGGTGGAGCATATGCGTATGAGAAGTGTAATAATAAATGGGAGTGACGGATGCACAGTACCCAAAAAGAAATGCAATGCGCATGATGGAATGGACGGTAAAAAAGGGAACTGTAAACCGCGGTAAAGGTAAAAAATTACCGGTAGCGGAAACGCATTTGACTTGGGGTCCGGGGAGAGGGGGTGACAGGTCATCTGCCACGTGGGACACTAGTTTGTGCCAGCAGGATTCTCTTCTCTCTCTCAGAGTCCCAGGAGCCAGACTTCAGTACCAGTTCCCAGGCTCCCACTGTTGAAGGCCGTGCCGCCGGGGCCCGGCTTCTGTGGCCCGCCGCCCCAGTGCCCACCCCTGACCCCACCCCGCACACACACGGAGAGAGCGGCAGAGAGGTCATGACAGGCACAGCCGCAGAGGCTAGAGGAGAGCGCCTATTTTCGCTGTCCACTGTCGCATGTGTGTGTCTGTGCGCGCACCACGGCACCCACTACACCACAGGCTACGGGCCACAGGCTACAAGTAGGAGTCGCCTTTGACTCCTACCCCACACACACAGTTTGACACGCTGCTGCACGCACATCCTATCCTCTCTCTCTCTCTCTCTCTCTCTCTCTCTCTCTTCTCTTCTCTTGATGCTTCTCTCTCTGTGCTGTAATTTTTGCTTCGACCTCGCAGTGCCCGCGGAGTAGAACCCCGCTCAGGCTCTCTTTCTTCTCACTGCTGAATGCTGATGAGTGTTAAAAGCTCTCTCCCTCTCTCTCTCTCTCTCTCTCTCTCGTCCCCACACGCGCGCTTTTTAACCAATCCCTCCCCTGAGAATCCACACTCTCTCTCAGCAGGCCAACAGAAGACTGCTATAGGCTCTAAGCCTATCAATCAATAAGTTATGGCTGCCTCCCTTGCCTTCATCCTTCTTCAACCCCATGCCGTTGCTGATGTGACTCTCCCTCCTCCCCTGCCTGCATCATTCATCACGCCTCCTCCTTCACTGTAGTCGTCGACTGTAGTAGTCTCTTTACTCATCCGCCTCATCATATTATTACCTACGGCCATGGCCCAGCTTGCATAGCTTTCACGCAGTGAGGGAGCCCTCCCCCCCACCCCCCCTCTCCACAATGGCCTCTTCTCCATTTGCTACTTTCATCCTGCTTCTCATGCTTTGGAGCTTTGGACATCGCCTTGCTGCACCGGCTGCCACCCTCTCACGGGAAGCTGTTGCCCTCTTGTCTCTGAAGGCCGACATTGTCGACGAAACCGGACATCTCGACAACTGGGTAGATCAGACCGATGCACCCACCTGCTCATGGAATGGCGTAATGTGCAATGCATCATATGCCATAGTCGGGCTTGACATCTCGGGAATGAACCTTTCAGGCTCTCTCTCACCTTCCATTGGCCAGCTAAATGACCTCATCAATGTCTCTGTGGCTTGCAACAACTTCTCCGGCTCTCTTCCCATTGAAATCACCGAGCTTGCAAACCTGCATTACCTCAACATCTCCAACAACCTGTTCAATGGCATCTTCCCCAGGAACATCTCCAAGCTAAAGTCTCTGCAAGTGCTAGATGCCTTCAACAACAATTTCACAGGTGAGCTACCGTTAGAGCTGAGCCTTTTAACCAGCTTAAGGCACTTACACTTGGGCGGCAACTTCTTCACTGGTGTCATACACCCACAGTATGGAAACATAGAAAGCTTAGAATACTTAGCATTATCTGGGAATGGACTGACGGGGCGCATACCCCCACAGCTTGGAAATCTACAGAAGCTTGAATACCTGTACATTGGCTACTACAATGTGTTTGATGGAGGCATTCCGGCAGAGCTTGGCCGTCTGTCAAATTTAGTGAGGCTTGATGTTGCAAACAGTTGTCTTAGTGGGGCTATCCCGCCGGTGTTGGGCTCATTGTCCAAGTTAGATTCTCTCTTTCTGCAGACTAATAATCTGGTTGGGCCAATCCCTCCGGAGCTTGGCAACCTCACTAACCTACGGTCGCTTGACCTCTCTAACAATCGACTTACCGGTGTCATACCACCAGAGCTAGCTAATCTGCTAAAGCTAGAGCTACTCAATCTCTTTTTGAATACTCTTCATGGAGGCATACCTTCCTACATAGGGGACCTGCCCAACTTGCAGGTCCTTACGCTATGGGAGAACCGTTTTGAAGGTCCTGTCCCTCAGCATCTCGGCCAGAATGGGCAGCTCCTTGAGGTGGATCTCTCTTCAAACTACTTTACTGGACCGATTCCTCCCGACCTTTGCAAAGGTGGCAATCTAAAGCGCCTCATTCTTCTTGGCAACCAGTTCTCGGGGCTGATACCCACTGGTCTCGGCTCTTGCCCGAAATTGTATCGCCTCCGGCTTGGCGAGAATCAGCTAAACGGGCCTCTACCTTCCGGTCTGCTGGCACTTTCGGAGCTCAGCTTGCTAGAGGCTCCTTCAAACAACTTGTCGGGCATCCTACCAGAGCATATTCCTATGTCTTCTGTACTTGGGAGTGTGGACTTATCTGACAACCACTTCTATGGTCCTTTGCCATCGAGCATTGGAAACTTGGGTCAAGTGGTAGATCTCCATCTATCTGACAATCACTTCTCAGGCAGTATTCCACAAGCTATTGGGCAGCTTCGGAGCCTTGCCAAGCTTAGCCTAAGTGGGAATACGCTAACAGGATCTATACCTCTCGCCATAAGCAAATGCCAAAGCCTCACTACTCTTGACCTTAGCCGAAACCAGCTAGATGGAGAGATACTCGTCCAGCTTTCTGACCTCAATGTCCTGGCTTCTCTGAATTTGTCAAGAAACCACTTCAGCGGCCCGATCCCCTCGTCTCTAGCTGGCATGGTGACCCTTACCATGGCCGACTTTTCTCACAACAACCTCTCTGGGTTGATACCTGACGAAGGTCAGTTTGCTAACTTCAACCACACATCTTTCGACGGCAACCCAATGCTCTGTGGAAAGCAGGTCAATTGCAAGGCTCTCCATTTATCAAATTCTACAGAAGTTGAAGAACCCAAGCAGTCGAAATCACTCATTTATGGCATGAGTGGTTTGGTAGTTGGCCTATTCATTCTAACGGTTGCGGCGGTTGTATATGTCCTTCGCAATGAACGCGACAAGCAATTCCTGTGGTCTCTCTTCAAGATGAACTTACTGGAGAAAAGGTGGAAGCTCACTGCATTTGAAAGGTTGGATTTCAATGTCAACAATGTACTTGATTGTCTTGTGGATGACAACATCATAGGCAAAGGGGGGTCAGGGACTGTGTACAAGGGCTTGATGCCAAAAGGAAAAATGGTGGCCATCAAGAGGCTGCCAGCAATTCGCAAGGGTGCCCTTGACGACGATGATTTCGGTTTTTCTGCTGAGATGCAAACTTTGGGAAACATAAGGCATCGTCATATTGTGCGGCTTTTGGGATGTTGCTGCAATTATGATACCAACCTTTTGCTGTATGAGTACATGCCCAATGGGAGCTTGGGTGAGCTCCTACACGGCCCAAGAGGAGGCTCCCTCAATTGGGTTACAAGGTACAGGATTTCGGTTGAAGCGGCGATGGGGCTTTGCTATCTCCACCACGATTGCACGCCCATGATTGTCCACAGAGATGTCAAGTCCAACAACATTCTTTTGGATTCCAACTATGAAGCTCATGTTGCGGACTTTGGGCTGGCACGCACGCTCCATGATGCGGGCAAATCTGAATCAATGTCTTCTGTGGCTGGCTCATATGGCTACATTGCTCCAGGTACTAATGCTAAACCAAAACAAATTGTGATGTATCCTTTATGTAACTCTTGTAGAGCATTTGCATGAAGGTCTTGTTGATTTTGAAGCTGCAAAGGTTGGTTCGATTCCAAGCTTACTGAGCTTAATTTTTGTATATGCAGAATATGCCTACACTTTGAAGGTAAATGAGAAGAGCGACATATATAGCTTTGGAGTAGTGCTTTTGGAGCTATTGACAGGAAAGAGGCCCATTGAGCCAGAGTATGGGGAATGCGTCGACATAGCTAGATGGGTGCAAAAGCAAATGCTAAGCAAGGAGGGGATATTGGAGATAGTGGATGGGAAGATGGGGTTGGGCAGTACATCAAAACAGATGCAAGAGGCTCTCCTATTACTCAAAGTGGCGCTCAAGTGTGTGGCTGATATGCCAGATCAGCGGCCAACAATGCGGGAAGTAGTCCAGCTTCTCTCCGACATATCAAAAGAGCATAGAGAGCACCATATCACCATTCTTGCAAGTCCTCCTAGTCCACCAGATCTAATATGTATATAGTATCAGCCCTAGAAGGGCTTGAATGCCTCTTTACTCAGCTAACTTTTGGGTAGGTAAAAAAGCCAACTTACGCTCAAATTAGAGTAGTAGCAGCTAATATGTGGCTACCGGCCTCCTACGGAAATCCCAGACATGGACAGCTTGGTTTTGAGTGCTGGAGTAGGCTGACATCTTTTTTGTACGTGCTTGCCATCCATAATGGACTACAAGTATCTACTGCCCTCCCATTGTAATATAGCATATTCAATGACGCAGGCCCAAGTGCACCCTTAGCAGGCCCTCACATAGTTTTGATGTCGTCGGTGCTGGAGTGGAGGATAACACCATGGGGTGCTTGTTGTAGGACACTGCAAATGGTGATCATGGATTTGGGACCCACATTTTGATTGCCCCCATTTTTGAGATGGCAATGGCAGTTTAGTTAGTCCTTCCAAATTGCAATCAATAATTGTGCTTGATTTGAGGTGGCTGTTCTGAGTGACTCAGCAGTGTTTGCTAATCAGTTTTGTGAAATAGAGTTTTGGTTTCACTGTATTATGTTGGCCTTGATGGACATGCAAGGATAAAAGTAGTCTTAACCGGTAGGACATCTATGCCATGCCGCACATCACGTGTAGGGGGTAAACCCGGCGGTAAATCGCTTGAGAACATGAGGCAATATGTTGGTATTGGTGCCTACCTAAAATCAAGCAGAGATAGCTACTTCCATAATCAAATATATATAGCCAATCGCCATTGATTTTTCTCTAAATTCGTTAATCTACCCTAATGTAACCAAAATCTATTTAAGAGGTCTACCAATTCGAACCTCCTTATGAATTTTAAAGGTAAAACAAAGCGTATGAATTTGAGAATGAGCTCTTTAGCGTCTTTATGGTGTAGGGAATGGCCCTACAAGGGCAATGGCCCTACAATGGCCATTCCTTGAAATAATGGGTGACCCCATGGCGATCGGTGGAGGTCGGGAGCCATATTGGTGGGAGCTTATTATTTTAGAAATGGCCCTTGCAAGGCTATTCACGGCCGTCAATACTGGAGGGGAGGGGAGGGGAGCAAATTATTAATTCTTTATATTGAGCTGGCGGACGGACATTGGTGGAGTAACTGGAACCATAACTTATCTCATACATCTCTAGCAGTCCTTTCTCCAACTATAGTAAAGTACACAAATTCGGCCAAATGAAAACGAAGGGTAGATTTGGCCTTAGTATTAAGTTTTTTCCATTTAACATCTGTATACTCGTCTTTTGGGCACTCCATGATAGGATCTCGCTGCTCTTTTTGTATAAGAACATCTTGAATCTGTTCTTTTCAGATAGCAAAATTCGTCCCATCACATTCTCGGATATTGTAAATATTCTTTTCACCACTAGATGACATGACTACAAACTAACCATAATATGGCGATAAACATTGGTAATTCTGAAAAAAATTCATAGAATTTCATTAGAAAAATTGACAGAATCTCAATCTAAAACTGTCACAAGAGATCAATAACGCATCAAAAGTAATGCTCTTAGAGCATAAGACAAGCGCATCAACCACTAACTGTGCATAAAAAGTCAAAAAGCTGACTCAAGACTGCCAACACGGCGTCAAATGCATCTAGCCCTCTCCATATATGTCCTATGGCAAAGCCACGAAAAAGGGGTACTCCACAATTTGTATCACCGAAAGGATCTCAACATTCGAGAATCTCCCAGATCAAGAAAACCCCACGCTATCGACCCTCACAAAAGGTCACGCAGACAAGAAACCAGCTCAGTCTCAGAAAGGGCCTCCGAACCGAGTCTCAGAGACGGACGGTACTGCTAGAAACAAAGCGTATGAATTTGAGAATGAGCTCTTTAGCGTCTTTATGGTGTAGGGAATGGCCCTACAATGGCCATTCCTTGAAATAATGGGTGACCCCATGGCGACCGGTGGAGGTCGGGAGTCATATTGGTGGGAGCTTATTATTTCAGGAATGGCCCTTGCAAGGCTATTCGCGGCCGTCAATACTCTAGGGGAGGAAATTATTAATTCTTTATATTGCGCTGGCAGACGTACATTGACGGAGTAACTAGAACACAACTTATCTCATACATCTCAAGCAGTCCTTTCTCCAACTATAGTAAAGTACACAGTTTCGGCCAAATGCAAACGAAGGGTAGATTTGGCCTTAGCATCAAGTTTCTCCCACTCAACATCTGTATACTCGTCCTTTGGGCGCTCCATGATAGGATCCCGCTGCTCTTTTTGTATAAGAACATCTTGAATCTGTTCTTTCCAGATAGCAAAATTCGTCCCATCAAATTTTTTGATATTGTAAATATCTTTTTCACCACTAGATGACATGACTACAAACTAAACATAATATGGCGATAAACATTGGTAATTTTGGAAAAAATTCGATAGAATTTCACCAGAAAAATTGATAGAATCTCAATCTAAAACTTGTCACAAGAGATCATTAACGCATCAAAAGTAATGCTCTCAGAACATAAGACAAGCGCATCGACCACTAACTGTGCATAAAAAGTCAAAAAACTGATCCAAGACTGCCAACACGACGTCAAATGTACCTAGCCCTCTCTATATATGTCCTATGGCGAGGCCACGAAAAAGGGGTACTCCAGTAATTTGTATCACTGAAAGAATCTCAACATTCGAGAATCTCCCAGCTCAAGAAAACCTCACGTTATCGACCCTCACAAAAGGTTATGCAGACAAGAAACCAGCTCAGTTTCAGAAAGGGCCTCCGAACTGAGTCTCAAAAACGGACGGTACTGCTAGAAACAAGCCAAATCGGCTCCACAAAAGGTACATATGGTAGTTTTCGCAACTCAACGTACATCTACTGTCAACAATACTGCAAGGTGCAGTATACGCGCTCAAACAGGCGCCAAACAAAATGTGTAAGCAATAAACAAATCCCTGCGGGGAGTAAAACCGCTCTCAAAAGAGCTTAAGCACTATCAAAAGTATGAAAACAATACATATCCGCATCAAGTACTCCCACTGAAATCTGTGCTGATGCAAAACACTACAATCTGTAAAAAACCTAGATGTCTTGTATGTATGCAAGAATCTGTGAGGAGATGGATGCTTGAAAAACTCAAGACAATGTCGATGCCAAAAAATGCTCCTAATCAGCCCATAAACACCGTCTCAATAGCACATAATAGCCATAAAACGGCTAAATAATCCCAAAATAGTCTCTGAACAACTTGCACCTGTGTCGTGTACCTGTATCTATAGCTGTAGCAAAAGTGGAGTTGAAAAATACAACTCCTGAAGCGTAGCTCGGATGAAGCTTTCGACTGTGCAAACAACTTCGAAAGGGGGGGAAAACCCCAGGACACCTATTGGAAACGCTCTCGGAACGCTGAATTTGCCGATGCCGAAATCGAAAACCTGTTTGCACTTTTGAAAGTGCGCGCACACGGATGCGAAAACGGCAAGCACAAACCTCGCTCTGATACCAAATGAAGGTGCCGTGGGAAACGTGTGCGAGTGTAAGTGCGAGAGTAGAGAAAGAGAGAGAGACCTGCTTTGGGTGGAGCGCACAACAACGTTATCCTATTGCAGCTCTTTATTCTATTGTATTAAAGAATAAGTGTATAATGGTTAAGTTAGTCGATGGGTTAGTAGTAAGTGGGATGTCCGGCCAGTTGGCCTAAATCCCAACATCTTATGCATCAGATTGTTATGCTTTTGCTGCTTCTAGTATATTTCATGAGGAAGAACCTTTGTTATTTGAAGCATAAAATTAAGAAATTGGTTTTGTGTAATGCAATATGAGTGATGTTAAGATGAGAAATAATAGATGGTCTTGGTGGTGACTTGGGTTTTGGAAAAATGGCCGTTATTAATAAGTGGGTTGTCAAGTTGCAATAGTAGTGTTGGTGGCTAAGGTTATGCTCAAGAGAAGGGCACCAATTTTGATGAGACTTTTGCTCCCACTTCTCCTATGACTATCATTCATATCATCCATGCATTGGTAGCTCATGATAGGTGGATTGTACACAATTTGGGCATTGAGATTACATATGTGAATGATATTTTGCATAAGGAAGTGTATGTAGTTCAACCTCATGGTTTTGTTTAAAAAGGTCATGATAGCAAGATATGCAAGTTAAAAAAGGATTTGCATGGTTTAAAGCAAGCTCCATGTAGTTGGTATGATAATACATCCTTATTTGATGTACATGTTTTTCAAAAAAGTCCAACTGAGAACGCATTGCACATAAAGTGTGTGGTCCGTGGATGATGTATGTTTAACCATTGCTCTCTATTTTGAGGGCATGCTCCTCATTGGACTTAATGAGATACATATTTCTAATTTGAATGTCTCTTTTGAAATGTCAAATCTAGGTTCGTGCATTATTATTTGGGCATACACTTTAAGCAATGTGATGAGATATTGCTTTTTTGTCAGATAGAGTACATTGAAACATTGCTACATAGACTTGAACTCAAGAATTGCAAGCCTATTGCTACTTCTATGGACACAACTTTGAAGCTTACTCTTCATGATTGTTAGATGTGCAGTGGAAGAGAAACATAAACACGTGCGATAACACGAGAAAAATATGAAGTTAGTAACTCAATAAGTCTAGAGGCAAAAAATAATACAAGATGACCAATGAGTTGACATTGGTAGCACATATATAGTGTGCCTAGTCTAGGTTGGGAAAAAACTCTCAAAGTAACCAACACATAAATCCATAAAACTCAAAATACAATATGAAATGGTCATAATGCTTAGTGTAAACGTGATATGTGTTATAATCCCTACTAGAAGGGTGAAAAGGTGGACAATCCACAACCAAGGGCCTCCCAAGAGAAAATTTGTAAGCATGAGCATATGGAAGGTGAACATAACGCTCTAACACCCCCCATGAACAACAGTTGTTGAGAAGCTACAAGGGAAGATGGCAAAGTCCTAGGAAAACCAAAACGAGAGCCAAGCCAAGATACGACAAACCATCCAACATCGAGTGAAGATGATCATAGTGGTGGTTACATTAATCAAGTCAACATGGAAGCTGAAAATAATGGACAAAAAATGGAACAAGTCACGGAAGAGAATGAAATGGAACTTCCAAAGATGAGCGTATCAGAGCCCATCTGTGATTGGTGAAGCAAGGGAAGAAGTGGTATCCCCCCTGAAACAGGAAACTTTGTCCGAAGGAGAAAGGCTGCCGGGGTTGAGCAGAATCTAAAACGCTCTAAGTCCAAAGGGACGGGCATAGGTGTAGGGCAGCGGGGCAAATGAAGTGACCAAAGGGAAATTTTGGCATCCCATATACCAGCTAATGCATTAGGAGCAAGAGAGGGAGAATTTGGCCGGTCCCAAAACTATTAGGTAGTACTGTCTTTGCCAAGTAGTAGCTCCATGGTGACACCTGCACAATAGGGTCAAGGGAATCTTGATCCTAGAGATGCTAATAAATCTATTGCAAAGCAAGTAGAAGATTCTCTCGAGTGGTAGCACAAGTAGAGGAAACAAGGGACTCACAAAGAGTGTCATATTGGGAGGGAAGGCTGGCCAAAAGTTGAGTAGTTATATCCTCTGAAGTGATCACCTTGCCACAAACATATAGCTTATCTCAAAGCTATTGCATAGGAGAAATAAGAGCCTAAGAGAAGGAAACTACGAGTACTATAGGTTGGGCAAGATCTTCTCAAGAGCAAGGATTTGACTAGGGGTCACCGCCTCGTGTTACCATATACATGTGGTAGTGATATGTGTGAACACACTAGGACCACTGGGGCATCTTTTCCCTCTTTAGGAGGTTTTTTCCCCCGAGCATTGTATATACGCCCATCACTCTAGGGCTATCGATTTTTTCATTGCACACTAAGTAACACACTCTTTATTGTGTGCCTTGAGATTCCTTCGTCTTCTCCAAACTGTGTGAGTTTCTCTGCAACCCTAATTCCAACAATTGGTATCGGAGCAGGCTGCGTCCTCGTGGGCTTAGTTGCCAGTAGCTCCAGCACACACCTGCTCACTTTCTCCAATTTCTGTGAGCTTTGGCGAGCGTTCGCAGGTCAACAAAAATTTTGAGAAATCTCAAAGAGCTTAGTCTGCTAAAGTTTTTGATTCGGGCTCGTTTCGGCCTTCGTTTCCACTACAATCAGTACTGCACAAACTATTTCGTCATTTTCTATAGAATTTTTGTCAGTGCCGTTTTTTGCATAACAGGTGCCTTACAGTCTTCTACTGTTTGTGCTATATAGCACGTGTTGTTCCCGCTTCATTTCTCCTATTTTTGGGCAGTTTTCACATAAGGTGCAACATTTACCATGGCTGACAACAACACAGATGTGTTCAAGATGTTTGCTGCTGAGGACAGGTTGGATGGGGACAATTACCCTATGTGGGCTTACATGATGCAACATGTTCTTGTGTCAAAGGGCGTTTAGAATATTGTGCAGGGCATTGATGTACGTCCTCGTTTTGAGGATGTAGGCGATGTTGAGGATGTTGCAGGTCTTGCTGCAAGGATTGCTACTATTAGAGTTGTTTTGCCTACGATAGAACAAGCTCATTGGGATGTAAAGGGATCAGACAAGAAATGCAAGGGAAAAGTGCAAAACTTTCAAAGATTTAAAACATCATCATGCACTTGAAAGAGAGACCACCATAGGGCAAGTGCAAGAGAACACTAGGTTTACTAAACGCTCGCATCAATTAAAACAGTTGCCCATGCATGTGGTGCATGCAAGTGATGAGTAACTTGATTTCACATCTTGATTTTACATCTTTACTTCATACTAACCACTCACATTTATGTTATCTATGAGAGAGAGCTTTATTCACGAGGCATGTGGTAATTCAAGCTAAGAGGATCAAATCAACCTTCTCACCAGTTGCCTCAACACATGTGATGTGAGTTCCTTCTTACGTTCACTTGGTGATGTGCTCATCAGGGAGTTTATGCACAAGTTTTTATATGTGGTTAGTAAGTGACATACAAAATGCTTTCAACAAAGCTAGGATCAACACAAAGGCCTACAAGGATATTTTTTTAGCTTTTTAAGGATGCCGTGTGAAAGAACGGCATTGTCAAGAACCTATTCCCATCTCCATACAATGTGAATATTGGAAAGAAGGCCACAAATATATTGGTGGTGTATACTCACATCTAGTGTGCTATGAGGCAAGATATTGGCCTACTTAATTTTCAAATGATTTCTTAAGTCAACCTATCCTTGATGGATATGTAGATGAAGTACTTGATGAGGAAGGGGATGTGAATGAGCATGCTAGAAGTATGCTTAAATGGCCAGTGCATACCTTACAAAGTAGAAAATTATATGCAACACTTTCTCATTGCACTTTTTAATCTCTTAGCATGCCTATTATGCATTAGGTTGTCTTCCTTTGCTTGTTTCAAGTATGTGTAATTAGGGTGACCACGTTATGCTTGGTTACGCATAAACTATAAACCTTGGTTGGTCGCTATGTACAAAACAAGTAGGATGCTATTATGTAGAATGACACTTGAATTTTGTGTGAATCGGCCTAAAGTATAAAAAATTGGTTGGTCGCTATATACAAAATAAGTATGATGCTATTATGCAGAATGGCACTTGAATTTTGTGCGACTTGTTTCTTGGCAAAGAGTACATTTGTACTAATTGGTTTATAAGTTAAAATGCAAGTGGAATGAAAGCATTGATCACAATAATGGTAGACTTGTGGCAAATGTTTATGCTAAGGAGAAAGGCAGTGACTTTGAAGAGACATTTTCTCCCACTTGTCATATGACTACCATCATTCTTGAATTGACAACTCATAATGAATGGAATGCAGATCTATTGGACATAAATACTATGCTTTTGAATGTTAGCTATGTAATGAAGATCTATTGGACATAAAGACTATGATTTTGAATGCTAGCTTGTATGATGAACTATACGTAACACAAACTCATGGTTTTTTTTAAAGGCAGAGAAAGGAGAGCTTGCAAATTGAAAATTTCTTTGTGTGGTTTAAAGAAATTTTATTATGCTCGGTATAAAAATATTTTGTTTATTTGGATCACTATGGTTTTTCACAATAGTCTAGCTAAGAGCACTTTCTATGTCAAAGAGTACGATGGATATGCTTAAATCAAATTTCTTTTGCAAATGCATGTTGCTCATTAAACCATATGAAAGCATATTGCAATTTTACGGTTGAATTAACTAGTTTCTTTTAAAAGTTTAGACTTGGGACTCTTTGTATCATTATTTGAGCATATAGTTTAAGCAATGTGATGGGAGACATTGCTTTGTGTTTTAAAAAAAAGGAACCTCACAATTGACTCAAGCTTATTAGTTAGCCATAACTTGATCTTGTAATTCATTGTTACATAGATGTATCCTTTAGATTTATAAGCCTATTTTTGCATAGATGTGGCCTTGAGATATATAAGCCTATTGTTGCTTCTTCTAAGATAGGCTCAGATCCTAGACTTCATGGTGCATGGAAGCTATTTTGATGGCACTCTCTATTACCAAGATTTTGGTGTAGGTATGTTTAGTATGATGTCTCACATTAGGGGAAGTTTGAGGTCTCTTTTTTTTCTTTTAACATTTAGAGAGAGAGAGTGTTCTACATCAATCAAAGGAGGGCTTCTGTAATGGAACCTTCATTTTAAAAATTGCTTTTGAATTTCTTAAATAATTTTTTTGGAAAGCAAATCTTATGCAACTTTCCATTATGTGGTCCTTTTACCTAAAAAAGTCTCTTTCACTGACAAAAAAGTGTTTTTGATTCTTCTGACGGCCTTCTTCTCCCTCCTAGTCCCACCTCTCTTTTGAATCTTCTCATGGCCTTCTTTTCCCTCCTATTCTCACCTCTCTCCTCATTTGACCGCCTTCTTCTCCCTCCTCTTCCTCGTGTCCTCTCTTCACCTAACACCCTAGCATATCCATTGAAGCCATTACCACCTATGCCACATTAAACGAGCACAAATAGTGGATCCCAATATTCATAGCCAAGGGTATTTGGATTGTAATGCAACAAACTAGGAGAAGGAAATACTCCTCAAAAAACCAATTCTTGTCATTTTGGAAAGAAAGAGTGAAAAGTTTGAGAGTTTTGGGGGCCAAGAAGACACTAAAGAAAGTTTGAAGCATGTTGACATGCAGAAGGAGCTTCATCTCCATCCCAAGAGCTCCAATCTTCCTCTGCACATAGATAATTGTAAGTGATTCATATGGTGACTATTATTTCCACTTTGCTTTGGGTTGTTTGTGGTACTTTGCTCTTATAATTGTTATATCTGGTTTTCTTGTTTTGTGCTACTGTGCTTTTTACACATCTCTATCCCTAAAGTATATATGAATGGCAATCAGTGGAGTTTTCCATGGACAAATTGGGTGTCTAGCATGGCTCCATTTGTTGGGGTGTAGGCCAGGTGGCCGTGGGAAACCACCTTTGTACACTTCATTTCACCTAAATGAATATAGGGAGAGAAAGGGAGAGAGTTGACCACTCTCTCACTTTCCTCTCCACTAACCCCAAACCTGCTGTGTACTGTGCTTCATCCTGCTTTCTTCAATGGTGACATATTTGAGGAAGTTTATGTAACGTAGCCTCGCGGTTTTGTCAAGAAAGGACAAGAGGACAAAGTGTGCAGATGTAAGAAGGCTTTGTATGGGTTATGTGTCTGTGTTTGCAGGCAATGAGCCAAAGCAGGTGGGGTCGCCACTCTAGGTCAACAGGTGTGTGAGTGTGTGTGGGGTTCAAGCGCGCACAAAGCCACAGAAAATGTTGTGCAATTGGTCATGGCCACTGTGGGTATGATTGCACACTGTGAGCATGTCAAAAAGAATGTTTCGTTCAGTGAAATGCAATTGCTACATGAAATTAGCACAAGTTAGATTTTTAGTGCGAGTTAGTCATTTGTGCATAGAAACCGTCACAATTGATGTGTATACAATGAACGTACCATGCAATTATGAAGAATTTATCATTTAGTGAAATGTCGACCAATAATAGACAAATTTCATGATCTTGACCAATATAGGCTCAAACGCCTGCAATCCTTCAAAAAAGACTCAAAGCATTAGTGCTCTTTAGCTTTTGATCATCCAATACAAGCACTAAAAGCATACTCAATCACCAACCCGAAATTGTAATGCTATCTTATGGCTATCAAACAAGATCAACGGTAGTGCTTTGCAATGATTTTTGCATTCAAATAAAGCACTAAAAATGTAGCAAGACAAGTTCAATTTTTTACTCACGCTCTCGTTCATCAAAACAAGCTCAATTTTAATGCTTTCCAATGATTTCTCCTTCATTTAAAGAATTAAAAATGCACAAGCAAGTTTAAGCACAAAGAGGAAAATTTTGAACTCATTTTTGGGCCTTTTAAGAGTGCCACATCATCAAAGTTGTACAAAAGAAAGCAACCCGGTAGACCCCTCTAAATATTGCTTAGAACCCCATGATATGACCTATCATTGGAAAGTTCTTGAAAAAAGGATTCTAAAGAGTCAAGGTCCGAAAAGTTTGGATGACTTCTATGAAAGTTATGCCATTTTTTTTCAATCAGCCAGGTTTTGTTACCGTTACGGTAATCTAAAATCACCTTTTTCTAGATCTACATGAAGGCAATGTCCGATACATGCATGCTATGTATCAATAGATAGCATTTGAAGAGTAGATTCTAAATATCCAACCTCCGACAAGTTTGGATCTTATTTGCAAAAAAATTACCAATCCCCACTATCTGAAATCTATGCCACATCAACAATTCTTACAAGGCCCATTTTTGATTCCAAACTTTTCCTAATGTCCGACCAAGCAAGCACAAATCATAAATCAATGCGACTCTTGTGCCTGCATGTATATCACAAAAAAAATTCCTTTTTGCAACCAAGCTTCCAATTGAGATGGCACGAAACCCATGCATAAGGCAAAAATGGTGTAATGAAATTTTGTTTATGCATAGAAATGCTCACACAGACATAGCATACACTCGATGTCTGCCTACTTGCTCTTACATAGCAAGTTTTCCATACAAAACATAAAAGCAAAAAAATTTCATGGATGCATACGTGGTTGATCACTCGTTCTCTCATGCATCCAGTCTGGCATCCATAATCAGATCAGCATGACAAAAAAATCCTCAAGGTTTCACTCCATATGAAGGGTCAAAAGTTAATCAACCTCCATACCACTTGCATTTTTTTAATGGTCTTTTCGACCCCCATTATTATTCCCCGTTCCAAAAATTCAATCATTGTACAAGCATCAAGCTGTTCAAGACATGTTTTTTTAGTCCTCAAATGACAAAAAGAAAATTAGCACTCTTGAAACCATTTTCACAAAGAAAAATGCTATTTTCTTTGATTAATCACAGCTTTAAATTTTTGGGGGATGACTTCTCGACTCTTGCTGTGATTAACAAGGGGTTTCTAGGGGATTAAGAAAGAGAGGAGTGAGAACCCCCTCTTGACAAGAGTCCATTGCTGAGGTGGTTTTTATTTGTTATTTTTTATTTTCTTCATTTTTTCCTTCTGGCGATCGCCTCTACAGACAAATCGACGTCATCAGCTAGGCGTCAATGAGGGAGGAAGCGGCCTCAGTGGGAGCTGCGGCTCCGTCCCCATTTCTCTTCTTCCCCTCTCTTGGACACACTCCGTACACGCGCTACACGCGCACAACAATTGGTATCAGAGCTGCGGCGACGAACCGCATGCGGGATCGCTCTCCGAGGATCGACTCGGAAGCGACAGAGCTCGCCGGCTATGGCGGAGCTCAGAGCTTGTGCTTGAGCTTGGCGGTGGCAGCGGAACCGACACGGATCAGAGCACTCAAAGGAGATCAGATTGTTTCTCGGATTCTTGACACGTGCTGCCCCTCCAAGGCGGAGGCGGAATTTTGAAACAAAATGTGGATTTGCAGATAGAGCTTGAAAAGGGTCTCTGTGTTGAACTAGTAGAGCCGACACTAAGCAAGCCGAGTAAGGACATTCAAAGTTTTTTGTGTGCAAAGGCATTGAGGGCTCAAAGGGCACATATGAAGCTTGTCAGCACTGCAGAATCGGGCAAGGGCAGCCATTCAGAGGCTTGCTCGCTTGGAAATTGCAAGCAACGCAAAGCTTGAAAGCTCCCGAGGTATGAACAAAGGAGACTGCTTGAAGCAATACAAGCATAATCGAGCTTAGCAATTGAAGGGGAATTGGGTGCAACAGCAGAAGAAATTGACAAGGCAACCTTTTGCAAGCGAGAAGCAACAGCAAAAAAAAAAAAAAAACCGGTACCGAGCTGCAATGCAAAGAGCAAAGGCTTGAGATGGTGAGCACTTGAATGCAACCGAGTACAATCGTGCAGACATTGGGGCATTTTGGCATCGAAGGAAGTTGAGCAGGATCATGAGATCTGCAGCAGCAGGTCCAACATACGAGGGCGAGGTGGAGGTGCAACCGAGTACCATATGCCCAATTTCCTCAATGCCGTGAGCCGTGCAACAGGCAGGCCGGCGTTGATGGTTTGTCAACACACACACACACACACACACACACACACACACACACACACACACACACACACACACACACACACACACGCACACACACTCACTGTGTGTCTCGTCAGCGTTGGCACAAGCAGTAATAAGCAATTGAAGCCGAGCTAAACACACACACTCAGTGCATTCAGGCAGCGCTGGTAGAGTGCAGCCGAGCAGAGGGGAGAATTCGGGTAGTACCGGGCGATGAGCCGAGCTCAGAGAGCTTGTGATGGTGGTGGTACAAACACACACACACACACACACACACACACACACACACACACACACACACACACACACACCCATAACCCCCTGTAGCTCGTCAGATTTGACTGAGGAATCGGTTTTGGCAAAGCTCGACAGTGAAATTGAAATCAATTATTTTTTATTCACAACTCACACACATTGTTTGTGTGCAGGGGCTATTGCCGCCCAAGGCCCTCGACACCCCGATCATTTCCCGACTACAGCCTTGACCCGGCTTGGACCTAGGATTCAGCAGAGCTACGAGGCTCGGAAGAATCAAAACAGAGAGAGAGAGAGAGACAACTTGAACAAAAAAAAAAAGCGAGCTTGACATCGTGCTTGTGAGCGAGCACAAGCAACACACAGAGCGAGTGACCGAGTGAGAGAGATACCAGAGTCTCATCGTCGACATCAACGATTCTCTGATTTCGACATCGTCACCCGACTTCGACGTCCGCACACCGAGTCCGACGAGCTTGGAGCGATCTTTACATATCGGCTTCGAGCATTAGTGTTTTACGGCTACTCGGCTAGCCACTTCCGCCCGGCGGTGAAAGGCGACATCGACATCAACACCGCTTATGCGCACCGGCTCGACACTCCTCATTGCGGCGGATTTTCGACATCCGACCCAGACACTGGGCGCTTCCCCACACGAGCGCGTTCCCGCGATCAACGACCGTGCTTGCGACATGCGAGAGTGAGGTACCTCTATCATAGAGGAGTGACACCCGGCATCGGCACCGAGCGCACCGATCGCCTTGTACGACACAGTTTATGGATACAACACCTTTGGCGGCTATTCGACTAGCATATTTCTGCCCGGCGGCAGAAATCGGCACATAGCGACACCGACACGCAGGTTACAGGCTACAGGGGGGTTTTTCAGTCCATTCACTCACATATTCTCTAGGTTACCAGACACAGCGCTTTCACAAGCGATTTGGCAGTCATTTCGACAGCAGATTCTCTAGGGACACATGCGTTGAGACAGATGCATTTTGTTGTGAGCACACCTAGTGCTACTGAGCTCTTTTGAGAGCAAATATCCCCGCAGGGATCACTTTCACTGCATGCAACAGTTCTTGGCGCCTGTTTGAGTGCGGTTTTACTCATGTACGTTGAGTTGCGGACACTGCCCATTGTACTACGTGTGGAGCCATTTTTGGCTATTTTGGCAGTTTTTCACGGCCGTTTCTGAGACTCGGACCGGAAGAGCCCTTTCTGAGACTGTGGCTAGTCCATTTGTGTCTGCATTAGCCTTTGGAGGGTCGATAGCGTGAGGTTTTCTTTGAGCTGGGGTGTGCTCGAATGTTGAGACACCTTCGGTGATACACGTAGCTGGAGTTCCCCTTTTACGGTACCCTCGCCATAGGATATGTATCTGGACGGTTATTTATGCTTTTGACGCCGAGTTGGCACTCACATAGCAGTTGTTTTGTACAGCAGATGCCCAGTTAGTGCAGTTGGCACATTTATATGCATTTTGAGTTGAGTTTTTGACTCCTCATACAAAGGAGACTCTGCCGGATTTAAGACTCTGCCGGATTTACTTCCCGCGAGTCGTGCCTTCCATAGTTGGCACTTTTGAGTCTATTTCGGTTGAGATTTTACTCCCGCTACAAAGGTTACTCTGCCCAAATTTCTATAGCTTCTCGCCATAGTTTGGCAACTCTCAAACCCTCTTATCAGCGATGGCTTCTTCTTCAGAAAAGGAGGAGTATTTCATTCGGAAGTTCGATGGCAGCAACTTCACCATGTGGAAAGAGCGCATGAAAGATGTTTTGATAAACAAAGGCCTCTCAGAACCGTTGAAAGAGCGCGCAGAGGATGATGATTATACACAAGCTCAATGGGAGCTTTTGGATGCAAAAGCCATGGCTACGATATGTCTACATCTAGCCGAGTCAGTCTTCTTCACTATCATAGGGAAGAAAACAACCAAGGAACTTTGGGATAGCTTATGTTCAGCATGGGAGAGCAAAATCCAACAAAGTTTTTCTCATGAAAAAGCTTATGAAGCTCAACATGAAAGAAGGTAGCACAGTTTCCAGTCATTTAAATGATTTCAACTCCTTGTTCAGTCAGCTGACATCTCAGGGCTTTAAGGAGTTTGACAATAAAATCAAATCTATCTTCTTGTTATGCTCTCTACCCAGTTCATGGGATATCTTTTGCAAAGCCATTAGCAATTCAGCTCCGAATGGCAAGTTAGAGTTCAATGCTATCACAGATGCGTTGCTCACTGAAGAGATTCGTCGTAAATCTCTCGATAATGCTAGTCATGGAAATGCATATATGGCTGGCAGTTCAACAAAGGCAAGAGGCCGTGACAGGAACAAATACAAAAGCAAAAGTAGAGAGCGAAATCCTCGTAGTCCTAGCAGACACAGGAACCAAAGTAGAGACCGCAATGCCAGAAATGTCGAGTGTTACTATTGCCACAAGAAGGGTCATTACAAAAAGGATTGTCGTAGTTTCCTAAGAGATCAGAAAAACATGCAAAAGGATAATTCTTGCAAAGGCAAAAGTACAGTAAAGATTGAGGAGCTCAATATTGTTGAGTCTCCCATACCTATCACTGCAGTAGAGGATGCTCCTCCTCCAGTGATGCTCATTATGCCCACAGAGATTCATGCCGAGGTGACAGCAGATGCCTCAGATGTTCTCATTTTCACTTCAGATCTCACTCCAGATGCTTTGGTTGCACAGGATGAGAGTTATGCACAGAATTGGATCCTTGATTCTGGTGCAAGTTTTCATGTCACACCGCATAGAGAGTGGTTTTCCTCTTATGCATCCATGCATGGAATTGTCAAGCTTGGTAATTCCTATGAGCTTGACATTATTGGCATTGGTGATGTGAAACTTCAGATGCATAATGGCACTACTTTTGTGCTACAGAATGTCAGACATGTGCCCAAGCTTACGAAAAGCTTGCTTTCTATAGGGCAATTGGATGAACTTGGCTACACTACAGTTTTTGGTAATCGTTCTTGGATGATCCGCAAGAACAACCTTATCATGATGAAAGGCAATAAAAACGGATCCCTGTACTCTTTGTTTGTTTCGAGTGTCGACGAACACTCTATCTATAGTGCCGAGCTGCCATCTCCTGAGTTGTGGCATAGCCGGCTAGGGCATATTAGCCAAAAGGGAATGAAAACACTTCAGCGTTTTGGCTACTTACCTGTGTTAGATTACACGGACTTTCCATTGTGTGAGCATTGTCTATATGGCAAACAGACTAGATTGACATCTTCGCCATTGAATAAGAAACTAGGCGAACCTCTAGACTTGGTGCATAGTGATTTGTGTGGTCCAATGCCACATAAAACTCTAGGGGGGGTGAACTACTTTCTCACATTCATAGATGATTCTACCAGAAAGGTGTGGGTGCATCTCCTTAAGCGTAAGGAAGAAGTTTTTTCGACATTCCAAAAGATCCTCGCCATGGTTGAGAACCAATCAGGAACAAAGCTCAAAGCTTTTCGCACGGACAATGGTGGAGAATACGTCTCCACAGAGTTCAAGGATTTTTGCAATAGAAGAGGCATTTGGAGGCAGTTTACTGCTCCATACACACCTGCACAAAATGGGATAGCTGAAAGAATGAATCGTACGATTCAAGAGCGATTTGTCTCTATGATGTCTATGGCGAAGCTTACTCCAGAGTTTTGGGGGGAGGTTGTTCTGACAGCAGTACATCATCAACAGGTCACCTAGTTCTCCTTTGAATTTCAAAATTCGAGAGGAATTATGGACTGGCAAAAGGCCAAGCTATGAGCATCTACGTGTATTTGGATGCGAGGCATATGCACATGTGCCCAAAGAACTTTGTCGGAAGTTAGATCCCAGATCACACAAATGCATCTTTATTGGCTATGGTGCAAACGGAGAGATGGGATATCGTCTCTGGCACCCAGAATCAAACAAAGTCATTCGTAGCTCACATGTGATTTTCAATGAATCAAAAATGCACAAGAAGCCCATCAAAGATGTTGAGTACAGACGTGTTCGTTTTGAGGATGTAGCCCCCGAACCAACTCAGTTCAGTAGTGTTGCACCTACTCCTCAAGTGCAAGATACTACTATTGCTCCGGAGAGAGCGGAGTCCAACAGTCAGGCACTGAGACGTTCTGAGAGAGTATCACGTGCGCCTGAGCGGTTTGAGCCGGGTATACACCATATTTTGGTCACTGACAGTGGAGAGCCAACCTAGTACAAAGAAGCTATACAAATGGAGGATAGTGTTGAGTGGGAGCAGGCTATGCAATTAGAATACAATTCGATTGTGGCTAATGAGACATGGGATTTGGTTGAATTACCAAAAGGCAAAAATGCTTTACCTTGCAAGTGGGTGTACAAGAAGAAGTATACAGCGGAAGATCCCGAGCCTAGATACAAGGCTCGTTTAGTTGCCAAGGGTTTCAAGCAACAAAAAGGTGTGGATTTCGATGAGATTTTCTCTCCAGTAGTCAAGATGACTACACTTCGCACCGTGCTTGGCTTGGTTGCTATCCAGGACATGGAACTTGTCCAAATGGATGTGAACACAGCATTTCTTCACGGGGATCTAGATGAAGATGTCTACATGAAACAACCAGAGGCCTTCTTATGTGAAACCCAAAAACCAACGAGGACAGAATTGGTTTGTAGACTTAAAAAGGCACTCTATGGCCTCAAGCAAGGTTCAAGGCAATGGTATCAAAAATTCGACAAATTCATGCAGTCTCAGGGTTACATAAGAAGTCAAGAGGATCACTGCTTATACACAAAAAGATTGAACGATGGTTCTTTAATCATCTTGATCTTGTATATAGATGATATGCTTATCGCAGGCAAATCAATTGATGAGATCAATCAGTTAAAGTAGATGTTAAGCACTCAGTTTTCCATGAAGGATTTGGGAGATGCCAATCACTTTCTTGGTATGCACGTCAAGAGAGACAGGCAATGTGCAATTCTTGAATTATCTCAAGAAAAGTATATTCACAAAGTCTTGCAACGTCTTAGTATGCACGAGGGGAAGTCATTGAGTACCCCAACGCAAGCATACTCCAAACTTAGCAAGGAAGACTCTCCCAAGACAGTGGCTGAGAAAGAGGAAATGGCAAAAGTACCATATTCTTCAGCAGTTGGCAGTTTGATGTACTCTATGGTTGCCACAAGACCAGACATTGCATATGCAGTGGGAGTGGTTAGTGGAGATTGTGTCTCCAAGATTGCACGTCTTCATCTACCACTGAGGTAGAATATATTGATGCGTCTGACGCCAGCAAGGAAGCCATATGGTTGGCTCGTCTAGTGGGAGATTTGGGCATTCACGAGGTTCCAGTACTACATTGTGATAGTCAGAGTGCCATTGCTTTGGCAAAGAATCCAGTGTTTCACTCAAAGTCGAAACACATAGAGGTCAGATACCATGTCATACGAGATGCATTGGTTGGCAAGCGTATCGAGCTTGTCAAGGTTCACACAGACGACAACCCCGCAGATGCTCTCACAAAGAGCCTAGCCTCGGAGCGATTTACACATTGTATAGAACTTATGGGTGTAGGATGAAGCCTCGGAAATGCTTCATCAATTTTGTATAGACTAACTATACTAATGCCACTATTGGCCACCATGACCTTCAAGTGGGAGGTTGTTGGGGTGTAGGCCAGGTGGCCGTGGGAAACCACCCTTGTACCCTTGATTTCACCTAAATGAATATAGGGAGAGAAAGGGAGAGAGTTGACCACTCTCTCACTTTCCTCTCCACTAACCCCAAACCTGTTGTGTATTGTGCTTCATCCCCTTCCCCATTTCTCTTCTTCCCCTCTCTTGCACACACTCTGTACACGCGCTACACGCGCACAACACCATTGGGGAGAATATTTACAAAGGGAGAACCCATGAGTCTCTGACAAACAAGGGGGTATTCTTATGATCATTTCTATGTTCTAGGACATTGATATGCGGATGAATAGTGAACAAATGGCCACTTCGAAGATAAGATCCATATGCACATTGCACCAAATGAGACTTGCAAGATCTACACAATGCACAGACAAATTTTTCTTCAATTTCCTCTTTTGAGATAACTGGAAAGGTGTGTAGATAATGATGTCTTTCTTTCTACTGTTAGATTCTTCTATGAGGTATAGTCTTACTTTCCCTGGTTTATAATATGTCTTCCAAGTCATGATAAGGATTGAAAGACATTTCTATGCCAAGAAGTGTCAAAAGGGATTGCCCAAGCTAAAGAAGACTCCTTAGTTAGAGTCCTACACTATTGCTAGTGTTGTTGGCAGTTTGTATCAATTGTTCTCTACAATTGGCATTTTGTACAACAAAAATATTTTGATATCAATGAAAATTAACTTTGATAATTACTAATGTTTTATGTTGTTGGTTTTAAATTTTTTAAGGCTTTTATGTGCTTGGATAGAAAAAGGTGTGTCAATGTCATGCCCTTAATATTGTATGGTTTTTGTATGTTATAAAAAATAAAGTGCTATCATACCACAATCTTGCCGTGCCCTTGCTTCATAGCACTATAAATAGCTCAAGCAAGTTTCCAAAGCCACACATCCACACTTGAAATGGGCAATACATATAGAAATATGGATAAGGATACATGCTCCTCTTCTTCACTTCCTATGAGCAAGAATAAGGAGAATAAGAAAAAGAGAAAAGGGGATGAGAAAAAGACCATAGAGGAGGAGAAGGTAGAGGAGGAAGTAGAAGAGAAGGTAGAGGGGCATACTTTGAGCCAGTTTTCATCATCTCAAAATGTTTGATTTTACAAGGGGTTTATAGCTATACAAGATGTTGGTTTTCAAAAAGGGATATTATAAATTCTTTACAAAATATTATATGCTCTTTACAGAATGTTCCACCTGATATCTATTTTGAGTTTCTTGCCTGCAAAGTTTCTAGAAAGGAAGCCTAAGAATTGCTACAATGAGTGCCTTCTGTGCTCTCCTAATCTCCCTGAAGCATATCACTCTTTGAAAAAATCTTCTCTTCTCTAAAAGAGACTAAAGGAGAATCTTGGTATCAATTTCTTTCTCAAGTGATAGTGTTTTAGGTGCAAACTTTTCTTCTTGCTTTGAGCTCTCTCCTTGGTTTGCTTTTGATTCATCTTGTAGCTCCTCCTTCTTCACCTTCTCTTTAGGAACCTTCCTAGTAGTTACTTGGGCCTTGCCATTAATAACATTTCTTCCCTGTATCATCAACCATAGCATAAGTAAAAATAACTTAGAAGAATACTTGTCTTTCATATTCAGATATAGAAGATCGTGGACATCATCTAACTTTATTATCAGGGTAAGATATTTTAGCAAAGGGTGTCCCTCATGCACAAAATTAGAGTACCCTTAAAATTATTCAAGCAAGGTACAAAAATTAACAAGATTTTAAAAAAACTAACAATGTGACTCAAAAAATGGTGACCTTGACCTTGCTAGTGCGTCCGAAAGGTCCAAAAACCCTATGTTCGACTCCTAAATTGCCTCTTTTGAACACCCAAAGAGGAAAAAACGTAAAAAAGGCCCTGAAAAAAGAGTTGTCCTCCCTTTGCAAATTTAGTGTAAGCAAAGGGGCCTTTTTTTGTCGTTTTTCCCTCTCCGGTGTCCAAAAGAGCGATTTAGGAGTCAATCCTAGGGTTTTTAGTCCTTTTGAACGCACTAGCAAGGTCAAAGTCACTATATTTTGAATTATGAAATCAAATCTTTCTTGTGCTTATTACTGTGTCTTCCTTGCACTAAAATTGACTACTCGAAGGTTAGTTCGACTACTCAATTTTTGCGCAAGGGAGACACATGTATTGCAAGTTTATAACAAAGAGTGAGTGTTCTCCTTACACAAAGATCGAGTAGTCGGAGGCTACTCCAAGTACTTCTTTTTCTCGTAAGGTGGACACATGTCTTAGAAATTGATCAAATGAAGTTGATAACAAAAAGTAATACAAATTCATATTGAGCTAAATAATAACAATTGTAGTAGTAAGGAGCCAATGTCAAAAACTTCTACAGTTCAAGCTTATAATAGAGTATGTAGAATTATATATAGTGTTTAGGATTCAAAAATGTAGAGAAACTAAATTGGAGCAGAGCAAGTGCTCAAAAAACAATTTGAAGCAAAATGAGTAGAAAATGTTGTTTGGGTGCGCTCTCCTCTTTATATAGGAGTGCACAAATATCTAGACAAGATTTGATTTTGCACAAATTACGAAACAAAAAATAACCATTGTGCATGGATTTGATCGTTGTGCACAAATTTCAAGGCTTATAATCGACATGCTATATAAACCCCAAAATTTCTCTAAACCTCATTTTTTCTTAATCTTCTCAATTTTGTCCAAATTTTTAAGAGTGACCTTCAATTCAAAATGATGCTTAGAGGACATAAAGGGACATTTTTTTCCTCAATTATTTCCTTAATGAGAAAAAATTCCATTTTCTCCATTGAACTTGTCTCCTCCCTACACAAATTTGGTGTACTTAGATGTCGGTCTAGGCCTATTAAAATCGCGTAGGGAAGACACTTCTTAGAGTATAAGATTTTTTTAAGTTTTTATCAATTACTAAAAAGCAAAAAAGTGAACGATAACATTCATTGAAGCTTAGCCATAAATTGATTTGTACATCCTAGAGCAAGACAAGAACTCTAAAGCCGCATGATGTCATCCATTACTTGCCCTCACATGGACATTGTTCTTAAGCATGCTACATCGGAAGAGAACCATTTAGGAAAGTTACATGATCATTAGTTCTTTACATGTTTCCTCCTTGCCCAAAAACTTTTTATATGGGTGGCTCTCCATGCATTGTATGTTTGTGTAGGGAGGACACATTTTTCAATTAATCTATTGGTAGCAAGTAGCAATGTGTATCTTTCATTGAACTTGTGTCCTCCCTACGTGAATTCATTGTTTTCAAATTTCTATCGAGGTGGCCTACTAAAATCGCATAGGGGGGAAACTTCTTTGAGTATAATCTTTTGATCAAGTGTTTTCAAGATGTGTCCTCCTTACGCAAAAACTATGTATATGGGTGTCTCTCCATGCCTTGTTCACGTAGGAAAGACATGTTTATTAAATATAGAATCTCTGAAGTTGGACACCTTCCATATGTATTGTGTTGTGGAGTATGGTGTGATGTATATGGTTGAGTGATCTTAATGCATAAATTTCATTTCTTTTCTCTTTTTACAGAAAAGGCTTGTAGCAGAAGAGTTTGGAAGGCATGGAGACTGAAGAGGTAGAAGAGATAAGTGATGATAGATGATGAATCTACTCTACCAAGTCAAGCAATTATCAAAGTTTTCCTATGTCAAAGAAATATTTAATGTTCCTTTTGAGTTGGAGGGATTTCTTGAAGACTATTTCAAAAAAGAAATTTTAGACTTTTAGTTAGCCTTTACGGACCTTATAAAGGAGCACAAGATTTGAAACTTTGTATAGGAAACTTTGTATACTTCTATGATATTTTCAAAACATGAACCTTAACAACAAATAGCACAGGGGCCAAGAAGTTGGCATTACTCCAAGATGAATGGAAGAAGATTCATAACTTGGAGTAAACAAAATCCTACTTCTTGAAAAGAAAGAAGCCATTAGAGTTTTTGGACTTGCTCTAGGATTTATGGGCTCAAGAAGTACACACTATGGCACTGTGGATAGTTATGTTTTTACCTCTTTTAGTGACATAGACAAGTTGTTACAGGGTTACAAAAAACAAGGGTACTTGAAGTGCAGGGGAAAAAAATAAAAGCATGATGTTGAATTAAGCAACCACAATTGATCTTTGTATATTCCCCATTTGCTTCCTTGCCTCTTTCTAGTGGAAAGCCATTGTAAAAACCTTTCATTTGTAGATGACCTACTATATGCATTTTTCCTTTCTTGTATACTCCTATGTATATATGTAGCAATATCAAAAATTTGTAGTAATTTTTTGGCTTCTTGTGATCTTGTTCAGTGCCACATGTCCGTAAAACCACTTGAATACTTCAAGCAAGCTATTAGCTTTTTGAGCTTCTCCACCATGTCTAGTGTGTTTGAAAACCTTGGTTCTTACTTGTAGTCGAATTTCTCCATACCTTGAGTTGACCAGATTGACAAGATTCCATATTCTTTTATAGACCAAGGAGTGTGATTGTAGATAATATTCTACACAAAAAAGAGAATTCCTTTATCCACTTATGCAAGTGTTGAACCAAGGAGTGTAATATGTTGCACAAAAAAGAGAACTCCTTTAGCCACTTATGAAAGTGTTGAAGAAAACCTAGTTTTCCATGGAATCCTAAGAAGTTCATGCCATAACCCCATTAATAGAAGCTCTCATAGGAACTCTATTTCCACCAAATGACCTCTTTTCTTAATGGAAGCCTTCACCCCACTAATAGAAGCTTTCCTAAGAACATTATTTCTACCAGATGACCTCCTGGGATCTAGCTCAATCACCACATTTACCCCGTGAAATCCAATACTTTTTATGGCAGTTTCTTTGGCTAATAAAGGTTGTATTTTCCATGCAAACCCTATGTAAAGGTGCACAACCTTCTCAATTATTCTACACAATGCATGCAATGTGCACATGTGGACATCTAAAAGGGGAACATATAAACCAGCTTGAAAGTATGAATCTTTAGAGTTTCTATTTGGAGATTTCCAATTAGCAAGATTCCGCTCCTTTGCTATACCCATATAGTAGATAAAAGGGATTTTGACATTGGCACCATTTGACACATTGTAAATACACTTTAGTGTCTTTAGGTATCTCCCATGTGCCATTCCACCTTGTACCTTTCAAAACCCTCAACATTCAACTGCTCCCTAGCGTGTTGGACTTTGATTATTGCAGGTATACTAGTGTGGTGGAACACCCAATTTAACACATTAAAAACCTCACTATCAACCTCAAAAGCACTTAGCCACTAAATGTTCTTCTTTGAATGCACACTAAATTTTAAGGGATTTGTTTCCCTCTGTGGTATAAAGAGCACTATTCATGAGGGTTATTGATACACTCTCAAGTCTTCTATCCTTCACAATTTCATTTTCATCTAATTTGATCACAAGAATGGCTTACCCATTTACCTCAATATGTTGAAGATCAAATAGTTTTATCACATCCCATTGCAGAGTTCTCAAGTCAAAGAGCAGATTGTTGAAAGAGTTCAACTTGAGGTCTTTCTTCCTACTAGGATATATGTCATTGACGTTGAAAGGCTCTCTAAGGCTTCTTTGCGAACAATCTAATTAAACTAAGGACCTGAGGTAAACACAAACTTACAAAGACTATAGCACCAAAAGATACTCACTTACGAAACAAAAACACCAATGTGAAAATAAATCAATTTTACCTCATTGCTTTGATTTTCTGTTGTAGCCTCCACCTCCTCGCTTGAGACTCTAAATATTCTTCAACTTCTGTCTTAGCCCAAGCTATGTCCCTCTTTCTTCTAGCTATATTCAGTAATAACTATAGGTTCTTTACCTTCTCCTTGCTTTCTTGAAGCTGGTGATTAATTGAATCCTCGAACTGCTGTAGCAAATTTTTCTCCATCTTAAGAATGTCCCTTCCTGCTGCTGCAAGGTTTTGTATATATCCTAATAGCCCTTTCATACCATCTCCTACAAATCTCATCAATGAAGAGCGGTTGAAAAATGGTGGGCTACATTTGGTGATGGGGTCTATGGGATACAATCTACCATCCATCCATAGGTCAATGTGCTTCTTTCCCTTTGATAACATTGCTTCAATTGCAAAAGGAGGAGTTTCACAAAGTCTATTTAACATGGAGATGATAGATACTTCTCTTTGCAAGATTCATCATTGGCCAAAGATTGGATATGGGGAAGATGATGGGTTGCATATGGTTAGAGAAAGGTTTAGAGAAAGAAAAGAAGGAGCAAGGGGAAATTTGAAAATTGGACCAAAAGAGAAAATAGGTGCTTTGGGAGGGATAATTATTGGAAAAGGGACACATATCAAAATGATTTGAAAACGACACTACATGTGGGGCCTCGAAAAGTGACATCCCGTGCACCCAGTAAAAAGGTGGAGTTTTCTTCCCAATTTTGGAATTCTGAATTTCTTGTTCATATTTTCAAAAATGAAAAGCATTTTCTATCTCTACCACTTTTTAGGGCAAAAAAGAGACCTCAAACTTCCCCTAATGTTGGTACGATGCTAAGTGCGTATTTCACACTTGGATGTCTCTGTCCATCTTGGGATATTTTATCCCAAGGGGAGATCATTGCTACAAGTTTTACATGCTTTTTTGAACTCAAGTTGGGTTGATTGCAATGATATGGGTTTCTCCACTAGTGGTATTTCTTTCTTGGTTGGTAACTCATGCATGTTGCAGTTAAACAAAAAGCAATCCATTATGAACACTTCTAGGTGTGAAGCTGAGTAAAAGGAAACTTTCATAGCTACAATTGGGTGCATTTTGCATGGATGTCTTGTGCCTTATTTGGGTGCTATGAAGTGAAATCTACCACCATTATCTTCATTGGTAGTAAGAGCACATTCACAGTTACAAAAAGGACTTTAGTGTTTCATGAAGAACATTGAGGTGCATTACCATCATCTCAATGACATAACTTATGTTGGAGAGGTTAGATTCCCTTATGTGCCAATCCATAACAATCCTACATATATTTTCACACAAAAACACTTTCCTGTGTGAGAAGTTCAAAGTTCTTCGGAAAGCTTTGGGCTAACGCATTGCTCACATTCCATAGGGCTTGAAACTTCCCTAAACATGATTGTGAATTCTTTTTCATGACATCACTTCCAAGGGGATTCATTACCATTCTATGGGAGTGATGTGTTTGAACACACTTAGGAGTATCAGGGCACTATCTTTCCTTGGTAGTGGGTTTTTACCTCCAACTTCTGTATATGCCCATAGCTCTAGGGGCATCACAGGTGTACTCGCACTCTACGTGATTTCCTTCTTTTGTTGTGTGCCCTTTAACTACAAACATTGATTGAGGAGTGGTTGAATCCTTTGAACTCCTAATCTGGGAGGAGTTAGGCACAAAGGGCTACCCTATTCAATCAACATAGGGGTTATCAAGTTACTGCACAAAAGAGGGCCTAAGGAAGACCTTGCTAATTGAAGACCTTTGACTCTTCTCACCACTGCCTACATAAATTTTTCCCAAGCAATTGCTAACAAGATTACTATACATTTGATGAACAGGATCTCAAAAGAGAAAAATGGATTTATTTGAGGCCTTGTTGAAGAAGGAATTCAGTATGCACAAGATTTATTAATTCTCAAGATCAACTTTGACAAACCGTATGACCAACTAGAATGATCATTCTTACTTGAAATTTTGAAAAGGATCTGGCCATAAGTTCATTAAATTTATGCTTACGTGTTTTGGAAATTCCTAGGCAAGAATGGCTGTAAATGGAGCATTGTTCGAACCTTTCCCACTTCAAATTTTAGTTTCGCAAGGGTTCCCCATAGTCCCTCTACTGTTTCCTTTGAATGGACTCAATTCCTAGGCAAGAATGGCTCTAAATGGAGCATTGTTTGAACCTTTCCCACTTCAAATTTTAGTTTGGCAAGGGTTCCCCGTAGTCCTCTACTGTTTCCTTTGAAAGGAATCAATTCCTAGATAAGAATGGTTCTAAATGGAGCATTGTTTGAACCTTTCCCACTTCAAATTTTAGTTTGGCAAGGGTTCCCCGTAGTCCCTCTATTGTTTCCTTTGAATGATGAAATTTCCAGAGGACTGATCAAGGGTATCTTCTTGCCTAACTCAAAAAGAGTCCAATGTTTGTCCTAGTTTGTTGACGATACAAATGCACTCTTGGCTAATAATGGTAGAGCTTTGAAAATATTTTGACAAAAGCTAGACACATTTTTCCAAGACTCCGGACCAACAATTAATCACCACAAAAATGGGAGTGTATGCAAGCAATAGACCCATACTTGCATGGCTCTCTAATGAGGGCTCTGAGACTATCCCAATGTGGTTTAGGGTCATCCTAAAGTAGAGTTGGATTCAGTATGTTCTACTTTTAGAAGTAAACTAAACACATGGATAGGGTTTTAAGATTCAATTGGAGGAAGGGTTATGGTCATATACCACTTCCTAGTAGCATATGTGATCTTCTTCTTATCTTGTTGGAGACCCCTAACTCACATTTCGACCAAATCATGAAAGTATGCAGGAATTTTATTTGGGCAAGGGACCCTTTCACTCTAAATTAGCTACATTTAAATGGGAAAATTGTTGTCTCCCAAAGGATAAAGGAGGACATGGAATCAAGGACATGTCTACTCTAGCTGACAAGATACCGTTTAAAATAATTATTGTATCAACCTCTGCCGCAGATTAGAATGGGCAGGGCCCTACTTCTGAGGAACTTGGACAAGCTCAAGATATCAATTTCTCATGGTTGGAAGAGTTTATCTTTGAAAAAAATATTATTCAATGAATACTCTATCTCCCCAAGCGATTTTGACCTAATGTGCTCTCTTTGGAAAGCTACGGATAGACACAAAGTCAAACTCAGTATCAATTAGCGCATCCAAGTCACCATAATAGTTCCCAAGGTCAACTACTTGGGATGACGGGTCATAGATGTGGATAAGGTAAAAGAGTTGTAATGGAATATGGCTATGACATTGAGAGTAGCAGCATTAAGATGATTGTAGCGAGCATTTCTTTAAGAGAATTCATCATAAACATAAGAAGAGTACTTGATTAGAGATAACAACATAACCATTATACCTAGTTAGCTTGGCATGAACAATACTTGTAAAAGAGAGAGAGAATTAGAAAAATTGACAACAATTGAGGACAAGATTGATTTGGAGCCAGCCCCCCCTCCAAAAGGCTTTTGTATTATAGATTCTCCCATGAAGAGAGACTTGGTACAATACAAGCTTTGTGTTCCTTGAGACCTAATTGATGCAATGATGATGGTAAGCTTCATGCATCAATATTATGCCCGTAACTTTTGCAAAAACATGAACTTTTCTACGGTCTCATCCCAAGACCTCAAACACCTTCAAAGGTGGAGAGAGCTAACATGGAATGAGGGAAGGAAAGAAGAAGAAGAAGTATTCTTATGAGAAAGAAATAGTTTTCTCACATATAATTACTCTTAGTGCATAGCATGGCATCATAATGGAGGTGGAGAAGATGGTAAGCATTGCTTTGAAGCACGGCTCTTGGTTGGATTTGCATTCCATAGCCAGAGGTGTTGGTGTAGGCTCTCTACTTCTCAAACTTGGAGAAGGAGATGACTTGTGTGCACAACACACAATGGGGGGTTTGTGTGTGTATGGCTTGTGGAATATATAAGTCCTCCTTTCCCCTTTTCACAAAAATTTCTTCTTTATTTATTTTTAATTGTAGCCTTTGGACAAGCACCCTCCTTTTCCCCTTCAAGAGAAAGACTTTAGTTACATTAATTGTATCATTTGCACAAATGTCCTCCTTTCCCCCTTTAAGGCAAAGGCTTTAATTTATTAATTGTAGCATTTGGACAAATGTCCTCCTTTTCCCCTTTTATGAGAAAGACTTTAATTTATTAATTGTAGCATTTGGACAAATGTCCTCCTTTTCCCCTTTTAAGGGAAAATCGTAATTATTTAATTGAATCTAAATTCTCATTGGAATTTCCTATAGATCATCCAATAGGATTCAAGAATATTGTGAGTTCAATATTGCTAGGGGCCTGACTTGTGGTCTTAATGCCTTTTGGGCTTGCCTTGAGTGTGTGTGTGTGTGTGTGTGTGTGTGTTCTCTCTCATGCCTCTCCCTTTAGGGCTCATCTTTGACTTGAACACCTCAAGCACATGCCTCACTTGCTTAAGTTCTAAGGCTTTTAACACTAACCTTTGGAGGTGTTTAATGAAGCTAACCCTAAGGTCTATGAAGCTCCATTATTAGCACATTTTTCTTCAATAGACCATCTCCTTTTGAGCCCTTGTCGGGATGTAACCATCTCCTTTTGGCCTCATGCCGAGTTAGATCTAACAACACATATCTATCTTCTAGCTCTTGTTCCTCTTTTACCTTCCCATATTAAATGGTCAGGTTAACATGAGAAAATCATTTGGATAAAACTAGATATTAGATTTTATAACATTACCACTCCCTTGAAACCATAGTCGTCCTCGACTATGAGGTATAGAAGATAAATTCTTAGTCATTATTTCATTTTTCGTAGCAGGTAGAGGATCCCTTTTTACCCTACGAAATCATTCCAAAATGGATGACTAATCCATTTGGTGCTTGGGAGACTTAGCTGCCACAAGTATGTCTGCTCTTCAGACCATATCATAGTTCTAAAGTAGAGTGACAAATTCTACTTGGTGTTTGAGAGAAGTCGTCAACACAAAAAATGATTCTAAGCATGCATACTACATTAATTTTTTCACAATAATAAGAGAACTAGTCTTATAAAACAAAAACATTGTTCATTAAAAAAGAATTTACATTTTCTTACTCTAGTGTAGCATTGTAAGCATTGACAAGGTTCATATTATCCTTAAGCTCTGTTCCTTGCATCCATCTAGCATCTTCAAAAGGATAATTTTTAAACTTAATAAGATATCGTCGGATAATCTTACCATTCCGTAGCACCTTGTCCTCATGTCGAAAAATAGCTTCGAGTTGTAGCACCTCTTCTTGATTGCGATCTCTAGGGGGGTCTTCAACAATTGGTTCTCTTGTTGGCTCTCCTTTGTAAGGCTTAAGTAGGCTCACATAAAAAAAATTGTGTATGAGCCAATGGTTGGGCAACTTGAGTTGATATTCCATCTCATTGATTGGCTTCAAGATTTGAAAGGGACCATAGTATCTTTTTGCTAATTTAGCATAATACTTTTGATGGCCTGTAGGATGTCTGCCTGTAGTTTGCCTCAATCGAGCCTTGGGAAACTTGGTAAGACCCAATCATTTTCTTTCAATGTTAAGGCCCTTCTGTGCTTATTAGCAACAACATTTTGCCTTTGTTGAGAGATAGATATAACCTCCTTAATCTTTTGGAAAGATTCTTTAGGTCTCGGCTTTACTCATTGGCAGCGAAAATCTTCCCATGTACCTTAAAGAGCAAGGGACTTTTAGGTCTTTCCTCAATGATCTCAAAAGATTTTTTTCCTCTAGTAGTATGGACAATGTTATTGTACGCATACTCTACAAGTGGTAGATACTTATCCCATTTTGAATGTTGATCTACTTCTGTAACATAGGTATTTAGTAGATCGAGAATCGTAAGGTTGGCTATCTCACTTTGGCTATCCGTTTGTGGATGCTAGACCAAAGAGAAAATTAACCTTGTACCTAGATTTTCAAAGAGACCCTTCTAGAGTGTTTGCAAATCTGGGAGATAAAGAGTGTTGCCATTTGGTGGCCTTAATAGTTTTTTTGACAGGTATAAAGTGTGCTTGCTTGCTAAACCTGTCAACTATTGTCCATATTCTCGTATTCCCATGGACAGACTTGGGTAATCCAAAGATAAAATCCATGGATATACTCTCGCATGGCGAATTAGGGATTGGGAATTGGCTGGAGTAACCCATGTTGCTTCCCTCTATCATACTTGGTATTTTGGCATACCACACATTTTGAAACATATTCTTAAATGTCCACTTTCATGGTAGGCCAATAGAAATACGTTTCTACTCCTCAAAGAGTAGGTTGAATCCCTCTATGCCCCGCATAGGGAGGAGCATGCGATTCATACATCACTTTCTTACGAAGGGAGTGAGTAACACATAGCCTATTGCCATGGAGAAGATAACCATCCTACATGGTGAATGGTTCTTCTTTTTTCCCTAAGGCAAGGGCTGACACAATGTTCTTAAAATCATGGTCAGTAGCATACTCATCTATCATAAAAGATAGATCATTGTGAGTTGCTATGGGTACTGCATTGACTCTGGGATGTCTCATGATAGTGCATCAGCTACTTGATCATGCTTACGAGCAATATGGAAATTGAATTGTGAAAGAAAACTTGCCCACCACATTTGTTTGTCGAAAAGCTTGGTTTGCATCATGAAGTACTTAAGACTTTGGTGGTTCGTTCGTAAGATGAATTGCTTCCATGTGTCTAGGGCATGTAGAACAGCTAGTAGCTCTTTTTCGTATATACCCAAACTTGTTCATCGGTATTGAGTCTTCGACTTTCATATACTCTGGCATGCCCTTCTTGAAGCAAGACTGCTCCAAGGCAATCTCCACAAGCATCACATTGCACCTCAAATGGCTTTGAGAGATCCGGTAGTGTAAGCATTGGTTGGGAGATAAGCTTCTCTTTGAGTTTGTCAAAAGCATTTTGCTCTTTAGCAGTCCATGAATACTTAACGTTCTTCTTTCTTACTTCATGTAATGGTCTTGTTATTTGAGAGAATTTTTGTATGAAGCATCTACAGTACGCGCACATACCAATAAAGCTTTGTAGCTCATGTAGATTCCTTGGATTAGGTCATCCTTTTATTACCTCTAACTTTGTTGGATCCATACCGATACCATCTTGAGAGATAATATGACCTAAGTATTGAATCTCTTGAAGGAAAAATTCACTTTTCTTTTGATAAATAAAAAGTTTATTCTCCATCAAAGCTTGAAAAATTACCTGGAGAAGTTGCTTGTGCTCCTCAAGGGATTTGGCGTAGATGATGATATCGTCGAGGAACACTCCAGTAAACTTGCGGTGGGGTCTAAAACTTTTCTCCATCAAACGATTGAATGTGGCCGGAGAATTTACCAAGCCAAAAGGCATGGCTAGATATTCAAAAAGACCAAATGTTGTACGAAACACGATCTTTACAATAACTTCATTCACTATCCTTATTTGATGATAGACACTTTTAAGGTCAATCCTACTGAAGTAGATAGAGCCTTGTAGCTTATCAAATAGATCTTCTACCCGCGGTACAAAACATATGTTTTTGATAGTGATGCAATTTAGTGCTCTATAGTCAACACACATACGGTATGTGCCGTCTTTCTTTTGTACTAGAAGGACTGATGAACAAAAGGGGTAGGAACTAGGCTTCACCATCCCTTTGTCTACTAGCTCTTGTACTTGCCTCATAATCTCTTCTTGTTAAGCTTGTGAAATTCAAAAAGGAGGCTTATTACGTGGTGAGCTTCTAGGTAGAAGCTCTATTCTATAATCATCATCCCCTCGTTTTGGAGGTAACTCTGTAGGGATGTCATTGATAAAAACATCTTGGAATACGTTTAGGAAATTAGACAACTCTAATTTCACTTGATTCCTACCATTTGCATTGGATAAAACATTAAGATCATTTATGGACTCTTTGACAAAAATCATATACGCAAAAATTGAGCTTTTCATTGATTTGTCAAAAGCATGGGAATTTTCAAGAGGTATGGTACAACTAGGCTCATTGGCATCTATGTACATGTTGTTTGTCCTATACTTGAAATACATTCTCCTTTCAGGAAACTTTTCATTGACATCCATGCGGTCGAACCATGGTTCCCCTAGGATAACATCTTCATGCTTGAGAGGGGAGACGAAGAAATCTTCCTTGTCAACATAGTCTTGGACATGAAGCCTCAATTTTCCAATAAAGGGAGTAACTGCAGCTCCTTGACCCTTGAAGACACCATTAGCCATGAGAGAATCTCCCATCTCATGAGCTTGAATGCCTAACTCGGTGGCCAACTCCGATGATATGAAGTTGTGAGTAGATCCAGGGTCGAACAAGCTAAAGGAATCATGCTCCCTCACCTTTTTCCAAGCATAGGAAAGAGGTGATCCTTTGCAATGAGCATCCTCTTTTGGAGCTTCAACCATGGAAGCTCTAGGAGTCTTATTGCAAGTATTTCTTTTGGGGCAAGAATGGTAGCCATGTCCTTGCTCCCTACACTTGAAACATTTGTGGTCCTTGCAAAAAGCCTCTAGCTCTTCAAGAGAGAGTTTATTTTTACCTTTGTAAACTCCCTTCTCCTTGGACTTGTTGTTGTTGGAATTGCCTTACGAAGAACTTTGAGCATTGTTCTTCCCTCTTGAGTCATTTTGGTCTTTGTTTTCCACGGGCTTGGCATTCCTTTTAGCCCCTTGTTGGAAATTGATGCATGAAGCAACCATAGTGTGGTGGATGACTTTGGTGATAGTAGTAGGCCATTGTGAGTTGACATACTCGGCCATTTCTTTAGGTAATCCCGCACAAAAATTTTATTTTTGCTCGGCGAAGTCTATTTTTTGAAAGACTGTAGCTTTGAGATGTAAATCCCAAAACTTGCCCACATTTTGTGGATAGACTCATTGGAGAGTAGCTTCAAACTCCGCCATTCGGTGAGCACTTTATCTTTGTCATCGCTTGCAAGGAATTGCTTCATGATGGAAACTCATAGTTTTTTCCATGTCTTTGGAGCTCCGCATTGCCACGAACGCTAGCCCACCATTATTGAGTAGATTTTTGAAAGTGCATAGCTACATGACGTAGCTTGGAGGACTCTGTATAGCCCTCGTCTCCAAAGGCCACATCAAATTGTTGGATGAATGCCAAAACTTTGTCGGTAGCACCAAAGGTGCCATCATAGGTGAGAAAAGAGATGCTCCTTCCTCCCTCCTTGAACTTATTAAGCTTGTAGGACCTTTTTCAAGAAACATAGGATTTGCGATGTCCTCCCCTCTTGCATTCTCTAGAAGAAAAACCGTTGTTTTCATTGGAAGAGGATGAAGATGATGAAGATGGAGAAGAGGAAGACCTCTTTATTGCCTTTCTCTTCCTTTGATTCCTCTCTTCCCTTTCAGAGTGATGAGGAGAAAGACTATAAGGCGATCTTTTCCTTTTGGGAGGAATTGCAGATCGTCGAGACCGCCGTCTTTGTGGAGCCACATCTTAAGAAGAATTCGGAGATTTACTTCTTTCTTGTTCATTGGATTCTCTTCTTCTCTCATAGGAGAGAGTCTTCTTTTGGAAGTCTCTAGAAGAGGCTTCCTAAGCTCTCTCTCCTCTTAGAGAGGTAGGGAAATCCCATGAGCACGAAGTTGTTGGGTAACTTTGGCTTGCAAAGCAGGGTTGCCCATAGCTTGTTGCAACCTAGTAACAAGATAGTTCACAAACATGGGGGCATCATTAGTAGCACCTTCATAAGCAAAATCAAAGTCGTCAATAATCATTCTACCCTCTTTATTATTGTCAACCATGCTAATTAAAGTTATTTATTTGCTATTTTGTGCTTTGGTACCCTCCAAAACCTTAGTTGCTACTCTTCTTTACTTTTCAAAATTAGCTCTCAAGCAGCCACACTCGTGGTTTAGAGACTGTTGATAGCAAAGAGTAGTGGAGAGGGTCTAACATTGCTCGATTGATTATGGTTCTTGTTGAGCTTGCTAATCAATAATGGTTAAACCAAAGGCAATCCTCGAAAGACTCCATTATTAAGTCTATAGTTCCCAACGGTGTACCTCAAACTAAGTCCTTTTCAACCAAGATAATAGATCCTTGTCCCACTTACCCTCTTGCAATGAACATGTCCAACCTTTCATGGACAACTTAAGGACCTCTCTTCTTAAGCAAGAAAAGAGAAACCAATAGCTCTAATATCAATAAAAATGGAATATGGCTATGACATTAAGAGTAGCGGAATTAAGATTATTGTAGTGAGCATTTCTTTAAGAGAATTCATCATAAACATAAGAAGAATACTTGATTAGAGATAGCAACATAACTATTATACCTAGTTAGCTTGGCATGAACAATACTTATAAGAAAGAGAAAAAAAGAGAGAAATTGACAACAAATGAGGACCGTATTTACTTGGAGCCGGTCCTCCCTTCAAAAGGCTTTTGTATTATAGATTCTCCCATGAAGAGAGACTTGGTAAAATACAAGCTTTGTGTTCCTTGATACCTAATTGACGCAATGAATATGGTAAGCTTCATGCATCAAAATTATGCCCGTAACTTTTGCAAAAACATTAACTTGTCCACGGCCTCAGTCCCAAGACCTCAAACACCTTCAAAGGTGGAGAGAGCTAGCAGTGAATGAGGGAAGGAAAGAAGAAGAAGAAGTATTCACATGAGAAAGAAATAGTTTTCGCATATATCATTACTCTTAGTGCATAGCATGGCATCATAATGGAGGTGAAGGAGATGATAAGCATTGCTTTGAAGCATGGCTCTTGGTTTAATTTGCATTCCATAGCCAAGAGGTGTTGGTATAGGCTCTCTACTTCCCAAACTTGGAGAAGGAGACGACTTGTGTGCACAACACACAATGGTGTGTGTGTGTGTGGGGGGCTTGTGGAGTATATAAGTCCTCCTTTCCCCTTTTGATAGAAAGTTCTTATTTATTTATTTTTAATTGTAGCCTTTGGACAAGCGCCCTCCTTTTCCCCTTTAAGAGAAAGACTTTAGTTACTTTAATTGTACCATTTGGACAAATGTCCTCCTTTCCCCCCTTAAGAGAAATACTTTAATTTTATGGATTGTATTATTTGGACAAATGTCCTCCTTTTCCCCTTTTAAGGGAAAGAGTTTAATTTATTAATTGTAGCATTTGGACAAATGTCCTCCTTTACTCCTTTTAAGAGAAAAATTTCAATTATTTAATTGAATCTAAATTCTCATTAGAACTTCCTATAGGTCGTCCAATAGGATTCAAGCATATTATGAGGGCAATATTGCTAAGGGTCTGAAATGTGGCCTTAATGCCTTTTGGGCTTGCCTTGAGTGTATGTGTGTGTGTGTATGTGTTCTCTCTCATGCCTCTACCTTTAGGGCTCATCTTTGACTTGAACACCTCAAGCAAAATCCTAGCTTGCTTAAGGCCCAAGGACTTTTAACACTAACCTTTGGAGAACTTTAATGAAGCTAACCATAAGGTCCTTTTAAGCTTCATTATTAGCACATTGTTCTTCAATAGACCATCTCCTTTTGAGCCCCTGTCGAGATGTAACCATCTCATATTGGCCCCGTACTGAGTTAGGTCTAACAACACATATCTATCTTTTGTGTCTCATCCTTTTGTGTCTCATCCTTCACAAAGCTGCAAGTAAACTACTAAAAATGGGCGTAGGACATGGCCTTTGTCCCATATGCAAGAGTAGGATATAGCCCATTTATTCATCAATTGTCCTTTCAATGAACCTATCCTAGCCCTCTGGTTAAGTCCTAGGCTTTACCCCTTCTAAGCAACATATGTTACTAGGAGAAAGTGTTGGCCTCCTTTTTGTGTGGAACAAAGCCCGCTTTTAGTTTTTGTTGATAATCTAGAGACTGAGAAATTATTATGTGTAGGAAAGTGCTTACCAAACTCTAGTTTAATGATATTTTTTGACACTATTTTTTTGCAAGATAAAGATTTGTGTTTGGGCCAAATCACAATATGGAGAAAGCAGTGTGTGATGCTCCATGAAACTACTCTGAGATATAAAGTTGTGCACAATGTAGGGCTAGTCGTATTGTTTAAGGTAATTTTGTTCATCTTGAGGAATGGACTTAAGAAATCCAAGATCAAGTTCAAGGGTGATTGGATGAATCCAGGAGGGGAAAGCCTTTTTGGATACTCGCAGAGGGAGCTTTGATGAAGCTCTAGTTGTGGTGTGACTTTTTTATTTGAAATATGGTCGATATATGGTAGTTGGCTTGTATAACTTTCTTATCATATCCCCCAATTTGTTATCTCTATAATCATTAAATCCCCGAGCCCCTTCCTCGGGCTCTAAGATGTATAATTTGGTCTCTTCCTAATGAATTCGAAAACACACTTACGACCAAAAGAACAATCTCATGGAGAGATCCACTAACCAAGGACAACCGCTCATCATTTATAGCGTGGACCACCAAGTTATTTAATCTTGTTTGCTTCCCAAGCTCTTGCACCCTAGCAGTAGTAGAGACGTAGAAAATTGCTTGTGATTTTTCGATGTTCTCTTGTATATTTCTAGAACTTACCGCTATCACTTGAAATCCAACTCCCCTTTGACCGTGCACCACACACATATATGGATCACACCAAGGAGACACACATCAATTTTTACGAGAATGTTTGTCATTATTGGTCGTTGCACATCAATGCGGCCCTACCCTAGTGTAAGGGCTTTGAACTTTGGTCAAATTTGAGACTTAATTGAGATTTTGGTTGAAAATTGAAACCAAGTGTGAAAAAGTTTGAAGTGTGAACTAACCTTGTAAAAAATGGAGGGGCGATAGACTATAGTACTATAGAAGAGGTACTCAAGATGGAGGCATGCTTAGAGCAAGACTCAAGTGCAAGGTGGCACAGATATAGGTAATGGGCAGAGCATTTAATTGTTCAAGGACAGCACAAGCTTTCATAGGTAGGAATCCTTATGATTGAGATAGTTAAGATAAAGTACTTTGCAAGGCTCAAGAATCAACCCTCTTATTACTACTTTATATCTAGAGGCCTCTCAGGCAAGGCTCCACCCTCCAAGATCTATATCACAATTATCTGTTTGTTTGAATAGATAGATTTAATTCCTTCATGGAGACATTGGACTCTGTGAGTTCTTTTGATTCTTTTGGGCTCTTGCTTTCTATTGACTTTTGTAGTGTTCTGTTCTTCATGGAAGAAAGAAGCCACCCATGACCCATTCATTAGCACAATCTTCTTTAGCCATCCAAAATATATTGGCCTCATGCTGTGAGCAAGGTGGTCCCCCCCCCCCCCCTCCCCCCCCCTCTCTCCCCAAAACAAAAGCAGCACTAAAGGGCCCGGGAGGAAAGAGATGGGATCCGTGGTGGGGGTTCAAAGGGGGAATCTCGAGACGAATGGATGGCGGAAAAAAATGGGCGCTGGTCGTAGGCACAGACAGGGACTCAAACCCGGGTCACCAACGTGAGAGCCCAATGCACTAACCATTAAACCTGCGACGGCCATGTGAACATGTGGGCAAACCATAAAGTCATAAATAAACTTGGACAAGCTCCCCGCCTGTCCAAGTTTACTATATTTTGTCCTAGTTTACCCTTGAAATCAAGGGTTGCGTGCGCCTTAATCCCCCCGTCCTAGTTTCGCTATCGTAGATCCCAACGTTGGAGCTTCATTAAACCTCCCGTGCCCTTTAGTGCTGAGCCCCCCCCCCCCCCCCAAACAAAACACAAAAACACACACACACACTCAAAACATGGAGCGAGGTAATTGTACATGCACATGGAGCGGGATAATTGTACATGCACATTGCACAAGGAGGGAGGGTGTAATGTTAACTTTACCTATTTAAGGTAAAGCTATTTGAGAGGAAATATGTAATCATGTAATCAGTGTTTGGGAAAAAGCACTTTCAGAACCTTACACAATTCCTTTTCATGAGATCCTGCAAGGAAAATTTTGAGCTTATTTTTAATGCTTTTACTATATTCTCTTTAAAATCTAGGCGGGGCAGGGCTAGAAAAAAAGAATTTTTCCTAACCGATCAAAATAAGGGGAAGCTTGAAATTCTCCCGGTTTTCAAGTCAAAATTTGAAGCTTTGCCGGTAATTACACTAAAACCTGTGTAAATTTGCTAGTTTTCTTAAAGGCAAGCTTAAAATCTAACCGGGATTTTATAATTTCAGCCGGTTAAAATACACTAGACCCCGTTTTTTTTCTAACATTGAGGCGGGGGTTTTCCTTTTCCTCAAATAGAATTTTTGAATTTCAAAACTGCATGATTGTAAGTTGGGACACACTTTTCCCAAACACTGCATGTAATGAATTCTACATCATGGACACTCACAGTAGGGGTCACCAAAAATTCAGACACTAGATCTGAAATGGCCTCAATGTCTTCTCAATCCTAACACGGAGGAAGTATAGCATGGCCACTTTATGCAGAATGAGCATGGAGCTCAGATAGAAAAAGGACATATTCCTCTGTTTTTTGGGTTAAAATTTGAATTATTTGTCACTTTTTAATGAAAACTTGGAAAAATTTATTGGTCACCAAAAATTCAGACACTAGATCTGAAATGGCCTCAATGTCTTCTCAATCCTAACACGGAGGAAGTATAGCATGGCCACTTTATGCAGAATGAGCATGGAGCTCAGATAGAAAAAGGACATATTCCTTTGTTTTTTGGGTTAACATTGGATTATTTGTCACTTTTTAATGAAAACTTGGACAAATTTATTGGTCACCAAAAATTCAGACACTAGATCTGAAATGTCCTCAATGTCTTCTCAATCCTAACACGGAGGAAGTATAGCATGGCCACTTTATGCAGAATGAGCATGGAGGTCAGATAGAAAAGGACATATTCCTCTGTTTTTTGGGTTAAAATTTGAATTATTTGTCACGTTTTAATGAAAACTTGGAAAAATTTATTGGTCACCAAAAATTCAGACACTAGATCTGAGCTGGCCTCAATGTCTTCTCAATCCTAACACGGAGGAAGTATAGCATGGCCACTTTATGCAGAATGAGCATCGAGCTCAGATAGAGAAAGGACATATTCCCCTGGTTTTTGGGTTACAATTTGAAGAATTTGTTTTTACATAAAAACTTGGAGAAAATTATTGGTTTTCTTCAAGGCAAGCTCAAAAGCTAATGGGCTTTTAGCTGGTTAAAAATACACTAAAGGCCAGTCTTTTGCAAACACATACTCAAAGAATGCGTTCACTTCCCAAAGGATAGCGCCACCGAGTATACAATGTCCAATGTCTCCTTCATGGCCCAAACAAAGAAGTGCAATTACCAAAGACAACACTAGGCAAGATTTTTTGCTCCATAATTTTAGGGATAACCTTACAATTCACAAAGGTCTCAGCCCTACCAAAACTTTATTGTGGCTTGTTAGCCAGGCAAAAGTCAACAAAAAACCGAGGTTTAGTGTATTTCTTAACATTGCAAGATCCTGGCTAGATTCTGGGATCGACTTGAAGACTGACAAAATAGTACAAACCTTAGTGTAAATACCGGCAAATTCTTTAAATTTTGACCTGAAAACTGAAAGAGTTTTAAGTGTGGCCTTATTTTCTTCGGTTAGAAAATATGTTTTTTGGCAAGGCTACTACTAGGCTTGGGATAGTGTACATAACAAATCTAGGTTTCGAGTAGTTTTAATCGATTAAAACTGCAAAATCAAGGCTAGATTTCGAGCTTGCTTTGGATAAAACCGCCAATAATTCATAATTCATAAGTTTTAATGTAATTACTGGTAATTGCTTCAAGGTTTGACCTAGAAATAGGAAGATTTTTCAGTGAGCCCTTATGTTTTCGGGGATTTTTTTTATTAAAAAAAAAAAAGCAAAAGCGCATTTTTTGAATTAATTAAGAAGAGATAAAATTATTATATATTCAAAGCCCAAGGAAGGGCTTCAAGGATTGACTGTTTACTTAAAATAGGCTACAAAATTGAGGGATATGGTATATACAAGCCACTACCATATTCCGGGGCTCAAATCCTTGAAAGAAATGAAATAATGCCCAATGGCCGAGGGCCACGAGGGTGAGGTAGTGCGCACTGGGTCCTGAGAACTGTCATATTATTATTGGCAGGGGGCGTACCGTTGAGGGAATCAAGGCTTTCAAACTTCATCTAACGATCTGTTCTACGATTTCCCAACGATTTAGATCTTTAATATTGAGTTTAAAAAGGGCCGGACAAAATGGGCGTGCTCTCTGCTGCTGTGTAGTGCGTGAAGAATCGCAGGATTCGAGTTTCGATCCGTAGATTCCCCACCCACTCCCAGTAGCAGGCCCACTGCTCAGTGCTCTCTCTCTCTCTCTCTCTCGATTGCTCCCCTGCACCGGCACACATTGTCGAGGCAGGTTCTTTAACGGCAAACCACTCTGGTTTCTATGGACACTACACATTCCAGGCATAAAGTTTCTTTGATTTTTGGCCCACACAAGGCCTTTGAAATTCCAGGAGCAATTGCGGACCGTTGGATCTAGCCTCTCCATTAGTGCCACATGGCAAGTTAAAGATTTGTCATCTTTAACTTGCCACTGCCATTGTGGACGGTTGGATCAACCCTGTCCATTAGTGCCACATGGCAAGTTACACAACAAATCTTTTTTTTTTTTTAATGCAAGAGTTATTATATTAAAAAGGACTCAAAATTACATTTTTCGCAAGGAGACAGCACGATAAAAAGAGGGTACATATGGGATCCAAAACATGTTGAGATACATTCACTAGTAAGCTTTAACACTGTCAAAAAGGTGGGCATACATATCGGAGACTTTGGTAAGATGTTCTTGGATGACATCCATCTCAATTAACAAAGCCCTTGCAGAGTCTAAACGTGCTCAGGAGGGGGGGTACCTTCACATTTCTTTTCTTCTATTGTCACATACTTTCACGATGGTATAAACGAACCAGGGTTTGGCTACACAATTGACTTTTAGCTTCACAAACCTGCAAAACAGCATTAACAATCCAACCATTGTCAACTAGTTGTGAGTGGGAACAGATAGTATTACATCTTTTAATCCAAATATGCCACAAATTTTGTGCTCGAATGGGTTCCACATGACAAAGGGAAAGCCCATGAAATTTCCTACTAAAATTTGTTGCCTGAACAAGTTAGAGCATTTAATGTTACAAAACTGAGTTAGAATGAAGAAATCTATTTTGTTTCCTTTGCAATTAATAAACAAGTGAAAAATATCCTTTGTATGCCAATTTGCATCTGGGATAGATGTCCCTCCCTAGTCCACATTTATGAGCCTGAACTCCAATCCACACACTTTTGTGAAGAATAAGCCAAAGTAGTGCTGATTTTTTTCAAGTGAGGGGTTTCACCCATAAATGAGAGAAGAGACAGTACCATTGGGAACCATCTTTAAAAATTGCCCACCTTTTGTTAAGTTTATTGTGTAGAGGTGTCAAAGTAGGTTGGTGGAGGCGAGGGATGTTATGGACAGGTTGATAGCCTGGCCATTGTAATTTCCTCAAGTCTAGTGGGCCTCCACAACCAATTTTTCAGCTCTGACCTTCTGAAAATTGAGAGGAGTGTAAGCTTAAGAAAAGGGCGTCTTTAATTGAGATGCCATAAGACGATTCTAGCCCTTTAGCCGTCTTATTCCATAAATTTTACCAAGTGCGAAATCCTTTTTTGATCAGTTTATGGGCTTTTCAATAATCACGGTGGGCCAGAGGAGGGATGTTTAGGGCCGACCATCATGGACAATCAAATTTAACAATATCCTATTGGGATTTGTTGTGGATAGCGAAGATGAGGTTTGGTTTGTACTCATTCCATGCTTGCTACATGTCTCTAACCAGTTCTAAACCTTTACTTTTGATATTGGACGCGGACCCGGGGGGGGGGGGGGGGGGGGGGGGGGGGGGGGGGGGTTTTGGTTTTGTGCACCATGAAGGAGCCTTTGCAGTGAAAAGTGATTAATATGTCTATGTATTAATTGTGCCCAATCACTGGACGGGTTTAAAAGAGACCTCATGATCCATTTAGCCATCAACTTCTCTGCTACTGCTGAAATGCAAATGATCCCAAGCCCGTCCTTGTTTTTAGGTAAGATGCAAGTTTAGTAGTTGACTTTAGCTATGCCTTTCTAAAGTCCTTGCAAATCTTGTGAACCTTTTAAAGAGTTGATTCTAGAGGTTGCTAGCAAGATACATAAAAGAGTAAGGAAGTAATGGTAAAATGGTTTATCACTAATACTTGACTGGGAATATTGGACAAGAATCCATCCCAATGTTTTAGATTGATAGAAACCTGTAAATCACCTTGTCCCATCTTTGCTTCTAACTAATAAAGAATCCCATGGGGATACCCAACAGTTGGAAGGGTATACCTTCCTCAATGATTTGGCAGCCATATGACTTTAGTGTTGTGGAGTATGTCTTTGTGGAAGCGAATATACCTATTTTTATGTGGTTGATCACTAACCCTAAATCTATACAAAATATCTCCAAGTAATTGCAAAATTCTGATATGGATTGTTCATCGTTGTGGAGGAAACCTGTTGTATCATCAACAAACAGTTGTAAGCAAAGCTGCTCCTTGTTAGGTAGCATGATTCCTTTGATCTTGCCTTGAGTGATTCTATCATGGACCAAGCTAATGAGGCCTTCTGTGATTTTTCATGAGAGACGGTGGTCTATTGGTCAGGCTCCTCAGGCATTTGATCCACAACTAGCACTTGTTTGAGAAGTTTAGACTTAATAGGAGAAGCACCTTGCAAGGAGGAAGGCTTTCTAGAGCAGGACGGCTTAAATAGATCACTCGGGACCAAGGGGTAGAACTCGTCGTTGTTCAATTAAGCTAGAAGAGTGTATAAGTGGATAGGGGGATTTTTTTCCTGGTTTTGCTGCTTATGGGTGGGTTTCTCTTTCCCTAAGACAGAGTCGAGTCTTTGGGGCAAAGGATCCCACATGAGCTAGAGGCTGCTCCTGGGGCGGTTACTGACAGGAGTGGGTGAGGAGGTGACGAACCTGGTGGCTACTGCAGCATATGAGGGAGGTGGGCAAAGGAGAAGCTCCCTAATTGGGTTGCCCAGGAGAGTGCGAAGTAGAAAAGCCTTGCATGTGTGACAACACAAGGGGAGAGGGCCAGGGTCACGACATCACCAAAGCTCTCAGCTCAATTCTCAAACCTTTTTTCTTCCATTTTCATAAGAGGGGCATTAATTAAGCATTGTTTTATGTAGGGTGAAAATCCCTCTTAAAGGACAAGGTTGTGTGGTAGGTTGCTCACCGCTAAGCCGCCATTTATTTTGTAGATCCCCACTCAAACTCAAAAGCAGGAACACTTGTGTAAGTGTAATGACACCAGAAATCTAACATGTTTATATCCCTTTCCCCAAGAAGTGAGTTCAAGCCCCGATCAACAACGTCCTTTCTATGGGGGGCGCTTGGACCTCGCTACTAGTCCTCACTTTTGTTACACAGTGAAATGCAAATGTGCAACGCGACTACACTATGGCGCATCAAATTCAGCCTCACCTTGTGCATAGGGAAGCTCTCCTCTCATGTATCATTTTGTGCCATTCCCCGCCTAAATCTAATTTGAGATGATGAAGATCAAGTTGCCTCGATTTCAATGTCCTTAATTTGGCCCCTTTACCCTATATGTAGGCCGCGTGAAAGATAGGTCACGTGGCATTTGTTTTTCATTTCTATAAAGTGGGTCATTGAGTAGTAGGCCACACACTCTTTCTTATCCTCTTATATGTGTGATTTTTGACCTTGTTCCATCTATCTTTGTTTTAATGCACCTCTTTGGATCATGAGGAATGCATCATCACTATTTGGCACACGAGGTCCTTAAAAAATATATATAGTGCCAATTAGCCATCAAAAATTGTTGGGTAATCTCAGTCATTACAATCACTTATGTGGCCTAGCTTGAAGTAGGCCATCCCTAGTTGCCCCTAATTTATCTCTAGTTCATCGCACTTATTTGATAGCCAATATTGTCTCGGTCGTGACACCTAAATTCAACCATAGATCCCAACCACCTTGTGCCATGCAAAAGCATGAATGCATGACCACAATGCTTGATCAAAATTTCCAAATACGATTATAATCGGCTTTTCCATTACAAACTAGAGTAGGGATATGTGAGCATTGGAAGGCATACTTAAAGTAGTTAGTATGTCATGCTCCTCTTTCTAAGAGAATGCTCCCATATCCATTGATCAAACATGAGGTCGTGCATATCAAGGATAACATCATAACCATGCCAAAGCAAGAGCCCAATTGGTGGAAGAGCTGGCTCCAAAGAAATTTTTTAAAAATTCACTGTACCCAATGCCAACATGGAGATCATGGGACAAGTTCTTGTTTATGCAAAAGAATCGACCAACCTAGTTGAGTTACCCATTGCTACCAAGGCCAAGAGCTAGGCTTGCTACAAAATCTTATATGAGGGAAACTTTTGACAGCATGGCAAAGACACGCCAAAGAGTTCCAGACTTGGCATGCACGATGATGCGAAAGATGTCATATGCTACTCACATGCATTGAGACCAACAACGTGAAATACGCTGATGCTCCTGTTATGAGTTGCCTAGAAGGTGCTCAAGGGCTTTGTTAAATCTACCAAAGCAGCCATCCACATAAGGTCTTTTTGGCTTTTAAGCTCACTTAACTTTTTTGGCTTGTAGGATTGAGTTACATTTGAATTTTGAGCCAACAGGGAAAACCATTGCAGTGGGAGGCTAAGTTGAACCAGTAATAGCATCAAGCATCCATCTTGATTTCACATCCCCCTTGCGGTTCTGCACCTCATTACCCTAATAATGCTATAGCTCAAACAAATATGCAGCGTTTCCCTGGCTTTCACAAGGGTAGCTTGTATTTCCCCAAGTTATTGCTCATTTTTTTCATATTCAGAATGATACACAATTTGTTTTATGATTTCCCAAGAGAATATTAAAAATTTGAGGTAATTTTGAGAAAAATTTAGGCAACATATATCGGTTCTTTCTCAACAAACTTCTTTTGAATATAACCTGAACTTTTTCATGGGGTCATTATCGGTGAAGTTCCTGCTTTTAGGTCCATGCGACAAGGTTGCCTTTTTACAACAGCATAGTTGCCCGAACACAATCAGAAGCTTACATGTAAAGATCCTCCTTAGTGGTAAACATGTAGTGAAATATCCACTCAATTGTCCCAATTCTTTTGAACACGGTCAATGCATATATATGCTTACTAGAGTGTAGTCTCCCCTATCAAGCACGCAATGCTTGCTTCAAACCATACAATGCTTTATGTAATAATTTGCTTTCTTCCCTTTCTGAAGGAAGCTATCAGTCTTTGTAAGCTATGTGTGCAACTTCCATACATTTATTTCTTGCACTTTCTGAACAATCTGACGAGACAAAAACCAACAACGGAGATAGTGACAAGAAACACTATATGATACAGTTTCTCTAACACTGAATTGCAAGATGTGGAAGCCTGTACATTTTTACCATAGTATGCTTCGCAATGCAAACAAAAGAAATCTCTCGCTCTCTCTGCCTTCGGCCTTGCACATGGCTCCTCTGTGCCTCTCCCTCTATTGTTTAAGACGTACATGCATCATGAACATTGGATTTTGAAGGCAATAAACATTGAATGCCTGCTTAGTACCCTACGCAACATAGGCGAAATTTGCATTGCATTATGGAAATGGCAAAATCAGCCCTTTCCTCTTTGCATTCTTAGTACATAATTTTGGACCCTGTAACCTCTGCCCACATGGTTGCAGCAAGTGCTAAGCAAGCAATTGTTTGGAAACGTGCATATAAGATTTATTTTGTTAAAATTACAGATTGCCTTGCATAACTCTTTGGGATTTCTTTGGAGCACGCTGTGGTTTTAGTGCCCACAGTTAAATTTGCACACTTGCCAAAGTTCAGGAGTTCCAAAACTGCCAAACTGAAGTTTTCATAGCTAGGGATTTGTGGCTTTTCTTGACTTTCGCCATAAGTATTCTCATATTAAAGCATGTGCAAGCTCATGGTGAGGAGCATAGAAAGAGCAAATTACTGCCCTTTTCTTCTGGTCAACACCCTGTTCTCGATTGCCATCACATATACCAACCACCTCCTACCAATAGGCTATTGCCAAGGGGTGTCCCTCAACATGCCCCTCTTGAAAACGCAGTGAGACAATGAAGGGAGTGTTATACAGCTAAATGTTCAGGTTAAAAAACAGAAAGGAAGGTGAAAATCAACAAGGTGTCTTACAGCATGGCACTACCTTTCGATTGGAAAAAGAGAGTTGAGAGAGAGAGAGAGAGAGAGAGAGAGAGAAATGAAATGTTATATTAACGTCTATGAGACCAAAGCGTCACAATGTGGTGGATCTGATACAAAGTAACAAAATGAAATGACAAAATGATAAAATACAAATACTAAGAAATCCTAAGCTGGTAGGTGTGAACTAAGCAGCTAGCCGGGATAGCAAAATCACGTCACAAGAGATCCAACATTAGTCGCTGGCGGATCTCATCAATCTCCTCCATGGTCAGCAGTCTGACCGGGCGTCGTGCATGTTGGGAGAGAGAGAGAGAGAGAGAGAGAGAGAGAGAGAGAGAGAGAGAGAGAGCAATCAAACAAAAATTCCTTTTTTTCTACAGAGCTCAGGGGCTCACTCACATGAGTTGGGGCCAAGAGCCAGTAGCTAGGTCAACCAAGGGCCATGTACCATTGGTTGCCTGACAGCCATGCGCCCACCATTATCGCCCTCCACTGCTGAAACAGTGGAGCAATCTCGAAGGGCTCGGAGTCCACCCAAGGAGGAGGAATCACTCCAGGCTTCAGTGTCCTGATAGAAACTTCAAACTTTTAATCGGAAATTTGTGAGCTTTATGCTAATCCGGAATTTCCAAGGCGCATTCTTTCTCCCCTTGCTCTGACCTGGCATATTAAGACGTATAAACAGCAGGGTTGAAAGTTAAGACACCCTTTTCCCCGGCAAGATGAACAGCCCATTAATTCAACAGTGTCATTGCTTTTAAAAGAGAAACCAAGGGGCATTTTACAAGGCTGAATTTATGCGACCATTACACAAGAGCAATCTTCTCTACAATGTCGAATTTTGTGATCTTAGAAGTGCCATAGTAGAGCCTAAACCTCCAGCTTTTCTATGCCATCCTCTGGCTTTACCAGCACCCACAATTTTTGAGTCCTTCCCTGCAGAAGAGCTGCTTTTACCATTTTGTTTTTCTAGCTCTCGATTCTGGATAAATGCAGTCTCCTCTTTATTCGCAAGCTCCTTGTTCACCTGCCCATTGTTTGTAAGATCCACAATTCTGGTTGCTGTGGTCACTCCAAAGATCTGTGATTCAGGTCGATGTTCATTCTCAATCTCCTGATCACTTCCATGCTTTGAAACTTCAACAGCTGGAGTTCCCACTTCCCTTCCAAGCTCCTCCCGCTTTCTTTGGAGGGCATCAGAAATTCCCAGCCAACCTGAACCACCCACAACTTACAAATGATCTATGGTCATAAAGTGTCTACATTAGAAGCAACGAGAGCACATGCTGTTACAGCGAACCAAACCTTCAAATGGAGCGGGCCCGCTCTTTTCGATCTGTTCTACTTCTGCTGCGTTTGGTTTGCCATTACATGCGAAGCTGATATCCAGTGTAGCATCCGTGGCCACGTGCAAGTCTCTCTCATTGACAAGATTCTCAACCGATGCCTGTACAGTATATTCCAGCTTGTTGCTGCGTTCAACCAAGCGAACTTCGGAAAGAGATGAGATCTCGGTCTGATCACCATAGAAAAGAAGAAGCTTTCCTTAGTTACAAGCCCCACAAAAGACCGTACCTTGTATTTTACAGCCTTCAAGGATGGCCTAGAAATAAATGAAGCTTAGTAACTGCTCATGAAGATACCTCTAGGATGCCACCTTTGTAAAAAGAGGGCTCCTGGTCATTGTGTTTCTGTGTTCTATAATTTGGAGCTTCAGCGAGTTTCACTTTTCCTGATTGACTTTCTAAATGAAGTACTCTTCCAACCTGTCAAACCAAAGCCCTTTCCTCTCTCTCTCTCTCTCTCTCTCTCTCTCTCTCTCTCTCTCTCTCTCTGTGCTGATTAGAGCCAAGGCTTCTGTACCACATGGTATCATTCGAGCAGAATTAGCTGCCCCCCCCTATGGAGATTGAGGCGCTGACTAGATCAGTCTCCTTTGTGCACGGTCTGAGGGATACTACCAGAGACAGATATGTCAGGGTGGCTCTAGAGTCCTCCAGAAAATTAGCTCTTAATGGGGATACATCATGCTGGTATGCACACATGGCATCATGGTTTCAGACACATGGTTTCACCATGGATAGGTTGCCTCCTTTTTAATACTCTCTACAGGCACCCTTGAGGTCTTTGACGCGAGTAGAGATTAATAGACTCATTCGTCAGGATCTGATCCAGCTGGACACGAGGAGGACATGGATAGAGCCGATACAGGAGTTGGGCACAAAGATGGCTTTTTATAGAGAGCATTTTCTCCACCTCACGGGGGATGGGTTTGTGATTAGACCTAGCTATATGGACAGGCATCTTTCTCATGGTGTGCGATGTGCCATTGGCCAGGTACGGATGTCCACTCATCAGCTCGAGATTGAGACTGGCAGATTCAGAGGGACACCAGCAGATAGCAAGATATGCAGCTTATGCCATCCAGAGCCAGAGACAGAGGTACATTACATATGTCATTGCACAGTGTACTATGAGATACGAGGCCGTTTTCATTGTCTATTCAGAGAAGGTTTTGGGCCTCTATCTAGGGTCATGAGATACGAGGATCAGAGATGTCTTGGGCTATATCTACTTGAGCTACACAGGCATAGAGAAACTTTACTGAGGAGAGCTGAAGAGAGACAACCCCAGAGACAAATCACAGATTTCTTTACACTAGATATTGTACACCCAGAAGAACAGACAGAGGAGCAACCAACAATGGAGAGGTCTACCCGCACTACTGGCATTCTCATTGACCAAGCATTGGAGCTAGGGAGATCTAGACGACCCCGATGGAGAAGAGGAGCTACACAATTTCGAAGGAGGCTACAACAAAGGATTCGAGCCATACTTTTTCGTCGTCCAGAGTGCAGATGAAGATGGATCTCTATGAAGATAGATCTCTACTTCCCTCCCAAATTGTCTACACATTGTATAGCTCAGTTCACACATCTCACGCCTTTCGCCTTTCACACCTATTCGCTTAGTTTAGGATTCCGCAGTATTTATATCCTGTTATCCCTAGTTGGATTTATTTTGTTAATCTGACTTGGTATCAGATACACCGCATTGTAACTTCCTGGTCTCTTTGGTCACTTTGGCCTTTTGAAGACGTTAATATAACATTTCATTTCATCTCTCTCTCTCTCTCTCTCTCTCTCTCTCTCTCTCTCTCTCTCTCTCTCTCTCTCTCTCTCTCTCTCTCTCTGGCGGGCGAGCAGTTCTGTGGCGGGCTGAAGCTCTGAGGCGGGCAAGTCTGGCGCGAGGCTGAAGCTCTGTGGCGGGCAGGTCTGGCGCGAGGCTGAGGATCTGTGGCGGGCTGAGCACGAGGCTGTGACAGGTTTCATGCGTTAGGGACAAGCAGCACAGTGACTCTCTCTCTCTCTACACACTCAGTTCGAGCAGTGTGCAACATTCTGTGGGCAACGTGCAACATTCCACAAGGCAGCGCTGCCTGTGCATTAGGGTTTTGGGCGAGAGAGGTGGAGCAAGCAGGAGCCCGCGCGAAGGGCAGGCAGCAGAAGAAGTCCTACGCGTAGCATGTCCTAGCAACCCTACGCGTAGCAAGTCCCAGCAAACGCGCACCCTTCACCTACGCGTAGGAAGTCCCAGCCTTAGAGAAAATTTTAAGCCTTAAGGTAAAAAGCCTTAAGATAAAATATTTTAAGTTTGTCCTATTCTCCCTAGTACCCTACCCCACATTTGGGGCTCGGGTTCGATGGATCCGCCTATCGAAGGGGAAGGGCCGGGTGTAGATAGCTACACCACCCCAAAAAAAACAACAGCTACATTTAAGCGGAGAAACAGAGATACTGTACTATCACCAGGATCATTACGAGTGGGGAAAACGTCCAAGATACATGATGAACTAATGATGGAGAAGGTCCAAATGATGCTCAAATCAGAACTAAACTACATGAGAGATGACATCAGGAAGGAAATGCACGCGAACGCTGGGAGCTACAGGAAATCCATGTATGGAGACATGATGAGAGAACTAAGGAGAGAGATCCAGGGGATACAGAATGAGGAGATTCAGATCTTGAAAACGGAAGTACGAAACCTAATCAAGGCCGAAGTAAATGTAACAGAATGTGTTATGTAAAAGAAACTCGATGAGGCAGTAGCAAGTTTTGAAGCATGGAGAACAAATATGGAAAAGCACATGGGGGAAAAAGATGCAATAATTGAGGAGCTAAAAGGAGAACTTGCGGCTTGCAAATCTGCAACTAAGGAGAAGGGAGACGACCAACCCTCGGTGCTGAAGGAGCTCGAGGACATGAAAGATCAAATGAAAACTCTACGGGAAGGAGATGAACAGAAATCGAAAACGGCATCTTCATGGGCGGAACGTCTTTTTAAGACACAAGAAAAGGTTGATGAAGCACAGAAATGGATTGAGGATGCGAAGAAAGGGAAGGCCCAGATGCTCGAGACCACACCTACTTCTACCATTATTAATATGACCATTGAGGAAGAGCAAAAAAGGAAGAATCAGGCTCTGCATGTGCCGGTCACAGGAGTCAAAGACAAAGAGAATGTAGATGAAGAAGTGAAGGAATTGCTACAACGCATGGGCATCACAGAGCCTACTCACACAAGTGCATGGAGAGTGGGCAAGAAAGGAATCGATGAGAAGGGAAACGTAAAGGACCGGGCACTTATTCTCCGCTTCCCGAATATAGAAATAAGGAAAGAATTTCTAAAGAAGAGGCCAACTCTTAAGAAAACCAGTATTTTCCTGGGAGATGACCTTACATTGGCACAAGTGGCACACATGCAAGAGTTGATGCCAGAGATCAGGGCAACAAGAGAAAAGGGGAAAATCGCCTTTTATAGAGGAGGGAAAGTAGTGGTTCTGGAAAAGCGCTCAACATGACAGTGCGAGACCTATGGGGCGACGCTCCAAATAGCGGCGTGGAATTGTAATGGGTCATATAGGCTAGATGTAGGTGCCTTTGAAGACAGCTTGAGGGACAAAGACATAGTTTTCTACTCAGAGACACACCAGATACCGGGACAGCGTATGCCACATGTGAAGGGTTATTTATGGGAAACAGCTGGTCGACCAGACAAGAGATCTCTACAGGGTAGCCGGGGGTCAGGAGGAGTAGCAGTCTTATTTAAAGAGGAGCTGAAACCACTACTACAGATTATCAGGAAAGATGAGCAAGCAAGGTATATGTGGGTGAGAATGAGAGCCGAGACAGGTAGATTTCTATATATCGCTATATGCTACTTCCCTCCAAGTACCTCAGTCTACTCCTCACCTAAAGGACAGTCCCCTTTCTCCATATTGAATAATGACATATGGGAGTTCTCTAGAGATGGAGACATAGTTCTCTTAGGAGACTTTAATGCCAGAACGGCCAACTCTCAAGCAGTATTCTATGATACTTCTGAGGAAATGCTCAGAGAAGTGGATTTATCACAAAGGGGGCTTACTAGAAACTCACAGGATAAAGAACACACTGAATATAGGAGACATCTCATGGAGATGGCAACCATACATGGTTTGGCCATACTTAATGGTCTAGAGAATTTCCCGTTATCTGGGGGATTCACATGCTTCCCACACAGGCATGGGGCCAGTACAGTGGATTATGTCATGACTTCACCAAGCTTTATTTCTAGTATCAAGGACTTTAAGGTGGGACCCAGACCGGTTGGGATTGCAGTGGATCATGCTCTCTTGACCTTATCAATCTCCTTCCAATACAATGCCTCTCAAGTACAAAGGAAGAAGACACACACAAGATATACTTTCACGCCAGAAACTGATTCAATCTATGTGGAAAAGATCTATAATAGGATGCGGGCAGCCAAGCCAGTATATATTGTAGAGGAGATTACTTCTCAGTTAACAGAGATACTACATGGAGCAGCACAACAGGCATACCCACATACTCAACCTGATCAGAAGAGAGGAGCTGGGAACATGCCTCAAAACAGTTGGTATGACGAGGAATGCAGAGAGACGAGAATCCAAGTCCAGAAAGAGCTTACACTTGGGATCATCACATATAAGCAGTCTCGGATTGCTCTTCGGCGTATAGTACGTCGCAAGAAAAGGACATTTTTAGCCAAACTAGAGAAGGATTTATATCAGCTCTTCTTGAGTCAAGACTCACATGAGGCATGGAGCTTATTTCAAGAGCACTCACCGCCTCCGACGATTACTTCTCCTGAGATCTGGGGTCAATATGTAACATCATTATATATGGTATCTGGACAGCCTCCATTACCAGATCCGTTAGAGCCATGCCCTGCTGCTAGCACTTTCTTTACTACGGAAATGGTGGAAAAAGCCATTGATAAGATGAAGCCAAGAAGAGCATATGATCATGAAGGTTTAATAGCAGAACATCTGATCCATGCCACGGATCTACTTTCAGAAGTCCTTGCTCGACTGTTTAATCGGGTCATGTGTGAAGGATTACCTGAATCTTGGAAATTATCTACTATCGTACCTATTTTCAAGTCAGGGGATCCTATGATACCCGGGAACTACCGCACCATTATGGTAGGTCACACTTTGACCCGACTGTACGCATCCATTCTTGAACAAAAATTGAGTAGATGGGCAGAGAATGAGGGCATAAGAGCAACAGGACAAGCTGGATTCATAAGGGGTTATTCCACTTTAGATCATATTCTTACGCTCAGAGCCATTATTGAGGAAGGAAGAGCAAACGGGAGAAGGATGTATTGTTGCTTTGTGGATTTTCGGAAAGCTTTTGATACAGTACCAAGGGCCAGATTGATTGTAGGATGCAAGAGTTAGGGGTCCCCAAAGAGATTATTTGGGGGATTATTTGGGGGATCATGGCTTTATCCGGGTCAGTAACTGGTTATGTACGTACTCTAGAAGGGGATTCCGACATTGTTCATTCCACCGTTGGAGTAAAGCAGGGATGCCCTACTGTCCCCTACTTTATTTGGTATGTACATAGATGAGGTATCATATTACATTCATAGAGAGGGTGACATAGGGGCTCAACTTGCAGGGTCATGGATCCCTTTGTTGTTGTATGCAGATGATATTGTATTGATAGCAGAATCACCAGATGGAATGCAGAGGCAGCTAGATGCATTACATAAACTCGCAGAGGACAGTGGTCTGTCGGTAAACTTGGGTAAAACCAAAGTTATGGTGTTTAACACCACACCGCAGTGGGTCAGGAGATCGGCACCTACATTTGCATATGGCCAGGATACAGTAGAGTACACAGATGCATACACATACCTTGGGGTGGTATTTGCAGGACCGAAGTTTACTCTTAAGAAAGCAACGGATGCTAGATTATCCAAAGCCTCTGCGGCCTTGGGAGGGTTGGAGAGGATGTGTTCACAAGTGCAGTTTCAGGAACCACGAACAAAACTTTGGCTCTTTGATACTGTGGTGGCTTCGGCTATGCTTTATGGGGTCCAGATTTGGGGACCATCTATGGATCAGGATAATTGGAAGTCAATGGAGAGACCTTTGGTATCTATGATTTCCCGAATGATTAGAGCCAAGGCCTCCGTACCACACATGATTACCCGAGCGGAACTAGCCGCCCCTCCGATAGAAATTGAAGCTCTTACCCGATCAGTATCCTTTATACATGGTTTGTGGGATACAAATAATTGCCGATATACTAGACTGGCCCTCGAATCCTCTCAACAATTAGCAATGAAAGGGGATACATCATGCTGGTATGCGCAACTGTCCTCGTGGTTTCGAAGACACGGGTTCAGTGTGGAAAGATTACCCCCCTTCCAATACTCTCTTGAGGCCCCATCACTGGCAATTACACGAACGGAGATTAATAAAATCATCCGACAGGATCTTATACAGTTGGATACTAAGAGGACATGGCCTACACAAGAATTGGGCACGAAGATGGCCGACTACAAAGAAACTTCCTACAACTATCTGAAAATGGATTTGTGATTTGCCCGAGTTACATGGATACCCACCTGTCTCATGGTTTGAGATGTGCTATTGGTCAGATTCGTACATCCTCACACCATTTGGAAATTGAATTTGGCAGATTTAGGGGAATCCCACCTGAGAGCAGAATTTGCAAGTTATGCGGAATGGAGCCGGAGACAGAATTACACTATATATGCCACTGCACAGTATACTATGAGATACGGGGGCGTTTTCATTGCCTCTTTAAAGAAGGCTTTGGACCTCTAGATAGAATCATGCAATACCAAGATCAAATATGCTTAGGCTTGTACCTACTGGAACTACATCGGCACAGGGATAATCTAATGAGAAGACAAAGAGCACTACAGCCTCAGAGGCCGATCACAGATTTCTTCGGATCGAGAGAAGTAGGAGTGGAAGGAGAAGCAAGAGGCCAACAGCCAGCACAAAGGAGTACCCACAGTCATACCAAAGGCACGCTAATTGACAGAGCGACTGAGCTTAGGAAATCGAGACGACCACGACCAAGATGCAGAAGCACACTTCACCGGAGGAGACTACAACAAAGGATTAGAAGCATTCTAGCCAGACACCTAGAATGCTCCTAAGAAGTTTATTTAATACTTTGTATTTAGTTTTTCACATTTATTTTCACACTTTCACACTTAGTACTTTAGTACTAAGGTACCCAGACATTGTAACAGATTCACCACTTTTGTATCAGTTTGGTCTCATAGGTCATTCTGGCCTTTTGAAGACGTTAATATAACATTTCATTTCATTTCTCTCTCTCTCTCTCTCTCTCTCTCTCTCTCTCTCTCTCTCTCTCTCTCTCTCTCTCTCTCTCTCTCTCTCTCATGTCATCCCCAACCTCACCTATGGCAACAAGCAAACTCAAATATATGCTTCACTCCAAACGAATTTCCATCATTGAATTGGAAATGAAAGCATGGAGAAAAGAGATGGAAGATTGGAGGAACGCGAAGACTGTTTTCCTCCGAGAAAATGAAGAAAAGGAGAAGAGGTGGAAGGACGAGAAGGATCATCTTCTCAACAAGATCGCCACGTTGGAGAATAGCATTTTGGACCTCCACAAAGAAGTGTTGGAAACACGGTCAAAAAATGGGCTTGAAGAGGGGGAATTTCAGCCCTCTTTGAGGGAAGAAATTGACAACATCAATGAGGAGAAGAAGTCATGGGCCGCGGTCATATCCGAAACGCAAAAGAAAGTAGAGGAGGCCGAAAAATGGATTGAGGTTGCCAAGAAAGGGAAAGGTAAGGAAGCTCCTTGTACACCCACTCTTATCAACATGACCCTCGAAGAGGAACAAAGAAGGAGGGTGCGGGCTCTACATGTGAGGGTAACCGGCCTCAAGGACATAAACAATGTGGAAAAAGAGGTCACAAGCCTCACATCAATGATGGGGGTGGAGAAGCCTTCACACACAAAGGCATGGAGAGTGGGCAAGAAGAGTGAGGGCCCCGGAGAATCTTCAAAGGAAAGAGCTCTCATACTACGCTTCCCTTCATTGGAAGAGAAGAAGGAATTCTTGAGGAAGAGACCTACTCTCAAGAAGACAGGTATTTTCTTAGGCGATGACCTCACTCTCTCACAACTTGCGCATATGAGAGAAGTAATGCCCGAGATTCAAGCGGCAAGGGAGAAGGGGAAGATGGCCTTTTACAGAGACGGTCGGGTGGTGATTGTAGAGCGGCGCTCTACATGACGGTGCGAGACCTATGGGACCACATTGAGGATGGCGACTTGGAATTGTAATGGGTCTATGAGGTTGGATGTTGGTGCCTTTGAGGACAGTTTCAGAGACAAGGACATTGTTTTCTTTTCAGAGACTCACCAGGCCCCTGGCCAACTGTTGCCACATGTGGTGGGATACAAATGGGAGACAGCCCACAGAACAGTCACGAGATCTGAGCATGGGAGTAGAGGTTCAGGAGGAGTAGCGGTGTTGTTTAGGGAGGAGCTACAGCCACTACTACATATTGTACGGAGAGATGATCAGGCGAGATACATGTGGGTGAGGCTGAGAGCTGACACAGGTCGATTCTATATATTGCTATATGTTACTTCCCCCCCAGTACGTCAGTATATGCTGTATCCAGAGGGCAGTCGCCTTTCTCAATTCTAGATGATGATATATGGGAGTTTTCTAGGGATGGTGATATCATCCTCCTAGGAGACTTCAATGCTCGAACGGGCAACTGTCAGACAGTCTTCTACGACACTTCAGATGAGATGCTTAGAGAGTTGGATGTGGGTGAGCTGGGGTTTGACAGATGCTCACATGACAGAGAGCAGACTGAGTATGGGAGATACCTCACGGAGATGACGACTACACATGGGCTAGCCGCCATACTTAATGGCTTACAGCGGTTTCCTGGAGCAGCAGGCTTCACATGCTTTCCACACAGACATGGGGCCAGTACAGTGGACTATGTTATGACACAGCCGAGCTTTATTCCTTGTATTCAGGATTTCACAGTGGGAGCCAGACCAGTGGGCGTAGCAGTGGATCATGCTCTCCTGACACTGTCCGTATCTTTTCAGTTTAGTACAGCCCAGAAATCAGGAGGCAGGTCACACACCCGTTATACATTTACACCAGAGACTGACTCGGTTTATACACAGGCGATCTGGGATCGTCTATGCACAGTTGCTCCAGGCCTCTCAGTAGAGGAGTGCACTACTTTACTGACTGAGACACTACATGATGCAGCATCAGAGGCATACCCACACACTCAACCGGATCGGAGGCCACATTCTGGGAGCATGCCCCAGAATAGTTGGTATGATAAGGAGTGCAGAGAGATGAGAGCCCAGCTTCAGAGGGATCTTCATTTAGGAGTCATCACCTACAGACAGTCGCGGATTGCTTTCCGGCGCCTTGTGCGAAAGAAGAAACGAGCTTACCTGGCCCAGATGGAGCGAGACTTGTATCAGTTGTTCTTGAGTAGAGACTCAGGCGAGGCATGGCGACTATTCCATGAGCACTCCCCTCCCCCAGTGATTACTTCTCCTGATGTGTGGGGCCAGTATGCGACATCGTTATATACGGTTCCTGGGCAGGATCCCCTTCCAGATCCTACAGAGCCATGTCCACCTACGAGCACCTTCTTTACCACTGAGATGGTAAAGAGAGCCATTGACAGGATGAGGACCAGGAGGGCTTACGATCATGACGGTCTAGTAGCGGAGCACTTTATACATGCTAGGGATATGCTGATGGAGGTTCTTGCAGTGTTGTTCAATCGTGCCATGTGTGAGGGATTACCTGAGACTTGGAGGTTGTCTACTATTGTGCCTATATTCAAGGCAGGTGATCCTACAGAGCCTGGAAATTACCGCACTATTATGGTTGGACACACACTGGCACGATTGTATGCATCCATTATTGAGCAGCAGTTGAGTAACTGGGCAGAGGGTGAGGGTGTACGGGCAAAGGGACAGGCAGGTTTCAGGAGGAGTTTCTCCACTCTTGACCATATTCTGACACTCAGAGCTATCATTGAGGAGGGCAGGTCACATGGGAGACGGATTTATTGTAGCTTTGTGGATTTCCGCAAAGCATTTGACATGGTACCGAGAGCTCGACTGATGCGCAGACTGCAGGAGATGGGGGTGCCCACAATGTTGATTTGGGGGATTATGGCTTTATACAGATCAGTGATGGGACATGTACGCACCCCAGAGGGGATATCTGACTTAGTTCACTCCACTATCGGGGTGAAACAGGGTTGCCCATTGTCTCCTACTCTATTTGGTATGTATGTTGATGAGGTGTCTGATTACATTGACAGAGAGGGTGATAGAGGTGCCCAGCTGGCAGGGACGTGGATCCCATTGTTGTTATATGCTGATGATATTGTCTTGATCTCTGACTCACCAGAGGGTATGCAGCGACAGTTGGATGCATTACACAGTTTTGCAGAGGATAGTGGATTGTCTGTAAACCTTGGTAAAACCAAGGTCATGGTGTTTAACACTACACCACAGTGGATCAGGAGATCGGCACCGACCTTCACGTATGGTCAAGAGATTGTGGAGTATACAGATGCATACACTTACCTTGGGATAGTCTTCACTGGGCCGAGGTTTTCTTTGGGGAGAGCAGAAGAGACTAGACTGACCAGAGCTTATGCGGCCTTGGGAGGCTTGAAGAGGATGTGTTCGCAGGTTCAGTTCCAGGAACCTCGGACAAAGTTATGGCTCTTTGATACTTTAGTAGCCTCAGCTATGATGTATGGGGTACAGGTTTGGGGACCTTCTGTAGGCCAGGATGGTTGGAGACGTATGGAGAGGCCCTTGGTATCTATGATCTCTCGATTGATTAGAGCCAAGGCCTCTGTACCTCACGCGATCATTCGAGCAGAGCTAGCTGCCCCCCCCCATGGAGATTGAGGCGCTTACCAGATCAGTGTCCTTTGTGCACAGCCTATGGGATACTACTAGAGACAGATATGCTAGACTGGCCCTTGAGTCTTCCAGACAGTTAGCTCTACAGGGGGACACTTCATGCTGGTATGCACAGATGACTTCATGGTTTCAGACGCATGGCTTCACCATGGACAGGTTGCCCCCTTTCCAGTATTCTCTTCAGGCACCCTCGCTGTCTCTTACACGGGTGGAGATCACTAGACTCATTCGTCAGGACCTGATCCAGCTCGACACCAGGAGGACATGGATAGAGCCGCCTCAGGAGTTGAGCACGAAGATGGCTTTCTATAGAGAGCATCTTCTCCACCTCACAGGAGATGGGTTTGTGATTCGACCCAGCTACATGGACACACATATGTCTCATGGTTTGCGTTGTGCCATTGGTCAGATACGCACATCCTCACATCAGCTCGAGATTGAGACTGGTAGATTCAGAGGGATACCAGCAGACAGCAGGATATGCCGATTATGCCAGAGAGAGCCAGAGACAGAGTTGCACTACATATGTCATTGCACAGTGTTCTATGAGATACGGGGGCGTTTCCACTGCTTATTCAGAGAGGGTTTTGGTCCTCTATCTAGGGTCATGAGTTATGAGGATCAGAGATGTCTTGGACTATATCTACTTGAGTTACACAGGTATAGAGACACTTTACTGGGGAGAGCTAGAGAGAGGCAGTCCCAGAGACACATTACAGATTTCTTTTCACTAGATATGGGACAGCCAGAGGAGCAGCCACCACTGCAGAGCTCGTCCCACACTCATTCGACCACTACTGGGACTCTCATCGACCGAGCATTGGAGCTACAGAGATACAGACGACCGCGACTGAGGAGAGGAGCTACACAGCATCGACGGAGACTACAACAGAAGATTCGAGCCATACTCTCTCGACATCCAGAGTGCAGATGAGGATGGATCCTCACCATTTCTTCCATCTTTGTTTCACACACTGTTACATCCAGTTTACCGGGTACCTATTGTATCAGCTGCTACACCCACGTAGTTTTAGATTGTAGTAGTAGTAGTAGTATTTTGTTCCACTTCTAGTTCTTTTGTACCCAGACATGGTATTAGATTCACTATTTTGTAACTGATTGGTCTCATAGGTCATTTTGGCCTTTTGAAGACGTTAATATAACATTTCATTTCATTTCATTTCTCTCTCTCTCTCTCTCTCTCTCTCTCTCTCTCTCTCTCTCTCTCTCTCTCTCTCTCTCTCTCTCTCTCTCTCTCTCTCTCTCTCTCTCTCTCTCAAAAGAGGCTGATTCTATTACTTGAAAATCCCCCAGAACGCCCAAATGGTTCCTATTTCGAGGGCAAGTACATCATTGTTTACATAGCAAGCCCGTAGGCATCAAACGGAAAACTGACAAGCGAGATACAACTAGACACGTGGCCAAAGTTAGCTAAGTAGAGAGAGGATGACAGTAGCCTCTAAAAGATGGGCACTTCGACCAAAAGCCTTTCTGCAAGTGCAGATCAAGAACCGGAGCCACCAAAAGCCGCCAGCGATGAAGATGATAGTGAGCACAAGCTCGGCATACGGCAGAAGCCCGCCAACTGGTAAAATCTGACAGCTAGAGGTAATGGAGAAATAGAAGGGAGAGAGAAGTTGGTGACGAAGACGAGGGTGAAGAGGCAGCCGACATCACAAAGAAACTATAGGAGGATAGCACAAGGTTGGGTTAAAGGACTGCACCGGAGCTGGCAAGAAGCATTCACCTAGAATAGAGAACAATCCAACTGCTGAAGGTGGCTCCTGAAAACCATGACTGGACAGGGGACTTCTGTGAGACATTGTAGGAGGCTTTGAAAACATCATCCAGGTGAAAAACCGGCTGAAAAATCTTAGAAGAGTGAGTAGAGATGAGAGCAGCTAGCCAACCCCGAGCAAACCAACAGCCAACAGGCAACAACAGTGACCCAAGCCCAAACAAACAACCGAAGCCTACGAAAAGAGATGGAAAGAAACAAAACAAACAAGAGCAACAGAAACCGAAAAGGCAGACAAAACAAATTCGAAGGACAAGCTTTCACGCACTCATTCGCACGCGCGCACACCCAAAAGCAAGCTTCAGAGAACAACTAAGGAGTAAACACACACCCACACAGACTCTAGGCGCAAGCTTCCATGCACACACACCTGCACTCAGAAGCAAGCTTTTAGAGGGACACACATACACATACACACACACACCCACACATACACAAAAGAAAAAACAAACCAGAACCAATGAAAGATGAAGAAGCAACAAAAGAGGAATAAAGAACCAAACCCGAAACATGCAGGGCACCGATAAACCAGTATGATCAACAGGAGGAGGAGAGCTGGTGTGCGAGGCAAGGTTGGGCAAGCAGCCTTCTCCAAGCGGAGACAGCTGTCCCGACGGGCTCCGTGTTGACGGAAGTAGGGTGGCAGCTTGAAAGTTGGGTAGGGAGACGAAAAGGACGGGGGAGGTGGTCACGAACCAGATCCGTGCAAATGGCAACGGCGGCGAAGGTGTCACGAAGCTGGGAGCTACAAGGGGATCTGGCCGCAATAGAGAGTAGGGGGAACAACTTGCAGGAAGCGGGGTAGCAAGCCACGGCAAGGCAGGGGCACATGGTGGAGGGTAGCATCGCCGGGGTAGGGCAGGGGCACAAGGCAGGGGCAGCAACGTAAGGAGCCCTCTCTAGTCAATTTTCTCTCTCTCTCTCTCTCTCTCTCTCTCTCTCCTAAGACCTGCGCGTAGACTCTCAGCCCCAGCAGGGCTCTGCGCATAGGCCTGCTCTCTCTATTGCTCTCTCTCGCGCGCGTAGACTCTCAGCTTCAGCACCAGCGCGTAGGCCTCAGCCTCAGCACCAGCAGCAGCGTGCGCAGGTTTCAGGGTGCTGTGCACAAGTCTCGGGGCACCAAGGACAGTAGAGCATGGACTCCTAGGGCAGCCATCACTGAGCAGGCCCCCCCTCTTCTCTCTCTCGTACGAAGGCAACCTTCATGCTTACAAACAAGCGGATAACACAAGTGGAAAGGGAGATGAAGGAGTGGAAAGCAGAGATGGAGGATGGTGGAAGGAGAAGGAAAACCTTCTTCAAATGTTCCTCAACGAAGGCCCGCAATGGAAGAAGGAGAAAGAGGATCTGCAAGTAGAGATGCAAGCACTGAAGGCGGGTTCACAAGCACTCAAAGAAGAGGTCTCAACCCTCAAGCGACAGCTTGCTAATAGAGCAAGCAACAGACTAGAGGAAGGTGAATTCCCGCCCTCGGTGATCCAGGAAATCAAGGTCATCAAGGAACAGGTACAGAGGAAGAGATACAGAATGGGGCAAAGACGTCTTCGTGGGTGGATGTAATCACGAAGACGCAGAAGAAGGCAGATGAGGCCGAGAAATGGATAGAAGTCGCTAAGAAAGGGAAAGGGAAAGAAACCACATCTATCCCCACTCCCACAATCATCAACATGACTTTAGAAGAAGAGCAACGAAGGAAGACTAGCGCTTTGCACATACGAATAACCGGTCTAATAGACCGAGATGATGTGGAAGGGGAAGTCAAAGAACTTCTCCGCATGATGGGTAGTGAGGCTACTCATACAAAGGCATGGAGGGTAGGGAAGAAGACACAAGGAAATGAGGAGACTTCATAGGAAAGAGCTCTAATCATGCGCTTCCCATCCATGGAGACAAAGGACTTCTTGAAGAAACGGCGAGCATATTTCTTGGAGATGACCTCACACTCACACAGCTTGCTCATATGAAAGAAGTTATGCTCGAGACAATGACAGCTCGAGAGAAGGGGAAAGTGGCCTTCTACAGGGATGGACGAGTGGTTATTCTGGAGAAGCGTCCCGCATGACGGTGCGAGACCTGTGGGACCGCACTCAAAGTGGCTACATGGAATTGTGATGGATCTTTGTGCCTTGATGTAGGGGCCTTTGAGGATAGTTTCACAGGGAGAGACATCATTTTCTACTTTTTGTTTTGTTTTCGGAGTCGGGTAGGGCACGCCCGACAGCTCCCCTCATACACCAAAAAAAAAAAGTATACAAGAAGAACGACAAGGACTATGCACCCAGAAACCGAAGGCAGACGCTTTGTCACTAGTTTCCTCTGGGCTACGAGAGTTTAGAATTATCTACACTCTTAGGGCCATGACTAATCCCTTGAGAGACCCATTCGCCACTTGGATTTGGGCGTGACAACAACCAAGTACCTCTGTTCAGAGGCCCAGGTACTACAGGACTTGCTTCGGTCTTCCCTTTGGAGTTGCCTCCTCTAGGTAACTTATCGCTCACCTCACTAAATTGCCTTTGAAACACGACGGTTTTCCCCTAGGAAATGCCATACCCGCTTGGAAGGGCGTCGGCTCACAGGTGGCGTCCGCTGAGGTTGGTGATGTCTCCCTTTTGCATCTCCCAACCCCTTTTAGGTGAAGTTGACCCCCCCCGGGGGAATGGCACTTGAGTGTTCTTGTAGCTCATCTGGCTTCGCTTGGGGAGAATTACGTCATTTCCCCCGGAAGGGATCGGATTCAAAATAATAGCATAGGAAGGGGAGCATTATCTCCCCTTCCGCCTATGCAAAGCACCCAAATACCGGGGTACAACTTCACCGAGGAACTTCGCCACAGGCACGTGCCCTGCGGTTCCGTCCCTCGAGTGCGGATCACGGCGTACCGAGAAGGGCATCCAATTCCCGCGAGCCTCCCCACCAAGGAGGATAACCGTCCTTTCTTCAGGGTCCAACGAAGGGTCGATTGCGTTGAAGGTGGAGTTGAATCGGTTTAGCCAGCGGCCCCTAGATTCATCTACCGCCGAACAACTCATCAACAAATGCGAAAGCCAACGACCCTCTAACTGGGAGCACAGCGTGCAAATGCTGTGTCCGCGCATGTAACTATCAGCCAGTTTAAGCCCCCCTACTCTAGCAAGAGCTAGCATTCTCTCCTCCTTTCTATTCACTATAGTGCTCTATTGAGCTGCAACAAGTATCCACATGTTTGTTCAAAGCCAGCCTCCTTATAGGGCTCCAACGCCAGGCACAAATGCCTCTCGTCCCACTTGTCCCATGCGTGGTAGCGAACTGAGCTAAAGTCAGCCGTTGGGATATACTTACTCATCCAATTCTCGGTTCTTGTCGTCCAAGTCCACTTCTTGAATGGTTGGTTCTTAGGCTTCTTGTTTACCTAGGAGCCTATCCAAGTAGATGAAACCGAGCGGTACTTGTCAAAAGCCCTTGCTCGTTGTCCCCCACAAAAGGAAGGTACGGGTGGTATGTTAAACTCGTGATGGAGAGTTGCCGTCCCTACAGAGGTTGACCTTGCTCCCTTTCCGAGTAACATTCGCATCCCGGTGGCGACGAGGCGCTGCAGAGAGTGAAGGACATGCTGGTTGTGGGCCCCCATAATTTCCGTGCCATAACAAATCACTGGATACACGCACGCCTTAAAAACAGTCACTCGAGACCAAATAGGGATGGCTCGGTTCGCCAGTAGGTGCTGACATGCAAAGAGACTTTTCCTCCCCTTGTCCACTCGCTCTTTATCGATGCGTTCAATGGAAAAGGTCGAGTCTACGTCGATGCCAAGGTACTTGTACGTTTCACCCACCGCAACCATCTCACCACCTAAAATAAAGATCCTCATAGAGAGATCTTGCAGGTCACCGTGGAACACCGTGACCATTTTCTACTCTGAGACGCATCAGGCCCCAAGGCAGTCCATGCCCCATGTGAGCGGATACAGATGGGAGACAACTTGCAGACAGGAGACTCGATCAGCGCACAAAGGACGAGGTTCAGGAGGAGCGGCAATCTTATTCAGGGAGGAGTTACAGTCTTTGATACATATTGCTCGGAGGGCTGAGCATGCTAGGTACAAACTGAAGGCAGAGACAAGCAGATATCTCTATATCGCTATTTGCTATTTCTCTCCTAGTACGTCAGTATATGCATCACCTAGAGGACATTCCCCCTTCTCTATTTTGGATGATGATATATGGGAGTTTTCCAGAGATGGCGACATTATTATCTTGGGGGATTTCAATGCTAGGACTGCCCATCACTAGACAGTATTTTATGATATCTCAAAGGAATTGATGCGAGAGCTTGATATTACAGAAATGGGCCTGTCTAGATTATCACAAGATGAGAATCACACTGAGTATGGCAGATACTTGATCGATATGGGGACTAGACATGGATTGGCCATTTTGAATGGCCTACAAAGATTCCCTACAGCAGGTGGTTTTACATGCTTTCCACATCGGCGTGGCGCTAGTACAGTGGATTATGTTATGGCTCCGCCAAGACTCATTCCTTCCTTTCAGGATTTCATGGTGGGAACAAGGCTAGTTGGCTAGCAGTCGATCATGCTATCTTGTCTTTCACTCTATCGTTCCAATTCATTACAGTGCCAGTGGGAGAGACCTCCACACGTACTCGGTATACCTTCACGAGGGAGACGGATCCCGTGTACACTAATGAGATATATAGGAAGCTATGCACTCAAGAGCCAGGACGACCACTAGATGAGATCACCTAGCATCTGACAGAGATGCTACATGATGCAACATCAGAGGCATATCCCCACAGCCAGCCTATACATAGATGATCTTGGAGCATGCCTCAGAACAATTGGTATGATGAGGAGTGTTGTAAGGTGCAACGGAATGAATGTTTGAACTTTGCTCAAGATGAGTGCTCCGAACTGTGCTCAAGGTTCTTTCTGTTCTTATGGAAGGGAGAGCCTTCCATCTTAATGAGAGTGCAATGGACACAAACAAAGTGAATGGACACTGTGCGTGCAAGTGTATGAGACTGAGAGAAAGAGAGAGAAGAGAGATATGACACCAGAGACGTTGTAAAACCCTCCTCCGAAGGCCCCACTCCCGTCGGCGAGAGTGGTCTACTATTGATTGCACAAACTGGTACAATGGGAATGCATGTGACTGATGCAAGTTTAGGCTATGTCGGTGTCGACAACGGGGATGGCGAGACCGACGCTATGGCTGAAATCTGTTGTCCTTTTACTGCTGTCCAAAAACGCTAATGGCTGATTTCTGCTACGGCTGAAAACTGATGTTCTTTAGGGCTGAAACTGATGGTCTTTTAGGGCTGAAACTGATGGTCCTTATCTACTGAAAATTGCAGGTCTTAGGGCTGAAAGTCGCGATACACAAGAGAGGACGATCTGGCTCCAAAAACGCTAGGGTTACAATTCTGCTAGCGATCTTTGCTTGAAGGAAAAACGCTAGGGATGTTGATCTGCTTGCGGAGGAGACTTGCTGAAATACGCCAAGTACTGAGAGGCTAGGGCGATTTGATGAAAAACGCTAGGGAGAACTGCTAGATGGAATCGCCAGGGATGGGATCTTGGCTTGGAGGGGAAACCACCAAGGTTCGTGCACAGCACTTCCCAGGCGTCCTTGGATGCAATCACATGCACAGTTGCAATGCAGACAGACTTCCTCGCGGGAAACCATCTTTCCCGAAAAGCAATCCCGCTTTCTCATAAAGCATCTGTTTTTTCTCAAAGTTTCCATTGAATCCATCTTCATTCAAGTGCTTGCTTTTCCTTGCGCACAATTCTAACACAGTTCGTAATTTCCTCCTGATTATGCATATTCCCTTTCCGATGCACTCGTCACCCACCTTGTGACGCATCAGGAATACCCTTCAGCTAGTCCTTTCCTACCGAACTTGTCACCCACCCTATGACACATCAGAGATGTGCGTTCTCGGATGGTCGAATACTTCTTCTCGATGCTCCTTGTCACCCATCCGATGTGGCACGTCAAAAGTATCCATTCCTATTGGTCTTACAGATATTTCCTTTCACGGTGCTCCCATCATTACTCTGAAATTCCCTTTCACAGTGCTAATGTCATTACTCTGAATGATGCACTAGGAATACTTTGTACTCGGATATCTCCAGTGAGAAAAACCCTCACTTAAAATTCCAATAATTCATTTATAATTATTTTTCTTCGTGTTCCAAGGGAGAAAACCCTCACTTATAAATCCAATAATTCATTTAGAATTATTTTTCTGTTAGATAAAGCCAATTTAGCAACATTCCTCTCACTTATAAACAATTGTCCTCAATTGTAGAGGTCCAACTGAACTGTTAGGAGAAACCGGAAAAATTCAAAATCTTGCTCAATGGTGAGTTAAGAGGTTCTTTCTCAAAAGAGAACTTACAGATTAAATTAAATAAAAATTCGATAATTTCAATACTTACCTTACCGGTACATGTCCTTCCTCTAGTACCTCGAGGATATCCTTCACCATTCATCAAACTAACGAGCCACGTAAGAACTCATCGTTCACATCTTTCCGAGAATCTGTTAAATCAATTCCACCTTCTCAATCCCGAGAAGAATAATTCTCCTAGAAATCAATCTAGGTCTCTGTCCTTGCGCATAACCTTGCGCTATTAGTCCTGAGGATATTAAACCTCTTGTGTCCTCCCGCATAGGGATGTCGAGAGCATTAAGCTCATGTGAATCTTCGTGTGGTAGACATAGTGTGCCTTCTTACCAAAGTAAGTTCTTATTCCGGGGCTTTTCTTTGGGTAGGCCAATTGTTCTGATCCGAAGATCCCTTGTGCATTGCCGCACGTCTTTCAACTTTTTTTCTCCAGATCCAAAGTTTCCTTATTTGAGACTCTGTTAACTCGATCTTGTCTTCTCAAATTGGAGAAGAATAATCTTCCTAAAAATCAATCTAGGAATTTGTCCTTGCGCATAATCCTGTGTTGTTAGTCCAAGGTATTAAACCTCTTGTGTCCTCCCACATAGGGAATGTCCAAATCATACAGTATTAATCTTGATGTCTTTCTTTCACAAACAGAGTGTGCGATCACCTTAAAGAAGGTTCTTGTTCCAGGCCGTCGCTCAATGTAGGCAGACGGTTCCAATCCGAAGATTCCTTGTGCACGACGGCACTTCCTTCCAATCTTTTCCTCCTACGAGTTGTTACCACCAGCAATGTTTTCCTGACGTCCCGGTTGGCGAATTATACTCTTCCGAACATAATAGTTCGAGTTTATTCCAACAGCGTGTAAATGCTACTTGACCTGTTCATGGAGAAACATATACCACAACCAAAAGTTGTTGCTGTAATGGTAAAAGTACATAGCGTACTCAATGATCAACGACTATCAGAAAACCTCTTTTCCGTAGAGAAGCTCAAATTCCTTCTACCGAACACATCTCAAATAGAGATTCTCGTGTAGAAATATCCTTGCGCACAAAAAGGCGCTTAAGAAAGTATAACAAATTCCCGTCCAGTTCCTGAGAAGGAAGTTGGATCATCTCATTCCGTTCAGAAGAAAAAAATTCGACTAGTAGATGACCCACCTTGGCATAGGTCTGCATCTTCGTGTGTTACCCATGTACCCAAAGGTGTACATAATTCTTAAGTTGTGTTAGAGTTTAGGTGAACCTGGGAAATTACCTTTCCTTCTGAAGATCCTTAGAGCGAAGACGCTCAACCTGGCAATCCCTTGGCTCGATCTTAGAGCAAAACCCGCTCATCAAATAAACTAGCATTTCAATCCTTGGATTCCTCGAGCACAAGTCGTAGCTGTCGCTTATTCCTTCACTCGTAAAGAGAGTGTTCATTCACTTGTGCAAACAACACTACCATAGCTTCCATTAATTGGTTTAGGCTTCAAGCTTAGCGAAAGCTTTTTACTCTGCTTGAAATCTCGGAAAGATTCCTTTCTTTTTGCTGTCCTACCCGCATTAGCAAATAATTTGTTGGAGAACTACCGGATACCAAATCAATTATTGACCTTTTGGATGGTTAGCAAACCAGTTGATCTCATAGAACAATGTTCCTACTTGATCCTACTCTCATAAATACTCGAGAGTGATTGTCTTGGTTAGACACATGCATATCTCGTGCATAAAAGCAATACGCAATTTTCGAATCCCTCAAAAATTTAACTTTGATCAAAGACCTGCCCTCTCACTTAAAGTTTGAAGGTCTTCTATTCAAAAACACAAGAGTTAGATTGAATTCCCTTACTCCAAACTTTCCTTCGAGGAGAGGTAACAAAAATTTGTTGTTTGTGTGTTCAATGGTTCCCGTCCCACTGCGGGGATTAGATTCTATGTACACTAAGGTGTACACTTTCAGCTTTTATTGCTGACTCCACCATCCGCTGCAAAGTATCTTGCAGATGCTTCTACAAAATTCGAGCAAAAGTCCTTTTTTGAATCTCTCATCTTTCTTTTCTTAGAGAGTGTCAAGAGTGGAGCTACCTGGCAAGAGTAAACCACTACTTGCTTTGACTTGCTCGTGTTCCTATTGGGCAAACCAATCCCAATCTTCTTGGATGCCTTCCTCAAAGTGTAGAGGAAAAAAATATTGTCGGAAAATTCAGCCTTGAATTGAATCCAAGTCTTGTTGTAAGTTCCTTGTAGAGCTTTAGTATACCACCAAGTACTGGCAATTTGAGGTGTTTGGTCACATGTTTCACCTTCGATGCTTCTGAGAAATTGCCATTTGTAAAGGCAACTTCAAACTATCGAATTAAAGCGGGTAGCTTTCAGGGCATCTTCCCTTCTGTCAAAACTATCAAATTGAGTGGAGTGTTCCTAGGTCTAGAGACTTTCTTTATATCCTTCTCAAAATGACAAGATTTCTTGGCCATGGTTCTGGATTGATGTTCATGGATATTTTTTGAGTTTTGAAGGATCTTGAGCATTCCGCTCCTTGGATTCTCTAGGTTCTTGATCATCATGCTCTTATCACCTTCTTGTAGAACAAAAAAAATTTCCCAACTCTGTGAGCTTTTTCTTGCAAGGCTTAGGGTTCCGCCTGCTTACTTCTCTCTTGGCTTGTCATGGCTTCTTTCCATATCTTCCCAGAGTCGTCCTCCTTTACAGAAAAAAGGAGGAGACCATGCTCTGATACCACTATCACAAACGGGAGCGCATAGCAATATAAAATAGACTCGCAATAAGTAGAATTTATCACTTAGTATTGAAGCCAGAGGATATATATAAATATATATATATATATATATATATATATATATATATATATATATATATATATATATATATATATATATATATATATATATATATATATATATATATATATATATATATATATGTGTGTGTGTGTGTGTGTATATATATATATATATAGAGAGAGAGAGAGAGGATCGACACAGTACTGGGGACCAAAAGATGGGTGGCTTTATTTTCTAGGTGGCTGTCCACTTATTAAGTGGACGGGCGACGTATTTTAAAAATAGTCTGAATCTGCACAAAAACTCAATAAAACCTTATAAGTTAAAAACAATGCTTTCACAGCACTTCCCAGGCGTCCTTGGATGCAATCACATGCACAGTTACACTGCAGGCATAGAGTTCCTCGCTGGAAAGCATCTGCTTTTTCGAAAAGCAATCCCGCTTTCTCATAAAGCATCTGTTTTTCCTCAAAGTTTCCTCTGAACCCATCTTCATTCAAGTGCTTGCTTTTCCTTGTGCACAATTCTAACACAGTTCGTAATTTCCTCCTGACTATGGATATTCCCTTTCTGATGCACTTGTCACCCACCTTGTGACGCATCAAGAATACCCATCACCTAGTCCTTTCCTATTGAACTTACGGTACAATCTCCTTCGCGATGCTCTATGTCACCCATCCTATGACACATCAGAGATGTCCGTTCCCGGATACTCGAATACTTCTTCTCGATGCTCCTTGTCATGCATCCGATGTGACGCATCAAAAGTACCCATTCCTAGTTGTCTTATAGATATTCCCTTTTACAGTGCTCCCGTCATTACTCTGAATGGCACACTAGGAATACTCTGTACTCGGATGTCTCCAGTTAGAAAAACCCTCTCACTTAAAATTCCAATAATTCATTTAGAATTATTTTTCTTAGTGTTCCAAGCGAGAAAACCCTCTCACTTACAAATCCAATAATTCAGTTAGAATTATTTTCGTGTCAAATAAAGCCAATTTAGCATCACGAGGTACCAGCCTGTGCGTCCAGTGTAGCTGGCTACTGGGCAGGCTCAGCCTTGGGAGGCTGTGCATGTGATGTAGGTCTAGGTTTCCTACGATGACAGGCCTTTGCCAAATGGCCCATTTGTATGCAAATAAAACATTCATTCGAGAGGCCCGAATACTCCACGCTCTAACGGAACCAACCTCCACTCACCCGAGGTAGTAGGATGACCTTCGAGAGAGTATGGGTATCTCTAACCGGAACACGTGTTGTGGGTATGCCAGCCGCCTTGGCAGCTACAGAGGCTGCCATGTGAGGTGTCTCCAAGACAGTCCCAATCGATGCGTCTGGAAAGGAGCGGAGGGTACTACTCCCTCCGCAGACCGGGGAAGCAGATTGAGATGGTTTGTTCTCCTGCTTCAATTAGATGGTTTGTTCTCCTGCGTCATAAGAGGCATGATACTTGTACGACCAAGGCATGCCTAGTACGAACATCACATCCTTGTAGTCGAAGTGATCCGACCAATGGTGTCATTGATGTGTAGGTTTCATTAACCATTTGAGGCTCAATTTATGTCCCCTTGACATATTCCTCAATACTAATCAGATAAAATTTTGCATGGAACCTAAATCAAAGAGAATAAGGGCATCTTGATATTTAACTTCTCCATAGCTTTGCATGGTTCATAAGATGCGTCGACGATAGAAAAACCTATCAAATCTAAAATCATTCCAACTGAGGGTCATGATTTCTTGTTTTCTGTGCTGTCATAAGTGGATGATCTTTTGTTATTGGGGTTTTCCAAACACTCCCAGGCAATACGGGTGTGAAGGCCAAATTTGAAGCACCTTCCTTCTGACCACTATTGTGCCATCTCTTCACGAGTCAGCCGTCGAGTAGATGTGTTGCAACTGTACTAATTCACGGTTGTGGGGTATCTTGGGCGAAGGATCGAGGATTGGATTTCTCTTCTGAGAAGGGGCGGTAATGTCAGTGAATACCATTTATTTCTTCATAATGCAATAGCCCACTCTTGGATGCAACATCAATTGTTGTATATTTGATACCACTCTACCTATATAGTAATCTCGCAGTGGAAAAGGTAGGCCCACAATGTACTGCTCGGTCTGTTCCCCATAAGTAAAGTCTCGAAAGGTGGAAATTGGCAAATAGGCAACCCACAATCTTTGGTTGTAATTTGGAAGGGTATCTGAGGGGTACATCCTGAGGCCAAACCATGCTACAATTATATCTACTTCAAATGTTTTGTCAAGGGAGCTTGGGTAAAAAGCAAGCTTAAAATCATGCCAAGTCTTCGAACTGTTAGGTTTCTTAGTTAGGGCAGCCAAAGCACTATCTTGGAGAAAAGAGGTGACTCGTAGCAACTTGGATTCTTTTGTAAAATTCCCGTTATTGAACAAGACGTCAAACTACTGTAAGACCTTGAGAGCGCTGTGGGAATCTTGGGCGCCTAAGAAAGTGAAAAATTTAAATCTAGCACCACCATCCTTGAAGGGTTTTCGACCCAAATCTGCCACATGAGTTATTGAGTAATGATAGTAATGATGATGGTGTCGGGCTGTAGTGGTATCGGTCGTGGTACTTCGGAAGCCACATGCGGTCGTTCTTTTGAAGCCATATTCTTGAAAATGCCTCCTAGAAACTAAAAGACATCTCCCGAGTTCTGCCGTGACGAGGTAATTAGATAATTCCGACAAGGTTCATGTGGAAGAAATTAGTAAACCTGAGAAGGTTGGGGTGGCATAACGGGGTTAGCCGGGGGATTCAAGGTACTAAAATAGCTATGCAAAGCTTCCGAGTCAATCATATCATTTGTTGGTCTTTGTTTTTGTTGTTTTGCTAAGTATACCAATTGTCGTAACACGTATTGAGCGTGTGTCTCGTCAAGGTGCCTCTGAGGAGAGTGACTTGGTAGGTTTCCTCTTTCGGCAATTTTATCTCCGACTGCTCCGTCCATGTCAATAGGATCATGATGTGGTTTGCAGAGGGCAAGGGAGCAAGCTGATCTTTAATACCATTGTAATCACTTCTAGCGACGAACCGAATGGAAACACAGAGATAACTCAAACTTTACACTCGACAATACTTAAACACTCCAAAACACTCAAATAGAAGGGAGAGTAGATGACACGGTGCAGCGAGGTTCCGAGCCAAGACGCGTTGGGCCCAAAGACTCGTGCCCCTTTCGGTATTTTTTTATTATTGACTCGCAAAGATACAACTCCACATGGTCCAACTCTTTGAAGCTCTGTCTTCAAAATACCCAAAACAGTGGCCCATGGGGCGCTTATAAACATACAAGGCTTGCCAAAAGCAAAGCCTCAAAGTCAGTAATCCTAGAAGCATTCAGCTTCAAAAGCATCTACTTTTAAAATCTTGCCTAGAAAACTGCCCAAAAGCCAGCAACGTAATTCATGGAAATCCGTACACGACACTTGGCATGTCAGCGCAAAACATGAAAGTGTAGTACGGTACCCATCCTAAATTGTGGAGGTCCGTATTGCTAGCACGCCACCATGTCCTTTGTTATTTTCTATAAGTGGGTCCTTTTCATGATTTAAGCCCCTCGGCAGGAGTAATAAGTTGGAGAGACTTTTGTTTCTTCTCTTTTAATAAGTGAGGCCCCTCGGTGGGTATTCATAAGTTCGGATCCCTTCCGTTTCTCTCTCATCTTCTAGGTGTTAGGCCCCTCGGTCAGTTCTGCAAGTAGCGTCCATATAAAATCTATCTAGTCGCTCTAGCAAACGACCAAACAATCGTCTATGATGCCTTTGAGTCACATATCAGCCATCAATGAGACAAGTTTCATGGTCTTGAAGAATGATCTCTTAGAGTGTTAACATGGTTTACGTGAGTGTGAGCTTTCCTTTTTAAGATTTGGCGTGTTGTTTGTGATCACACCCGTGTTTTGCAGTGTCCGTGTCCCTTGTCCGAGCAACTAGTTGAGTCTTGCAAAGAGTCATGAGGAGACACGAAGCGAGTGTTAGTCCAAAGCAACTAGAAAAGTCTCCTAGGTACGGTATTGAGCCAAAAGCTAAAGGGTGACCCTTTCACATCCTTTGAGCAGTGCTTCAAAGGGGGGTGATGAAGTTCATCGGGGGAGGGGGGACAAACTTGCCAATTACTCCTTAGGTGCCACATGTTGAGAGTCAAGATCGCTTGAGTGCACGTTACCTTAGAATTTAGAGGACCTATGCACTGTTTAGAAGTCAATTCTATTGACCTAATTAATTTTAGAACATCCAAGGTCAAAGGGCTGCTCCATTCTTTGGATATTGGGAAAAGAGAAAGCATTTCCATGCACTTCATCACAACATTGCCTGAAACGCGTCAAGGGAATAATTTGGTTTGGGTAGTGGTGGATATGTAGCAAAGTTTATATCTAATAGTAGGGAAGTGAAAATACTTGAGCTAGCTAAATTATTTGTTGAATATCTCTACGAGCTATATGGCTTGCCTGTACATATAGTGTCAAATAGAGATAGGAGGCTTAGCAATCGCTTTTGGAGGGAAGTCTTCAAAAGGTTGGACACTACTATGGATATGCGTACAGCTGATAAATCATAATCTGGAGACTGATGGCTCATACTGAGAGAGTCAAGTACCCTTCAGAGGATATGTTGCACTCTTGTGTGAGAACGAAACAATCCTAGTGGGAGGATAACCTACCAAATTTAAGTTAGTTAATAAGAGCTCCAAACATTTGGTTGCAGGCTTTATTTTATTAAAACAGAAAAGCGCATTATATTTTCCCCATGGTAGTGTTGACACTATACAATCCTTTACAAGATTGGTTACAAACTTGAGGTGATTGAAATCGTGTAAGTGCATCTTGTGTTTCATGTTAGAAGATTGAATGAGTCCCTTCACCCTCAGGGAAATGTAATCTCCCCCAATGTCAAGGGATTGTGACAATCCATAAGATCAGCCCATACAGCTGCCAAATCAGTATCTGAATCATACTTCTGACAAACAAGTGAGATGCAACAGAGATTGTTGCTATGTATGGCTTACTTGACAATGCATCCTCTACATTCTTCTATCCCTGGGCGTGTGTAATTAGAGAATGAAACAAAGGAAACTTGCTATCTTTATATGCTTCTCAAACAACGTAGTTGCGTCAAGAAGTATCTCAAGCTTCGATGACTGGTTTTCGCTGTGAGTCAATCCCAGGAAAATGATATTTTCCGAAATGTCAAAGCATAAATTACAGCCAAGTTCCTACACTTTTCAGATGCCACAGCATGTCCCTCTTTGTTTAAAAGAGCTCCTAAGCATTCTCCACATGCCTCATATTCGACAAAAAATGTTTTTTGTAAATTTCGAGCAACCAAAACTTGGCATTTCTACTGCAACTTTCAATGCATCAAAAGCACCTTTCTCATCATCCGTCATTTAAATATAAGCTAGAAGTAGTCCTACGAACTTTCGTTTCTTCCCCACATCCAAGATAGGCAAGAAGGTGGACTTGTGACAAAGCTTTTCAAACGTTCTCTACATGATTCATGTAAGACCTGAGCAAAAAAGTGTTTTAACTCCTTCCAAGTCATGATTGGCTTAAGGGTCTGGACAGCTTAATGCTATTGTAAAAGGGCTAACAAAGGAAGCAAGTCCTGCTCAGGAGGCTTTCACACCATTCCATTCTAGCTAACAATGAGAGAAAGATCATAGTTAGTGAGTCTGTAGATATCAGGGTTGGTAGAGACTAGGACAATTAGCACAACATAACTATGGTGGACTAAGTTACTCTTTGAGCTACATGATCATAAAATTGTTAATGAGAAGAAACCAATACATGTTTCATTATTCAAAGGCTATCTACACATCAGACAGCACAAGCTCCATATTTGAGAAAATTTATAAATATATAACTGCTGCAATTCTTAAGCATAACACAATCACTTACTCGATATTCAGACAGCTCTGGACGGCACAAATTTGTCAGCTCCAGAATTCGATAGGCAATGACGTCACCATTCTGGCAATGAAACTCACTGGTTAGGAAAGCTCTGATAAGAATACCAGTTACAAACAGATGCACACAATAGCTTATTGCGTGGTAATGTCTGCTTTTGATAAATTGGTCAGCTGAGTGTGTGCAGTGGAATGCATGCTTGCAGGCATGAGTTGTGTGTGTGTGCGAGTGTGTGTGTGTGTGTGTGTGTGTGCACGCACGTGTGCATAAGTGCGAGTGCGCGTGCCCATCTGTGCATGTACTACATTAACCATTTGTGCCTCTAGGATGATGCACCTGAGGCATGCCCTCAACAGCAGGTAAGGTTTCAGGCTCAAGTTCTTGAATATCATCAAGTTCCGTATCATCCAGTGCTTGTAAATAGTTGTTGCCCCTTTTTGTTTTCTCTTGGCCCCAGCTCTGTCCTTTTCTCTTGCTTATTCCAGTGCTCCAATGATCGTTAGGCTGTTGCAAAAGTTGAAAACATCGTGACAATGAAAATAAGCATCTAATAAGGTCGAAAAAAAAATGTAAAGAACTTACCAAGGGTTTTTGTTGAGGATCAAGACTGTCATTTTTATCTGCAAAGAGAAAAGGGTTTTGGAAGGGGAAAAAGGGGGGAGAGGGTTTCTCTCCTCTGCTTCTGCTCCCTCTGCATGTGCTACCTTGGCATGTGCTCTCTCTCCCTTTCTTGTAATGATATACCCCTTATGAGTCATAGGAGAGTTTCAGAAGCCAATTGTAGTTTCTTTTTTTACTTGCCTGAATGGCATGATGCCCAAAGTGGAATATAAATGCAGATGAAAGAGAGAGAGAGAGAGAGAGAGAGAGAGAGAGAGAGAGAGAGAGAGAGAGAGAGAGAGGTTATGTTAGAAAGTGTTGCTAAATAGACTATTTTCTTGTTTTCTCGAGTAATTTCTTTTTATTGAAATTAGGATATTTAAAGATGTGCACTTGAACCGTAAGGTTAGGAACTGTAGATCTAGTGGAATTATTAAAAGCCATCACGAAGGGAAAACTCTGATGCGTCATATGATGGGTGACATTAAGCATCGCGAAGGGGTTTTACCGTTAGTTCAGTGGGAGAGACCGGGAAACGGATATTCCTGATGCGTCACGTGATGGGGTGATGGGAGCATCGGAAATGGAATATTTCGTTGGTCTGGCAGGAAACCCGAACTGGAAAGAGGAATACGCGTAAAGACGCAAGCACAAGAATAAAGATGGGTTCTGAGAAGCTTTTCTTAAAAAGCGAAAAATTTGAACGAGTTTTCCGGGAAGAGCAAACGCTTTCCCGCGAGGAATCTATGTATGCATTGCATTTGTGCATGTGGTTGCATCCAGGGACGCCTGGGAAGTGTTGTGAAAAGCATTGTTTTAAACTTGTAAGGTTTTATTGAGTTTTTGGGCAAGTTCAAACCAATTTTAAAATATGCCGACGGTCCACTTAATAAGTGGGCATGCACTTAGAAAATAAAGCAACAAAACCAGCCAGCGAATCCTCTCTCCCTATTTCGGGTAGAGCAGCCAAAAAAAAAAAAAAAAGACCACGATCTCTACGCGAGCAGCTATTCGTGATGTGGCCAAGGAGCTATAAAAGCACCACATGCCCTCACTGAAAGGGAGTTACCAACGTCAGCAAGAGAAGACTCTGCAACCAGATAACGCAAGAGGTCGCGAGACTACGAAGCACGGAAGTCGCTTTTCCCGCACAAGAGCGACAAGTATCTATTATGGATTCGCCATACGAATTGTTGTCGCATGTGTGCTTGCAGATACTTCATCGCGAAGGAGAAGCGAGAAGGCTTCGGCCTACGCTGGGAATTTCGGGTACGAAATTCGGATATTGTCTGCGGAATCTCGACTCCGAGTACAGACGGAAAAAGGATTGAGAGCTCGTCTCTCGGATTTCCCTTACAGGAAAGTACGACCGTCGAGTCAGAGATTTAGAACGGAGGGGTTTTCTCCGGTTCTTGTGCTTGTAAAAAGATTCTCCCTAATAAAGGATTCTCTTTAGGGGGGGGGGGCGGGCAGCCCATCTTCTGGTCCCAAATACTATGTCGAACTTCTCACTCAACTTTGTTTAGTTGAAAGATTATTTATTTTCATCGTGTTGATTATTCGTGTGCGCTCCCATTTGTGACAGTGGTATCAGAGCTCGGATTCCTCTCTTTCTCTGCAAAGAAGGACGATTCCGGGAAGGAACGAAAAGAACCATGACAAGCCACGGAAGAACCGCTGAAGACGAACTTCAGCAAGTGCGAGCCCAACTCGCGGAATTGCAACAACTCATTTCGTTGCCGGCTGTCCAAAAGGCTTTAGACGGAATCAAGAAGCCGCAAGGAACGGATGTCGATGGGCGTCAGGAAAATCTTGTTAATGGAAGTAATCCGCAGGTTGATGGTGCAGAAAGAGGTGCTGAAACGCACAAGGGATCTCCGGATCAGGACAAACGGCCTTCCAAGAGCAAGGGCCAGGCAAAAGAACTTTCTCTGCTTAATGAAAGCAAGGATGTCTCAATCTCTTCTCCATCATACTCTCCTGACTATACTACTACATCTACTTCTCATACAGTATCTAAATCTTCTCCCCAGATGTTAGGTGCAGCGGAATGAATGTTGTTTTTTCTCAAGATTAGTGATCCTTATTGCTCAAGGTTCCTTTTAGTTCTTAGGGGAAGAGAGAGCTTTCCATCTTATGGAGAGTGCTATAATCACGAACAAAGTGAGTGGATATTGTGCGTGCAAGTGAATGAGACTAAGAGAAGGAGAGAGAAGAGATACGACACCGCAAAGGTTGTAAAACCCTCCTCCAAAGGCCCCACTCTCGTCGGCGAGAGTGGTCTACTTTGATTGCACAAAGGTGTACAATGTGTATGCAATGAACTAATGCAATGGGACTATGCCGATGACAACGACGGTGATGGCTGAAATCTGAGATCTTCTAATCACTGAATTCGGGGACTGTTTCGGTGGCTGAAAATGACTGTTTTGGCTGCGTTTTTCGAGGCTAAACTTGGGGGGACTTCTGCAACCAATCTGGGGCTGATCTGCTGCTATCCCATAGGCTGAAAATCTGCGTTTCGGACTGCTGCAAATCTGCGTTTAAGGGCTGATAACTGAGGTTCTTCATGGCTGAAAACTGATGATCTTTACGAGGCTGAATCTGCTACTTCTTGTGGGCTGAATCTGATACTTTTTCTATTGCTGAAATCCAAAACACTAGAGACTGAGGTTAACCAAAAACGCTAGCTGATCTTGCATTTCCAAAAACGCTGGGCATGTGAAAAACGCCAGGCATGTGATGGTCTTTCCGGCGACGATCTGATGCAAAAACGCCAAGGGCTTGGCTTTCCGGCGATGAATGTTGTTGAAAGCGCTAGGGATAGGAATCTGCTGCTTGGAGAAAACGCCAAGGCTTGGGATCTTGCTTGGAGGGAATCCACCAAGGTTCTGCTGAGAAGTTGCCTGTTGAGCAAGGTGCTCCTGCTGCCTCTTCTGCCATTTAGTGCTAACTTGGGTTTGCTTATATACAAACTTAGCAAAATTGCCCTACCTACTTTTGTTGGAAAGTCACTTAAAAATAATAAGTGAAAATACCAATAAATAGGAAAATAGGCTAAATGCACTTGAAAATTCCCCTAACTGATGCTAATGGATTCTGATGGGAATTCCGATGATCATGCTGTGTGCAACCGGAGGATATGCATCTATACTGAGTGACTGGGCATGCACGGTCTACGAATAGACTCACAAAAGTGCCAGATCACTGCTAATCTAGACTTGATTGAACTGACTGAACCCTGTTGTGGTGTAGCTTGTCCACGGACACATAGGGTTGGGATGTGTCACGTGACATCCCCTCCTTTTCAAAGTGAGGTATTGGTACCCAACTGTATGGCGTCGAGGGAGATCGCCAACAGCATCCGGAATCTTGGAAGGGACTCTTCGTCGGCCCACTCTGATGTGTGGGTCGTGCCGTACTTGAACTTCATAAAGGTCTGCAACGCTTGCTTCTTTGGGCCGCGCCGAAAGCGACACAAAGTCTTCTGTGGCTCCTTCGATGCTTCAACTTCGTCTAGAGACCTGCTTCTTTCGTCCTCAAGAATCTCCATGGCTGAAAATTCATGAAACAACCTCCAACACAAAACCATGAACATACCCATTCCATGTAAAGTGAAGGAAAAAAATATTGTCTTCTCTAAAGACTGTGTATGCAATGTAGATGAACATAGAGACGGAGTGACAACCCGTTCATCAAACACATGCAAACAATGCGCCCGAATCCTTTTTGTTTGATCAAAATCAATCAACTGTGGAAAATCACAATGGAAATGCCCATGCTTGGTGCTCATACTATCATGTGCGCTGTCTACAACTGTGTCATGCCAAGGAAGAGACATGGAATGCGACTTCTTGACATACAAACTTTTCAGCTTTTCATGGACAATACGCATACATTCGTGCTCATCCATGAGAGAAACGTGCTCAACATACAGTATGTCATGCCTAGGAAAAGGGATCACATAACGATGCTGACTAAAATACAGGAAACCTTCACGAATGAAACGCTCGAACAATGCGTGCGTATCAATCATGCGAACACATAATACTTCCTATGAGGGTTCTTTGGACCAAGGCTCGAGAGCCAAAATCGCTTCTTTGGGATCTATCGAATCGTCTTGTGGGGGATCTGTGGACCTCGACTCGAAAGCCAAGATCGATTCTTGGTGATTGATCGAATCTACAACGAGGTTAGCTTCGCTAGAAAAAGCATCAACTAACACATCATCCTTGTGAACAATCACATCTTCTTCATGCAGCTCGTCATGCTTGTGAGAAATCACATCTTGATCATGCAAATCATCATGCTTGTCATTGTCATCCAAATCATTATGCAAATCATTGGCATCCAAATCATCGTGCTTATCATTGTGCTTCAAATCATCATGCAAGTCATTGTCAATCAAATCACCATCATGCTTCACACAATCATGCAAATCCTGTGGGTCATGCTTTCGAGAAGAAGAGACTGAGAGAGTCTCCTTTTCCCGAATCTCTTGCATCGGTGCCGGCACTGGAGACAAGAGTCGCGAGAACTCTTGCATGTGTCGGTCGCGTTGTTCTTGTCTTGCCTTTCTTTCGGCTTCTCTTTCTGCTTTTTCTTCTGCGTGTCTGCGTTTCACTTCTGCCATTCTTTCCTTAAACATCTGCTGTAACTCCTCCATAGGCGTTAGTGCAATCTTTGTCCTAGATGGGGAAGGGTCGGAAAAACGTCCTGGTGGGGAAAATTCTTCTTCGCCTCTCTCATGCTCATCACCTCCAAGCGAAGTATCCATTCCGCTTCGAGTGATGATCATTCTGAAGTCGTGGGTTCTTGTGGGTTCTTGGGGTCTTGGGTTCTTAAGTTCGCGAGGAACTTGGGTTCTTGAGGTTCTTGAGTCTTGAGGGTCTTGGGTTCTTGGGGTTTTCTTTCGCTTGCGAATCGCGTTGGAGAAGGATCTTCTCTTCACCCGAGTTCTACCCTTTTCTATGATGCACCCCTTGGCGGCCTTGCGCTCACACCAAGGTTTCTTTTTCCCACCTCAGGTCGATTGGCCGACCGCTAAGTGCACGGTCCGCTCTCAATGAGTGAAAAGAGACACAAGGGGAGGCTGGACAAGCCCTTCTTTCTTGGGATTCCTGTCACTCTTCAACAAAACACGATTAGGAATCGCCACGCCCAAGTAAACTTGGGTTCGTGCGATCGCAACAAGCAAAAAAAATTCTTGTGGTTCTTGTGGTTCTTTCCTTGAGTAATGCAGAACACTTCCAAAGCTCTGATACCAATGTAAGGTGCAGCGGAATGAATGTTGTTTTTTCTCAAGATTAGTGATCCTTATAGCTCAAGGTTCCTTTTAGTTCTTAGGGAAAGAGAGAGCTTTCCGTCTTATGGAGAGTGCTATGATCACGAACAAAGTGAGTGGATATTGTGCGTGCAAGTGAATGAGACTGAGAGAAGGAGAGAGAAGAGATACGACACCCCAAAGGTTGTAAAACCCTCCTCCGAAGGCCCCACTCTCGTCGGCGAGAGTGGTCTACTTTGATTGCACAAAGGTGTACAATGCGTATGCAATGGACTGATGCAATGGGACTATGCCGATGACGACGACTTGATGGCTGAAATCTGAGATCTTCTAATCGTTGAATTCGGGGATTGTTTCGGTGGCTGAAAATGACTGTTTATGCTGCGTTTTTTGAGGCTAAACTTGGGGGGACTTCTGCAACCAATCTGGGGCTGATCTGCTGCTATCCCATAGGCTGAAAATCTGAGTTTCGGACTGCTGCAAATCTGCGTTTTAGGGCTGATAACTGAGGTTCTTCATGGCTGAAAACTGATGATCTTTACGAGGCTGAATCTGCTACTTCTTGTGGGCTGAATCTGATACTTTTTCTATTGCTAAAATCCAAAACACTAGAGACTGAGGTTAACCAAAAACGCTAGCTGATCTTGCATTTCCAAAAACGCTGGGCATGTGAAAAACGCCAGGCATGTGATGGTCTTTCCGGCGACGATCTGATGCAAAAACGCCAAGGGCTTGGCTTTCCGGCGATAATTGTTGTTGAAAGCGCTAGGGATAGGAATCTGCTGCTTGGAGAAAACGCCAAGGCTTGGGATCTTGCTTGGAGGGAATCCACCAAGGTTCTGCTGAGAAATTGCCTGTTGAGCAAGGTGCTCCTGCTGCCTCTTCTGCCATTTAGTGCTAACTTGGGTTTGCTTATATACAAACTTAGCAAAATTGCCCTACCTACTTTTGTTGGAAAGTCACTTAAAAATAATAAGTGAAAATACCAATAAATAGGAAAATAAGCTAAATGCACTTGAAAATTCCCCTAACTGATGCTAATGGATTCTGATGGGAATTCCGATGATCATGTTGTGTGCAACCGGAGGATATGCATCTATACTGAGTGACTGGGCATGCACGGTCTACGAATAGACTCACAATAGTGCCAGATCACTGCTAATCTAGACTTGACTGAACTGACTGAACCCTGCAGTGGTGTAGCTTGTCCACGGACACATAGGGTTGGGATGTGTCACGTGTCACAAGAAGAAAACTCCTACTACTTCCCTGCTCGCTACTAAAGAGAAGCCCCAGTTCAAGAGGGATAACCGCAGACGTCACCGCAAGATGCGGATTTTCAAATCCGGTGACAAGGATGTGAAGTTTGATAACTACACATGACGGAGAGATATCTCCAAGGCACTGTCTTTCATCAGGCAGTTTGAAGTTGCTTTTGCCAACGGTAACTTCACTGAAAAATCCAAGTTGCATCATGTTGGGATGCATCTGAAGGAGACTACAAGCAACTGGTGGTTAGCCAAAATTCTGGAAGGAACTCAAGCCAAAACCTGGGCTCAATTCAAAGCTGAATTCTATGAACAATTTCTTCCACCTGATTTTGAGGACATTCGGAAGGAATGGGACTGGCTCGCCCAGAAGGAACATGAGAAAGTCACCACTTATGTTGATAAGTATTGGTCGGTTCTTCTAAACGTTACTCCTTTCATGAAGATCTCCGACAAGGAAAAGATGCGAAAATTCGAAGCGGGTCTCCTACCACAGCTTCGAAAGAGCGTGAAGGTATATCCTCATAATACCCTTCAGAGGATGATGGAGTCAGCAATCATTACTAAGGACCTACATTCTAATTACAGAAGAGATACTCCAACCGAAGCAGACTATCCATCATCAGGACCGGACACTTAAGTCTCGAAAGATTTCACTCTAGATGCTCAGTGGATGACCGAGCAGGAATTAGCATCCTATCCCAAGATTCTGGAAGGATATATACAAGCACTACAGTTCAGGACAACTATTTAGAAGCCAAAGGGATGTTGCTAATAGACTATTTTCTTATTTTCTTGTTTTCTCGAGTATTTTCTTTTTATTGAAATTACGATATTTAAAGAGGTGCACTTGAACCGTAAGGTTAAAAACTGTAGATCTACTCGAATTATTAAAAGCCATCAAGAACGGAAAACTCTGATGCGTCATATGATGGGTGACATTAAGCATCGCGAAGGGGTTTTACCGTTAGTTCGACGGGAGAGACCGAGAAACGAATATTCCTGATGCGTCACGTGATGGGGTGACGAGAGCATCGGAAATGGAATATCTTGTTCGTCTGGCAGGAAACCCGAACTGGAAAGAGGAATACGCTTAAAGATGCAAGCACAAGAATAAAGATGGGTTCTCGAAAGCTATTTTGAGAACCCATCTTTATTCCCGAGTCAGCCAACGCAGGGAAAGATAAAGCTACGGCTGAATCAGAAAAAGGACCAGCAAAGAAATGGAAAAGACGTTTTCCTCGCAAGTCAGAAGAGCAAAAGAAGGTCCTGAGGACAAAGAACAAATGCTTTATATGTGAGCAGCCTGGCCACATTGCTTACAACTGTCCTACAAAGAAAAGGCCAGCTGATTCTGATGACAAGGAAGACAAGAAAGGAAAGAAGCCCATGGCTGGTCTAGTGCCAGATATGGTGGGCGATAAGCCAAATTCAGATGCAAGTGAGCTTTGCAGAGCATGGGGAAAGGTCAGGGATCAAACAGTGCTTATCTTCTTTGATCCAGGTGCCAAAGCCAACTTTATTTCCCCAGAATTGGCTTCAAAGTTGGGAATCACACCTGAAGAGATGGGGTATACAACAGAGGCAGGTTTGGCATGTCCTGGCCATACAGAGGCTGTGACACCCATCATTGGAAAGTTGCGTCTACATATCCAGTCCTATGTAGATGCTGAAGAATTTTATATCATGCCACTGGACGGATGTGATGTGTTGTTAGGTATTCCTTGGTTATTTCGTGTACATGGAATCATGGATGCCTACAACAAAAAGATCACTGTACAGAGCAGGGGAAAGACTCACATTCTGGATGTAAAGCTTAAAGGGGAGTCTATTCCTACTGTATCAGCTTCTGCTATTACTTCTGTAATGAAAAAGCATCTTTCTGCGTACTTGGTTTTTGCACGTGAAGTGTCAGATTGTGATGAATCAAATTTATCTGTCCTAGATAAAGAAAGGTCAATGTTTTTACAACAGTACAGTGACTGTTTTTTCGATTCATTACCGTCTCAATTACCGCCAGAGAGACCCGAGGACCATGCGATAGATTTGGTGCCAGGCAGTAGCCCACCAAATAAGCCTCCGTACAGGGTTAGTGCGGCTCAGCAGAAAGAGATAATGGGCCAAGTACAGGAGTTGTTAGAAAAGGGGCTGATTCAGCCCAGTTAATCTCCATTCTGTTCTCCAGTGTTGTTGGTGCAGAAAAAGGATGGCTCATGGCGTATGTGCATCGACTACCGTGCATTGAACAAGAATACCATCAAGAATAGGTTCCCTATACCTGGAATTGATGATATTATGGACAAATTAGAAGGAGCAGCTATGTTTAGCAGGATAGATCTAAAGAGTGGGTACCATCAGATCCGCATTAGATCAGAGGATGTGCACAAGACTGCTTTTGGAACAACGTTTGGCCTTTACGAATTTTTAGTGATGCCCTTTGGTCTTACAAATGCTCCTGCTACGTTCAATAGGATGATGGACAGAATTTTCCGTCCACACCAGCAGTTTGTTGGTACATTCTTTGATGACATGATAGTCTACTCAAAGAATGAAGAGGAGCATAGGCATCACTTGGCCATTGTGTTCAAAGAGCTACGCAGTCATAGGTTGCTCATCAATGCAAAGAAAAGTGAGTTTTTTCTGGAAGAGATTCACTTTTTGGGACACATTGTCTCAAAGGATGGTGTCAGAATGGATCCTGCAAAAGTTGAAGCGATCAAGTCATGGCCAAATTTGAAGACGGTGCATGATGTCCGAAGCTTCTTGGGACTATGCTCCTATTACAGAAGGTTTATCCAAAATTTCGTTGAGATTGCTTCACCTTTACATGATCTTCAAAATAAGGCAGTCACCTTTAGATGGACACAGAAAGAGATTTCAGCTTTTAATCTCTTAAAGGAAAAGATGACTTCACATCCAGTCATTGTGTTGCCAGATCTTAGGAAGTCATTTGTGGTCCAGTGTGACGCCTGCGGTAGTAGCATTGGTGCAGTGCTAATGCAAGATGGCAGGGTAGTAGCCTATGAGAGCAGAATTTTGCAAGGGCCAGAGATGACCATGCAGGTCTATGAGAAAGAGTTACCGGCTGTGATTCATGCGCTCTTAACTTGGAAACACTACCTGCTAGGTGCAGACTTTGTTGTCCAAACGGACCATCAGACCTTGCGATACTTCTTGACACAGACAAAGTTATCTGAGAAGCATATGCGATGGGCAAATATCTTGTCCATGTTTCATTTTCAGATTGTGCATGTGGAAGGCAAGAAGAACGTTGTGGCTGATGCCTTGTCAAGGAAGCCACAAATTTCAGCTCTGTCGATTCCTTATCATCATTAACTTGATGATATGAGAGAACAGTATGCAAATGATGAAGATTTTGCAAGGGTCTTCGACCAACTAATGGATGGACAACGTCATGAACACTATCTTCTTAGAGACCGGTTCATGATGATGCATGGCAGATTGTGTGTCGCAAAGCCATTGCGACGCAAAGTGATAGAAGAGAGTCATGTCCCACCGTATTGAGGGCATCGTGGTATCGATGCTACAGGTAAAGCGGTTGAGACATTCTTCTATTGGCCTACATTGAGAAGAGATGTGGATGCCTTTGTGCGAGAATGCCTAATATGCCAAAAGGTCAAGTTTGACAGGCAAAAGGCACCAGGGTTATTGCAACCACTACCTATTCCAGATAAACCATGGGAAAGTATTGCTATGGATTTTATCTTTGATCTTCCAAGAACGCAGACAGGAAACGATGGTATTTGGACCATTATTTGCAGATTCAGCAACAGGCTCATTTCATTCCTGTCAGGAAGAAGATAAAGCCAGATCAGATGGCACGCTTGTTTATGAGCAATATTTTCAAGTATCATGGCATGCCACAGTCGATTGTTAGCGACCGTGATCCACGCATGACAGTTTGTTCTGGAGAGGCTTGTTTGAGAATATGGGCACCACGCTCAAATTCTCTTCGTCATTTCATCCTCAAACAGATGGGCAGTCAGAAGAGGCAAATTCTACTGTCCTAGATCTGTTGAAGTGCTATGTGTCAGAGCATAAAGGAAAGTGGGAGCAGTATTTGCCATTGGTGGAGTATGCATACAATAATACAGTGCATTGATCAACTGGCAAGGCACCCTTTGAGATAGTTGAAGGTGGCAAGAAAGTTACTCCCATACTGCATACAAAGGACAAGATATTTGAAGCAGATAAGTATGTCAGGACATGGATGAAATGTACAAGAAGGTCAAAGTGGCCTTAGAAAGGACTCAGGCAAAGCAAAAGAAAGCAGCTGATCGTCACCGTCGTGAAGTGGTATATTAACTTGGTGATTGGGTGCTTTTACGCTTTGAAAAGGCAAGGTTAAAGAAGATGAAGGGCAAGGAAAGACTGTTTCCAAAGCTCAGCATGCGTTATTATTGGCCTTTTCAAGTGTGCGACATAATCAGTGATGTTGCATATAGGCTGAAATTGCCTAACAGTTGGAAGATTCACAATGCGTTTCATGTGAGTCTTCTCAGACCCTATGTGGGTGATGTGCTTGAAGATTTGCAAGCTGAAGATCAGCCGGAAGTCGAGGAACTTGACGAGATCTTGGTCCCTGAACAGATTTTGGCACACAAAGAAAGGAAAGTGAAAGGCAAGGTTGCTAGGCGTTACTTGGTAAAGTTCAGAAACTATCCACCAATGGATGCTAAGTGGATGGAAGAAGGTGAACTTGCAGAGTCACCAACTGTGTTATCACTTTACCTTGAAGCCTTCGATTTGCAACCTACCTTGACCCCATGAGTTTCAAAGCTACATGGACTGTCAGTGTGACAATGGCTTCTAAAACAAATGATGTACAAGGTATTTAAAGTGAGCTCAAATGAAATACCTGTTACATGAATGTTAGAGCTGTACAGATTGTCAGTTTGGCAATTGCTCTTATGCAATGTCCAAAAGTTTGGTTAGTGCTATAGAAGTGAGTATTTCTTGTCAGTTTGTCAAGGATACAGTGATTGCTTCTATTCAAGAGTACATGTGTAACTGCATTCTTAAACTATCGGTTTGGGTATGCTCGAAAGTGTTACGGGATCCAACGTGTACTATAAGACAGTGGCAAAATGTGCAGCTACCATTTTGTCATTGGAAAGTTAGTGACTCAAAGCAATGGCAGAGTGCGAAGCTACCACTATGTCATTGGGACAGGGTTCACACGCAGGTAATACATGAGTTGACGAGGTGTTGAATACACCAGGGTTGACAATGAGCATGTATGTGTCGTATATGTGTCGACAGGTTTTGAATACATCAGTGTTAACAATAAGCATGTACGACATACATGCAAACGAGGACGTTTGAGATTTCAAGAGGGGTATATGTCACCAGCGTGTGACTACTATCTATCCTTTTTGTTGATTTCTTTCTTATTATCTATTTACTTTCACTTTTTGGAAACACCCCTCGGGAAATCTAACTGCCCTGCATTGCATAGCTAGTGTGGAACTGTCCAGAGGGAGTCCAGGCCTGAGGACAAGAGAGCACTAAGGTTGGACAAGGACTATGGTTAGCCAAGTGGGGTCATTGACTAGCCAAAGTGGAATCCTTTGCTACAGAGGCTACATTTCAGTTCTGGATGTGGCCGCAGTGTACAAAGAGGGTCGGATGACCTAGAAAGATACAATGGCAGCATCTCCTAAAATTTAGGGAATTGCTATTTTAGGACTTGAAAATGTGTTGGCGTCATTACCTCCGGAATGACAAGGGGAACATTTTCTTACTTTGCCGTGAAGTCAACTGGGCAGCCGGTTGGGAGATTTTTAGGCGGCAACCCCGAAAGGGGAAAATGCTTGTAAATGTGCCAAGTGGCACCTTCTGGTGCACTTGCCTCATGCAACAAGAAGTGGCGCTGAATTTAGGAGGGGCAGAGCCTCATTTTCAGATTTGTCACAGGTTAAGAGCTATGGAGTGCTTGCTTTCCCTCTTATGCACAGTGCGGTGCCAGGAGTGATGCCCTGCACACTACGCACTGCCCTCTCTCGCCCCTTTGGCAGTATGTTATGCCCCTCCAGTGGGCTCTTCATTTGACCAATGTACAGTTGTGTGGGTTCATGCGCGATTGCCGAGGCAAGAGCCTCTTGCACAGGTACTGGATTAGCTAGCGGCTAATCCCCCCGCAGGTACAGGTGAATTCGGAGAGGTTTCACGCCAGAAATCTCGTCCGATTCAAAGGGCAAGTAGCCCTACAGGTGCGGGAGCTCGAGGACTTGCTACGGATGCGACCGGCACGCGAAACGGAGCCCGCAACAGTAAATTACAGCCTGCTGTGTATTTTTGCAGGTTTAGGGTTTTGGCCCTAAACGGACCCTAATAGCCCCAGGAGGTTCGGGGACGCAAGGAGACCGCTGTACAGGTGATCTGGCGCATTTTCAGGGCTGAAAACAGAGAATTCAGCGTGCCGCAGATTCTCGCCAGGTTTTGCAAAGTGCCCGTATGCGTCGGGAAAGTCATTTAATGCGTGGGAATACTGACCGTGAAGGGTTCTAGTACAGTTATGCTGCCGAAATCGGGCTGGAACAGTGGAAATTCAGCCGAGTTTGTGCGGGGCAGCTTGTAGGGAACCACAGCGTTTATTCCCTCTTTTGAACAATAAAGAAATACCGAAAGGGGCGCCTAAGTTGAGGGCCAATCTGGTGTCCGTCTACTCATACAGGTGCAATCTAGCGGCCTGTATCCCTCTCCCCTTTGTTGTGTCTTGAAAGTACAGGTAAAATAGACGACTAATAATGGGTGAAAGCTAAATCAAGGTTTAAAGTAAAGTCTACCGCCCTTTTTGGATTGAACAGGCCGGTTCCATCGGCTACCCACTTAATAAGTGGGAAGCTACTTAGAAAATAAAGCAACAAACCAACCAGCGAATTCTCTTTCTCTATTTCGGGTAGAGCAACAAAAAAAAAAAAAAAAAACGACCACGATCTCTACGCGAGCAGCTATTCGTGCCGTGGCCAAGGAGCTATAAAAGCACCACATGCACTCACTGAAAGGGAGTTACCAACGTCAACAAGAGAAGACTCCGCCAGAGATCGCGAGACTACAAAGCACGGAAGTTGCTTTTCCCACGCAAGAGCGACAGGTATCTATTGTGGATTCGCCATACAAATTGTTGTCGCGTGTTTGTGTGTGTGCTTGTAGGTACTTCATCGCGAAGGAGAAGCGATTCGGAAACTGTCTGCGGAGTCTCGACTCCGAGTATAGACGGAAAAAGGATTGAGAGCTCGTCTCTTGGATTTCCCTTACGAGAAGGAACGACCATCGAGTCAGAGATTTAGAACGGAGGGGTTTTCTCCGGTTCTTATGCTTGTAAAAAGATTCTCCCTAATAAAGGATTCTCTCTAGGGGGGGGGGGGGACCAGCCCATCTTCTGGTCCCAAATACTGTGTCGAACTTCTCCCTCGACTCTATTTAGTTGAAAGATCATTTATTTTCATCCTGTTGATTATTCGTGTGCGCTCCCGTTTGTGACAGAAAGAGATAGAGAGAGAAGGAGATCATGCAATCAAGCCACGATAATACCCAGTGGGGCTCTGTAGAAAGTGGAAACAGACCTTAGTCGAGAATCAGACCAGCAGTAGAAACTGGTAATTACCGAGCCGAGTTACTGCGGTAACTATATAGGGAACACTCACGCTCGAAAAGCGACTCTCCGGACGAGATCTCTACATAGAAAATCCTTTCTTCCAATCCTACACACAAAAGATGTGTGTTCTCGGGTTCCTTCTCGTAAATCAGCCCCGTCTACGACGTTTATGGGCTGAAAACAGAGAAAAACAGCGACTTGTCGCGATGGAAACAAGCTCCGTAGGCACTTGTTCGCGAGGAAATTCGCGCACTGGGTCTTGGCGACATCGGGTACACCTGGAACAGTCATGGGCATCACCGGCAAACGTCTTCTTTGCGGGTGAACTGTGCAGCAGCATCTCCTTCTTGCAAAAACTGATCCTCCCCTCTGAGTGAGGGCATGTGATGCTTTTATATCTCCTAGCCACGGCACGAATAGCTGCTCGCGTAGAGATTGCGGCCTTTTTTATTTTCTTTTTCTTTTTTTTTTCTCTTAAAATTCAAATAATTCATTTAGGAATTTTTTTCTCGCTTAAAATTCACTTCATTTAGAATTATTTTTTCTTGGTGTTCCAAGCGAGAAAACCCTCTCACTTATAAATCCAATAATTCATTTAGAATTATTTTCCTGTCAGATAAAGCCAATTTAGCAACATCCCTCTCACTTATAAACAGTTGTCTACCGGGGAGAAACCGGAAAGAGTCCAAATCTTGCTCAATGGTGAGTTGAGCTAGTCCTTTCTCAAAAGAGAACTTAAAAATTAAATTAAACATAAATTCAATGATTCAATACTTACCTTACCAGTTCACGGTTCATGTCCTTCCTCTAGTACCTCGAGGATATCCTTCACCAATCATCAAACTTACGAGCCATGTAAGAACCTGTCATTCACGTCTTTCCAAGAGATCAGAAGTTTCCTCATCCGAGAATCTGTTAACTCACTTTCGCCTTCTCAACCTCGAGAAGAATAATCCTCCTAGAAATCAATCTAGGTCTCTATCCTTGCGTATAACCTTGCGCTTTTAGTCCTAAGGGTATTAAACCTCTTGTGTTCTCCTGCATAGGGCATGTCGAGAGCATTAAGTTCATGTGAATCTTCTTGTGGCAGACAAAGTGTGTCATCTTACCAAAGTAAGTTCTTATTGCGGGCCTTTGCTTTGGGGAGGCCAATTGTTCTGATCCAAAGTTTCCTTATCCGAGACTATGTTAACTTGATTCTGTCTTCTCGAATTCAAGAAGAATAATCTTCCTAGAAATCAATCTAGGTATCTGTCCTTGCGCATAATCCTGCGCTGTTAGTCGAGAGGGTATTAAACCTCTTGTGTCCTCCCACATAGGGAATGCCCAAGTCATAGAGCATTAAGCTCGATGTCTTTCTTTCACAAACAAAGTTTGCAATCACCTTAAAGAAGGTTCTTGTTCCGGACCGTCACTCAACGTAGGCGGACGGTTCCCATCCAAAGATTCTTTGTGCACAGCAACACTTCCTTCCAATCTTTTCCTCCTGCGAGTTATTACCACCAACAGTGTTTTCCCGACGCCCATTAGCGTCTCTTCCTTACAAAATCATCAAAAATGATTCACCTTGCGAGCATCAATGACGACTTGCAAAATCTCAGGCATATAGGATTCTAGCCATAGCATTTTCTGAACATACGTTCAAACCTGGTTCACAATAGAGCGAGCCCTCTTTGATTCTCAGGGATGTTCTCCCATATGTAGTTCTTACCATTTTGAAACGGTTGGCGAACTATATTCTTACGAACATAATAGTTCGAATTTATTACAACAACGTGTAAATGCTACTTGACCTGCTCATGGAGAAACATATACCGCAACCAAAAGTTGCTACTGTAATGGTAAAGGCACATAGTGTACTCAATGATCAACGACCATCAAAAAACCTCTTCTTCGTAGAGAAACTCAAATTCCTTCTACCGAACACATCTCAAATAGAGATTCACGTGTCGGAATATCCTTGCACGCAAAAAGGCGCTCAAGAGAGTTTGTTAAAAGGATGTTGATTTATCTCATTCCGTTCAGCAGAAAAAAATTCGATTGGTAGATGACCCACCTTAGCATAGCTCTGCATCTTCGTGTGTTATCCATGTACCCAAAGGTGTACATAAGTTTCACTGAGCCTGGGAAATTACCTTCCCTTTGTAAGATCCTTAAAACGAAGACGCTCAACCTGACGATCCCCTGGCTCAATCTTAGAGCAAAACCCGCTCATCAAATAAACTCGGATTTTAATCATTGGATTCCTCGATCACAGGCCATAGTCGTCGCTTGTTCCTTCCCTCGTAAAGAGAGTATTCCTTCACTTGTGCTAAAAGCACTACTATATCTTGTCTTACCGGGTAGGGGGTGTCGGCTTAAAGAGTACTCAAGCTTCATCAAAGCTTTTCTTTGCTTGAAAGCTCAGAATGGTTCCTTCATAATTTCCTACCCGCAATAGCAGGTAATTTGTTGGAGAACTACCGGATACCAGATCAATCATGGACCTTCTGGATAGTTAAGCAAAGCAGTTCATCGTATAAAACAATGTTCTGACTCAACCTTACTCTCATAAACACTCGAGAGTGATTGTCCTGGTAGACATGTGCATATCTCATGCATAAAAGCAATACGCAGTTGATGAGTTCCTCAAAGATTTAACTTTGATCAAAGACCTGCCCTCTCACTTAAAGTTGAGGGTCTTCTATTCAAAAACTCAGGAGTTAATTTGAATTCCTTTACTCCAAACTTTCTCCGGATAGCAATGTATCCTTCGAGAAGAGGTAACAAAAATTCGTTGTTTCTGTGTTCAATGGTTCTTGTCCCACTGCGGGGATTGCATTCTATGTACACTAAGGTGTACACTTTCAGCTTTTATTGCTGACTCCAGCATCTGCTGAAAAGTATCTTGCAGATGCGTTTACAAAATTCGGGCAAAAGTCCTTCGTTAAATTTGTTCATCTTTCCTTCCTCAAAGAGGATCAAGAATGGAGCTACCTTGGCAAGAGTGAACCACTACTTGCTTTGACTCGCTCGTGTTCCTATTGGGCAAACCAATCCCAATCTTCTTGAATGCCTTCCTCAGAGCGTAGAGGAAAACAATTTGTCCGAAAATTCAGCCTTGAATTGTTGTTGTAAGTTCCTTGCAGAGCTTTGGTATACCACCAAGTACTTGCAATCCCCCTTGAGGGGTTTGGTCACATGCCTCACCTTCGACAATTCTCAGAAATTTCCGTTTGCAAAGGCAACTTCAAACTGTCGAATGAAAGCAGCAGTTTTCAGGACATCTTCCCTTCCGTCAAAAGTATCAAACTTCACTCGAGTGTTCCTAGGTCTAGAGACCTTCTTCATATCCTTCCCGAGATGACGGGATTTCTTGGCTATGGTTCTCGATTGATGTTCATGGATATCTTCTGGGTTCTGAACGATCTTGAGAATTCCGCTCCTTGACGGGATTTCTTGGCTATGGTTCTGGATTGATGTTCATGGATATCTTCTAGGTTTTGAACGATCTTGAGAATTCCGCTCCTTGGATTGTCTAGGTTCTTGAGCATCATGCTCTTGTCACCTTCTCAAAGAATCCCAAGTCTTGTTCGACTTCTTGCAGAGAGGAAATAAAAATTCCAACTCTGCGAGCTTTTCCTGCATGACTTAGGTTTCCACCTGCTTACTTCTCTCTTGGCTTGTCATGGCTTCTTCCCGTATCTTCCCAGAGTCGTCCTCCTTTACAGAGAAAGAGAGGAGACCATGCTCTGATACCACTATCACAAACGCGAGCGCATAGCAATATAAAATATACTCGGATAAATAAAATTTATCACTTAATTTTGAAGCCAGAGAGAGAGAGAGAGAGAGAGAGATCGACACAGTACTCGGGACCAGAAGATGGGCTGGTCCCCCCCCCGTAATAGTATCTTTATTACTGAGTAGAAGTCTATACAAGCACTTGAACCGAACGTATTACCATGTTCATTCTAGAATAAGACTTGCCCTAGGAATAGGAAGCCTCGGCTTCCTATTCCTAGGGCAAAGCCCTACTCCAAGGAACTTCCGTTCCTTATTCCAAATCCTTGAGAACCAAGGTTCTCGCCTCTGGATCTCACCTTCCAGATTCAGGGCATGACATCCTTGCAACTCTCTTTTCCAACTCTGTTTCTTGAGTTCTCTTCCCGCAGAACAACTCTGCTTTCCCGGACACGAAGTCCTTACTCAGGAATTCCAACTTTCGGATCACAACTTGAGAGACTACCTCTCTGCGATCCGTGGATCTACTTCCCAAACTATGGTATGAAACCCTTGGGCTGATCTGGCTCTAGTTCCTCAGAGCACTTTTCTCCTACATAGGCTCATGCCTTTGTCTGCTCCTACTCCCTCACTAAGAGGAAGTACACCTGCAAACAAATACTTAGAGACCATAACAGGAAAATCGTTACCTTCAAAGTCTCGACGTTCGAAAAACGCAACTCGGTTCTTGAAAAGCGATTCCCCGGAAGAGATCTCTACATAGAAAATCCTCTCTTCCAATCCTACACACGAAAGAGGTGTGTTCTCGGGTTTCTTCTCGTAAATCAGCCCCGTCTACGACGTTTATGGGCTGAAAACAGAGAAAAACAGCAACTTGTCGCGATGGAAACATGCTCCGTAGGCACTTGTTCGCGAGGGAATTCGCGCACTGGGTCTTGGCGACATCGGGTACACTTGGGACAATCATGGGCATCACCGGCAAACGTCTTCTTTGCGGAACTCTACAGCAGCATCTCCTTCTTGCAAAAACTGATCCTCCCCTCTGAGTGAGGGCATGTGATGCTTTTATATCTCCTGGCCACGGCACGGATAGCTGCTCGTGTAGAGATCGCGGCCTTTTTTTTTCTTTTTCTTTTTTTTCTGCGCTGCTCTGCCAGAAAAAGAGAGAGGAAACGTTGGCTGATTTGTTGCCTTATTTATCAAATGGCTGCCCACTTATTAAGTGGACAGCCGGTGTATTTTTAAAAATAGTATGATTCTGCCCAAAAACTCAATAAAACCTTATAAGTTAAAAACAATGCTTTCACAACACTTCCCAGGCGTCGTCGGATGCAATCACATACACAGTTGCAATGCAGACATAAACTTCCTCACGGGAAAGCGTCTCCTTTCCCAAAAAGCAATCCCGCTTTCTCAGAAAGCATCTATTTTTCCTCAAAGTTTCCTCTGAACCCATCTTCATTCAAGTGCTTGCTTTTACTTGTGCACAATTCTAACACAGTTCGGAATTTCCTCCCGACTATGGATATTCCCTTTCCGATGCACCCGTCACCCACCTTATGACGCATCAAGAATACCCATCACCTAGTCCGTTTCCTACCAAACTTACGGTACAATCTCCTTCATGATGCTCTATGTCACCCATCCTATGACGCATCAAAGATGTCCGTTCTCGGATGGTCGAATACTTTTTCCCAATGCTCCCTGTCACCCATCCGATGTGACGCATCAGAAGTACCCATTCCTGGTGGCCTTACAGATATTCCCGTTCACAGTGCTCCCGTCATTACTTTGAATGACTCACCAGGAATACTCTGTACTCGGATGTCTCCAGTGAGAAAAACCCTCTCACTTAAAATTCCAATAATTCATTTATTATTATTTTTTCTTGGTGTTCCAAGCGAGAAAACCCTCTCACTTATAAATCCAATAATTCATTTAGAATTATTTACCTGTCAGATAAAGCCAATTTAGCAACAGAACCTATCTTGGAGTCCCTGATTCCGCAACGTGCGAGTGTTCCCTATCCTGCTGAGACGCATGAAGTACCTGGGCTTGAGCCTCAGCGGCCTCTACTAGCTACGTGAGTTGCCTTGTCTGCTGTGGCACTGCTGGCGCTTGCAAAAACTCCATATAAACCTTGGGTTCTGCACCAGTTGAGAAAGCACATTCACAACAGCAACCAACTGAGTCATGAACGCATCATCTTCAAGGTGCCCATTCATAAAGCCTTGCACTGGTGGCACATTCACATCAACAAGAGGTACAGACTTGCGTGGCCGTGAACTCTCGCCAATCGCAAACATTGTAGGAATTGCTTGCCTGTCCCGTGAAGAGGAATCCTCTTCCAAAATGCCTTTCCCTTTGTCGGCCATAGTGTAATCCCGCGTTCCTGTATTGTGTGTCTTTGCCGCAAACCAACCGAGGCTCACTTCTTAAGGACAAAGTGATTCGGTCCCGGCGCGACGAAACCATGAAACCGGCCCGTATGGCGGTAGGCGTAGGCTTCCACCCGAAACTTTACTTTAGTCTTTAAAACACAGAGAAACTTTGCAAATAAAAACCTGTAACCGGAATTGATACTTCAATCACACACAAGATTGGCAGCTAGAGTGCTACCAATTAGACACCCACACATGTTGGCCCCAAAGACTGGCGCCCCTTTCGGTATTTCTTTATTGTGTTCAAAGAGGGTATTAAATCTGCCCTGCATAATCCGAGCTGAAAATGACCTGTTTTGGCCCAATTTCGGTAACATAACAGTACTAGGACGCTTCACAAACAATATCCCCACCCAAAAAGTGACTTTCCCGACGCATACAGACACTTTGCAAGCTGGCGAGAATTTGCAGTACGATGTATTCTCTGTTTTTTGCCCTGAAAATGTGCAACATCACTCGCACAACGGTCATCTCGTGTCCCCGGAGCTCTTGAGGGTATTAGGGACCTTTTAGGGCCGAAACCTAAGCCTGCAAAATACAGAGCAGACTGTATTTCCCTATTTTGGGCTCCGTTTCGCAAGCTGGTCGCATCCGTAGCAAGTCCTCGAGCTCCCGCACCGGTAGAGCTACTTGCCCTTTGAATCGGACGAGATTTCTCGCCTAAAATCTCTCCGTATTCACCTGTACCTGCGGGGGATTAGCAACTAGCTAATCCAGTACCTATGCGAGGGGCTCTTGCCTCGTCGATCACGCATGAACCCACACAACTGTACATACAGATGGAAAGCTCTCGAGCGTGGCATCGCGTTTTTGAATTCAAAAGGGAAGAGAGGTGCGCGAGAGCAGAATCATCGCGCTACATAGTGCAAGGGAGAAGGCATGCTTTCCATCAAAACTTCATCACCTGCACCAACTACTCACACACACACTGTAGAGCTCACAATGTGTAAAATCAGCCTCCTCTCTTGATTTGGGCGCCCCCTCTTCATGCTGGCTAGCATGTTTGCTCAGGAGCTGCCATGTGTCCGCTTAGCCTCTTTTAAGTTAATTCCTAGTACCCACTGACTTATAAGTGTAGCGAGGGGGCCTAAATAACTTTGAACTGAGCCTAGATACCCTTTTACTGCTCGGATTCCAATGTCGGTCGGCCCGACCAACTGGTGGCGACAAGGCCTTCCCATCTGCGGGTGAAACTCTCGGCCATCGACCATTTCACACTGGCCACACAATGTCCGACCATTTGCAACTTCAAAAAGAGGGTCCCAAAAATTAAATAACAATCATTGGAAAGAAACCAACAACTAAGGTTAGCAGTTGCCACGTCCTCGTGACAACCTCGGTGCTCGCAAGGCCAGTACCTCAACGTTTTCAACCTCTTCTCCTCAGTGTTTTCAACCTCTTCTCATCAGCGTTTTTAGCCCAGAACAGCTAGTGTTTCCAACCTATGATCATCATCAGCATTCAGCCACTAGCCTCATGATGGTTGCAAATCCTAGCCATCAACATCGTTAGCATTTCAACATTCAGCCATAGGGCCGTCATCGTCACCGTCATCAACACGGTACCCCAACATCTAGCACCCCTTGTGTTTTGGCTTGGCTCCTACCTAGCTCAGCATAAGGATCCCCATTACCCGCAATACCCCAATACCTTCACCCCAATACCCCCAAGTACCTGTAGTAACCCAGTACCTCAGTACCTGGAGTACCTAGCAGTACCCCTCAGCATCTACAACAATACCCATTAGCATCTCAGTATCATCAATATTTAGCATGATTGTATCAACATTTGTGCAAGAAATAAAGAAAGTACTTGCTCTTACAATAGAGCAAGGGGACCCTTGAGGGTTTGGGACCCGACATGCCGTATCGTATCTTTCCTCTCTCGTGTCTCTCTCTTTCATTCAGCTCAGTTCAGTTCTTTCAAGTGAAGTACAGTGTCCCTTGTGTTTGTGCGGAGTACTAGATCCGAGCTAAATCCGTAAACTCTTCCGCTCCACCCAACATCGGGGCGAGCAATGGCCAAGTAAGGGGTAGAGCTAATTTTGGCAGAAGGAATTTCAACTATTATTCCTTTGGAAAGTAAGTCATTGTACATCCCAGTACCCTGAAAATGAGAAACCAAAAGGATCTGAGCAGAAGTCACCAGAACCAGTATATGTTCGAGTACCAGTACCAGTTCAAGTGATCACCAGAAGCAGAGAGTGGTGATTGAGGAACTCAGACGAATCTTGAAAGGAAGTGACGTAGGCTGTTGAAACGAAGAAATGGCAATAGCAGAGAGCTACCTGGAAGGCAAAAGGCAAGGCAAAGGTGGTTGATGAATGGCAGGAGCAAAGAGATCTGACAACAAAGATTACACAGGAATTGGCAAAGAAGATGCCAGAGCAGTCAGAATGCTCAGAGGCTAGGACCATCCACACGTTGCCGCCTCAGTCTTCAGTGGCTCACGAGGAGAAGCCTATAAGAGAATCTTGTGAGGAAAAGGTAGGAAACGGATTGGATAAGTCTGTAATAGCAGCAGTCAAAAGTTTAGCTCACCCAGTGCCGCAAGTCAGAGCAGACTCGGTCGGGACTGGGAGTGCTGACTTGGGGATGGAGAAGGTTGGAGAGCAATCAAAATGTCCATCACAGGGTCAGTCAGCCACTAGACGAAGGAAGCCTGTTGAATGGCACTGTGAAGACGGTCAGTTGAAAGAGAGGTCTTCCAGCTCAGACAACAAATCTGGTAACGAGTAAGATGAAATATATATTAAGGTATGTGAAAGGATCCATAAGCTTACAGAGTCGCTGGAGCAAGAAGCTATTTTTCAGCTCATTCAGAAGGAGAATGCTGGCACCAGTGCTCAAGGTACAGGTCAACCTCTGGCAATTCAAGCTCCCCCTCAGTCTATTCGGAAGCCCACAAGGAAGAAGGCTCCAAATAAAAGAAAACAATGACATCCACACAGTGTTCAGATATGCAAGCCAATGCACAAGCATAGAGAGCTGAGAGGCCTAACCTCAGCTGGTAAGACGTATGGTGCAGTTACGATCTGTTGCATAAGAGCAAGTTGGAAGAAAAGTGGGTGGATTCAAATCCATTCCCCGAGGATAGCAGTCATTTTCGGTAATATATCTAAAATTTTGGAAATATTCCAAAATTCAAAGAAAGGGGGGATGAAAATGTAGACAGTGGGAACAGACCATAGTCGGGAATCAGACCAATAGTACGAACTGGTAATTATCGAGCCCAATTATTGTGATAACTGTAGAGGGGACAGTCAGTCGGAGGCCCTGTCCGACACCTACAAATAGGCCCCATTACTCATTCGGCAGAGTCTATTGTCACCATTGGAGCTAGTTGTACTCATATACTATTTGGCATTAGCTCAGAACATTCCTTGGCTCTTATTGTTGTACTTGATAATCAATCGTACTTTCCTTATCTGAATATACTTTCAAGTTACAATCTCATTTGAGTTCAGTCTTTGTCTGAACTTGTATCTGAAGTCTGCTTGCCTGACCTGATCTGACTAACTCTAATAGTCCAACTTGGAATAGCTATCAAAAGTGACCAGCTCATTCGAGGCTCAAACTCCGAAAGGAACCTCTAATTTATGGCAAGCAAATAAGACGAGCTTACCTTGTAACAGTCCCAAACACCCCTCTCTAAAGGGGCCCCCACTCAGTCTCCACAGTGGTAGTTGCTTTTGAATTGCACAAACGATGTGTACAAGATACGTAACTTGATAGCTCATGCAATGATGACAAGACCTTTGATGCAGATCCAACCAAACCATAACTTGGCATCTGCTGTCCCACTTCCTCTAAGGCTCCAAACTCGCTCTAGAAAAGGGTTCCAGGAAACTCTTACCATGAGGCACCTCATAGGGTTGATAGCGGATGGCTTCTAATCGTCTAGATCTTGCTTCTACTTGGCTGAAAACTTCATCTTTGCAAATGATTTAAGATCTCACAACACTGGTCTGATCTGAGGTCTTCTTTTGACCTATCCAACATCCACTTGGTCGCTAAGAGAGGGATGAAATCTGATGGTGCAGAAAACCGGCCCAGAAGTGGCTGATGTGGAGCTTCTCCGCGACAAATCTGCACAAGAAGGAGTCGCCCTTGCCGGCTGAATTCTGCAACATCAGAAAGGCAGGGCTGGTTGCCTGACTAGAGGTGGTTACTAAGGCAGACTGAAGGCAACATTTAGTCTACCTTGGTTGATGAGGCTACATCTACAAGGCATCCACCAAAAACTCCAGGCTATAGGGGAATGGGCACGGTGGTTTAAAAGTTAGGGCTGCTCCAAAAATACTAGGTTGGCTGACAGGAGGCACCCCTAAGAATAATTTGCTTCTGTATTCTAGTTGCACCTTGCGTAAAATGAGACCCTAAGGGCTCCCTTAATACTGATATTGGCAAGAAGATTAAAAGCCGCTGACTTTTAGTTGTTACTTCTGACGTCTACCGGGCACTTGGAAATGGTAGCCCCGGTGAAAGTCAGCAGCAGATGTGAACTACAGATGTCAGCTAGTCGCATACTTGCACCGAGTGTTCCTGCAAAGTCACACTAGGTAAGATATGCACATGCTTGTATATGTCATGCTAGGTGATTCAGGGAGGTATGAGACCATAAATACGGGTATGCAGGTGGTAACTTGTGTCGTTAATTGCTCGACTACGCCTTACACAACCACTTGTGCAAAGGGGGTTATGCAAAAATTCTCACTATTATAGAGATTGAGAGGTAGAGATGGGGTTGGGAGAGATGGAGAGGTAGAGTTCCTCCCATACACGGTTTTGGCCCCTGAATAGGCGCCCTTTTCAATATTTCTTTTATTTATGTAAAATGTTACAGTACAATGCTCATGAGAGATGGCCCCTGCTTCTGTGAGAGCAGCACGCACGCACACACACACACAAAGAGAGAGAGAGAGAGAGAGAGAGAGAGAGAGAGAGAGAGAGAGAGAGAGAGATGAAATGAAATGAAATGTTATATTAACGTCTTCCGAAGGCCAGAATGACCTATGAGACCAGAAAGTTACAATGTGGTGGTTCTGATACAAAGTCAGAGTAACAAAAATGACAATGACAAAATAAAATGACGGAATAAAATGCTATGGAATCTGAAACAACTAGGTGTGATCTAAGCAGATAGGTGGGATAGCTAAATCATAGATCACAAAAGATCCAGCTAGGTGGGATAGCTAAATCACAGATCACAATAGATCCAGCATCGGTCGCTGGCGGATCTCATCAATCTCCTCCATGGTCAATAGCCTGACCGGGCATCGTGCATGTTGGGCCAAAGTGATCCGAATCCTTTGATGCAACCTCCGTCGATGCTGTGTAGTCCTCCGCAGTCGTGGGCGTATGGATCTCCCTAGCTCGGTCGCTCGGTCGATCAGTGTGCCTCCAGTGTGAGGTGGCGAGCTCTCCTGTGGTAGTAGCTCCTCCAGGTGTCCAGTGTTTGCTCTAAAGAAGTCTGTGATCCGTCTTTGAGACTGGCTGGCCTCTCCTCTCATCAGGCTCTCTCTGTGTCTGCACAGCTCGAGCAAAAACAGACCCAAGCATCTCTGATCCTCGTACCGCATGACTCTGAAGAGTGGTCCGAAGCCCTCTCTGAACAAGCAGTGGAAGCGGCCGCGTATCTCGTAGTAGACGAGGCAGTGGCCAGTGTAACAGGGAACGGGCGGAACACAGCCCAAACGTTCCAAAACGCCATTCCGGACGAGTCCCGTTCCCGAAACGGAGTCGGGAACGGAACGCCGTTCCGAAACAGGGTGTAACCGGAACGGTGTTCCAGAACGAGGGGAACATGAGGCGGAACAGCGGAACACGAGGGGGAACGGGTAAAAGTAGGCATTTGCGGGCAAAAAAGTAGGCTTTTGGGGGCAGATTTGGGGCTGTTTGCGGAACATATTTGGTGCAGTTTAAGGGCAGGTTTGGTGGCACGTTTGGGGGCAGTTTTTGGGTTGTTTGGGAGTTTATTTGGGACTAAGCTGAATGGAGTAAGTTCAGGCCTTACTTTAGTCGACCGTTCCGGCCCCGTTCCCGTTCCAACCCCCCCTCCTCCTCCCCGTTTTCGTCCCGTTCCGGACCCTCCTGTTCCCGTTCTGGGTAACTATGGCAGTGGCATGTGTAGTGCAACTCTGTCTCAAGCTCCAGGTCACATAGGAGGCATGTCCTAGCCTCTGCTGGTACTCTGCTGTATCTCCCAGTCTCGATCCGCAGCTGGTGTGAAGATGTGCGTATCTGGCCAATAGCACACCGTATCCCATGAGACAAGTGGGTGTCCATGTATCTAGGTCTCGTCACAAAACCGTCCTCTGTAAGCTGGAGAAGATGCTCTCTGTAGAAAGCCATCTTCGTGCCCAGCTCGTGTGCTGGCTATATCCATGTCCTCCTGATGTCTAGCTGAGTCAGGTCCTGACGGATGAGCATGGTGATCTCGGACTGTGTGAGAGTCAGAGAGGGTGCATCCAATGAGTACTGGAAGGGGGCCAGTGTGTCTACGTTGAACCCATGCGCCTGAAACTATGATGTCATCTCCCCATACCAGCATGCTGTATCTCCCTACGTGGCTAACTATCGAGAGGACTCAAGTGCAAGGCGGGCATATCTATTTCTAGAAAGTTCCCAAATGCGGTGTATAAAGGAGACAGATCTGGTGAGCGCCTCAACCACTAGCGGGGGGGCAGCAGGCTCTGCTCGTATAATGGCACGTGGTACTGAAGCCTTGGCTCTAAGGAGCCGTGAGATCATAGAGACTAGTGGCTTCTCCATGTCCCCCATCCATCAGTGCGACCTGTCCTCCCATGATGGTCCAATGAAGGTCCCCAAATCTCAGCTCCATAGAGCAATGCAGAAGCCACCAGGGTGTCAAAGAGCTAGAGCTTCGTCCGAGGCTCCTGAAACTCAACATATGAACACATCCTCTCCAACCTACCCGATGCTGCATGGGCTCTGGTCAATCTAGTCTCTGCTGCTCTTCTCAATGAAAATGCTGGTCCACTAAAAACCACTCCAAGGTAGGTCAAGGTAGGTGTAAGCATCTGTATACTCCACTGTCTCCTGGCCGTATGTGAATGCGGGCACCGACCTCCTGATCCACTGTGGGGTCGTATTAAATACCATGACCTTGGTTTTACCAAGGTTGATAGACAAGCCACTTTCATGGGCAAAGCTATGCAAAGCATCCAAGTGACGTTGCATTCCCTCTGGAGAGTCGGAGATCAACATAATTTCATCAGCATATAACAATAGTGGGATCCATGTTCCTGCCAGTTGTGCACCTCTATCACCATCTCTCTCAATGTAGTCAGAAACCTCATCCACATACATACCAAACAGAGTAGGAGAGAGCAGGCAACCCTGCTTCACCCCAATAGTGGAAAGAACCGTTGTAGATAGGCCCTCTGAGGTGGGATCCATGTTCCTGCCAGTTGTGCACCTCTATCACCATCTCTCTCAATGTAGTCAGAAACCTCATCCACATACATACCAAACAGAGTAGGAGAGAGCAGGCAACCCTGCTTCACCCCAATAGTGGAAAGAACCGTTGTAGATAGGCCCTCTGAGGTGCGTACATGCCCCACTACTGACCTGTACAGTGCCATGACCCCCCAAATGAGCTTTGTGGGTACTCCCATCTCCTGTAATCTGCGCATCAATCTAGCTCTGGGTACGGTGTCAAATGCTTTGCGGAAGTCCACAAAGCTGCAATACATTCGTCTCCCATGTGATCTGCCCTCCTCAATGATGGCTCTGAGTGTCAAGATATGGTCAAGAGTAGAAAAACCTCTCCTGGATCCTGCCTGCCCGGCTGCGCGTATCCCTTCCTTCTCTACCCATCTACTCAACTGTTGCTCAAGAATGGATGCGTACAACCGTGCCAATGTGTGTCCGATCATGATAGTGCGATAATTCCCAGGCTCCATAGGGTCTCCTGACTTGAAGATAGGTACAATAGTAGATAGGCTCCAAGTATCAGGCAAGCCCTCACACATGGCACGGTTAAACATAACTGCTAGGAGCTCTGCTAGTAGATCTCTGGCAAATGAAGTGCTCAGCCACTAAGCCATCATGATCATATGCTCTCCCAGTCCTCATCCTGTCAATGGCCTTCCTCACCATCTCAACGGTGAAAAAAGCAGACGATGGGGGCATGGATCGGGAGGATAGGGAAGGGGCGGCTGTCCAGGAACTGTGTACAGAGATGACGTGTACTGGCCCCAAGCCTCTGTGGAGGTAATGGTAGGGGGAGGGGAATGCTCATGAAAGAGCCGCCATGCCTCACGTGAGTCCTGACTCAAGAATAGCTGGTATAGATCCTGCTCTAGGCGAGCCAAAAATGCCCTCTTCTTCCGCCGCACTAGGCGTCGGAAGTCAATCTGTGATGACTGTCTGTGAGTGATGTCCCCCAAAAGCACCTCTCCTTGAAGTCTAGCTCTGGTCTCTTGGCATTCCTCGTCATACCAACTGTTCTGGGGCATGCTCCCAGAACGACGTCTCTGCTCAAGCTGTGTGTGTGGGTATGCCTCTGCTGCTGCATCATGTAACGTCTGCGTCAATATAGTAGTAAGCTCCTCCAAAGGTCGCCCTGGCTCTTCTATACACAAGCCTCTGTAGATCCCATCTATGTATACAGAGTCCGCCTCCCGCGTGAAGGTGTAGCGAGTAGGAGCTGCTGCTTGTGGCTTGTGTGCTACACTAAACTCGAAAGAGATGGTCAACGACACAAGAGCATGGTCCACTGCCACACCAATAGGTCTGGGTCCAACTGTGAGGTCCTGGATACTAGAGATGAGACTCGGCTATGCCATGACATAATCCACTGTGCTAGCTCCATGTCTGTGTGGAAAGCATGTAAAACCCCCCGCAGCGGGAAATCTCTATAGGCCATTCAAGATGACCAATCCATGTGCAGTCCCCATGTCTATCAAGTGTCGTCCATACTCAGTATTCTCCCCATCTTGTGATAGTTTGGATAGGCATGTCTCTGCCACATCTAACTCTCTCGGCATCTCTTTTGAAGTATCATAAAAAACTGTCGGATGATGAGCAATCCTAGCATTGAAATCCCCTAGAATGATGATGTCACCATCTCTAGAGAACTCCCAGATGTCATCATCCAAAATAGAAAAGGGTGACTGTCCTCTGGGTGGTGCATACACTGACGTACTCGGGGGAAAGTAGCAAATAGCAATGTAAAGATATCTGCCTGTCTCTGCTCTCAATCTCGCCCACATGTACCTAGCTTGCTCATCCCTGCGAGCTATGTGTAGCTGCAACTCCTCCTTGAATAACAATGCCACTCCATTTAAGCCCCGCCCTCTGTGCTCTGATCGTGTCTCCTGTCTACATGCGGTCTCCCATCTCTATCCACTAATGTGAGGCATAGACTGCCCAGGGGCCTGATGTGTCTCAGAGTAGAGGATGATATCTCTCCCATTAAAACTTTCCTCAAAAGCACCCACATCTAGAAGCATAGATCCATTACAATTCCAGGTAGCAACTTTGAGTGTGGTCCCATAGGTCTCACACCATCATGTGGAGCGTGGCTCCAATATCACCACTCTTCCATCTCGGTAAAAAGCAATCTTACTTTTTTCCCTTGCCGCTCTAATCTCTGGCATTACCTCCTGCATATGAGCTATCTGTGATAGGGTAAGGTCATCCCCGAGGAAGATGCCCGTTTTCTTAAGAGTTTGTCTCTTCTTCAAAAAGTCCTTCGCTTCCATAGAGAGAAAACGAAGAATGAGTGCTCTTTCTTTCGAGGTTTCCCCCTTGCTCCCATTTTTCTTGTTGCCCACTCTCCAAGCTCGAGTGCATCAGCTCATGAATCCCCATCAAAGCCATGAGTTCTTTTACCTCTTCGTCCACATTATCTTGGTCTTTAAGGCCGCAAATTCTCACGTGTAGAGAGCCCACACGCCTTCTTTGCTCCTCTTCTAGTGTCAAGTTAATTATGGTGGGTGTGGATGTAGTTGTTTCCTTGCTTTTCCCCTTCTTGGCAACCTCAATCCATTTCTCGGCCTCATCTGCCTTTTGTTGAGTCTTTGTGATAACGTCCACCCAAGAGGTCGTCATTTCTTTGTGTTGCTCTTCCCCCTCTTTGATGGCTCACACTTGTTCTTTGATCGTGTTGAGCTCTTCTATGACTAAAGGTTGCAATTCTCCTTCTTCAAGCGTGTTTCGTGAGTGTGCCTCGGCGAGCTCCTTCTTGAGTGATGCAATCTCTCCGTCTTGGGCCGTCATCCGATCTCCCATTGCCGCGATCTTGCTTTCTTGGGCCGAAACGCGATCCTCGAGCATTCTTATTGTCCCTAAAAGTTGGCGGTTGATATTATTTATGGTTTCAACCATTTCTTCTTTGCATTTTGAAATTGCGTCTTCTAAGGGGTCGGCCTTATCACTTTGCCTCCTCATGCTTGATCGGTGTCAGAAACGAGAAAAAATTAGCCTACACGCACACGAGAGAGAGAGAGACAATAGTAACCTTTACAATTTGCTAAATCAGCCCTTTAAATAGAGATGTATGTGTGTGGGTGTGTTTACATAGAGTCTAAGTGTCAAGTTTGTGCACTTTCTTTTTCTGTCTAAGCCTCTAATGGGCTGTTTTGGATAAGCGGCCAGTTCCTCCTCTACGTGTGTGGTCACCTGGTACCCATCATGCTTGAACTCCCCTTCACTAGGATCGCTTGGTACTTGCCATACTTGAAATGCAACCTCCCATGCAAGGACTCTAGTTGCTTTGCATGAACTGCCACCTACCATGCATGGACTCCAGTTGACTTGCATGGACTGCTATCTGCCATGCATGGACTCCAATTGACTTGCATGGACTGCTACCTACCTTGCATGGACGGCTAATTGCCATGCATAAACTCCAGTTAACTTGCATGACCCATCCGAGTGTCCACCTGCCATGCATGCGCTGCCAGATGCTAGGTGCCCAGACTCCAGTGATCTTGCTCCTTTCTCTACATCCTTTGCTAGGCTATCGGTCGCCCTGCATGCTCTGCCAGCTTCTCATCTCCTGGGCACCCTACACAGGTCAAGCACCTGAAGCTTCACAAGCAACAGATTTTCCTACAGCTCTCCTGAAGCTTCACAAGCAACAGATTCTCCTACAGCTCTCCTGCAGCTTCTCAAATGGTTTTTGTAAAATCAACAAGCATATCAGTGCACTCAACACTTGCAGATACCCAGCCAAATATCTGCCCTATCCATGGCTATGGGCCAAAACGGTAATAGCCCTGCAGTGGCCAAAATTGGTGACAGATTTCCCCTTCTCTCAAGGTTTGCTTGCTAGCAAGTTTCCCTATGAGCATTGAGTATGTTCCTAATCTTCAGAAATGTAGTTGTTGATGCATTAAGCTGGGTGCTGCAAGCCCTTGATATGATTCTTTCCCCTATGATTGTAGGCATCCCTGCTTGTTTCAAAGATGAGCATTTGAAAGACGGGGACTTTGGAGAGGCCTTTCGAGCTTGAAGATCGTTGACATCTAAAATGAGCTTGTTTACAACTTACACATTAGTAAAGAGGCTAGTCTACTACGCAGATCGTAATCAGGTTCCACACAATCTTCAGTTAAGAAAAATATTTGGTTCAAAAACATCATGAAGTTCCATATGCTGCTCATCCAGGCAGCATCAAGAGGTACAAATTATTTTCTTCAACATGTCTGTGGCCCCAAATGCAGTTGGATGTGATTAAGCTTTCTATTGTTGCAAGGCCTATTCCTACTAAACGATGGGAAAGGATCAATATGGACTTTATTGTCAGTTTTCCAACCTCTTCGAAGGGCAATACTCACAATTTGGCAATTGTTAATTGGTTCTCTCAAGTGGCACATTTTATTCCTTGCAAAAATGCAGCGTCGGCAATAGATGTTGCTTCATTATTTATGCAGCATACTTTTTAAATAAATGGCTTGCAGAAGTCAATTGTTTCTAATCAGGATCCAAAGTTTACTGAACATTTTTTAGCACAAATCCCTGCTTTAGGGCATATTATCTGCAGACAGATGAACAGATCGAACAAGTTACTCAGATTTTGGAAGAAATGTTGTGACATTACATTCACTCTCGATTTTCTTCTTGGGATTATTTGCGAATTTTCTTATAACAATTCTTTCCACTCAGCAATTGGAATGACACCTTTCCAAGCAGCTTTTGGTCACACTATGATTATTTGATTCTACAGCATTAAGTTGCTTTGGCTGATCAGTTGGTACAAGGGATGCAAGCAGCAAAATATACTTTTGCAGATTAGAGATAACTTGGTTCATGTGCAGCAGAAATATCAGAAGCAAGCTTATAAATATCGACGACATGCACTCTTCGAAGAAGGTGAATTGGTATTGTTATGTGTGGCCTCACATCGTTACATGACCGTGAACTCTGTGTTCCCAAAGCTTCGGCCATGAAATTATGGTCCCTTCATGATTATTAAGAAGAATTCCTCAATTAGCTATAAGCTTTGAGTGATCTCCTTTATCCTACATTTCATGTTTCTTGACTCAAAAGATATGTTCAAGGAGATTCCATCATTCCAGAAATTTCATAATATGTTCAAAAGATTGAAGACTGGCATGTTGTTTTGTTTCATGAATGGACTTTAGATGTATGTCAAAAACAGACTTGAAGAAGATTATCACAGAACTTGATGAATACAATTTGACTTGCAAACAGATAAAATGCAGCAATCTCCGAGAATTCTTTGACGAATGTTCGTTTATCATTTAACCCTTGGCTTTTTTTTTTTTTTGGGAGGAATGTCATGACTGTGAGTCATGACTAGATTTCATTAGCATCAGTTCCAGATTATGCTTTTTAGACTATTTGTTGCAGATTCATCATCCATTGGTGGAGCTTTATATCTATGGGCATGACTATTGAGTGTTTCTACAAGCTGGGACATAACTTTTCATTTGTGTCTCTACGCCTCCTATAGTAAGGAGCTCTTGTAACACATTGTTCAAACATTCAGTCTTCAGTTTACTTTCCTGTTTCTATGTCCGAGTCTTACAGTCCTCATCATGTACACTAACACTGAATTCTAGGATTAGTACACATGATCCTCGTGCTTAGGCATGCTTCACTGGAGAAGCCAGATGCGTATCACAATGTACTGACAAAAAGATAGATTAATTGAGTCCATTACATGTGACCTAGGTATAATGTTCAGACCATAAAATAAAGGGCATACTTTTGGGCAGATACCTTCATCCGAATATTGAAATCGAAGATGTCCAGGTCTCACCACACGGGGTAGCCTCTCTTCCTCAGCATCACCATCGTCCTCATGTTTGGCTTGTTCTGTACCAGTTTTGCCAACTTCAACAGGATCATCACCTTCTCCACTTGTCTGTAAGTCAGACGGCAAGTTCAAAGTTGAAGCAGAAAAACTAAGAATCAGAATCCCAGCACTCAACATTGTAAGAAGTGAATACAATTTTTGTTTGCAATTTGGCCTTCTCCTGTTTCCAACGGCGTTTTGCCTTCTTTCGTGTTGAGCTTCTGCTACACTTCTGCAACAAACAGTACAAAAGCGACTAAGACAATCCTCGAAAAACTTAAATTCACAACTCTAACGTGTTCTTCAGAACTATAGCAACAAGCATACTTTCACAATTTCATTCTCCGAGTGAAGTCCAGGTGTCTTCTCTTTATGCTTCACCTCTTCATCAGGAGAACTGTGTAACAGAACAGATTATCACGCTTACCCAGGTATAAAGGTAACTAAAAACTTATGAAAAGTTTGAGAACTGCTATTCTGTAAAGAAAGAGCAACCAAGGAAAAACATCTTTAACATTAGGGACATCTACTCCTAAACATGTTTAAAAGTCGCAAACACAGAAAAGAGCAAAAACTACATAGTTACAGAAAATTACTGGAAAAACACTTGTCTCTTAATCTGTAGACCTCATATCATTTAGACAGGATTCAGGACATAGGTTGATCATGCCATCTTTCTCAAGCAAGCTTACAAACAAAAATCACCTAGGCAATACCTCATAGAGAGAGACATTCTCTCCTTGTTCCCAAAATCCATCATCTGCTTTTCCTCGGTGCAACTTTTGACTGGATTATCACCTTTATTTGAGATGGCCTTATACTTCTTTTCCTCCTTGATCCTAGCTGCCTTAGAGCAGTCAGTGATTTGTGCTTCCCTGCTGAGTTGACATTCTTGTCTTTCAGCAGTCCCCTGCAGATTCTCACTCTCAACCTGCTGATCTTCAAGCATTTGTTTTTTGACATTCTTTCCTTTCTCTTTCTTATTCATGACACCTCCAACGTAAGGAACTACTTCAAGTCCGTGCTCTCCAACCCTTAAACAAGACAAGTATTCATAAAATTGTAGCACAAACACCTTCGAAATTGCAAATTGAAAGATAAGAGGAAAAGCTTTAAAATCAAAAGAAAGAAAGGAGAAAGCAATCTCAAAAAAGAAAAATCAGACGATCATGTTTGAAGCTATATCAACTAGAATTCATTGTTGATCATTTAGTACCAGCAGCAATCTTTGCAATGGGCATAAGTGCTCACCTAGGATACACATCCATCCTAGATGCATGAAACAACACAATCCAAACAAGAACAACAAACATCAAGCTGACTCCAAATCATACAGCCCATACAAGCTAACTCCCAAGCCAAAAAAGCAGCAGCACACATTCCCTATAACTAAGTTCTACCAATACCAGTGTGCCGGCAGAGCTGCCTTGAGTCCCAGTGTGAGATCCATAATTGAGCCCATGAATCCTATTTATAGGGCTTGCGAAAGATCTTTCATTTCTACGTGAAATTTCTTGTTCTAAAAGTAGCAGCAAGCTGTTGTGCAAATTCAAAGCTCGCTATCATACTTTTACCCTTGTGTCTCTATGATGCAAACACACACGTCACCACTTTCTTTTGCTAGTCCTTTCAAGGAGGCAAGCTCTATATCAATTTGCTAAAGTATTTTCAGCCTCTGAAAATTCTCTTATTTCTCCCTTTGAACTTGATCTGCATCTCTAAGCTGACTTTTTCGCAATCACTACAAGCTTACATTATTTGGTTCGCACCATTGTGTGACAATTATGGAGAAAAAATGTGGCACTTGCAAGCACATCAAAGAAACAGTCGATTACAAATCTGACATTCTTGCAGTGCATATGGGTATATGGTGGATTACTTCCATCATTATACGGCCATACCCTCTCTAACCTCTTTTGCCTCAAATGATCATCTTGTTCCAGAGCATACTGTCACGTTGTGGTTTCACATGTCAAACTATACTGCAACATTAGTGTAATTAACATCACCTCAGCCAGCACCCTAAACCATTAAAAACATCATTTGTGAAACCCCAAGAGAAAGCTATCAAGATAATTTTATGAAGTTGGAAAATTCAAGAGAGAAGGAAAATATGCTCTTGCTGTGATATCAAATAAGGCTATATAGTCAAGGGGTTCAAGTAAAGGAGCATGCGTACCATTCCACTTCTGCCCGTTTTCTCTTCTTTTCTCTTGATTTTGCTTTGCTTTCATTCAGGCCATTATCGGTCACATTCGTTTCCAGATATGTGCAGGAGCTGTCTGTAGGCTTCCCTTTATAGCAGGTAGCACTTGACGGAATACGCTTCCTGTTCATGCTGACATAAGACGGGCTTTAGTCCCTTCGGATCAAAAAGTCACATCATTGGTCGAACACCTCTCTTAACACATCTGCAATCCCCCTTTGGATGCAGAATTAAAGGATTTGTATAAAGAGTTCCTATTGGAAAAACGCATCTTATGAAGCATGCAAATCGTCAACAATAATCCCTTTTGCTGTATGCACATGGAGAAACCTTCATGTGCTCACACTGAAAAATCATGCATGCAAGCATTAATTCACAAGGGATTTCTATGTGCTTCCATTAACTCAGCATCTACCAATGAATGTATATCCACTGATAATGCATAGTATGAAACAAACTAGTCACCAAAGAGAAAGAATACTTTCCCCCACACTTCATTCTTAGCCCAAGGGTATAAGATTTCAATGTAGCCCCTCCACTTGTCCTTAAGAAAGGTTCACTTGCAATACAGCATGGTGAGGTGCAAAGGTCTGTGTGGGCTCTCAGTATTGAGGATGTGCAGATCCAGGAGGCTCCTGCCAACTAGACCAGTTGTCTTTAAGCCTGAATTCAAAAAAATTAATACCCTCTTGTGGTGATTGGGTAAATCTGTCACTGTGAGGTGTATCTTGGTGTCTATTTATTTTCATTTTGTAGATTTAATTTACTTTATTTCCTTTCTTTTTCCCTTCTTGATATGGGCAAGTGGACAAGGCCTTGAGGCCCTAGGACAATGCATAGGCAGTGTGACATGGGCCAGGGCCAATTAGCCAGGAACATTGTGTTTGAGCCGATTGGCATTGCAAGAATCAAAGATGAACATGCAGGGACCACTCCTTGTAAAAGCAAAAAAACTCCCATGCTACCTTTTCTCTAGTCTATAATTTGTATTCACTGTTAAAACATGTGAGCCAATATTCTTTACGCGAAGACCACTACCCTCCAGAAAGCCTTCCTTAGCCGCATTTAAAAAACATTCAAACTTCATTCTACGCGTCCAAAGCCAAATGTCCTCGAAATTCCACCACTTTTTAGAAACATAGATTAAGACCATTGAATTGTTCCCCATATCCAGTGAAATCACTTAGATAAGATCATATTGATGTGCGGAAAAGCAAACCCAAAAATATCTTAACCTGACGCAAAAGCGGACATTCGAACCAAGAATATGCTGAGAGATTGGACTTACAAATAATATCATGGAAACCTCCCCCAACAACTCTCACAAGCCCTCCAACTGCATTTTCTCTCAAGGTTGTCCATTTAAAAAGATGGTCGCAAAAAAAAAAGGTAGTAGACAGTTACACAGCAAGATACAAAAATGAGCTTTAGCGTCACGAAACATGAAGTGAAAACCTCGAAAGCGTGAGCTTTATAATTTTTTAGAAAAAAAATGCAAAATATACAGCCAGCCATAATAAAAGGCAGCTTAAATGTTCCAAACTCAGCAATACTGGTAATCCATCCTGAGCACTCACCACTTAAGGAAGTGCCACTGACGGGTAACATCCAAAATAGGAAATTGATTAAAATGGAGAAAACAGGAGACGCAAGTTTAAGGGAAATAATATTGAACCATGTAACATGAAACTGACATTTCAGATGCAAAAATGTGTTTCTCTGTGTGTATAAATGTTAGAGAGTGAAAGCACGAGATGAAGCATTGGTGAAACTCTGGGAAGCATTGGTGACACTGTGACAATACAAGAATGAGCCAGGCCTTAGAGAGAGAGAGAGATTGTATTATCATCCTCAACGGTCAAAATATGCCCTATAAGACCAAATGAAAAATGTCACATGCTCTACAATGAGCTGATCAATGACTCTCGATGCTTGAGGACAGTGGATATAAGGGTGGCAATTGAAAGTCCACGAAGGGGCTGGGAGAGAAAGGTATGTAGGGAGTGGTCCAGGGTGAAAATATGAGGAAGCTCGAATGAGATCAAAAGCCGAGCACCCAAGGTATCATGATACACCATATGAACGTCTCAAAGAGTCAATGTAGCCTCTGAGACCGCCACATTGAGGCCAAAACAGCACCCACAATGAAAACGTATCTTTCAAAGAGAGAGAGAGAGAGAGAGAGAGAGAATCCTTGCCTCTCCACTTTTTCCCGATTTCTCATCCTTCTAACACCCTCCTTGAGCAAATCCTTAGAAATATCCTTTTCTTCTTCCTGTTCGCTTTCATAACCTCCTGTTTCCCTTTCAAACTCCTCAATAGCAGGTGCTTTAACACCAAGGGGAGCAATCTTTTCAATGGTGTCAAAACTGGAGCTGTATGCAAGTTTGCCTTGTTCATGCGCTGCACCAAATGGAGCTCCTTTCCTGTTGATACTGATTTGAACTTCCTCTTAGGTCAAGTTGCAAAAACAAAAAACCGTAAAACTTCCTGCTAAGCTGCAAATGATATAAATGACTGCATTTGTGCCTGCCTAGCAAGAAACAATTCCCACATGTGCACTGCATTCGCAAAACCCAGAAGGAATAGCCCTTCCACCACAAGCTACTGAATGCACAGTGGAAAAAAAAATAGCCACAATTGTCTGTGGACTTAAAACGCACCTGACAATATCTCTGTCCTTCAGTAACTCGACCGGTTGAGAAGGGGGCAATGTGAAATTTTCCATCTGGTTGCCGAACGAAATCAGCAAGCTGTTAATTCCATAACTTAATAACTGAAATGAATCAATATCATAGGATCCAGTAGATGATTCTCTATATAAAAAAATTTAATGTCACCAAAATAAATGAGCTTGAATGCACTAATGAATGTGGACATATCTGCACACACATATATAAAGCATGCCAAAAGCTCCACTGCAAAGAGCACATAGATTAAAGAGAGATTAATCTGCCAGCCGGGTTGGTTTGTGTGTGTGTGTGTGTGTGTTGGGCAAGGTGGGGGGGGGGGGGGGGGGGGGGGGGGGGGGGGGGGGGGTGGTTTAAAAAGAGCAAGAAACATCATAGAATGTCCTATAAGAGAAATTGAAGTACAAATTCGACACTAGATGTACTAGTCATATCATAAAACACAAAATGAGATACAATCCGAAAGAACGTAGAAGTTGTCTGGGCTGTAAGGTGGAGACCTAGGCCCCAAGCATCCTACCACCGACATGACATTGATGTAAAAAGTATATGCAAAAAGAAGCCTACCCGTATCTCCGAGATCTAGCGGAGTGTACACTGTAAGACGATAACCATCATTGGTGCCGACTTCACTACCCTCAGCGCAGTTGCTACAATGACTTCAGTTTTGTCTCTATTGTCTAAAATTCACATATATGCTGACCCTTGACGAAGTTGTAACTTGTCTTGACTATAGTGACATCATTCAGCACTTTGATAAGTAAGCGCATATAGACTGCACAGTGCAGGCAACAACTGTCACGATTGTGACTATGTTGCAGTATTACATCTCTTCCTAGTTGCAGATACGCGAAGTGCCATGCCAAGGAGGACCCCTGCGCTTGGATGGTCACACCCCTTCGCCCAAAGGACGTGTCTCTTCTACAAAAGCCACACTCCTTCGACGACTGGTCACACCCCTTCGCTCTACGGGTGCGACTCTTCGCCCAATGGTTGCAGCTCTTCGCCGAAAGGATGTGTCTTTACGTCTAAAGTCATGTCTCTTCACCAAGAGACGTGTCTTTTCATTTATATCTCTTCGTCTCCTATATAAGGAGCCTATTGTACTCAGTTTTCAACAAGTCAATCAATCAAACACAGAGTCTTGTTCTAAGTTCAGTTTCAGTTTCTTAAGTCTTAATCATGGGTTTAAGTACTTAATTAAGGATTAGCGACTAGAATCCTTACAACAACCCCCACGTGAGGCTAGAGTCCCTTTAGTTTTTAGGCCTCTAGGGATTTTAATCTTAGGCCTCTAGAGGATCAACTTTCAAGGGATAACTAACATTTTGTAGTGTATAACTGAAAAAAATGTATTTTATCCCCGATTCCCATTTGGCCCCTTTGGCTATTGTCGTTTTGTTCCCACATTCTATGTCTCTCTCTCTAGTGTAGCGTCAGCATCTCTGCCACATTCCCACTCGATGACTTGTCGTCTCAAAAGCAATCTTGGTTTTATTCAGTCTATACATACCTCCATAAGGTCAAAAAAATGTGACCTAAGAGAGGGAAAAGACACTCGCACAAAACACAAAGTTAAGACAAACAAAAGGGAAAGCTATCTTTATACAAAAATTAAGAGATCTTTTCAATACAGCATTTTGTAAATCGTACAAACCAAGAGGGGAAAAGACACTTGCACAAAACACAAAGTGACACACAAAAAACAAAATAATCAGCTATCCTTATCCAAAAATAATTAGCTATCCTTATGGGACACCAAATCTGAAGACAAAATATGAAGATAAAGTATTAGAGGAATCTCAGAAAGAAGCCAAAGAAGAAGAAGCCGATCATGAGATAGATCAGTGTCACGTGACACATCCAACCCTATGTGTCCGTGGACAAGCTACAGCATGACCAGGGTTCAGTTTAGTCAAGTCAGTCTAGAATAGGAAGTGATCTGGCACTTTGTGAGTCTGTTCGCAGACTGTGCATGTCCAGACACTTAGATTAGATGCATATCCTCTGGTTGCACACAGCATGATCATCAACGTTACCATCAGAATCCATCAGGGGAATTTCCAGTGCATTAAACCTACTTTCCCTATTTTTGACATTTTTCACTTATTTATTAAGTGACTTTTGTTGGGAACTAGGTAGGGCAATTTAACTAAGATAATATATAAGCAACCTAGCGCTAGCACTTTCTGGCCAAAGAGGCAGCAGGAGCACAAGCTTAACAGGCAACTTCTCAACAGAACCCCCAAGAGACCTAGCGTTTTTGCGTCACAGCAAAAGGCTGGCGTTTTTGGGCCAGATCAGCAAGCGTTTTTGCACTGGCAACAACTTGGCGACAGCAAGAAGCAGAAGACTCCTAGCGTTAGCAAATTGCACAACGACAGCAGATCATCCCTAGCGTTAGCAGATTTCCACCGCAAGTCAGATTTTCAGCCCTAGCGTTTTTGCATCTGCCAGGCATTTCAGCGTTTTGCAGATCTACCGCGACGGAATCAACACAAGCACCAGTGTTTTCAGTTTTCAGCACTTATACATCGCAGAACAACCCCCGAACCTCACAGATCTCACCTTCTCGCAGCAAATCCTCGCCGCACGCCCAGATTCCGCAAGGTTTACAGATTCAGCCCGGAAAACACACATTTCAGCATCTGCGTTTTCAGCACGTCGTCATCACATCGTCACCATCGACACCGTCACCGACATAAGAGTTAGAATACAGCAGATAGGAGATCCGCAGATTTCAACCATTAGCATTTTCAGATTTCAGCCCGTCTCGCCGTCGTCGACATCGTCGGCAAGTCCAAAGCATTGTAGAGATTTGTGCAATCAATAGTAGACCGCTCTCGCCATAGAGAGTGGGGCCTTCGGAGGAGGGTTTGACAACTTTCCGGTGTCGTATTCTTTTCTCTCTATCTCTCAGTCTCAGCACCTTCACGCACAATGTCCATTCACTTGGTTTGTGTCCATTGCACTCTCTCACTAAAGGAACGGAAGGCTCTCCCTTTCGTAAGTAAAAGGAACCCTTGAGCACGGTTCGAAGCACTCATCTTGAGCAAAGTTCAACATTCATTCCTGTAAGGTGCAGCGGAATGAATGTTTGAACTTTGCTCAAGATGAGTACTCCATAATGTGCTCAATGTTCCTTTTTGTTCTTATGGAAGGGAGAGCCTTCCGTTCTTAATGAGAGAGTGCAATGATCACAACAAAGTGAATGGACACTGTGCGTGCAAGTGTATGAGATTGAGAGATAGAGAGAGAAGAGAATACGACACCAGAGACGTTGTAAAACCCTCCTCCGCTCTAAAGTCAATGCACATTCTCCAAGATCCATCTTTCTTTAGAACCGACAGCACTGGCAAACAATAAGGTGATGTAGTGGGCAAAACAAGACCCTTCTATAGAAGCTCTTTCATTGGGTTCATATTTTTCCTCTTTCTCCTCGGATGACCTTGCATCAGGTTCCCTTAGTTCGTCGGAATCGTCGAATGTGCTATTATCTAATTCTCGTCCTGTTCCGGAATCCTGTGATAATCTGTCATCCGGCTCCTCTGATCCATTCTCTTTATTGGAAGACTCTGACCTTGATGAGGTGGATATTGTCATGTCCATAGGATGAGTCACTGAGCCAGCATGCATCCCAGTTGCTTAGCATATCCCAAATAGAGTCAGACTTCTGTTACAGACAATGCTCTCGAATCTCTTTTGGCAAACCATAGCAAAACCGCTCAATCTGGTCCCTCAAAGTAATCTTTCGAAACGAAGACACTGGCAAATAAGTATCCCAAAACCTCTGGCAATAGTCATCCAATGTGCCTTTCTTAGTCATTCTCAAATGATGCCAAGTTGTGGTGACATCTCTTTCATATTCGCCTAATATCCAAGTTGACGTGAAAATTCTCTTAAATTTTACCCACGTCGCAGGTGTTTCTCTACGTAACAACGGAGTAGACCACCATGACTGTTTGCACCTTGGAGTGTTCCGTGAACCAACTCCCGAGAAGATAACATCAAATTGTTGTATAAACTCAAGGGTTCGAACGGTGCCCTAGTAGCGTGAAAACGTCTCAAACCTGACGGCTTGACCCCCTTCCTTGAACTCCTTGGTCTTCTTGCTCATCTGCTCACTCTCAGAAGAGGACCAGCTCTCCTCCTCCGAGCTGCTAGATGGCCTTCCTTGCCTTCCAGACTTTTGCAAAAATCTACTTTTCTTGCTCTTCTTGCTTTTTCTCCACTTCTTTCGCCTTTCCTTATCCTCTCTGGAACTAGAGGACGGCGAATTGTCGAAACTCTTTGAAGATGAAGAAAATCTAAGTCATCCTCAAAACGAGCACACTTCTTGAATCTGCCTGCCACCTCGAAACTCGATTTCCGACCCAAATAACCAAGGAAAACCACCGATTTCCTTTTCTTTCGAGAGTGCTTTATGCCTTCCAGTATCTGGTTCATCTTCTTTTCAAGAGATTTGTTTAACTCTTTCTGCGAGTACAGCTTCCGCTTTTCTGCACTCATCTGTCCTTTCAGATTTCTTCCCGACTGGAGAGGCCTCATGCCATCCCGAGCGAATCTCATCCATCGGGTAAATGTTGTGTTTCTCGAATCTCAGGTCTCTGAAGTACTTCATCAGTCACGAGGTTGTGGCAACCACTAACCTTAGTTGTTGGTTTCTTTCCCTTGATTTTTATTTGATTTTTGGGACCCTCTTGTTGAAGTCACAAATGGCCGGACATTGTGTGGCCAGTGTGAAACGGCCGATAGCCGAGAGTTTCACCCGCAATCGGAAAGGGCAAGTCGCCACAAGATGGTCGCGCCAGTCGACACTGAAATTCGAGCAATAAAAGGTTGGGCTAGGCTCAGTTCAAAGTCATTTAGGCCCCACGGGACACTAGTTGGTGGACACTAGGAAATTAACTCAAAACGGGCAAACTTGACACATGGCAATAGGAGAGTAACCCGCAGGCCACACACTCTCCAGAAGCCTCATCCATGAGGTGGCACCCATTTAGTGAGGGCTGAATTCTGGAGTTCATAAGTGACTACAGTGTGTGTGTGTGTGAGTAGTGGGTGCATCATATGAGCCCGATGAAGAGATATATGAGCAAAGAAGAGTAGAGTTAAAAGTGGATAAGGAGGCCATAGTTTCCTTCCATGTTGTGGAAAGAGTAAAATAAAGCGTGTCCAATTAGCATAAACAAACCCAGAGATTCCTATATAATTTTAGATGGGCAAAAATTATAGATATTTCTCTATAAGCATAATTCACTGTAAAACTTCTCCACTAAGACAGGACTTCAATAGTTTTGGGAGATTATATTGCATTTCCCACTACATGCAAGCATGCTAGTAAAGAGTGGTGGTGGAGAGCAAGAGGGTTAGTAGCCGCTCTCATCTTGTGTGTGTATGAGAGTAGAAAACAGTTCCCACACCATAGCCATGAACCTAGGAGGGTTGGATGGTGGCCACACAAACCTAGGAAGTGAGAGCAAACGATGGGTAAGGAGTGGTGGAAAAAGGAATAGAAGTTTTGGCCACTCAAAATGGACGGCCACCCCTGTCTATACCTTTTGTTGATTTGAATGTTCCGCATGGTCAAGGATATATGACTGGGCAACTAGAAGAGGATGCGTTCAAGACACAATTGGTTGTTGTTGTGAATGTGTTTTATAGGTTTATGGAATTTCTGCAAGGGCCACCAGTGTCACAGCAGACAAGGCAAGTGTCTCATGAAGTAGAGCCTGTTGAGGCTCAAGCCCAGGTCCCTTGTTTGTCCCAATAGGACAAGGAGCACTCACATGTTGCGAAGTCAGTTGGGACTTCAAGACAACTTCCTTCTGTCCACGAACAGCTTTCCAGGCTATGCAACAGGTTTTTCCACCACCCACAGTATATCCTGGGTATTTGGAGGTGGTGGCACGAGAGTTGAAAGACTATTAGTTCTCTTCACAAAGGGCTTGAGAAATGAGACTAAAAAAAAGGAGGATCTGTGTTTCAAAGCATGGCTGGTTATGCACCTAGAAACCAGCAATATATGCCGATAACAGTCTTTGGGGGTATGCAAAGCATGATGCCAAACCCCATGTATGGTAATACTGGCATGCAACAAGGGTTTCAATGCAACCAGGGCCACTTTGGGGTGCCACACGGAAATTTTGGTATGGCTGGTTTTTCCAACCTGCAGGCACATATGGCACTAGTGACGCAGAATGTCAATGGTCAAGGGGCGCCGATGATCCCTATTACAGTGCCCATGTTGCAGACGCTTCCCTGTAATAATTTGGGAGCACTGGAAAAGCCAAAAGCATACAAACTTACAAAGAAGGTGGTGAAGCTGTCCAGTTTGATACTGTCCGCGGCTTTGAGGATAAGACAAAGGCTCTTACTTTCCTCTAGCAATTTAATACAGCTTATGCAGGGGGGAATTTTACAAAGGCCTCCAAGGTTAGGAAAGCTCTCACTTCCTTGAAAGGCAATGCGCTTACATGGTGGACAACATTGTTGATGCAAGGACAGGCACCCGCCACATGGGTATACTTCAAGCAAATATTTGCATCTGCATGGCTATCAAATGAATTTGAAGCCGATGTCACGATGGATTGGCACCAACTCATTGCGGCTACTTGCAAGAGCCTACATGAGTACAATCGGAGGTTCTGTAAACAGATTGAAAAGTATTGTTGTGGACTGCCTAAAGGGCTTCGAGACTACTATACAAAGAACAGAGTGGCTACCCTCACTCAGCTTATGGAAGTTGCCAACACTAATCATGAATGTTGAAAGGAGAAGACAATGGATTCAAGGGCAACGTGAAAGGGGCCAGCCCAAGAAATATTCAGCAAAGAAGACCAATGCAAAAGCGGCTTCTAAAGCGTCACAAGGGTCAAAAAAGAAAGGAAAAGCTCAAGACTCAACCGAGACGTCTGACGGACAGGCCAAGAAAAAGAAAAGGAAGCCTTTTGTGCGCACGTCCGTTCAAGGAGAAGAAGGCTTTAAAGGCTGAGAACAAAAGCTTTATATGTGAGCAGCTTGGCCATTTTGCTGCAGATTGTCCCCAAAGGAGGAGGCCAGCTGACGCAGAGGACAAAGAGGACAGGAAAGGCAAGAAGCCCAAACCCACGGCAGGTTTAGTGCCAGACATGGTGGGTGATATGCCAAACTTAGATGCCAGTGAGTTATGTAGAGCGTGGGTAAGGTCAGAGACCAGATAGCACTTATCTTCTTTGATCCAGGTGCTAAAGCAAACTTTATCGCACCGAAGTTGGGCATCAAAGCTGAAGAGATGGGGTACACAGCAGAGGTAGGGTTGGCATGTCCTCGCCACTTAGAGTGTGTTATGCCTATCATTAGAAAGTTGTCTACATATTCAGTCATATGTGGACACAGAGGAATTTTACATCATGCCACTAAAAGGGTGCGATGCGCTGTTGGGAATCCCATGGATGTTCCGTATACATGGAGTGCCAGATGTCTTCAACAAGAAGATAACCCTTCAACATACGGGCAAAACTCACATTCTGGATATAAAGCTCAAAGGGGAGTCTGTCCCTATTGTATCTGCTTCGGCTATCACTTCTATAATTAAGAATCATCTTTCTGCGTAATTGATTTTGCACCTGATGTTTCAGATAATTGTCAGTCAAATTTATGTGTTAGATAAAGAAAGGTCAACATTTTTGTGAGAGTTTAATGACTCTTTTTCTGACTCATTACCGTCTCGGTTGCCACAGGAAAGGCCTGAAGATCATGCGATAGATTTGGTGCTAGGTTGTAGCAAACCAAAAAGGCCTCTGTACAGGGTTAGTGCGGTTCAGCAGAAAGAGAATATGAGCCAAGTAGAGGAGCAATTAGAAAAAAGGTTGATTCAACCTAGTTCTTCACCCTTTTGCTCCCCAATGCTTCTAGTGCAAAAGAAGGATGGCTCTTGGCATGTGTATTGATTATCGTGCGTTGAATAAGAATACCATCAAGAACAGGTTTCCTATCCCAAGGATTGATAATATTCTTAACCGACTAGAGGGTGCTACAATTTTTAGCAAGATAGACCTTAAGAGTAGGTACCATCAAGTTCGCATAAGGCCAGAGGATGTACACAAAACTGCGTATAGGACGACATTTGGTCTCTATGAGTTCTAAGGGATGCCGTTTGGTCTTACAAATGCTCCTGCTACATTTAACAAGATGATGGATCAGATTTTCCACCCACATCAAAAATTTGTTGGCACATTCTTTGACAACATGATAGTCTACTCAAAGAATGAAAAGGAGCATAGGCATTACTTGACCATTGTCTTCGAAGAGCTATGTAGTCACAGGTTGCTTGTTAATCCTAGGAAAAGTGAGTTCTTCTTGGAAGATATTCACTTTCTTGGTCACATAGTGTCAAACGATGGTGTCGAATGGATCTTGCCAAGATGAAGCAATAGGACATGGTCAGATTTGAAGACTGCATGATGTCCATAGCTTCTTGGGCTTATGCTCTCACTAAAAAAGGTTTATTACGAACTTTGCCGAGATTGCTTCACCCCTACATGCTTTGCAAAAGAAAGAGGTCACTTTCAAGTGGACAAAAAAAGAGATTTCATCTTTTAATCTCTTAAAGGAATAATTGTTTTACCAGATCTTAGGAAGTCATTTGTGGTCCAATGTGATACGTGTGGCAACAGTATTGGGGCAGTGTTGATGTAAGATGGTCGGGTAGTAGCTTATGAGAGCAAAAACTTGCAAGGATCCAAAAAGACTATGCAAACCTATGAGAAAGAGCTACTGGCCATGATTCATACACTTTCTAGTTGGAAGCACTACCTGTTAGGTGTTGATTTCGTTGTCTAGACGATCATCAGACCTTGCGATACTTCTTGATGCAGCCAAAGTCATCCGAAAAGCACATGCGATAGGCAAACATTCTCTCTATGTTCCATTTCACATTCTGCATGTGGAAAGCAAGAAGAATATTGTGGCCGATGCGTTATCAAGAAAGCCACAAATTTCAGCTGTGTCGATTCCTTAACATCATGAGCTTGATGACATGAAGGAACAGTATGCTACTGATGAAAATTTTGCAAAGATCTTTGAGCAATTGTAAGATGGTTAACGCCATGAGCACTGCCTCCTCAAGGATGGTTAATGATGATGCATGGCAGACTATCTATCACTAGGCCATTGCGACATAAGTTATGGGGCACGTTTGGACAACTTGGTGAGAGTTAGGTGAAAGCGTTCAGATCGTTTATTTGCAATAAGAATAACGAAATACCGTAAGGGCTGCCAGTCTTTGGGGCCTATAGGGTGTCACTGTCTGCTTGGAAGCACTATAGCTCCCAAGCCGTGTTTTCATTTGAATTGTTGAATTCCAATCATCACAGGTTTATTTGCAAAGTGTCGTAAAGTTTTTCAAGTAAAGATTCAGGTGAAAGCTAAAGTCTACTGCCCTACGGGCCATTTCCATCATCAATCTTTTAATATATGTATCAACCTGCAGTTGACGTTTGTACTCCACTCTAGCAAACTTCCCTTCCGAAAATTTGCCTAATTCTTCATTCTTTTCTTCAATTCCTGCGCTGGATTTCAACTTTTCTTTGCTTGCCCACCAAGAGATGTTATCTCTGTCAGACTCTCCGCGAAAACCCATGTGTACTCTTGGGTTCTTTATTGCTTATGCCCTTTAAGACAGAGCGATGAAGACGAGAGCACGCTTGATGCGCGATGGACGAAGGGTGGGAGTGGCTAATAAGTCCAAGGTCAAGGCACGAAAGAATCTTGACTACTCTGTTAGATTCTCCTCGAAAATCAATGTGCGCTGCTGAAGGGATCGGATCCTTCGTAGAAGAAGAATCTTTCTAAGCTCTGATATCACTGTAGCAAGCTTGGACACTCCAAGCGAGAAATCAATAGCAACACACAAAGAGAAACTTCAAAATCATTGATCTTTAATAGAGAGAGAGAGAGAGAGCGTCGACACGGCACACCGGACTTCCGCACCTAGAAGCATTGGCCGTAGAGACTCGCGCCCCTTTCGATATCTCTTTATCATTGATCATTGCAAAGTACAACTCCTGAGGGACCTCTGCTGCTCTTAGACTCTACGTCTTGATGCTCTACAGAGTGAGGCCCCGGGGGCTCTTTATTCTTACAAGGGATGCCCAAAAGCAGAGCTCCAAAAGCAAGCAGGTTCAAAAGCACTAAGCCCAAAAACACTTGATCCCAAAAGCTCGCGTAAAACTGCCACGTCAACAGTCGAACGCAAATCGTTGAAATCCGTACATCTTGCCGCATGGCACCTGCAATGTAAATCACGAAAATTCATATGACCTTGCCACGTCATCATCTATACGATCTACCACGTCAACATTTCAACGCATTTTACGGAAACCTCTCCCAGAGCTCAAGTTTTTGGTCTTTAGGGTTTAAGGCCCTATAAGTTCTTCAAGTTAGTCCGTTCAATCTCTCCTGTCCCCTCGACCCTTTCTTTGCCAGTTGGTCATGCCACGTCATCACTTTGTGACACACCCACCTTCTTGTAGTAGGATGTCTCGTTGGTGTTAAGTCAAACGAGGTCATGCCGATTGAGTCGAGTTGTCACAAGAATCCTAAGAATTTTTTTGTTATGGTCGAGGATTTTGAGTGTTAGTCGATTGCACCTTCAAATTTCCTTTCATAAGTTTGTAACCAACCGCAGCATGGTCCATCAGTTCTTGCATAGTAGACACTTGTTTAGATAGACTGTAACAGGCTTGGACACTCCAAGCAAGAAATCAATAGCAACACAGAAACTTCGAAATCACTGAACTTCACTTAGAGAGAGAGAGAGAGAGTCGACACGACACGCCGGAGTTCCGCGCCCAGAAGCGCTGGCACCAAAGATTGGCGCCCCTTTCGGTATTTCTTTATTATTGCTCAGAGCCAAGTACAACTCCCGAGGGTCCTCTGCTCTCAAACTCTGCGTCCACATGCTCTGCAGAGTGAGGCCCCAGGGGCTCTTATAAACTTACAAGGGATGCCCAAAAGCAAAGCCCCAAAAAGCATCATGATCAAAAGCACTAAACCCCAAAAGCACTAAACCCCAAAAGCATCTGCTACGAGAAGCTCACGCAAAAGTGCCACGTCATTAGCCTAGCGCAAATCACAAAAATCCGTACAACCTGTCACGCGTCATTTCAGCCCATTTTACGAGCTTCTCCTCAGAGTTGAAGCTTTTGGGCTTTAGGCCCCACAGCCAATGCTCATAAGTTCTTCAAGTTGGTTGGTTCAATTTCTCGTCCACTAGGCCATTTCTCTTCCATTTGGTCATGCCACGTCATCACTTTGTGACATTCCCCCCTCTTGAAAGAATTATAATCGCCCTCAATTACGCTTGCAAAACAACCAAAGACAGAAACTTTCTTCAGTAGACACCGACTCTATGTACTCATGCACCAGACTCCACCAATCCAGCACTTCTCAAGAGACATCGGTCACTGATCAATCACATTTCTGTCAAGTGTCTCAAATACAAATCTTGATCATTGTAACCATCACATCTAGACCACGTTGATCTTTCACAGATGTCTTCATCTACTAAATCTTATTACTATCAGATTCATATCTTTTCATTTCACATTTTAATGAAGCAAACCATGCCCATGACAAGACAGTACATCCACATAGCATGCAGTCCACAAAATCACACACCGTTCACATGAACACCGTGTTTTCAATCATTCAATCTAGCCATCTCATTCCGTCCAAAACTCTTGATGCACCTAGATCACTGTGCAGCCATCTCATCCTTCCGAAACTCTTGATGCACTCACAACAGTATCCTGTCATCTCATCCAGACAGACATCTTGATGCACTCGAATCTCATTTAGTTCACCATTCACTTACGCATCACATCTAGATCTCACCGATCTTTAACAAGTGTCTGTATGCGCTAAAATTCAAATCACATTCATTCTTCATTCACTTAGCCATCACATCCAAATTTCACCGATCTCTAACAGACGTCTAGATGCACTAAGTTCAAATCATTCATCAAACAAAATGCTGCAAACATTTCATCTTTCTTTGCATGTGTCTAACAATACACACATGAAGAGCACATGTATCACTTCAATCAAGACATTTTCAGATCACTACACACGGTTCATAAATAAATTCATTCCGCAAAATATTGTCAGCTTGTCACTACCCTAAAATCTCAAAGAGAAATTAGTGACTCTATTCAATCTAGGAAATCTGTGACAAGGGAGTGGAGTGGCTCCCCTCTTGCACAATCCGCATCGCACCAGATTCAACATGCTGATTCATCGGTAACTTCTAGCATAGACAGTGCTAATAGCCCAAAAGCTTCAAGGTATAGCTCTCTCTGAAGAGAATTTGCGAGGTTCTCTTCCTCCATCCACTTTGCATCAAGGGCCAAAAAATACGTTTGACCAAATTATCCACTGGACCTTGTCACAAGACGGGCACCACGTGCCAATAGAAAAGAACAGACTGAACAAACTTTTAGCACTTCAGTAACAATTGAACTGAAAGAGAGACGACACCTAACACGGAGTGGCGGAATTCCACTCCAGAGAGTATTGGCCCCAAACCTTGGCGCCCCTTTCGGTATTTCTTTATATTGCATCAACACAATACAAGCCGGTACTCCAGACTCTACACCTTCTCCAGGAAGCATGCCATAGAATGAGCCCTTAGCACATATTTAAAGGCCCCTGGCCTATGAAAAGCAGTTTACATGAAAAGCTTTCAAACTCAAAAGCTTCTGGTCCAAAAGCAATGCCAAAAAGCTGTCAGCGTAAATCACGGAATTCCGTACAGCAATCAACGCAAAACGCGAAAATCCCTACAGTTTGCCACGTCATCATGTCAACGCAATTTCCGGAATTTCCATACAACTACCATGTCATTAGCTGCCACGCAAGACTTTTAGTGTGTATGGGTCCAGCTTTATTTTAATCCTTTATGTGACTTGGGGCCCCATCGGACAGGGTCCCGTAGGACTTCTTCTTAGGGTTTAGGCCCCTCGGCCAACATCTGCAAGTTGGCTCCCTTCTTCAAGGCTTTGACACGTAGCAGTTTGTGACATCTACCCTTCTTGAAAGAGAGTAATTTTCGAGGGTCATTCCGAGGGACAATCAATTAGCTCTTTTTGTTCAGGAGTTAGCTTCTCCTTTCGGCTCTTTTGATCAAGGAGTTGGCTTCTCCTTTCGTCCAGATCGGAACTCTTGATAATCCGGCGTAGTAAAATTAGCCATCACACCCAGACCGCACTGATCTTCCACGGGTGTCTTGATGCACTAAAACTACATACCCAAGCAATCTCATCCAATTAGGAATATTGAGTGATTGACACATCCCCACCACAAATGCTCACATATGCATGTTACAAGACAAAGAAACATAAAGCCGTTGATGAAAACTCCTCCCGCATAACCTAACAAGGTCCAAGCCGGGAAATATTCAACAACTCCCTCATCACTCCTCCCGCATAACCTAAAAAGGTCCGGCCCGAGAGATATAGAGGCGTTTTTACAACCAAACGTCCCCCAAGACCGCAGGCTGCGTCATTTGGAGGTGCTAGAGTAACCATTGCTCAAACTTCTTAATACTCCTCCCGCATAACCATCTAGGTTCGGGCCAAGAGTCACAACAACAATACTCCCCCCGTAAATAACCACAAGGGTTCGGGCCATGAGTATGAACAAGCATTCTCAAACATCATTTCTCACTACTCCACCCGGGAGTAAAATCACCAATCATTGAAACCAGTATTAAAACCAGAGTCAGACATTTCAAATCGGCACCAGAACAGGTTCAAAACACATACCATCCATTTCAAACAAATTCCAAACAGGATCACCAAACAAGTTCAAACAAAACTCAAACTTAAAAAGCAATCTCGACATCAGCCAAGCTCGAAAAGTCGACTAGCTTTGCATCCTGAAACCTGCATCAAAAATTAGAATTTCGTTCCTTCCATAAGGTCGTAGACAACCACAGCATGGTCCATCAGCTCTTGGACAGATAGTGTTCCTGTGGCAGCGATGGTAGTCCCAAGCCATAGCAATCACACCGAACCTCCAAGGTCATCAGCTCGTGAAAAGACATTTACTGAGAGATGTCAAGAAATTTCAAAATATAATCTGCTAGGGTTTTCGTGGCAAGCATTTAAGGACACCCCACTCTACCAGAAGTTGCACTCCAAAAGAAGATGTTAGAAACCATACAACTTCGGGCAAAAATTTTCTTGAAAGCTTGCCAAGTCCTTGAAAGTGTGCGGCTTGGTAGCTATAGACATCAGCATCTGCATGCCACTGCTTCTAAGAAAAACAGTGACTCGAAACAAATATGGATCCTTCTCTTGCAAGTGATCTTTATGGCTTATACCCTGTAAGACATGAGCGGTGAAGACGGGAGCGCGCTCGATGCGCGATAAAGTAAGGGCGGGAGTGGCTAATAAGTCCGGGGTCGGAGCACAAAGCTAAAATTTCCAATGAACTTTTGAAAGTGCAATCTTGCTCTGTATGCTCCTTGGTAGGAGCGGTATGCTTTCAAAAAAGCACACGCCTGATGCTCTAATACCACTGTCACAAGACGGGCACCACGTGCCAATAGAAAAGAACAACCTAAACAAACTTTTAGCAGTTCAATAACAACTGAACTGAAAGAGAGAGAGAGAGAGAGAGAGAGAGAGAGAGAGAGAGAGAGAGACGACACATGACACAGAGTGGCGGAATTCCACCCCAGACAGTATTGGCCCCAAACCTTGGCGCCCCTTTCGGTATTTCTTTATATTGCATCAACACAGTACAAGCTGGTACTCTAGACTCTGCACCTTCTCCAGGAAGCATGCCAGAGAATGAGCCCTTAGCACATATTTAAAGGCCCTTGGCCTATGAAAAGCAGTTTACATGAAAAGCCTTCAAACTCAAAAAGCTTCTGCCATCTAGTCTGTCACCAACGTGTGACTACTATCTATCCTTTTTGTTGATTTCTTTCTTATTATCTATTTACTTTCACTTTTTGGAAACACCCCTCGGGAAATCTAACTGCCCTGCATTGCATAGCTAGTGTGGAACTGTCCAGAGGGAGTCCAGGCCTGAGGGCAAGAGAGCACTAAGGTTGGACAAGGACTATGGTTAGCCAAGTGGAGTCATTGACTAGCCAAAGTGGAATCCTTTGCTACAAAGGCTACATTTCAGTTCTGGATGTGGCCGCAGTGTACAAAGAGGGTCGGATGACCTAGAAAGATACAATGGCAGCATCTCCTAAAATTTAGGGAACTGCTATTTTGGGACCTGAAAATGTGTTGACGTCATTACCTCCGGAATGACAAGGGAAACATTTTCTTACTCTGCCGTGAAGTCAACTGGGCAACCAGTTGGGATATTTTTAGACGGCAACCCCGAAACGGGAAAATGCTTGTAAATGTGCCAAGTGGCACCTTCTGGTGCACTTGCCTCATGCAACAAGAAGTGGCGCTGAATTTAGGAGGGGGAGAGCCTCATTTTCAGTTTTGTCACAGGTTAAGAGCTATGGAGTGCTTGCTTTCCCTCCTATGTACAGTGCGGTGCCAGGAGTGATGCCCTGCACGCTACGCACTGCCCTCTCTCTCCCCTTTGGCAGTATGTTATGCCCCTCTAGTGGGCTCTTCATTTGACCAATGTACAGTTGTGTGGATTCATGTGCGATTGCCGAGGCAAGAGCCTCTTGCACAGGTACTGGATTAGCTAGCGGCTAATCCCCCCACAGGTATAGGTGAATTCGGAGAGGTTTCACGCCAGAAATCTCGTCCGATTCAAAGGGCAAGTAGCCCTACAGGTGCGGGAGCTCGAGGACTTGCTACGGATGCGACCGGCACGCGAAACGGAGCCCGAAACAGTGAATTACAGCCGGCTGTGTATTTTTGCAGGTTTAGGGTTTTGGCCCTAAACGGACCCTAATACCCCCAGGAGGTTCGGGGACGCAAGGGGACCGCTGTACAGGTGATCTGGCGCATTTTCAGGGCTGAAAACAGAGAATTCAGCGTGCTGCAGATTCTCGCCAGGTTTTGCAAAGTGCCCGTATGCGTCGGGAAAGTCATTTAATGCGTGGGAATACTGACCGTGAAGGGTTCTAGTACAGTTATGCTGCCGAAATCGGACTGGAACAGTGGAAATTCAGCCGAGTTTGTGCGGGGCAGCTTGTAGGGAACCACAGCGTTTATTCCCTCTTTTGAACAATAAAGAAATACCGAAAGGGGCGCCTAAGTTGAGGGCCAATCTGGTGTCCGTCTACTCATACAGGTGCAATCTAGCGGCCTGTATCCCTCTCCCCTTTGTTGTGTCTTGAAAGTACAGGTAAAATAGACGACTAATAATGGGTGAAAGCTAAATCAAGGTTTGAAGTAAAGTCTACCGCCCTTTTTGGATTGACCAGGCCGGTTTCATGGTTCCATCGACGGGATTAAATCACTTTTTCCCATAGAAGTGAGCCTTGGTTAGTTTTGGGCTTCAAGACACAGGGGATCATAGACCAGACACAGGGAATTGCAATTATGGCTGACAGACCAGATGATGTGACTGAAGAGGTTTCCTCTTCATAGGGTCAACAGACACATGAAGTGGGTGAGTCCTCAAGACCACCACAGACAGATGATGATATATTCAGGACCCAGTTGGCTACTGCTGTGGCTATGTTCACACAAGTAATGCAGAACCCAAGGTTTTTAGCCTTTCTGCAACCTCCTGTTCCGTCTCAGCAAGTTGGGTCACTGGATCATATTCAAAGGCCTGTTAGGCTCGAGCACAGGTGATTCATACCGCACAGTCAATGGAAACACCTGTACACTTGACGGAGAACATGCAGTCTCCACAACCTATGCCTAAGGTGCAAGAACAGGTGGCTGAGATGCCAATATTTCAAGCTGTACCAGTTCAGCCCGCCACCTTTCAGCAGCCTATAGCTGGTTCTAATGGGCAGGGAAGCAACCTACAGGCTATGCAACAAGTCTTCCCACCACCTTACACCCTGGCTATTTTGGAGGTGGATCCGTATTCCAGAGCATGGCTGGTCATGCACCTGGAAATCAGTTTCACACGCCAGGAACAGTGTTCGGGGGTGCTCAAACAATGATGCCTAGCCCCATGTATGGTGTCACGGGCATGCTACCAGGGTTTCAAAGCACTCAGGGCCAATTTGGGATGCCACAAGCAAATTTTGGTATGGCTGGAATTACAAATCAGCAGCCAAATATGGCATTTCCAGGTCAAGTTAATAGCGGCCAAGGAACACAGATGAACCTTAATAGTGTTCCCATGTTTCAGTCACTTCCATATGACAATTTAACGCCGCTGGAGAGGCCAACTCCGTACAAAGAAGGTGGCAAAGGTGTGTCATTCACAACCTTTACAGGGTTTGATGACAGGAAGAAGGCTCTTTCATTCCTCCAGCAGTTTGACAAGGCCTATGCAGGGGGAAACTTTAGAGAGGCTTCAAAGGTCCGCAAGGCAGCCACTTTCTTGACAGGGAATGCGGGACAATGGTGGACAACTTTATTGCTTCAAGGGCAAGCTCCGTCCACATGGATTGACTTCAAGCAGATTTTTGCAGCAGCGTTGTTATCTGATGACTTTGAAGCAGATGTCATGACAGAATGGCACCAGCTTAATGCTGCTACTTGCAAGAATCTGGATGATTACAATCGGAAGTTTTGGAAAGCTCTACTTCCAGTAACTTCCTATAGGTTTGTGCCATTGACAGAACAGATTGAAAAATACTGTTGTGGCCTACCCAAAGGATTGAGAAAATACTGCACGAAGACAAAAGTCACTACTTTGACGCAGCTCATTGAGGTAGCAAACACTGGCAATGGTTTGCTCAAGGGAGAAGATTGTGAATTTAACACTGGCGTCAAGGCAGGATCAAGCAAGAAAAATTCAGCCAAGAAGCACGTTCCCCATGAGGCTCCTATAGGGACTCAGGAGTCAGCCAACGCAGGGAAAGACAAAGCTACGGTTGAATCAGAAAAAGGACCAGCAAAGAAATGGAAAAGACGTTTTCCTCACAAGTAAGAAGAGCAAAAGAAGGTCCTGAGGACAAAGAACAAATGCTTTATATGTGAGCAGCCTGGCCACATTGCTTACAACTGTCCTACAAAGAAAAGGCCAGCTGATTCTGATGACAAGGAAGACAAGAAAGGAAAGAAGCCCATGGCTGGTCTAGTGCCAGATATGGTGGGCGACAAGCCAAATTCAGATGCAAGTGAGCTTTGCAGAGCATGGGGAAAGGTCAGGGATCAAACAGTGCTTATCTTCTTTGATCCAGGTGCCAAAGCCAACTTTATTTCCCCAGAATTGGCTTCAAAGTTGGGAATCACACCTGAAGAGATGGGGTATACAACAGAGGCAGGTTTGGCATGTCCTGGCCATACAGAGGCTGTGACACCCATCATTGGAAAGTTGCGTCTACATATCCAGTCCTATGTAGATGCTGAAGAATTTTACATCATGCCACTGGACGGATGTGATGTGTTGTTAGGTATTCCTTGGTTGTTTCGTGTACAGGGAATCATGGATGCCTACAACAAAAAGATCACTGTACAGAGCAGGGGAAAGACTCATATTCTGGATGTAAAGCTTAAAGGGGAGTCTATTCCTATTGTATCAGCTTCTGCTATAACTTCTGTAATGAAAAAGCATCTTTCTGCGTACTTGGTTTTTGCACGTGAAGTGTCAGATTGTGATGAATCAAATTTATCTGTGCTAGATAAAGAAAGGTCAATGTTTTTACAACACTATAGTGACTGTTTTTCCGAATCATTACCGTCTCAATTACCGCCAGAGAGACCCGAGGACCATGCGATAGATTTGGTGCCAGGCAGTAGCCCACCAAATAAGCCTCCGTACAGGGTTAGTGCGGCTCAGCAGAAAGAGATAATGGGCCAAGTACAGGAGTTGTTAGAAAAGGGGCTGATTCAGCCTAGTTAATCTCCATTCTGTTCTCCAGTGTTGTTGGTGCAGAAAAAGGATGGCTCATGGCGTATGTGCATCGACTACCGTGCACTGAACAAGAATACCATCAAGAATAGGTTCCCTATACCTAGAACTGATGATATTATGGACAAATTAGAAGGAGCAGCTATGTTTAGCAGGATAGATCTAAAGAGTGGGTACCATCAGATCCGCATTAGATCAGAGGATGTGCACAAGACTGCTTTTAGAACGACGTTTGGCCTTTACGAATTTTTAGTGATGCCCTTTGGTCTTACAAATGCTCCTGCTACGTTCAATAGGATGATGGACAGAATTTTCCGTCCACACCAGCAGTTTGTTGGTACATTCTTTGATGACATGATAGTCTACTCAAAGAATGAAGAGGAGCATAGGCATCACTTGGCCATTGTGTTCAAAGAGCTACGCAGTCATAGGTTGCTCATCAATGCAAAGAAAAGTGAGTTTTTTCTGGAAGAGATTCACTTTCTGGGACACATTGTCTCAAAGGATGGTGTCAGAATGGATCCTGCAAAAGTTGAAGCGATCAAGTCATGGCCAAATTTGAAGACGGTGCATGATGTCCGAAGCTTTTTGGGACTATGCTCCTATTACAGAAGGTTTATCCGAAATTTCGCTGAGATTGCTTCACCTTTACATGCTCTTCAAAAGAAGGCAGTCACTTTTAGATGGACACAGAAAGAGATTTTAGCTTTTAATCTCTTAAAGGAAAAGATGACTTCAGATCCAGTCATTGTGTTGCCAGATCTTAGGAAGTCAGATCTTAGGAAGTCATTTGTGGTCCAGTGTGATGCCTGCGGTAGCAGCATTGGTGCAGTGCTAATGCAAGATGGCAGGGTAGTAGCCTATGAGAGCAGAATTTTGCAAGGGCCAGAGATGACCATGCAGGTCTATGAGAAAGAGTTACTGGCTGTGATTCATGCGCTCTTAAGTTGGAAACACTACCTGCTAGGTGCAGATTTCGTTGTCCAAACGGATCATCAGACCTTGCGGTACTTCTTGACACAGACAAAGTTATCTGAGAAGCATATGCGATGGGCAAATATCTTGTCCATGTTCCATTTTCAGATTGTGCATGTGGAAGGCAAGAAGAATGTTGTGGCTGATGCCTTGTCAAGGAAGCCACAAATTTCAGCTCTGTCGATTCCTTATCATCATGAACTTGATGATATGAGAGAACAATATGCAAATGATGAAGATTTTGCAAGGGTCTTCGACCAACTAATGGATGGACAACGTCATGAACACTATCTTCTTAAAGACGGGTTCATGATCATGCATGGCAGATTGTGTCACAAAGCCATTGCGACGCAAAGTTATGGAAGAGAGTCATGTCCCACCGTATGCAGGGCATCGTGGTATTGATGCTACAGTTAAAGCGGTTGAGACATTCTTCTACTGGCCTACATTGAGAAGGGATGTGGATGCCTTTGTGCGAGAATGCCTAATATGCCAAAAGGTCAAGTTTGACAGGCAAAAGGCACCAGGGTTATTGCAACCACTACCTATTCCAGATAAACCATGGGAAAGTATTGCTATGGATTTTATCTTTGATCTTCCAAGAACGCAGACAGGAAACGATGGTATTTGGACCATTATTTGCAGATTCAGCAAACAGGCTCATTTTATTCCTGTCAGGAAGAAGATAAAGCCAGATCAGATGGCACGCTTGTTTATGAGCAATATTTTCAAGTATCATGGCATGCCACAGTCGATTGTTAGCGACCGTGATCCACGCATGACAAGTTTGTTCTGGAGAGCCTTGTTTGGGAATATGGGCACCACGCTCAAATTCTCTTCGTCATTTCATCCTCAAACAGATGGGCAGTCAGAAGAGGCAAATTCTACTGTCCTAGATCTGTTGAAGTGCTATGTGTCAGAGCATAAAGGAAAGTGGGAGCAGTATTTGCCATTGGTGGAGTATGCATACAATAATACAGTGCATTGATCAACTGGCAAGGCACCCTTTGAGATAGTTGAAGGTGGCAAGAAAGTTACTCCCATACTGCATACAAAGGACAAGATATTTGAAGCAGATAAGTATGTTCAGGACATGGATGAAATGTACAAGAAGGTCAAAGTGGCCTTAGAAAGGACTCAGGCAAAGCAAAAGAAAGCAGCTGATCGTCACCGTCGTGAAGTGGTATATTCACTTGGTGATTGGGTGCTTTTACGCTTTGAAAAGGCAAGGTTAAAGAAGATGAAGGGCAAGGAAAGACTGTTTCCAAAGCTCAGCATGCGTTATTATGGGCCTTTTCAAGTGTGCGACATAATCAGTGATGTTGCATATAGGCTGAAATTGCCTAACAGTTGGAAGATTCACAATGCGTTTCATGTGAGTCTTCTCAGACCCTATGTGGGTGATGTGCCAGAAGATCAGCCGGAAGTCGAGGAACTTGACGAGATCTTGGTCCCTGAACAGATTTTGGGACACAAAGAAAGGAAAGTGAAAGGCAAGGTTGCTAGGCGTTACTTGGTAAAGTTCAGAAACTATCCACCAATGGATGCTAAGTGGATGGAAGAAGGTGAACTTGCAGAGTCACCAACTGTGTTATCACTTTACCTGGAAGCCTTCGATTTGCAACCTACCTTGACCCCTTGAGTTTCAGAGCTACATGGATTGTCAGTGTGACAATGGCTTCTGAAACAAATGATTACATGGTATTTAAAGTGAGCTCAAATCAAATACCTGTTACATGAATGTTAGAGCTGTACAGATTGTCAGTTTGGCAATTGCTCTTATGCAATGTCCAAAAGTTTGGTTAGTGCTATAGAAGTGAGTATTTCTTGTCAGTTTGTCAAGGATACAGTGATTGCTTCTATTCAAGAGTACATGTGTAACTGCATTCTTAAACTGTCGGTTTGGGTATGCTCGAAAGTGTTACGAGATCCAACGTGTACTATAAGACAGTGGCAAAATGTGCAGCTACCATTTTGTCATTGGAAAGTTAGTGACTCAAAGCAATGGCACAGTGCGCAGCTACCACTATGTCATTGGGACAGGGTTCACACGCAGGCAATACATAAGTCAACAAGGTGTTGAATACACCAGGGTTGACAATGAGCATGTATGTGTCGTATATGTGTCGACAGGTGTTGAATACATCAGTGTTGACAGTAAGCATGTACGACATAGATGCAAACGAGGACGTTTGAGATTTCAAGAGGGGGGTATGTCACCAGCGTGTGACTACTATCTATCCTTTTTGTTGATTTCTTTCTTATTATCTATTTACTTTCACTTTTTGGAAACACCCCTCGGGAAATCTAACTGCCCTGCATTGCATAGCTAGTGTGGAACTGTCCAGAGGGAGTCCAGGCCCGAGGGCAAGAGAGCACTAAGGTTGGACAAGGACTATGGTTAGCCAAGTGGAGTCATTGACTAGCCAAAGTGGAATCCTTTGCTACAGAGGCTACATTTCAGTTCTGGATGTGGCCGCAGTGTACAAAGAGGGTCGGATGACCTAGAAAGATACAATGGCAGCATCTCCTAAAATTTAGGGAACTGCTATTTTGGGACCTGAAAATGTGTTGACGTCATTACCTCCGGAATGACAAGGGAAACATTTTCTTACTCTGCCGTGAAGTCAACTGGGCAACCGGTTGGGATATTTTTAGACGGCAACCCCGAAACGGGAAAATGCTTGTAAATGTGCCAAGTGGCACCTTCTGGTGCACTTGCCTCATGCAACAAGAAGTGGCGCTGAATTTAGGAGGGGGAGAGCCTCATTTTCAGTTTTGTCACAGGTTAAGAGCTATGGAGTGCTTGCTTTCCCTCCTATGTACAGTGCGGTGCCAGGAGTGATGCCCTGCACGCTACGCACTGCCCTCTCTCTCCCCTTTGGCAGTATGTTATGCCCCTCTAGTGGGCTCTTCATTTGACCAATGTACAGTTGTGTGGGTTCATGCGCGATTGGCGAGGCAAGAGCCTCTTGCACAGGTACTGGATTAGCTAGCGGCTAATCCCCCCACAGGTACAGGTGAATTCGGAGAGGTTTCACGCCAGAAATCTCGTCCGATTCAAAGGGCAAGTAGCCCTACAGGTGCGGGAGCTCGAGGACTTGCTACGGATGCGACCGGCACGCGAAACGGAGCCCGAAACAGTGAATTACAGCCTGCTGTGTATTTTTGCAGGTTTAGGGTTTTGGCCCTAAACGGACCCTAATACCCCCAGGAGGTTCGGGGATGCAAGGGGACCGCTGTACAGGTGATCTTGCGCATTTTCAGGGCTGAAAACAGAGAATTCAGCGTGCTGCAGATTCTCGCCAGGTTTTGCAAAGTGCCCATATGCGTCGGGAAAGTCATTTAATGCGTGGGAATACTGACCGTGAAGGGTTCTAGTACAGTTATGTTGCCGAAATCGGGTTGGAACAGTGGAAATTCAGCCGAGTTGGTGCGGGGCAGCTTGTAAAGAACCACAACGTATATTCCCTCTTTTGAACAATAAAGAAATACCGAAAGGGGCGCCTAAGTTAGGGGCCAATCTGGTGTCCGTCTACTCATACAAGTGCAATCTAGCAGCCTGTATCCCTCTCCCCTTTGTTGTGTCTTGAAAGTACAGGTAAAATAGATGACTAATAATGGGTGAAAGCTAAATCAAGGTTTGAAGTAAAGTCTACCGCCCTTTTTGGATTGAACAGGCCGGTTTCATAGTCCAAAAGCAATGCCAAAAAGCTGCCAGCGTAAATCACGAATTGCGTACAGCAGTCAACCTAAAACGCGGAAATCCCTACAATCTCTGGCGTCATCATGTCAGCGCAATTTTTGGAATTTCAGTACAGCTGCCACGTCATTAGCTGCCACGCAAGACTTTCAGAGTGTGTGTGGATCATGCTTTATTTTAATCCTTTATGTCACTTGGGGCCCCATCAAACGGGGTCCCCATAAGTTGGTAGGACTTCTTCTTCTGTTACTTGTTCGGACTGTGGGTAGCCTCGCTAGCCTCCCCTATCCATTGGCACGTAAGTCTCAATCGTTGAAACGTTGAGACGCACTATCATTCGATCCCTATTCTTCTCCGAAATCTTCTGATGAACTTGCATCTAGTTCCCTCAGTTTGTCAGAACCCTCAGATGTGCTACCATCTAGTTCTCTTACTGCTCTAGAATCCTGTGATGAGCTCTCATCCGGTTCACCTTATTCATTCTCTTCACTAAAAGACTCTTGCCGTGTTGAGATGGATACTATCCTGTCTAAGCATGCATCCGTAATCCTTGCTTAGCATGTCCCATAAGTCTTTGAATAGAGTCAGACTTCTGTTGTAGACAATACTCTCAAATCTCTTTTGGGAAACCATAGCAAAACCACTAAATCTAGTCCCTCAAAGTAATCTTCCGAAAAGAAGACACTGGCAAATAAGTATCCCAAAACCTCTTGCAGTAGTCATCCAATATATCTTTCTTAGTCATTCTCAAATGATGCCAAGCCGAGATGACATCTCTTTCATATTCGTCTGATATCCAAGTGGACGTCAAAATTTCCTTGAATTTTAACCACGTCACATGCGCTTCTCTGCGTAACAACAAAGTCTTGGATATGCTTGCCACCTCGAAACTCGACTTTAGGCCCAAATAACTCAGGAAATCCACCGATTTCCTCTCCTCACTCGAGGGCTTCAAGCCTTTCATTATCTGGTTCTTCGTCTTTTCAAAAGCTCTACCCAGCTCTTTCTGCGAGTACAACTTCCACTTTTCTGCACTCGTCTAGAGGAGAATCAATGACCTCGCGCCATCTCCAGAGAATCTCATCAATCAGGTAATCCTTCAAGTGTTTCGCAAATTTTGGGGTCGCTGGCAATCTTTTCACACGTGTCAACTTGCAATTGATGTTTGTACTCCGCTCCGCAAAACTTTCCCGTCAAAAACTTGCCCAATTCTTCATTCTTTTCTTCGGTTTCCAAGCCAGATTTCAACTTTTCTTTGCCTTCCCAATGAGAGGTGTTCTCTGTGTCAGATTCTCCGAAAGAACCCATGTGTACTCTTGGGTCCCGGTGTGTACTCTTAAGTCCTTTGTGACTTATGCCCCTTAAGACAAAGAGATGAAGACGGGAGCACGCCCGATGCGTGATGGACTAAAGGTGTGAGTGGCTAGTAAGTCCGGGGTCGGGACACGAAGATTCTTTCACAAACAAATGGTGCCCGCTCACAGGGTACCCATAAAAGCAGCAAAGTGGCAAATTTTGAGCCTGCTGCCCACCCAAAAACACACATGCGAGTAGCTGAAAATGCCACTATCCAATGAAAATCAGTAAACTCCTCCGCTCCCGGATTATATTGGAGCGTTGCAGAGGTCCAAGTAGGGTAGATCTCTGAGGGCTCAGTCATCAAAAGGCTCAAAATGGCAAAAAAACATCATATAGCTCGAAAGCAATCGTTGTCGTCATCGTCGAACCAGTGTAGACGGATATCAAAAGACTAGATCCCATGTCGTACCACTGCCAAAAAAATATCTTCCCTAGTGTATTCCTGATCCGCCAAGGGCTTACCCAAAACCTCCTGAGAGGTGCCCTCATTGCCACAACACGCAACAAAAAGGAAGGGCAGTACCTAACCACATGTGCACGGGGAAACTAGGAAGACGAAACTGCAATCTAACTGGTGAAGTTTGAGAGGAGACACCCGATAGCCATCTGCCTCGCTCATGACCAAGAAACCACCTGGCAATTGAGGTGGTGGGAAGGGCCAAGGACAGGTTAACGGGGCTAGCCGGTAAGCCTCCCCAATGGCAGTCATCAGATCCATGCAAAATCGCAGCCAAGATGGCTGCTGCCCAACATTTTGCAAAATGCTAGCAGCCAAGAGCAAAGCCAATCCAGATCAAACAAACCTTGGCTTTGAAGACGTCATAGTATCATGTCCACGTGGTCATGTGCACATGACTGAATAACACAAGCGTGTGCTCATACAACTCGATAAATGAGAGTGGGAGGCAAGGCTTACCTTTATAGTAGTAAAGGTGACCTAGAGGTGGGCAAAAAAGGCACGCCATAAATTGGAACCAAATCAAGGGCTAAAGAGGGCACTCATCTACAATATACGCCACCTAATCTAAAAATGAGGCCTCTAGACCAAAAAAGGGTCAATTGGTGAATAAAAGGTTCAAGACAAAAAAGAAGGGACCAAAATGGACTAAAAGTGCATATGCGAGGCCAATTTGGCCTACAACCATGAGACGCAACCTAGGATGACACCATCTATTGAGGACATATCTTCAATGTCTCCTCTTAAGCTCCAGATGGGTGGTCCAATTTCACATTGTTGAGGAAGTTTAACAAGTCTAGGTCGAGGTAGAGGCTTAGTAAGAAGAGCTTCAAGATTATCAATGGTGGGACAATACCCCATGTTCATTCGACCATCCTTGATATAATCCCGAATAAAGTGACAATGAACATCAATGTGCTCAGTCCATCCTATGTGCTAGAGCAATAGCACTCTGTAAATCTAAATAAATAGTGGGAGAAGATGGAGTTTTAATGGCAAGATGGTCTAAAATATGTCGAAGCCATAAAGCTTCCATATTAGTGCCACGATGAGCCCAATACTCAGCTTCAATAGAATTTTACTTTTGACATTTCCATGATATGAGAGCATTCCCAAAGAGGAAGCAATCAGTAGTGGATCTCCAAGCTGTTTTCCGCATTTGCTAGGTGAATGTGTGCAGTCGCATTGCTCTACTCACACCTGATTTCCTTTCACAGCTTGGGCACTCCTTCCTCTCTCCAACAGTCATCCTCCAAATGTTTACAAACTAGGGACATTAACTACCCTTCTTACCTGTTTTATCTGCAGAGCTTATGCGCCTCTTTACCCTTGACTACAAAACATGAGTGTGGGCGCACGCATAAGGATATCTGTGGGAATGTGAGAGGCGTGCATAACTTTCAGTAGTTCAAAGAAGACTAGGACCAGAATAGTGAGGGGCTAGTATTTACACGCAAAGAGATTCCATGAGGGCAGGAGCTGCGAAGTCCGAAAGCGATCATGATGTGTGAGGCAAGGTCGGCCATGGAGTGAAGTTGGCGGCCGAGAACGAACCAAGAGTCACACAGGCCTTCATGAATCTGCTGGGCGCTGAGAATGGTCGCATCCTCGAAGTGGAGCTTCAGTCTCACCTGCTGCTTGTGGATAGCAGAGTCGCTTACCACTGCTAGCTCCATGCCTGCGTATGAATAAGAGACGTTCGAGAGTACGTTGCAAAGACCAGTCCTTATGATCAGAGAAGAAAGAAGCTGATGGAGTGCGCAAAGTTATCTAGCTTGCCCTACGCACAGGAGAGCTTGTTCACACCAAAAAATTTGGGAAAATTACCAAAATACCCCTCTAATTTGTGGAAATTCCCAAAATACCCCTCAAATTTCAATAATCCCAAAATACACTTATATCTATTTTAGCTGGATAGTTCACGATTTCCTAATCTTTATTCTTTTTTGACAATGTATATCCGTTTTTTAGTGCTTAGCATGTAATTTGTCACAAATTACCTCCCAAATAAAGACAATTATGTCTAAAAATAATGAAGCAATTCATCTCCAAAGCCTACATAACCAGCTCAAATTCTAGCTTTAGTATCTTGTATTCATAGACAATCAGTCTTCTTATGAAAAGCTACAATTTTTTTAATTTTTGGATAAAATTTACTCTCATAGTATTTTGGGAATTTTGGAAAATTTGAAGGGCATTTTGGGAATTTTTGACAAAATATGAGGGGTATATCGGGAATTTTTGAACTTTGAACGGTATTTTGGGAATTTCCACAAATTAGAGGGGTATTTGATAATTTTCCCTTTTTTTTTTTACGAGTGAGACTCCCGGCCGACAAAAAAGCCTAATGAAAGCTCTTTGTTGTCTTCTACAACGATTGTATGATATTAGGAAAGCATTCTTGGTTGTGATTCCAACTTACAACTAATAACTAGAGTGCTTCATTAGGCTGCATGACTGCAAGTGGATAACAAACTGGTGGAACGGTACAAGCCTTCACGGCGATTGCAATTAGAGAGAGAGCTTCCCTTTGGTAGCTGCATGTGTATGGAGATGAGTGGAGAGCAAGGACACTATTGTAATTACTATTTTGTTCTCATCGAAGCATTGAACAAGAGTATACATCAGTAAACAAGAACATAGAAGTGAAAGCTGAGAGAGAGAAAGAGAGAGAGAGAGGGCGTGCGTGCGCTTATTATTTGTTTTGCACAAATCTTGTTACCCTAAGTGATTATAAGTCACTGAAACGATTTGATGTAGAGAGTATGTAAAAAAAATGTTGATGAATTAAGAACGGAACTAAGCAAGAGAGAGTTGGGAAGACCTTTAATGTAGCATCCAATGACTGCTTTACTATGCAATGGACAAAACTTTTGTGGAGAAGAGGAGGAGGACAAGGTAACAACACATATCAGTGGGAGTTTTTGATGTAGGAACGGAGGGCTATATCGGTAAGATGTTGTTCAAAGTTGTGCGTGTGGTTAACTGGTTGTCAGGAAAGTAGCCTGAAACGAATTTTTTAGCTGACTGAAGGTGGTTGGGGACCACATTAGAGTAATTTAATTCTATAGTCTCGAGTAGGCCAAGCACGTCCGCAATCTGTACGAATAGCATACAATGGTGTTTTGTGGAGCAACTAGCCAGTACGGCGATGTCGATAGTGATTTGTCGATCGAGTGTATTCTAAGTGATGTAATGTGGATGCCATGGGGTAGATGGTTGAACTGGCCATGGAATAAACTCACTCCATTTATGCATGTAGTGTCTGAGCACCCACTGTTGCAAATTTGGGTTAAGACAGTATTGCAACTTATACATTGCAATCTCAAATTGTGTCTGCTGCTCAATCAGATCAGCTGGAATTGGCCTATCCATTCTGAACGGAAAAAGAAAAAGCATTTAAATCGAAGCAATTGATAAGTTGTTATGCCTTTCATATTTTGAATGGAAACAAAAAGACATTGTTGTAGCCAATGATCAAAGTTATGTGACGAAGACAGTGAACAAAACAATGAAATAAAGACGGCAAAAGTTCATAGCTATATTTTCTTGTGTTTTTTCAAAAAATAATATTTTCTCAACCTTGGTGGATGTCCATAACAAACGTTATAACCTAATGCAGTTGTTGTTTTTTTATGTTTAATATAGAAATGTTCTAAGTTTCTAGCTTTATGTATATTGGTACTAGTTGCTAAAGTGGTAATATCAAAATTGTCCTCGAAAGGACTATGTGCATGCATGTCCGCTCTCATTCTCTTCAAAGTATTGTGTTTGTGCTGGTGGCCAACGTGTTCATGGATGTTTTTTGTAACTCCGATATATCTCCTATCATTTTTTGTGCATCGTGTACTGTAGACTATGTATTCTTCCCGCCACACTGCTTTTTCTGGGGTGGAAGAACGATGCTTGTCTCTGGTTGTTGATGAGTGTCTAGATCTGTAGTCCATGGAGATTGGTTAGGTCAGCAAAAAAACGACAGTGCTAGGGAGAAATGAATGGAAGCTAGTGATACTTGTTATCCATACTTGCCTTGGTCGGTTGCAATTGGCTCGTATGGGGAGGCTGGATGGCCGTAACTTACTGCCTTGCGTTCGTTGTAGTGCCATGCTACCTTCTGGATTGTGATAGGTGGATTAGTTGCATCGTGCGTGTGGTTTGCCGAAGTCATGAAATTCTCCAAGATAGCGGCACAGTTTTCTTGAGTAGCTTTTGAAAGTTCAGCCAAATCAATGTTGTACCCAAACTGCAGCTGCTCCATTGTATACAGTGTAATTCCTTCGGTTTTTGTGTCGAGGAGTTGTTGTGCTTCAACATTATGCAGCATACTCTCATCTTCCTCGTACTGGATATCAAGCTCTTCACGTATTTGCTTCGTGAGACCTGCAGGATGTAGAAGCAAGCTGGTTAGCATGACAAACAGAAGGCATTAGATTTTTCTTTTCTAATAGTACCTGTTGTCATCCTGTCTGTGTTTGGTGTGAAGTCATAAAAATGTAAGCTTCTCCAGAGTTTGTGGTCGTGCGCAATACAGATCAACAAGGTGCAACACGACATTATTATTGTGAGAAATGATTCGTTGTCGTAGTGCCGGGGGCGACGAGTCAACATAGTGGACGCTATCGCTCTTTGAAATGATTGGGATTTGCAAACAATTTAATGCCACTTCTATTGCTGAGATAGGTTTCGACAGTAAAGAGGTTGAGATTAGCTTCAATTTCATAGTGTCGAGGCCACCTAGGCCTAAGCACTCTGCATCTTCTGAGCGGATGTTGAGATGGCCCATTGGTTCAGTTTTAAGTGCATACTTCAAGAGGTAGTAGGACAGCGGTCCGCTATATATTCATCGTTGTACGATTGGCCCTCTTGTAGTTGTCAATGTCCTTTTGCAACAAGCTCGTGTGTGTATTGTTAGCCAACATAAGTGCCTGCTTTAGGTGGTACATTATGAGCAGGTATGGCTTGTACAGGGTGTAAACGGAGAACAGAGTCGGTGCACGTATCTTTACATATATACTGAAGTTGATTTTACCATCATACTGGCCTTTCCCAAAAGGGAACAGGAATGGGAACCTTGTTGTCTCTATTGTGATGTCGTTTGCAGAGCTTGATGGGGCAGGCATGCCATTGGGCTTGAAAGTAATTGTTCTCTCAAGCAATTGTTGACGGCCACGGAGTTGCAGAGAAGCAAATTCATAAGTATCGCTAGCGGTGAATGCTCTTCTCCTGGCTGGTTCAATGATGTTTTCGATGATACCAAACATCAAACTCGTGTCAAGCTGCACCATCAGTGCAAACGGTGCGTTGTCTCATTGTCGTTGAATGATCTTTCTCACACTATCTTGACTTAGTATGCAGAGGCCAACCTTCTTATTCGGCCGTTCAGCCCATCGACATGTACTTCTATAGTACGAAGTTGTTCTCGAGATTGAATGCAAGTATGTCTGCCACTTGTGATGTAGCTAGATCTTGCTTGTGAATATTGTTCTATGGTCTTTACTCCATGATAGCAGAGGGTTATCCAATATTGAACGTCTGTCTAGTGTACCTCGTGCAATTGTTGTAACTGTTGAGATGGCATTGACAAATATGTCAATGACGCTCAGTAGTTGTATGTGAAGCTGATTTCCGTTCAATATTCTTCTTGTGTAAGGGCACACAATATCTGCGACGTGCACTTGAGTTCTCCCAAGTGGAGCACTGCACCCATTGCGTTTGTATTTGTGTAGCCTCTAAGCTGGATACCAATAGACTGCCAGCAAACATTGCAATCGATGTCTCGTCTGAAGCTCGAGTACAATCGATAGAGGCACTTCTTTGGATGAAAACTACACCACAAACAAAGCATATGCTTAAAGGTCTAAATATCGCTACAACGTCTGAACTCCATTGGTAGACTATATCGACAATATCAATCCATGATTGTGAGCACAGTAGAAATCTGGCCTTCTTCTTGATTAAAGTGCGATATCTTGATTTTGATATGTTGAGGTGTATCCTACACTTTCGGTGATGGTCCATTCAAGGCTTAAGTCGGACTCAATCTGTACGAACAATGCAAGCGTTTGAAACAACCATGTACCTGGTGCTGGATTGTGCTGCAGTGGGCTTTCGAGCTGGGAAGAGGTAAGAGATAGTTGATTTCCGCAATGTCCCTTGCAAAGAATAAGTATGAATCGCTAGAAAAGTAATAGCACAATGTTGAAGGTTCTAAGAGTAATCTCATTATTTGTAAGTGTTCTTTCATTCTTATGTTATAGAAAAAAAAAAGAAAACGTGTTGGTGTCCTTGCACAAGGGAGTTTGCACTGTCCTCCCCAATTTTTATAATACGAGGGAACATGCCATTCCCACGGCGGCATGCAATTTTTGGTGTGTTCGTTTTACTGTGTTTTCAGCGTTCAAGACTAGAATGTGGCACTTCTTACTCACTGCACGCTGGAATATGTCGTCGTTGCAAATGTAGAGGAGATGTGTCCAAGCTTCTCTTTAGCTATTTGCAATGAAACACGAGAGAGTTAGGGATGTCAGAGGTTTGAATGGGATGCATGAAGAAAAGTGGAATAAAAAGCTGAATTACAATATTTAGTGGACTCCAAGAGGCGAAATTTCAGGAAGAAGCTCCTCAAGCAGTTTTTTTGCTTTCTCAAGCACATCACATTTGGCATACATATCGACCAAAGAACTGCCAAGCACAAGATCTGCTCTCAAGAGCCCCTGGCTGGAAATCTCATCACATTCCAAGCAATGACATGCAATGAACTGCTGCAAATTGTGACGCTCCTGCTGTAATGATGGAAGGATTTGCAGATCATGGAAAACTCTAATAACTCAAATGGGAAATGTCCCCGCGGCGGGGACTCTTTGATATGAAGCACCTCTCGGGCTGATTCGATGCACCTTTAAATCCTTCCCGATGGGGGATTGTAGATGGCCACCGATGGCTAGAATGTGCACCTGATGCGAGAGGAATGAAGGATTCAAAATGCAGATCTTGGCGTTGTCGATGATGTAGAGCAATCGAGCAATTGATGTCGGTGAGGAAATGCTCGAGGAGAAGCCCAACGGGCTAACGAAGCACCAGACCGCAACGGAATGATTGCAAAGGCAGTTACGAGCCGTTTTGTCGATGGGGAATGGGCTGAGAACTGAGATCACTGGCATATCTATTGCAGGCTGAGAGAATAGGCTAACTCGAAGAAAAAACAGTAGGCTAATATGCTGTGATTGTCAAGCAGCAGGGCTGATCTGCAGTAGCCAGCACAACGCAAGTGAGCCGGTGAAAAACCATTGGGTAGCTACTCATTCTAACTCCCCTTCTCTGTCTGAAAACGCTAGGAGAGCATCCCTTTTTTATACTGGCCGAAATCTACTCCGAAAGTCGACCATGCAAAGATCCACATGGTCATACTCATGGAATTCCTCTGCTGATTGTATCAGAGAAGGTAGCTTGACAAATTTTTGTCCTTGCATTGAAGTGCAAAGCTAACACAATACCTGCCACTCTCTAACTCCATTGATGGGAGGATCTACAGAGCGTGGAAAACTCTAATAACAACTTAAATGGGGAATGTCCCCGTGGTACTCTTAGATATGAAGCACCTTTGGGACAGATTTGATGCAGCTTTGAATCCTTCTCGATGGGGGATTGCCGATGGATACTGATGGCTGGAATGCGCACCCGATGTGAAAGGCTAGGGATGATGGACTAAAAGTACGGATCTTGGCGTAAGGCCACATGCCTTCCACACGAAAGCATGGGTGAATGCATTTGGAGAAAGTCCTTGCATATTTGTTTGCACGAGCACTCCAAGATAGTTCTTACAGCGAGAAACCCTCACTTTGCAGCTCCTAGAAACAGTCTAGAGCTTCCTTGCCACGTCCATGTTGGTAGTACTATGCAATCAATGTGTTCCAATAGAGGACATCTCGAAGAGAATGCCCGCATGGTCTGTTTGTGCTTTTGTGAGGGTACGACTAACGAAAGAGTCTTTACTGTCAAGATAGCCTTTAAGACCAAAGCATAGGTGATTTCATCCGGAGAGATGCCCTCACCTTGCATCTGCTGAAAATAGCCTAGAGCTTCCTGGCCCTTCTGCTGTTCCGCATATTCGGGATCAATGCGCTCCAAGAGTCGACATTCTGCACAGGAAGACTCTAATCAAATGGTCAATTCTAGGCTCTGACAATCTGCGGGAAGGCTCCTCCTGGGAATGGAGCGGGTGATCTATAGGCACATCTAGGTCTGTTTTGAGCTCCAAAAGCTGGCTGAGTCTAAGGTTCCTCTTGGCTACTGCCGAAAGGGGTCCTTGGATTCTCCTTTCGTGTAAGATCTGCAACAAGCATCAGTGTGGATGATCTAAAACGTAGAGTGGCAGCAATAAAGATGCATGGGTGTCAGGTGATCTGGCTGCTCTTTGGGTGCGATCACCTGCACTAGCTGCTGCCTTTACTGGCAATAGTCTTCCTCTAATTGTTTCACCCTTATGGCTACCCTATACCTCCTCATATGTGACTTGCAGGCCCTATCAACGGCTCATCAGACCATGACTTGCACTCGTGGCAATATTCTCCAATGCCTTTCCCTCGACATTGAGCTGTCTGTCACTAATCCCCTCACACTCTCTGCTAAAAGTGCAAGCAGCTAGCACTAAAGACCCTGGCTTAATTACTTCAAGATAACATCCATCATAAGCTTAGCGTCAGCTTTTTGTGTATCCTTCGCTTCAAGGGCATCATCATTGATTGAAATTTGATATCTTCTGCTTCAGTAGCACTAGTAGAACATACCTTTGCCATGGGTTGATCGCACGAAATATCTGAGCTTTGGGAGTGCTCATCACATCGGCAAGCATCCGAAGTACTCTCTAGCTTGATGATCTATGAAATATTACTAGGGTTTGAAAGATCTTTGATACTCCTTTCTGGTTCTGCCCGGCTTGCTGCTACGCGGGCATACTGTGCAGAAAATAACTGGTGTGAATCTTGAGAATTAGGCATGGGACCTGTTGTATATCATTTCCATGAACATTGAAGGATGGCCAGGGGCACAAGGTTGTTGAATCTGCATGAGTTGTACTTGGAGCGGCATAATGCTGGTCATAACTAGTTGCGTCTGTAGAAACGAGCTGAGTAAGGTAGTTGAACCTGGACATACTGTTCAACTAGCCACTGGGTCTTGTTGCACACAAAGCTACTATGATTGCTACGCGGGGAAGGTGCAGAGGCTTTACTGCAAAAGAACGTCGGTTCCAATATGCCAATGAGGCAAACAATGACATTGTCGACCTTCTACTGCTGGAATGAATAGGGAGGAGCTTGGCCTACAGACTCTATGATACTGAAGAATGATCTCGCCATGTCGACGAGGTAGGCTTTTCTTCATGGCTCTTTGCTTTTATGTGAACAGGTATAAGGTGCCAGTACAACAGCTAGCTGGGTGTTGCCACTTCCAACACCATAGATGGGTCAGTAGGGTCCGTGTTTGATGGTTCCATTAAAGCTCTGCGCAAACAGGTACTTCTAACTTTTGTCTCCATTGCTTTCTCTTATATGACTTCATATGTGAGTAGAAGCTGCTAATTAACCTCTTAATAAGTTGCTTAAGCGTAGGGTAAATGCGAGCTATTTTGGAGCACAGAAGAAAAGCATGGAAAGAGAAGGGTAATCTGTAGACCCACATCCATCAATGCTTGTTACTTCCTGCAGTACTAGCTAGAAAGAAGTCGCAGCCTCCTGTAGCAATTACTCCTGTGAGTATGTGTGTGCGAAAATTATAACGTGCTGTGATGATGGCTTTGGTTGAAAGGAGGAGCGTCAAAAGATGCTACTAGCTTCATAGCCTTCTCTCTCTCTCTCTCTCTCTCTCTCTCTCTCTCTCTCTCTCTCTCTCTCTCTCTCTCTCTCTCTCTCTCTCTCTCAAACAGTGGCCAGAGACAAACCTGTAGACAAAGCTCCGAGCTGCTTCTAGCAACCTGCGAACTGCTTGTGGCTGCTTCTGGAAAACTGCGAACTGCTTGTGGAGAAGATTGAATTGCTGTTGAGAGCAATGCAGAATGCTTTTTTTATTTTATTCACTTGGTAGCTTTTGACGGCGTAGTTTTTTTTAGACCTTTTTATCGCTGATTTTTTTTTTGTAAAAAGAGGAGCCACGTGGGTTAACGAGAGGCCAGGGATTTGAAATTGCCTCCTATGCTAACGAAGTAATGATCTATTCATAGCCTTTCTAGGCACAAAGACAATAGACATGTTACTTGACCTAGACATCACGCATTCATGCTGGATAAATTAAAGCATCGCACGGGTTTTGTCATGGGAGGAGTGCCTCAATAGCTCTCTCACATAGTTGGAAGTGAATATCATCATGCTTGTTGATCTCTTGCCCTAGCTGCTCTCTGTGTTCACCAATTGCCTTTGCTTGAATAGCCCCCTCTATGCACTTTGATTCCATCTAGCTATGGGATACGTTTATATCTATCGCTCCCTCGGACTGCGGGGCAGCATCATCAGATTGTGGGACTCCAACCGGTCTCCACCCTTTGCGCTTTCTCTTGGGTCGTTGTCCAACGCAACTAATCAAGGCGTGCCAACTTGCCGAGGTGGCCTCAAGCCGCAAGGTTGTGCCCTTGCCCCAGCGGCTAGCAATAGCCAACCGTTCAATATGAATGCGTAGAGCTTCTTGGCCTTGCCCCATATCAGCAAGTTGGGCAATCAATGCATTCCAAGAGACAACATCCTAGACAAGAAGCTCCTCAAGCACTTTTTGTACTTTATGACGTGCACCACATTTGACAAAGCAAAGGAGGAGAGACTCACCTACTCCAATGATCAAGCATCAACCATCGCTGAATTTGTACAATAGCAAAGTTGTTCTTCAATTGGCTTTACCTCGACCTCTTCCAGGGCATTGATGCACTCTTTCGTCTTGTTCAAATCATTGTATTGTTGTGGGAGTTTTCTCACTACAACAACCTACTTGAGCAAATGCAACAACCTAGGCATAGGAAATCCCATGGATTTTAAATGGTTTATTTAATCCACTACACAGTATACCTACATAGCTCATATGGAACATCTGCACACTGCATGTTCCAAAATCCTCCAAAACAATGCTCAAGCCCGCCAGTGGTTGCTGCACACAGCTAGCATCTAACAAACATGTGGGTACCTTCAAGCTTCCAAGCATGCCTACAAGCCTAATGAGGACTGAAGGGCATCTCCTCGCCCTGATACATGGGCTTGTGCTAGGTTTTCAACCTCATGGAAAGTGTAGAGCTTCTTGAAGGAGCTCTCGTCATAGGAGTTCCCTGTTGTGAGTTGTGGCGTGCTTCACTACGTTTGATGCCTACATCCATGGGGCAAGTTTCTCGTTGCACTGTAGGACAATTGCTGGTGGACAACCTTGCTCTATAACCTTTGTGTGTGTGTGTGAGTGTGTGTGTCCACCTCTCCACATTGATGGAAGACTCCTTTATTACAAAATACAAACATGTGCAAGAGCAGGAGAGAATGCTTGTAATCCCACCTATTTGAAAAAACCTACAAAAAATTGAAACAAATATAGAATAGAAACATTTAATTATGGTCAAGCTACATGAAACTTTTGGTATTTCAAGTTTTCTTTGTTTAAGTTCATTTCGAGCGTCACTGGCATTTTGCGCTTTAGAAAAAAATAAATCTTAGCATGCAATAGAAAAAATTTGTTGCAGATTCTCTCTCTCTCTCCAGCCAACTTTATTCTCTCTTGCCTCTTGAGTCTTTGCCCCCCCCCACTCTACCTCCCACAACATGCAAGCGTATAACAAAAGTCCAATTAACAACCTCTTTTGGCACGTTTCTAGTCATGGACTACTATGCAACACCCCACTCTCGCTGTTGTAATCATTCATGTCGTTGGTGATGTCATTCTTGGCTCAGCTACATCAAAACTCATAGCTTTATGGGCTACTGCAACCCCCCACCCTCGCCTTTCCTATGGTGCACAATGGCGTAGCCATTAATGTCGTCAATGCTACCATTCTCAACTCAACTATGCTATCTTTGCTATAGAGGTCATGTTTGCTACACGTCCGGAGCTTTAGATGGTACGCAGCTGATCCGACCCCCCTGCCCATTCCTGGATGTTTTCTTCGCCTGGCTACTTGCAACCTTAGCTAATTTGTTGAGGGTGATGACAATAGCTAGTTTGACGCCTTGACCCCAGGCATGGATGTTGGCAACAACGCAAGAACTTGGCATCTCATTCTACCGCAATAGAGGGTTTGTGATCGTGAGGGACAACAAATCTGCAATTAGCAGGGCGGGGTCATGATGAGATAGCAGAAAGCGGCCAATAATGGTGATGTGAGTCGGAAGGAGCGTTGCTTGTTGGACAGTAGTACCGCCAAGGGCTGCAACATGAAGAAGGTGAGGCGAGTGTTGGTAGGAGACGTGTGGAGTGAGTTGCTAGGAGGCGCACGCAGCGGGAGGAGTTCTATAGCTAGAATTCAAGAGTGGGTGCCCGCAGATAAAAACCTTCTATGCACTGGTCGAGGTAGAGGCAAGGCGAGGGCAAAGCCTGCCCTTTGTATGCACCATTATTGTGTCCGCAAATCAAGGACAAATTCAAGGTATACCCCCGCTCGCAAATCAAGTAGGTGCCAGCTGTGCAAGAATTGTTGCCATGTAGGTGCCAATGATGTGCCATGTAGACTAGCATGGGAAACGGAAGGCAAAGGGACATCTTTTGGCTGCAAGCATTTGCAGCCATGTGGAGATGGACCCTCTCTTTTTAATATAAATATAAGATTCCGAGACAAACGATAGACTTGATGCTTTTTTTGGCGTGCCCCACAGGGGTGAGGCCTTACTATGCCTCCCCTTTTCATGGATGAAAAATGCAATGGTATTTTTGGCCTACTAAAGGTTTTAATACCAAAGGGTAAAGGTCGTTCAATTTTCATTGATAGACTAGTGTTCCTAAGGGACCTTAAAAGTTTTATGAATAGAAACAGGTCATAGCCTACTAGTGTATGACCTGCGCGTTGCTGCAGCCAAGAAAAGCATGCCCATTGTGTCACTCACTCACTCACACACACCCATTTTTGTAGGGGTGTGTGTACACACACAACCAGAGAGGATAAATTGTAGTCCTTGTAATCACTCCAAGAAGATGGCAATTCTCTCTTTCTTTTTCTCTCTCTCTCATTAGACCTTGAGATCAAGATTTGTTGAGTAGATCTTTGATATCTATTCGAATCAATAAAAATTATCTTCTTCTTTGACCCCCTCTTCTCTCTCTCTCTCTCTCTCTCACACACACACACACACACACACACACACACACCTACATGCACACAGAGTTTTGAGGTCGAGACTTCTTGAGTAGATCTTTGAGAGGTCTCTCCCTTAAATTAAAGACTTGTCAAGCTAGAGATTTGAGGTCTCTCTCTCTCTCTCTCTCTCTCTCTCTGCGAAACCCTAGCAAAGTCTCTGTCGTGATCTCTCTACTCCACTGTGGGCACAAGGGCATCGCCCTCAAGAGGGGGCTAGACAGAGAACCACCTCGTCATGAAGAATGAACATTGGCGCTCCTGCACTCGCTCGATTCCATTTTTGCACCTGCCCAACCCCATTTCCTTTCTCTCGTCTCTTAGCTTGTGGCGACCTGTTACGACATGCTTCCACTCAGATTCGACCATGTTTCGCCAAGGTGCAGCCTCGGCTCTGCTTGGGCACAATCCTAGCTCACGACACTGGTTCTGCTCCGACGACTCTGTAACCTGGCATGACGACCTACTGCGGTTGCGACCTGCTGCCCTACAACGACATTTACAACAACAGCAACCTGCATGACGATGACATACACAATAGCAGCTTCCATGACATCAACCCCCCAAGAAGGGCATCTGCAATTCGACCTCAAGAAGGGTGTTTTCCTTGAGAAGGGCGTCCTCATGGCTACCCGGGCCTTGTTCTGCGGTAAACTCAACTTCGTTGGAAACGTGGCAACACCTCTGAAGGGGGACAACATCACCCGCCTTCAACTGGAAGTCAACGTACTCCGCACGGAGAATGCTGAGCTGAAACAGAGGCTTGTAGCCCTTGAGGATCGGCTTGCCGCAATGGAAAATTACAAGGAGGAAATGAAACAGATGAAAGTCAAATTTACTAAGGTAAAGGAGAAAGTCGAGACCACCCTCACAAAGGAGGTCAAAAGCCAAGTACACGAGGTAATTTCTCGTAACGTTGAAGACCGGGTGGCATCCACGCTATGCGAGCGACAACAACAAGAGGATATCGCCCTCAATGTTCGCATTACCAAGCTCCCAAGCGATTAGAAAGGGGAAGGGGATCTCAAGTTTCACGAGTCCTTTGCTCGCATCCAATCCGTAATCCACATGGTACAATGGGATCTAGCAACAATCAGTTCTCTTGCACACAAGCATCATACCAATCATGCAGTCCTCACTTTCAAAACCAAGGCAGACCAAATCAAACTCCTTGAGCAATTGAGGCTTCTCAAGGAAACCAAAATGTGGTTTGTAAAAGATCTCGCACCCGATCAACTAGAGCAGAAGAAGGTAGAACTCCAAAAGTTTCAAGAAGCACGCGCGACAGGGAAATGGGCAGTCTATCGTGGAGGTAAAGCCATTATTCAAGAGTTTCAAACTCCCAAACCGGCTTCCTCCTCACCCCCCTCTCCATAGGTTTTGTTCATCCTATCTTACCCCCCCTTTTTTTGGACCTTCAGTCCTTAACTGAGATGTATCCCGTAGCCCCCCTCATTTTGCAGAACCTGTTGTAATGTTTTGTGTTTTCGGTCCCATAGGTCATATATGATCTCCGTGGATGATAACTCAATCAATCTATCTATCTCTCTCATAAGATCTTGAGATCAAGATTTGTCCAGTAGATCTTTGATGTCTATCGGATCAATAAAAATTCTCTTCTTCATACTTTATCTCTCCCTCCCCCCCCTCTCTCTCTCTCTCTCTCTCTCTCTCACACACACACACACACACACACACACACGCACAGAGGGTTTTGAGGTTGATACTTGTCGAGTAGATATTTGAGATCTCTCTCAGTGAATAAAAAAGGAAACTATAATAACCATTAAGTGTGGTAGATTGGTTATCACAATTCTCTCTTAAAGCCAGCTCTTAAATTAAAGACTTGTCAAGTTAGAGATTTGAGGTCACTTGATGTGTTCCTATGATATTATAACTTCTCTCTCTCTCTCTCTCTCTCTCTGTCACACACACACACACACACACACACACACACACGCATATTGGTGTTCAATTCCTCAGTCACCCTTTGTATCTCCGTCCATCAATATTTCTTTTCTTATAGGCAAATTGAGGCTTGTAAGGAGCTGTAACCTCTCTCTCTCTCTCTCTCTCTCTCTCTCTCTCTCACACACACACACACACACACACACATATGCTAGCGCACAGCCCTTGGATGACCCTCTCTATCTCCCTACATCAATCTTTCTCTCCTTATAAGAAAATTCAAGCTCATAAGGAGCTACAATTATTATCTCTCTCTCTCTCTCTCTCTCTCTCTCTCTCACACACACACACACACACACACGCATATTGGTGTTCAATTGCTCAGTCACCCTTTGTATCTCCGTCCATCAATATTTCTTTTCTTATAGGCAAATTGAGGCTTGTAAGGAGCTGTAACCTCTCTCTCTCTCTCTCTCTCTCTCTCTCTCTCTCTCTCGGAATTGCAATTGGAAGCATGTCATACAAATTGTCTCTATGAAAATGTACATGTAATACATTTCTAACACTTGATCCTTGTTGAAACAATGATACGATATATTACTAAGTAAAGATACGCTTAGTTGCATGGTCTTGATCCCTTTATGTGAAAGAAATTTTCAAGCACTCCTTCAGGCAAACGATGCCTTGACATGAAAGAAATCTTCAAGTGTTCTATGTCAAAAGGCAATGTTTTATGTAGCACAAACACAAGAGCTTCTAAAAGTTCTTGAAATCGTTATCTGGATATTTAAATTCTAGTGGTAATATAATTATGCACACACTACCTAAGTTCATGAGTCAAGAGCCACATCTCAGGTAACACTTCTCATATCCCTCAAATGAACCACCCTTCGCTTGTTGATTTCAAGCCTAAAGAATATGACTCAATAGCCAATAGTGCAACCATCTCAATCCACCATAGCAGATTCATCATCTTTTGGTGTTTGCAACCTCAGGTCCTTAAGCAGTAGTGAAGACTCTGTCAACGTATATTTGGATACTTTATCTTTGGCTTTCCACAATCTTTTCCTCACAAAGCTAACATGTCTACAAACTCTAACGTCGACACTCTTTTATTTTATGCAATATTTGAAAGCCAAAGTAGTGAGTGCTAGCTAGATAAAGCATTTCTCATTACGAAACACCTAACTTCTTTTTTCCTTGAAATGGTATGTAGTTGTTTTTGGAAGGTTGCCAGGGAATCTCTCTCTCTCTCTCTCTCTCTCTCTCTCTCTCTCTCTCTTTGCCCACATAACCCAAAAAATACACCCCTAACAAGAGTAAGGCTCATTGACATGGAAAGCCCCTCTTCACTCCTTTTGGGATGACCCCTCATAACTAACAAGACGTAGGGGCCACCACCCAAATATGAAAAGGGAAAAGAGGGCAACGTGGGTTTCTTTCACAGCCATACACATATTTTTTGAAAGATGCTCCTAACTGACCACCCCCTCTCTTTGCAAAGTAAATGCCCCAATCCTCTTGACCGACTACTCTCTTGGAGGAAAAAGTGAAGTGAAGAGCACCTATATAAGGTGAATACTTTTCCAAGACTCTCTACCAAGCAGTTGTACACCTCTTACTTGCTGCCAAGAACATCATCACCTACACTCACTCTTAAATGGACCCCTCTAACCAGGTTTATATCACTTATTCTTCTATTTTTTTGTACTAGATGGACATCTATAACATGTAGGAGTATCTCATGATACGTGCCTTCCACCCGATAGACTAACAATTTCTTGTTTTTTTGTGGGTGATGGTGGCAAGTAACAGGATACTCCTCTATCTAATGCACTTGCATGGAAGCATAAGGACCCTCCATTTGGTCTTTTTTTTGGTAAATTTATTTTGACCAAGTAGACATCATTTCACTCTTTTGATCATAACTTCTTTATCCGAACTTTGATTTGGGTGATCTATAGCCTCAATCAAAGAGCACGACACCATCTACACATTGATGTAGAGCCAAAATAATTTAGAGTTATAGAAGCCGTTTCTCTAGCAGATTTTTTGGAGTGAACAGGTTCAGAAAAGTTGACTCTCAGAAAAGCAGGAGAATTGCCAATTGTATGCACCATGCCGGATGAGACCAAACGAAAGATTATCCTTGATAATAGTTGGATCTATTTGAGGGATACGAAATGTTTTGTATGTGAAAATCACACTATTAAGCAGCAAAATATGTGTCGCAAGGCTTATGAGAAAAACAATAAGAAAAACAAGGAGATCTCTCACGAAGAAAATGTGCCCAAGGAGGAGGCAAGTCCCTCGAGCAAATAGGGATACATGATCTATGGGGTCGAGTTACAATTGAAAATATGCTTTTGGAATTGCAATGGATACCCATGGAATGTGGGGGTTGACATTGATGAACTAACCAGCAAAGCCGATGCTGTTCTTCTTGTTGAAACTTGGGAGCATGATACACAAAGGATTAATGACTTGCAATGTACATTCATTGATGTGGTCAAAGAATCTCAAGCAACAAAGAGAACGAGGAGGGGTAGCATGTATGGTTAAGAAAGGATTGGAAGATTTTGTATCAATTGTGAAAGATGACAAGTACAAACGTTATGTATGGCTGAAAATTATGACACCAAAAAGAGCATCCATTTTTGTAGTCGGTTGCTACATTCTTCATCATGATTCCCCCTTTTATGCTTGCATGGATAGAGATCATCCATTTTTTGATTTAGAAGAGGACATTTCTTATTTCAAAGGCGAAGGTGATGTTCTTGTATTTGGGGATATGAATGCTCACACAAAAACATTGCAACATTTTTTATATGCCATATATTTCAAGGGAGTTGGAGAAAGTTCACTTGTATGATCGTACTTCAATGGATGAGAAAGAGTCGGATCACTATGGAAAGTTACTTTTACACATGTGTAATAGCACGGGTATGCTCATTGCCAATGGTGTATCTTTGTGGAGTGGAACCAATGGATTTACATGAAGAAAACATAATGGGGATAGTGTGATTGACTATATGCTACTCTCCAAAGTTATCATGTATCACATAAAGCGTTTTATGTTTGGCCAATGGACCCTAGAATCAGACCATTGGACCTTATGTATTGACCTTGCATATGGAGAAACAACTAAGCATGATACTCTCAGCCAAAGGGAAGAGAAGTTATCACTATGTATGGATTTCAAACGGGCACCAATGTTAGGTAGAGGCGGTGTGCCTCACCGTGCTTTGCCCGTGTCTGTCGGCCAGTGCTCAGCCACCCACATTTATCTCCTTACTTGTTGTACATACAAAGAATAAGGAGCTCTCACTTATTCTCACATTGTGCTCATACAATGAGATTTGGGAGCTCCACCCACATCTTGTGCTCTCTCTCTCTCTCTCTCTCTCTCTCTCTCTCTCTCTCTCTCTCTCTCCGCACATGCACCACATTCACACACTCACAATTGGTATCAAAGCTTTGGCGAGGCGCGTGCGATAGCTTACCGGCCAGACGAAAGCGACGGAGCTTGGCTAAGGCAGCTTGAGCTCGGCGGAGGTGGATACGGCTCGATGGTGTCAGATCTCAGGTTAGGCATGTATATTTAGCTTGCGTAGAGCTTGTGTAGCAAGCCATTGCTGAATTTTGCAGAACAAGAGCAGGAACAAGAAGTGTTGCAGCTCGTTTTTGCTGTTTTTGACTCCCGAAATCGTGTTTTTGCATATCTTCGTCACATGGAGTCGGATAGAGATGATCTAGGAGTCTAAGTTGGGGTTTTGGCACATTTCGAACGGAATGGTGATGTCCATTTTCTGAAATTTTGCTCTGAATTACAGCAGGTACAACAACAGTAAGTTTATGCTGCATTTTTGGCCGAAACGGAGGTTTTTGGCATATCTCTCAGAACTGGACTCAAATATATGTGATCCAGAAGTCTGCCCTAAGGTTTTGGCACGTTCCAGACGTGCTGGTCATATCAAAATTTTGAAATTCTGAGCGCTAATTTTTTTTGCAGCAACCTGTCAACAATCTCGACATATCGAGGTTTTGTAGTTTGATTTCTACAGTGTAGAGAGTGATGCGGTTTGCATCTTTGGCTATGTATGGCACACTGTGGTGTTGTTTGAGAGAGAATTCATCTTGTTTTTGTGTATGCAAGTGATGCTTTGGGATGTGACTTTCGGATTTTTACACATTCGGATGCGGTTTTATGCGCATTGCTTGACTGTATGGGACATTTCAGAGAGCTTTTAAAGCACGGTTTTGTGCAGTTTCATGATATGTATGCATAATGCAGATACAATTTGAGTTAGCCATAGCTCGCACATGTACAGGTTTGTAGTGTTTTTGGGATAGGTACACGTCTATAGAGCTACTCGGTTAGGAGTGAGCCAATTTGCCAGGCTTTTGGCATTGCATGTAGACCATTTGTGGATTTTGCTACTGAGACAATGTCTTTGTCATGAGTATTTGGTGAGCTCTTTTTGAGCTTTTGCTCAGTTTCCAGGGGAAACTCTGTCGGGTTTTTCTCAAGATTTCTCTCCATGGTTTATGCGGATTCGTAGTTTGCTCTCTGATGGTATAGTGGTCGATATTCCCACTTTGACAGTGATCAAGTGTTTACTCTCACTTTGACATGTTTTGTCAGTTTGGATACAATTTGGTGTTCTTGTACTCACTCTCGCACGAGTGACGATTTGCGTATGCTTGTGTGGCTACAATATAGGATAATCACAGGTTTCACAGGTTTTGCAGATTTTTGCAGGCAGTTTCTCTTGTGGGACGCGTTTTGAGCTAGTTTGCTCTCTACTTGCGTATATGGTTATGCGCTATACGCTCGATTGAGAAATTTGTCCCAGTTTATGCTTGCACAGTTTGCAGATTGTGGAGTTGTTTTATACATATGTGAGCATTGATTTTGATGCGATTGATCATGCTTTTGAGCATTGTGTAGTGCACTACAACACAACCCAAAGTTATCGACGCTTTATATATCGACGCCCGTGCCTTTCCACGTTTATATCAGCGTACTTACAGTCCGTCGATATACGCGTTGATATGCCAGTGGATATACGCGTCAAAAGACTAATTTTTCCACGCATCTATCGACGCAGGTATTGACGCATATATCAATGTAGATATCGACGGAAGTAATTTGGGGAAAAAAAAGCCGAACCCGCGCGAAGGGGGCATTTTCGCCCTCAACGCGCGCGTTCTCAGATCTTGGCCGAAACCTGCTGCGAGGTATTATGGCACTCTTCCCCCCCTAACCCCTCTCTCTCTCTCTCTCTCTCTCTCTCTCTCCCCACATCGTGTGTGTGTGCGTGTGTAGGAAAGAGAGAGAGAGAGAGAGAGAGAGAGAGAGAGAGAGAGAGAGAGAGAGAGAGAGAGAGAGCGGTGTGTGTGTGTGTAGGAGAGAGAGAGAGAGAGAGAGAGAGGTGTGTGTAGAGAGAGAGAGAGAGAGAGAGAGAGAGAGAGAGAGAGAGAGAGAGAAGTGTGTGTGCGTGTAAAAAATTAAAGAGAGAGATAGAGAGCGGTGTGTGTGTGTGTGTAGGAAAGAGAGAGAGAAGTGTGTGTGCGTGTAAGAAATTAAAGAGAGAGAAAAATGTGCGTAGGAAATTAAAACTAGAGAGAGAGAGAGAGAGTTATGATTTGCGTAAAAAAGTAAAATTAAAGAAAGAAATGAAATGAAATGTTATGTTAACTCTTCAAAAGGACAAAGTGACCTATGAGACCAGAAAGTTACAATGTGGTAGACTGATACTAGGTTAGAATAACAAAATGACAAAATAACATATTATGGAATCCTAAACTGGTAGGTGTGGACTAAGTAGCTAAAACAGCTAGCTGAAACCATCCTTAGACGATTAGGTAGTCTTTAGGCAATGTCAAGAGCGCGTATGGCAAGCCGTAGGTCAAACGGATAGAAGAAACGCCAAATACACAAGCCGTAGGTCAAATCCGGTTGCGTTTTTCTACGGAAAAACGCAAACGAACTTAAAAAATGGCTTCTATGCCTTTTGAAACCATCCGTAGACGATTACGTAGTCTTTAGACAATGTCAAGAGCGCATATGGAAAGCCGTAGGTCAAACGGATAGAAGAAACGCCAAATACACAAGCCGTAGGTCAAATCCAGTTGCGTTTTTCTACGAAAAAACGCAAACGGACTTCGGAAATGGTTTCTATGCCTTCCGAAACCATCCGTAGACTATTAGGTAGTATTTAGGAAATGTCAAGAGCACGTATGGAAACCCGTAGGTCAAACGGATAGAAGAAACACCAAATACTCAAGCCGTAAGTCAAATCCGGTTGCGTTTTTCTACGGAAAAACGCAAACGGACTTCGGAAATGGCTTCTATGTCTACTGAAACGATCCGTAGACGATTAAGTAGTCTTTAGGCAATGTCAAGAGCACGTATGGCAAGCCGTAGGTCAAATGGATAGAAGAAACGCCAAAAACACAAGCCGTAGGTCAAATCCGGTTGTGTTTTTCTACGGAAAAACACAAACGAACTTCGGAAATGGCTTCTATGCCTTCTGAAACCATCCGTAGACGATTAGGTAATCTTTAGGCAATGTCAAGAGTGCGTATGGCAAGCCGTAGGTCAAACGGATAGAAGAAATGCCAAATACACAAGCCGTAGGTCAAATCCGATTGCGTTTTTCTACGAGAAAACGCAAACGGACTTTGGAAATGGCTTCTATGCCTTCTGAAACCATCCGTAGACGGTTAGGTAGTCTTTAGGCAATGTCAAGAGCACATATGGCAAGTGGTAGGTCAAACGGATAGAAGAAACACCAAATACACAAGCCGTAGGTCAAATCCGGTTGCGTTTTTCTACGAAAAAAACGCAAACGAACTTTGGAAATGGCTACTATGCCTTCTGAAACCATTCGTAGATGATTAGGTAGTCTTTAGGCAATGTCAAGAGCGCATATGGCAAGCCGTAGGTCAAACGGATAGAAGAAACGCCAAATACACAAGCCGTATGTCAAATCCGGTTGCGTTTTTCTAAAAAAAAAAATACAAACAGACTTTGGGAATGGCTTCTATGCCTTCTGAAACCATCCGTAGACGATTAGGTAGTCTTTAGGCAATGTCAAGAGCGCGTATGGCAAGCCGTAGGTCAAACGGATAGAAAAAACGCCAAATACACAAGCCGTAGGTCAAATCCGGTTGCGTTTTTCTACAAAAAAACGCAAACGGACTTCGGAAATGGCTTCTGTGCCTACTGAAACCATCCGTAGACGATTAGGTAGTCTTTAGGCAATGTCAAGAGCGCGTATGGCAAGCCGTAGGTCAAACGGATAGAAGAAACGCCAAATACACAAGCCGTAGGTCAAATCCGGTTGCGTTTTTCTACGGAAAAACGCAAACGGACTTCGGAAATGGCTTCTATGCCTTCTGAAACCATCCGTAGACGATTAATTAGTCTTTAGGCAATGTCAAGAGCGCGTATGGAAAGCCGTAGGTCAAACGGATAGAAGAAACGCCAAATACACAAGCCGTCGGTCAAATCCGGTTGCGTTTTTCTATGGAAAAACGCAAACGGACTTCGGAAATGGCTTCTATGTCTTAAAGCAATGTCAAGAGCGTGTATGCCAAGCCGTAGGTCAATGGGTTTAAATTAATGTCAACTACACAAGCCATAGGATGTTGAAGAAACTATGGAACTAAAAGAGGCAAAGGGGTTTTGCCTGCTACATGCATTGCCATGTACACCGGGGAGTGCACGTATGTGTCTATCCATATAGGATTTGACCAATAAAGACGAGATTTTGACCCGGTGGTCCTGATCTCCGTACACCTCTGGACCGAGGTGTACGGAGATTGGGCAAGACTAGAGAATGCGAGGTAGTTTACATTGTGAGGAGTATATATATTAAAACAACATTCATAATCATTGTAGATGGCAACGTCATCAACTAACATGGAGGAAAAGATTGCATGCTCGTGCATGCTCTGCAAGTATCAAATCCTGCGCAAGCGTAGGATATGTAATGAGCATGTGCACAAGTACGGAGAATTTGCTAAAGAAACCGTGCAGAATCTACGATACGACTCTTACGGAACGGGCATTGATTTTCGTGACATAGCACCTACATCTGAGAGAGAGAGAAAAAGGATTATGCGTGAAGGTCCAACCAATATAGAGCCAAGGATGGAAGCAGAAAAGGACTTACAGATAGAAGACGACCGCATGGAGGAGATGCTGGATGCCTTCTTCCAGACAAGTGAGGAGAACGCTAACGAAGCAGCACCAGAAGCCGTGCGCCTATCTCCTGAAGACATGTTGAGGAAGCTGGCACGTCAACCAATTTATGAAGGAGCCAAAATATCGACTCTTTGTACTTGTCTGGCGTTTTTGAATCTTTAGTCAGTGTACGGGTGGTCAGATGCAAGCGTCACTACTTTTTTTAGGTACGTAATTTATAAAAGGCATTTTTCGATTGCAACGGTGACGTGCTTGGAGAGCTTTTTAATTTAATGTGGCTTAAACAGGTTGTTGCGGGAGCAACTTCTCCCGGCTAGCAATGAAATGCCCCCCTCCAGGCCAGACGCAAAGCAACTATTGACCTCAGTTGGCTTGGACTACAACAAGATTCATGCATGTCCAAATGATTGCATTCTTTTTCGCAATGAATTCGCACATTGTCTGTCGTGTCCTAAGTGCGGAGCAATGCGCTACAAACAAGATGCAATTGGCGAAACAGTGCCAGCTAAAGTGTTGCGGCATTTCTCTATTATTCCTAGGATAAAAAGCATGTTTCGTTGTGGTTCCATTGCAAAGTTGATGTGGTGGCATTCTACAAATAGATCCACTGACGCAACATTTAGGGTGCCTGCTGATTCAAAGGCCTGGAGGCACATTGAAGATACCTGGCCACATTTTAAGAGTGAACCACGCAATTTGCGTTTGGGCATGGCAATGGATGGAGTCAATCCATTTGGCTTGAGAAGCTCGTCATGGAGCACTTGGCCTGTATGCCTTATCAATTACAACCTCCCGCCGTGGCTTGCCATCACGAAGGGTCATTTGATATTAAGCTTGATTGTACCTGGTAAGTTCAAGGCAAAAAACATGGATGTTTATCTAGTTCCACTAGTTGACGAGCTCCGGGAGTTATGGCATAAGATCGACATAGCAGATGCGGTTGAACCACTAGGACAACAGCATGCAAAGATCCATGGACTTCTTATGTGGACTATGCATGATTGGCCAGGATACGGAGAAGCTTCTGGTAATGGTTCTTGATTTACAAAATTCTCGCTATTCGCAAGCACTTTGTGGGAGAGCTCCTTTGGAAGACAATCATGGGAATGAAAGACAATCGAGCTTCACGAGATGTTTTGCAGTCAGTTGGAAAGATGCCAGAGCTGTGGCCTTTCACCAATGTAGCTGGCCAAATAAAACTTCCAAGAGCGCCATGGGTATTGCTAAAAAACGAAGAGCGACAAGTTAAAAGGGTGATTTCAGAGTTCAGGACGGCAACAAGATATATGCGATGTCTCAAGACACATTCACCCGTGACGATCAACTGTCAGGACTAAAATCGCACGATTGGCATAAGTTCTTGCAATTCATTCTTCTAATTGTGATCAAGGGGTGTTTAACGGAGGAAGTGCGGACCTGCATATACAAGATTTCAGAGCTAGTGCGGTGGATCTCTTCCAAGGAGATACAGGAGGAATCTATTGCAGTCGCAAGGGCTAACTCCATTGAGGCAGTTTGCATGATTGAGAAGTATCTACCCACGAGCTGTCTAACTATCCAAATGCACTTGCTCGTCCATGTAGTAGATGAGGTTGCAGTGGCAGATACAGTCCACAACCGTTGGATGTTCTTTCTAGAGCGGTTCATGAAAACACTTAAGGGTTTTGTTTGCCAAAAAGCGCGTCCAGAGGGGAGCATGGCAAAAGGATGGCTGGTGCAAGAGTCTCTTGTATTGACGATCGAATTTCTATCCGTTTCTGACCCAGAAATGCCTCGACTGTGGAGCGATGAGGAGGATGCAAGACTGGTGGGAGAGGAGCCGCAAGGGCAAGGGGTGCCGAAGAAAATGAATGACGCCATGCGAGAAAAGATCATGAAGTTATGTATACTAAATCCAACGCCGATGCAAAAATGGCTTGAAAGGTATGAAGAAGAGAAAGAGAGATGCAATAGGGAGCGACAGGATTTCAGGCGAAGCCGAACGACTAGAGGTTTACCCTTGTCAGACTATCTCGCTCCTCTACCTGAATTTCCTACAATGGCATGGTTGGACAAGACAGTGAGAGCAGCTCGACAGATTGGAGAACCCATATCTCTAGAAGAGGAAGAGCTAGCTATTGGATGTGACTGGAAGTATCATACATACATGGCACTGTGGTCGCATGGAAAGCATTTCAGAACACAACAAATTGACAGCAGAAGAAACACGTTTGACAGTGGGGTAATGATTAGTTTCATGCAAAAGAGCAGGGCTAGTGCTAGAGACACGAATGAGAGCACTAGCAACCTAGATTACTGTGGTCTGGTGTCAGATATCCTGAAAGTAAGCTTCAGGCAGTTTGAGATGTTTTTGTTGGATGCTTTGACTCCTCCTTGCTCACGACCCCCGTCCTACCCAGGCACACCTCTCGACACACCTCTTGGCACACCTCGGACACCTTGGGGGGACACACGATCCTAGTGCCTCCAAGCTCTATACTGTATAGCCAGATGGTTCTGTTGACATGGATAGAGTTGGGACTGAGATGAAACAGCGGATTCGCCAGCTCGCGGAGCTACAGTTTTCGACCAGCCTTCTGATGTCTTGGGATCAGCATGAAAAGGACAAAGTCAATTACATAGTGGAGACCATCCTGAGAGAGTACCAGCCTGCTCTGGGTTCTGACGTTATTCCGAGGAGCTAGATCAAGGGTGTTGCACGGGACACCGTGAAACATCGACGAGATGCAGCTCGGAAGGCTTTCAGGATCGGCTCGTCAAAGCCTGCGGGCATCCCACACGAGACGTGGCTTCAGATCAGGGAGGATGAGCGGACAGCGGCCATGCGGTTCAGACAGTAGCGTGAGGCAGATGACGAGGGGGACATCTCATCTTGGCAGCAGAGGCTTCGACACCTTTCGCTATGAGTTTGTGAGTTTCTAATCCAATCTTAACTATGGCGTTTTTTAAAACGCGATGAATCATGTATTGTTATTACTCTGATTTTTGTATAAACATAGAATCTTGCGATGCATCGAGCCCCGACACGTCAGGAGGAGTCAGATGGATATCGCAAATGTATCTATAAAGTATTGAATGATCTTGATGCTTCAGGAGAGCCTGTAGACTGGGCGGCCTTACAGTCTCGCTGATCACTTGAGGTGAGACGTTAATATGTGTGAGTTGATTTAATTAAGTAAGTATATGTGAATACTAATTTTGTGAGTTGTCCTATGTGCAGGTTGTGATGCCTAATCATTAGTGGCCTGGATTTCATATATATGCTTTGTGAGACACAGACACGCTTCTGTGTCTCCTTTTGTATAGACATATATATATGGTTATGATTATTGTTCAGACAGTTATTTTTTTCCTTATGGTTATGGTTATTGTCATTGTCATTGTATAGACATGGCTATTTCTCCTATTCTTGTACAGACATAGTTATGGTTCAGGTTTTGTTTATGGTTATGTTTAACTTTCTGGTTATGCTTATGGTTATTGTTAATTTTGTTTCTGGTTATGGTGATTATTGTTCAGACAGTTATTTTTTTCCCTTATGGTTATGGTTATTGTCATTGTCATTGTATAGACATGCTATTTCTCCTATTCTTGTACAGACATAGTTATGTTTCAGGTTTTGTTTATGGTTTATGTTTAACTTTCTGGTTATGCTTATGGTTATTGTTATTTTTTGTTTCTGGTTATGATCAAAGTGGTTATATCGTTCGGTTATGGTTTTAAGTTATGGTTATGGTTTTAAGTTATGGTTATGCTTTTAAGTTATGGTTATGATTCGTTATGGTTATGCTTTTAAGTTATGGTTATGGTTCGTTATGGTCATTGGCCTTAAATCTCATGTGAGATCCTACATGGATAGCATGTAGGAGGCGTATACATGATTATTTTTTTTTGAAAATTTTATGTAAAAACGAAGGGAACTCTGCCGAAATTTCTGCGGGAGCATGGTTGATTTTGGTGCTGCTCGCTTTCTTGGGCAGAGGGCAGGAAGTCTGGCTGTGGTGCCTATGTCCATCTTTTCATTGGGCAGAGGCCAGGCTACCTGCCCTCTGCCCAATAATTTTTTTTTACTGTTATGGTCATCGATATACGCGTCGCTATATCCGTCTATACCAGCGTCGATATACGCGGCGCTATCCGTGTCGCTAAAAAAGCCTTTCTACGCGTATATCGACGCTCTTTGCGACAGTTTCACAGGGACGCATATATCGACGTGTATAGCGACGTTAAGCGTCGCTAGATATGTCGATAACCCCCTTTTTTGTTGTAGTGGTGGTCGAGTTACCTCCCACTTTGTTTGCCATAGTTTTGGCGTCGATATGGAGACGCTTTAGGTTAGAGGCGGTTCTCGCTCATGATCGCGACTGACATGTTGGCACTACGGCCGCGATGGGCATATTAGGCGTTGTTGCTTGAGACATATGAGGCAGCGGAAGAGACAGATGCATGGTGCTACTATGAGGTCAGATGCTAGAGAGTATGCATGTGACGGACATGTCACCTTTGAGTCTAGCTTGCTTTCAAACTACTTTGTGTCTTGGGATAGCACATTGTCTACGTGTTTTCTACTAGACGAGCATGCAGTTTTTCACGTGACGTCACGTCGTGATTTGTTTTTCTCTTTCTCTAGTGGGAGACTTGGTTGTGTGCAGTTTGCTAATGGTTCAACATATGACATAGAGGGTGTTGGAGATGTATGCATGTCTGTCTAGCGGTGCATTGCTTACGCTACGAGATGTATGTTATGTACCAGGACTCAGCCAGACTCTCATTTCAGTGCATCAATTGCAGAGTAGTGGACATTGTGTACTGCTTGGAGAGCGATCATTTCAGATGCATAGGGGATTAGTGGTGACAGCCAGAGATGCTAGAAGTGATCTGGTATACCCTTTGCATATCTTTGACACACGAACATTGTAGTCTCTGTGTATATGCAGCCATGTTTGAAGCGAGACACGAGGCATGTCTCTTTTGCGGATGTGCTGCATAGAGAGCAGGTTGTGCATTTGTCTTGTAGTGACGTTCACGTAGACAATGGTATCTCTAGGGATGCACATCTTTGTCAGCCATCAGTTGAGGCGACATCAGTTGAGCCAGAGACCAATGCATTTTTCTATGATGCATTTGATACGTTTGAGGGCAACAGTGTCCTTCAGATAGCTGTATGTGATTACAGTGGGGCTGATTTGTCAATTTTGCAGTCATTCTTAGAAAATATGCCTTTGCCAGACGATGCTGACATGGTGATGCATAGTCAGGTGGTTCCTGATGATAATGCATATGGCACTGAGGTTGCTGGTGACAGGGATAGGTTGGCACACATAGTGCATATTTTGTCGGCTTTTGGGTCTCTCATGTCTAACCTTTTGGTCTCAAGACCTGATCTTGCTTATGCGGTTGGTGCATTTGCAGTGGGAGTTGTCAGTTGTGCGATGACTGACACTGGCATTGTGCATTATGGAGCCATGTAGATCGACACTCAATACCTATATGAGGAGTGTTATCGTAGCTCTAGCCCTAGTGGTATGCATGTTGCATCTACACTAGAGCGGTTACTGAGTGAGTTAGTGGGCATAGGTTGAGAGCTGTCTTCTCTCACCTCTTGTATATACTAGTTGTAGGCTAGTCTTCTCGCCACTTATCGGCACACAACATTTAGTGGAAGAACGTTAGGTAAAGGCGGTGTGCCTCACCGTGCTTTGCCGTGTCCGTCGATCACTGTCCGGCCACCCACATTTATCTCCTTATTCTTTATACACACAAAAATTAAAGAGCTCTCACTCATTCTCACATTGTGCTCATACAATGAGATTTGGGAGCTCCACCCACATCCTGTGTACTCTCTCTCTCTCTCTCTCTCTCTTCTTTTCACTCTCCACGCATGCACCACATTCGCGCACTCACAACCAATCTACATTGAAATAAATGAGAAAAAGTTATGGATGACAAAACTTCAATATGACGCACCATTGGAAACTAAATGAGAAGCTTTCAAGAAAGTTATTTGTTCTTGTGCCGAAGAATTGTTTGCCATAAAGCATCTCCATGGTATCAACAAAGATAGATCACGCAAAAAGTGGTTTGATAAAGAATATCAAGATGCTCAAAAGTCCTTGATAAAGCTTGAGGTAACTATGGACAAAGACAACTATCAAAGTCAATTGCATACATACAAGGCATTGATTAAAAAGAAGAGAAGCAGATGGGAAGTAAAGCAAAAACTTTTTAAAGTCCAAGAAAAGACACGTGCATGTGGAAGATTTTGGAGAAACTTGATGGGCAAGCGGGTTGAGAATTTTGGTAACTTGAGTCTTGTGGATATGTGCAAACATTGAAGGCAATTATATGAGCAACCCGATACTGAAAAAATACCCTTTTATGGTTAACTTCCATGTATGCCCTCTTTTTTTACTATTGAGGATGTATGCGGTGGGCTTGAAAAGTTGACTACTCGCAAAGCAGGAGATCTTCAAAGTATCAAGTCGGAGATGATCAAATGGACGGGAGATTTTACACATGAGTAGATGTGTGATATGTTCAACCTTGCACTTCAACATGGTATGCCTTATGATTGGAGTACTATAACTAGGTCAAGTCTTTGCATAAAGGAGGGGATGTAAAGGATGTAAACAACTATCAGACTATAATGATTGGGTCTCTTATGGTGGCAAAGTTGTTTGGGTGCATAATGGAGATGAAATTGAGTGATTAGGTTGTAGAGAATGACAAGCGTACAAAAGGACAAGCGGGTTTTTGTCGATGCCATAGCACCATTGATCATCTTGTCACTCTTCATGTTTCTCATGGAGGAAAGTCGGTTGAAAGGAAGCAATTGTATTATTGTTTTGTGGACTTTAAGAAAACCTTTTATATGATTCCATGTAGCAATTTGGAGAAGGATGGAAGAACTCCAAGTGCCAAGTGAGTTTATGCTTGCGATTTCTTAAATCTATGAGAAGGTGATATGTGAATTGCGCATGGGAAGAGAAATTTCAGAAATTTTTGTAAGCACTATTGGGTTTAAACAAGAATGTCTGTTGTCACCAACTCTCTTTGGTCTATACATCGATCAACTGGAACAAATGATACTTGACTTTATGCAAGAAGAAGGCATTTAAGAGGTCACTATTTGCAATGCAGTAATCATGCTTTTGTTGTATGAGGATGATGTAGTGCTTCTAGCACACACTTTAGAAGATGCAAAAAAGCTTATGGTTGTCCTTGAGAACTTTTGCTTGCATAGTGGGCTGATTGTGAATGAACCCAAAACAAAGGTTATGCTTGTGAAACCAACCATAAGGAGAAGCCATGCATTGTGTACAACAATGAAACACTTGAAGTTGTTGAGAGCTTTAAGCATCTTGGCCTTAAGGTTTTGTCTAATCACAAGTGGCATAAATGTGCTATGTGTCGTTTGGAAGCGGGAAAGAGAACATAATATGCATTTGAGAACATGTGTAATGCGGGAAACATCAAGTGTTGGGTTGTCAAGAAGTACCTTTTTGATGCATTGGTGACACCGGTTCTTCTTTATGGAGTTGAAGTGTGGGTCGGGATCATCTCAAAGTCTACTTGGAAAGAGTTTGAGACTGTTCAAAAGCATTTTCTTACAAACTTTCTCCAAGTTAAGACACAAACACCATATATGCTTCTACTTCTTGAGTCGGGATCTCTTCCAATTGAGCTTATGGCCATGGAAAGGATTGTGGAGTACATGATAAAGATGCATCAAAACCCCTCACATCGACTTCCTACACTTGCATGGGAAGCAAGCAAAAAAGTTCAAAAGATGCATAAAAGCAAGATCTTGAGCACGGGATGGATGCAAGACATAAAGAAGTGGTCTAGGAGATGGGATGCATTACACTTGCTACATGATGCTTCAATTGACTCCCAAGTGAATGAAGTTTTTACAACGCCAATGTATTACCGCTTGGGAGAAATCCGATGGGTCATACTTCATACATTACACCACCCATATTGCCCCCAACTACAAAACCATGTTCTTCACTGAAAGAGGAAACCGTAATTACACTTACATGCTTGAGCCTATCCCCTTGCCAGCGTTACGCACTATTGCAGCCATTCGACTTAGCTCCCATTCCCTTTGATGCGAGACAAGGCATTGGGGCAATGGAGAAAAGTCAACTAATTTGTGCACATTATGCTTACTGCAAGTTCGTGAGTCTGAGTATCACACACTACTAGAGTGCTCAACTTTTGGTCACATCCGAACTTGCCTCTCTCACATTTTCAGCCATGACTTAGACCTACACACTTTCCTCTCTCAGCCACAATGTGGGCCCTCCATTGAGACTCTCATCACCACAATTTTGGAGCATCGAGAGTCACTCATCAACCATACACATACTACATCACATGTAACTTTGGTCACATAGGTCATATTTGACCTCCGAGGACGATAATAAAATCTCTCTCTCTCTCTCTCTCTCTCTCTCTCTCTCTTCTCTCTCTCTCTCTCTCTCGTGTTGGTGTCTCACGCGAGGGTGTAATAGATTTTTGACAGATGCACCTCTCCTCTTTGTGCATAGCTTGTGCTTGAGGTGGCGAGAGAGTGACCATGGATGTACTGACCATCCAGCTTAGTGTATTTTTAACAGGCTAAAATTGTAAAACCCGTGCTACTGTCCAAGCTTGCCTTGAAGAAAAACGATAAATTTTGTAACTTTTAGAATACCAAAAATTGTTAATATGTTAACCTAAAAATTGGAAGAGTTTTATTTGTGCTCTTATTTATTATATCACTTCAACTAGGAAAAATAGTATAAGTAGATGAAATTTTTTAAATAATAGAATTGACTCCCTTTTTTTTAAACAATATGTAATTGCTTTTGGAACCCCTCTCTCTCTCTCTCTCTCTCTCTCTCTCACGTTTACATAAGCAAACTTTCCTCTTTCTTAGAAGTACAAATTACTATTTTTCTCTTGTTAACTAACAACATTGCTAACAACTAACTACGATGTTATTTCAAGTTCCGTTATTCAAGTTCTTTAGAGTACCATGCTAATATGGCCTAGAGAGAGTAGAAAGCACTCTCTTTATCCACACAGGTGCTTAGAGATCATACTTAACTAAATAGTATGCATGATGAATGGTGACTAATATGTATAATTACCCCTAATTTCCCTCAAATTTTTTTTTTGATTGACTTTTAAGTTACTCTCTTACTCTTGTTCTTTAAAATTACTCTTATTTGAATGACTTAATAGAGATAAAATGCCATAAATTGAAGAAAATTAAATAGTGCTAACTTTAGTTTCCCAAAAGAGGCAATATAATTTCTCTAAAAGAAATGCTCTCATAAAAAGGCTCACCGCTTTTTATTCATGCATTCATTTTTGTCTCAAGATTGCAACTTGGTGCATTCCAAAGTTTTCTATCTACCACGCATAGATCACACCAAAGCAAAACTCATTGTAGAAAGCACATGCATCGTTCATTTCAAGTTTGTCTACTTTCAAGTTTATTTTGCAAATTTGAAAGGGGGAGTAAGGGGATAGCTTCACGGAAGTGATGCCCGTATTGCTTGACCATAAAACTCCCAACGCTTCCATGGAGATACCCCATGGATGGCAAATGATGCAAAGGGACCAAAATGGGATTCGTCGAAGTCGGAGTTAACTTGAAACTTACGTCGAGACAAAACATTAACTTCCAATAGACTCATTGTTTTCTTAAGGTCTTGTTTGAGCAAAACTAAAAGGAAATAGGAACTAAGGGATTATAAATCAAATGAACCTAATCTAAATTTCAACTAAGATTAAAAACTTTTTTGAGAAGATTTGCCGTGGATAGCCCTAGCATAACATAGGAGATTTAAGTGTAAACTTTGTCTTACATGTTTGGAAAAAGGCCAACACATGTGTTTACTTGTGAGATGCAACAGGGGATGGTCCTTTTTGGCTAGGATTGATAACCGTTGGTCTATGTTTTGAGCTCGGGTTCATTCACTTCCGTAGAAATGGGATTGAATGGGAGTGAGTCTCGGTAGAGTGATAGGGACCCGTGGATGTGTTTGGAAATCGGCTTAGTCCGACTAGGCCTGATGTCGACAGGAAAAGGAGGAAGGAAAATGGATCCATGAAGGGATCAGAATAAGGGAGGAGGATGTGATTTAATTAAGGAACTCTTCTAATTGTTTGATAAAATGGAACCTTGGAAAGGCTAGGAACCTAAATGGGCTATTCCGCAATTGTCCTCATCAATCGGACCTTTGCTCTGCTTCTCGGGTTATTGACTTAAAAATAACCTAAAGTAGATTATCTTTAAAGCATTTTCCACACAAGATAAAGAAAACTATGAATTGGAAATAGTGTCAAGGTGTCCCCTCCACACGTGGTGGAGGAGACAGGATACCCGAGTCTTGGGACGAGGATAGGGATATGCTTGGAGGAGTACATGTGATTTCTTGAAAGATAGCTAGATAATTTTACTAATACTACAGGAAAAAAGAAGTAAAATATTCTATAAAGGAAAAAGGTAAGAACGACCTGATAAATGCACACTTGCAAGGGTATGCAACAGTTTGCATGTTGCTTTCAAATGCTTGAAATGTATTCTTGGTTTAACATGATTGGAATATTGTTTTTCAGTATCATAGTACTACCTTGGGAAGGTGCATTTACCAAATGGTTCAATGGGAGGGTGGATTCCGGAGGGTTAATTTGTTGGCCTAAAATTTAAACCCAAATTTTTATGTTGTCCAGTCAAAAACAGGATAAGGGAGTTCCGATCTACAGAGCGGGAATCAAATATGGAAACGAGGGCTTTGTGTATCTACTAAATACACTCATCTTAGGGGAACGCTCTGGCGACTGTGCTCGGCCATAACAGAGACAAAAGCGTCAGTGACCTTGAACCAATGGTGAACTGGAGAACATCCACTAGTTGACCTTGGAAGGTTGAGTTCACATTTAGTCTGATGACTTTGTCTGGAAATTTCAAAGCGATAAGGAAAGATATTTTGGGATTAAGGGCTTCGTAATAGAAAAGTGAATGTTATCACCCCCTTGAGTTGGCATCAAAGAACGGGAGGAGTCGTGTCTTGGTGTCGCTCTCAAGCAAGAGGGATGTCAGAATCATGGTGTATCCATTTGGAGATGTTGCAGTCGACGGTCCCTGGCATGGCCCTCACAAGTGGTATCAAAGTGTAGTTTCTATCCTTGGCCAGATAAAGATTTTTAGTATGAACTTTTGTAGGAAGAGAGTGAGGTACATAAAGAAACTTCTTCAGTTTGTGTAAGAATAAATGAAGATAGCAATTGTAGAAAAGAAAGAAGAAAAGAAGGAGGACATGATAAAGAACTTCGTCTATGTCATCTTTCCTACCAAAGAGAGAATTGGAAATCTGCAAAGATAGGAGACCCAATACAATATAACTTGAATATTGCCTTACGTCCCATGACTATGATTTGGACAATCTTTGTCTAGAAATGGTGATAAAAAATAAAATAAAAATGGAAGTAGGTTCCAAGTATTATTGTTGGACCCTTGTTGAAACAAATAGGCATTGTATTTGGACTTGCAAATCATTTTTAATCCAAGTCTATAATATTATACTTTGCATTACTATGAACCCTAGAGATTTAAGGACAATCCTTTGAAAAGCATGAAATGGGAGAACTTAGAAAAAAAAAGTTAAAGAAGAGCTTCCCTTGACAATTAATTATTTCCCAAATGTAAATTTTGGATGAGATAAAGAGAATCCACCTTTTGAAATGTCTGAGTTTTTATAAATTTACCTTTGAGAATTTGTGAACCTGTCACTAACAGAAAGTAGTTTTGTTTGCCTTCCATAAAATATGCCACGAGATAGAGCTGCTCAAGACTCGCCTATAGATTCGGTTCTTCTTGATACACAAGCGCCACCAGCACCTCAAGTTGTCCCTGTACCAAATCAGATGTTGCTTGCTACAACATTCGTAGAAGATTTTGGATGTGACAAGATCTGAAGGCCCTGCTCAAATAGGTGCAACCACATCCATTTTTAGGCACGGGTGATGGTGTGCCTACTCAACTAGAAGAATGGATAATATAGATGGATGACTACTTTGGTCTTGCCAGCTACAATGCAGTTGCTCATGGAATAATGGGGAGAGCTAAGTTAGAAGGACCAACAAAAACATGGTGGAAGTTCAACTGTCAATCTTACCAAGTAGCAGAGGTGACATAGAGTTGGGATGAGTCAAAGCATCATCTCAGGGAGAGATATCTTCCCCTAGATTATTCTACCACTAAGATGAACGAATTTCTTTCTTGCAAGCTAGGGAATAGGTCTGTTGAAGCTTACTATGAGGAGTTTGTCCGACTTTCTCGATATGCTCCTCTCAAGATAGAAAAAGCTAAGTCACTTAATCCTTGGGCTTGGAGAAGATTTGGCTCCTAAAGTAGAGTCCCTTTGACCTGCATCACTCACAGACACTCTAATCCGGGCCAAGTCAAAGCATAAGAGCCTTTTTCAGAGAGGCACTACAACCCATAGGGAACGAGAATTTCCTTCCTACCCAAGTCAACCCTGTCAAGCAACCAAAGTACCATTTATACCAAATCCAGCTATCCAATCCCAATCACCACTATGCTTTGTTCATGTGAATGCTCTTCCAGTCACTCGGAGTGGAAGGAAAATTTAGTGCTATGAATGCCTGGAATTTGGTCATAATAAGGACCATTGCCCTAAAGGAAATGACCCTAGTAATTCAAGCCTCCCTATTAACCTTCAGAATCCACCCAATCAAGGGGGACAATCCAAAAACCTTGGAGAAAGAGGAAGAAATCCAGCCCAAGCAAGAACCCCTCCTATCACTCATTTTAGTTCTCAAAGGCCAACCGTCAATCCACCTAGATCAACAATATTAAACTTTGTCTTAGTAAAGGATGAGATAGATGAACAAGCCAATGTTTATGCTACCTTCGATACTAGTAACCAGAACCAACAATTCCCCATTCTTGAGACTAAAGAAGAGTATGAGTATGGAGTTAGAGAAAATTTTAGACATGAAGGAAACAAAGCTACTACATAGAGAATAGTTTAGGAGGTTTTGGTCCAGTGGGAGGGCTTTCCCATAGAAGGTACTTCCAAGGAAGACCACGAACATCTTATTTCTAAGTTTCCTCATCTTTTGTAATGAGCTTTCTTCTTTTGTGATCATATTAATCTTCCGTAGCCGATGTAATCAATGAAAACAAGCTCCGTCTTGTTACCTTTTTGTCACTCAAGAAATGCTACCTTTTGTAATACGATTGCTTTTGCTACATAATAACATGATTAGTGTTATCTTTGTAACTAAGCTAGCTACATTTGTATTTCTCTCAAGGGATTCTACAAAACACTAGACATAGGGAGTTAAGAACGAATTTAATTGTATTTTTCAAGAGAAATCAGAGTAAGAAGGATTTAACACAAGAACCAAGATCTTAATAAACGACAAACTTGTTAAGGCCTTTCAGTCATAAGAAGAATTTGTTGTGAAATTATTGCACTGATCTCATGAGTATGAGGTGAGAAGTTAAAGGGCCCTCTAAGAGGTAAACCAAAGTGAGGGTAAAGATATATCTTTTGATGAGGAAGAAACTATGCAAGCAAAAAGACTCGCTTGGAGAACCCACAATACATCAACCTCATCACGTAGTAGTATCAAGGACCCAAACTCATTGCTTCAATTACCAAAGCCAAGTGCACATTGTTGTAAAAGTGATGCCGATCCCAAAGTGTAACCCTTGTTATGTCTTGGAACGTCCACCATTTGTTTTAAGCTATTGAAGTTCCCAAGTAAGGGAAGAGCAAGCGCTCATATCGTTTCACAAAATCGCTCTTGATAGATTCACTTGTTTGTTGCAGATAAGGAATGGCCACAGAGTAAACCAACTCTTGCCACTGGTCCATAAAGTAAGGTAATGAGCAAAGAGACAGGGAAAAGGTTTATAAGAGACAATCCTAAGAAGTTCTTGACATGAAGATGGAAAGAATGGAGAAAGATCGAGGTAAGAACACTGTAAGAGATGAGAATAGATTGCCTTATATAGATGAACTAGCTAGAGAAGAACGAATTAGCATTACCTAGAAGTTAAAGAAGAAACTTGCGGTTGAAGATTTACCATCTTTCTTTGTTGTACTGAGTTGAGGACAACTCTTTCTTTTTGTTGGGGAGTTTGTAAGGGCCTTCTCCTAGCCCTTACGTAAGACGAGTACATCTGAGCCACCAACTTAAAAAGATAAAAAAGAAAAAGAAAATAATAGAAAGAAAAAAATGTATACTTGATTTAAGCACCAAAGTATACTCACAAGACACTTCCAGCTTATGCCATGGGAACATGGATATAACCAATAAATAGGAAATTCGCCTTTCATTTTGAGAAAATTTAGCATAAAGAAAAAGATAAGATAAGGGAAAAGAAAAAGATAAAGAAGGAAAAGAGAAGATAAGAATAAGATGAGTAAGTAACTTGTTGAGAAAGTTTTGTTAAGTAAGATAAGTTATCAAGATAAGAAAGATAAGCTATCAAAATAAGTGGAAGCACTTATCAAAATTGTGCATAAAAAGAGAGCTTCTCTGCTCATTTTTCACTTCTCTCCTCCATTTTTAGGATGCAACTAGAGAGTAAGTTGTAAAGAAGCTTGAGGAAGCCATAGCCAAGCCTCTTGTAATACACACACACACACACACACACATGCACGCACGCACCTCCTACACACATCTCCTCTCCAAGAGAATCCATGGCCAAAAACCATAACCATGCTTCCTATAACTTGATCTTCTTCTTCCCGTTACACTCTCTCATAACCCCCAAGCTTTCCATAGCTTGAATCTCTCTTGCCTCTTTCCATTCTCTCCTTCCAAGTAGCACAATTGGTGGTCTTGAAGTGGGGGAGAGCCGACTACATCAACAAGCTTCTGTAATCACCCAAAGCAAGGAGAAGACTCTTACCATACACACATCTAGGTAAATGTTTTTCTTATCAACTTCATGCCATTTCACACCTTAAACATTGGGTTACTCTTCATTCTACATTAATTTATGCTTAAATTGTCACGTTTACATAAGCAAACTTTCCTCTTTCTTAGAAGGACAAATTACTAATTTTCTCTTGTTTACTAACAACATTGCTAACCACTAACTACGATGTTATTTCAAGTTTCATTATTCAAGTTCTTTAGAGTATTAGGCTAATATGGCCTAGAGAGAGTAAAAAAGCACTCTCTTTATCCATAGGTGCCTAGAGATCATACTTAACTAAATAGTATGCATGATGAATGGTGACTAATATGTATAATTACCCCTAATTCCCCTCAAACACTTTGTTGATTAACTTTTAAGTTACTCTCTTACTCTTGTTCTTTATAGTTACCCTTATTTAAATGACTTAATAGAGATAAAATGCCATAAATCAAAGGAAATTAAATAGTGGAATTTCTTTTTGGAGCTAACTTTAGTTTCCCAAAAGAGGCAATATAATTTCTCTAAAAGAAATGCTCTCATAAAAAGGCTCACCCCTTTTTCTTCCAAAAGAATCGTTTTTTTCTCTCTATAAAATATGTGCGTAAGATTTTTATTGACAAAATTAAGCTAATATCTAATTATCTTAAGAAGAAGTTGCACCTTGAAGGAAAATTCTATCATAAACAAGGGAGTTTCTTTTGTAAGAGGATTCTCATTCCAAGTAAGGTTATCCCTCTCTTGCCAATTGGAAAATCCCAAACCCTTAAACCTTTCCTAGAGCTACATAATTAATCCTCTCCACGGTAGCAAATGTATGCCTAAATCCCTTCTTAAAGAAGAATTTATTAATCATTCATACACTATTACATGAGCAATTTTCACTACAATATAATGTCTACTCTTACAAACTTTGCAAAATTTTTATGCTTACACTGCCATGCATAGAAGGGTTTCACTCTTGCATAAGCACTCAAAGGAAGGTTCTTGATTATTTTTCTCAAGATTGCAAGTTGGTGCATTCCAAAGTTTTGTATATATCATGCATAGATCACACCAAAGCAAAAACTCATTGTAGAAAGCATATGCATTGTTCATTTCAAGTTTGTTTACTTTCAGGTTTGTTTTGCAAATTCAAAGGGGGGCATAAGGGGATAGCTTCATGAAAGTGATGCCCATCTTGCTTGAACATAAAACTCCATCGCTTCCATGGAGATGCCCCATGGATGGCAAATGATGCAAAGGGACCAAAATGGAATTCGTCGAAGTTGGGATTAACTTGAAACTTACGTCGAGACAAAACATTAACTTCCAAGAGATTTGTTGTTTTCTTAAGGTCTTGTTTGAGTAGAAATTAAAAGAATATAGGAACTAAGGGATTATAAATCAAATGAACCTAATCTAAATTTCAACTATGATTAAAAAATTTACTGAGAAGATTTGACGTGGATAGCCCTAACATAACATAAAAGATTTAAGTGTGAACTTTGTCTCACATGTTTGAAAAAAGGTAGGCGCAGGTATTTACTTGTGGGATGCAACAGGGGATGGTCTTTTTTGGCTAGGATTGATAACCATTGGTCTATGTTTTGAGCTTGGGTTCATTCACTGTCCTAGAAATGGGATTAAATGGGAGGGAGTCCCGGTCGGGTGATAGAGACCCGCTGATGCATCTGGAAATCGGCCTAGTCTGGGTAGACCTGATGCCGACGAGAAAAGGAGGAAGGAAAATGGATCTATGAAGGGATAAAAATAATCGAGAAAGATCTGATTTAATTAAGGAACTCTTCTAATTGTTTGGTAAAATGGAACCTTGGAAAGGCTAGGAACCTAAATGGGCTATTCCGCAATTATCATCATCAGTCGGGGACCTTGCTCTGCTTCTCACGTTATTGATTTAAAAAGAACCTAAAGTAGATTATCTTTAAAGCCTTTCCCACACAAAATAAATAAAAATATGAATTGGAAATTTTGTCAAGGCGCCGCCTTCACACGACGTGGCGGAAGAGATAGGATACCCAAGTCATAGGACGAGGATAGGGATATGCGTGGAGGAATATATGCTTGAAAGATAATTAGATAACTTTACTAATACTAAAGGAAAAAGGAAGTAAAATATTCTATAAAGTAAAAAGGTGAGAACAATCTTATAAATGTATACTTGCAAGGGTATGCAATAGATTACATGTTCCTTTCAAATGCTTGAAATGTATTCTTGGGTTGACATGATTGGAATATTGTTTTCTAGTATCATAGTACTACCTTGGGAAGGTACATTTACCAAATGGCTCACTAAGAGGGTGAATTCCAGAGGGTTAATTTGTTGGTTGAAAAGCTGAACCCAAATTTTTATGTTGTCCAATCAAAAATGGGGTAAGGGATTCTGAGCTACGAAGCGAGAATCAAATCCGGAAATGAGAGTTTTGTGTATCTACTAAATACACTCATCTTAGGGGAACACTCTGGCGGCTGTGCTCGGCCATAACCAAGAAAAAAGTGTCAGTGACCTTGAACCAAGGGTGAATTGGAGAACACCCACCAGTTGACCCTGGAAGGTTGAGTTCACACTTAGTCTGATGACTTTGACTAGAAATTTCAAAGAGATAAGGAAAGATATTTTGAGATTAAGGGCTTCGTAAGAGAAAAGTGAATGTTATCACCCCCTTGAGCTGGCATCGAAGAGCGGGAGGAGTCCTTTCTTGATGTCGCTCTCAAGCGGGAGGGATGTCATGAGTCGTGGTGTATCCATTTGGAGATGGTGCAGTCGACGGTCCTTGGCATGGCCCTCACAGTGCAACTGCTTATCTTTGCCACATGACTCACTTTATGCATCCAAACACTGAAAAACTGACATATTCTTTTATAATACATGTACAACCAATTTGCAACTAGTTCCTAACAATTTTTCCGTGAGGGAAAATGGATCACGATCCATGTTTGGTGACCTAATTTGACCAATCTTTAGGGGATGGATCTCAGCATGTTCTCTAAGCTATTGGCAGTATATTTTTGAATTTGGATCAACTTTACACCATGGGTCAAAATGACCATTTGCAGACATTTTTTTTTTTTGCTATGGTTTTTGGGTGGTTATGGGTCCATTTTCTCCTAAAATTGCAGGGCCCATTCCCCAAGGTCATGTCCAACGGTGTGTACACTTTTTACCATTGTCTAGTAAGTTAGGGTACATGGATTGCAAACCATGTTCAACAAAATTTTTAGACTGTTATTAGGGTAGTGTTCTAGCACTATTAAGGGCACTAAAAATATTTTGGTATGGAGGTGGAGGGACATGGATTGTGATCCAAGTTCCACCATCTTTTGCAACTATGATCATATGGATGGATTTTGCCCTGTATAAGGAGTCCACATATGAAAAATATTTGAGTTTTGACTCCATTTGGTGCCCCAATGGGCCTCTGACAATTTGAAAAATTCTCGTATTTGAATTGATTAGTGCACTTGATGTGATGATGTTTGTGCAAATTTGACCATACACAATTGATCTTGCATAGATGAGTTTCATATCTGTGAAATCTGATGGGGTAACGGGGTCCTGAGTGTTCGTAGCAGGCAAAAATGTGGCACACAATTGTAGGTCACACATACCCTCTCTCTCCCTGTGTGTGTGTGTGTGTGTGTGTGTGTGACTCTGATTGAATACAAACAAGGTCTAACTTGCCCAATCTTGCCTATATGTGCCCGACCTACCTTGAGTGTTGAATGTATACTTGCCTTGTTTGCTCACATTTTCCATGGCATACCACGTGCGTCTCAGACGACTCATCATTTGGATGCCCGATTGTTTATTGCCCTTGATTTTGTAATTTTGGTCCGTAAGTTGGTCCACTATGTCATATTTCATTGATCACAAATACACCACATCTTGCTTCTTCAATTTCTTGGAGTATACCGGCCATGGCTTACAATCAAGCCTAAACCAACTACAAACATCCATGGGGGACCAATGCAACAAGTTTGGGTCAAGAAATCTATAATGGCAACAAAATCAAAGCAAATGTGGTTACCCAAGAGCACCTACTTCAAATCATACTTTCCACTCAATCCAACCAAACTCAAAAGGAAAAACAACCACTTAGAGTGGCTATACTTGGAAGAAGAAATACACACAGCGAACCAACTTTCCATCGAATCAACCCCATTATAAATAGATTCAAAAGTCAAACTTTGAGAAGCAGCTAACTGCCAAACAACTCAATTGGCAATGCAGACCCAAACACAAACAACAACCACAACCTTTGCAATTTCCACAACCAAACCAAAAGTGGTACTTAAAGCTGGGCCAAGCCAAATCAACAACCCGCCAATTATAGTACTTGCAAAACCAACCATCAAGGAACGGACGTACCATCTTCCAAGTCTTTTGTTTGGAAAATGCAGTTTAGATGAAACCACACTAACAACAACCATTGAACAATCTGTTAAGTACCCACATCTTGCACAATATATTGTTACCCAATGCACCTCTTCCATGAGCATAATAGGGCCACATTGTTCGCGCCCAAGCACATTGCACAAACCTTCGTCCGGGACAACTTAGAATGGAACGTGCGGAGTAAAAGTAGCTTGAGCAGCTTATTGTAAGACCTAAAGCTGCAAGATGCTGAAAGATCATGTGTGTGTTTTGTAGCTTAAATTTTTGATGTTTCGTTGCTTTTTAGTAGAATTTAACACTTATCAGGCATAATAATGAGCCATAATGACAAATTTTGATAGACATGATGCCTAGAGTGAGATCATGTACATATGAGTGTAAGAAATAATTTTGGCTAAATTTTGATCAAATAATAATAATCTTCTTTCCTTTTAACATAATAAGGATAAAAATTAATAAACACAGCCAAAAAAGTCAGAATCAAGGTCTAAAAGCAAACACCAAATCTACAAAGCAAGAGCTTCTCTCCAATAGTCAAAATGGCTACATTGCACCTTGTACTTGGATTGGTAGCCATTGAAGACATGCAACTTGTCGAGATGGACGTGAAGACGACTTCCCTTCATGGGGATGTTAATGAGGATGTCTACATGAAATAGCTAGAGGATTTGAAGTCAAACCTAAGAAGCCTATGAGGGTAGAATTGGTGTGTAGATTGTGTAAGGCATCGTATGGCCTAAAACAAGGCTCAAGGAAATGGTACATGATGTTCAACAAGTACATACATTTAAAAGGGTATGAAAGGGGCCAAGAAGATCACTACTTGTATATTATAAAGTTGAACGACGATGATAAGCAAGCAAGGAAGTTGTGTGGTTAGCTTACCTAGGGGGAGATCTTGGCATTACTCAAACTCTAGTGTTGCATTATGATAGTCAGAAGTGCGGTCACATTAGTGAAGAATCCTATGTTTCACTCCAAGTCAAAACACATAGAAGTTTGTTATCATGTGATATGTGACATATTGGCCATCAAATGCATTGAGCTAGTCAAGGTTCATAAGGATGACAACCCTCTAGATGTCCTCACGAAGATCCTACCCTCAAAGTGCTTTGCACATTGCTCGTAATGATGGGGGCAGGGTGAAGCCACATGATTGATTCACGGTTGTATAGATATACATGCTTACACATATAACCACTTGGACCACATTGCCCCTTCAAGTGGGAGATTGTTAGGGTTCAAGCCAACTGTCCGGACATCCATCACATTGCCTGTACTAACCTTATCTATTATTTTGATCATATAGAGCAATAAGGAATAGTGATGTATAATTCCAATCCTCATTGAGATCTCCACCAACACTTTGTGTCTTCTCTTCTTCTCCCTCTCACTTTGCATGCACTGTACACTCTTTAACTAGAAGGTTTTTTCCCTCGTGCTTTGTTTATAAACCCATCATTCTAGGGATATTTCATCTTGTATATGCATACACACCAAGTAATACATTCTCTATTATGTGCCTTGAGCTTCTTCTTCATCTCCAAGCTATGTGTACATTCCTACCACCCTAACTCCAACAATGGTGGTGATGTATCTTTCCTAGAATGCATCCCTTGCACAAGTATTGACAACAGTTGGCCTTTTTGACTTCTAGTAAGTGTCGTACCATCTTTTGTTGGTGAAGACATTGCAATTTGTTGAGATTGTTGTGTCCATATCTAGCATGCCAAAGTTGGGCTACCTCTCCTTGAGTTGGTGAGCGAACAGCTGCAACTGCAACTTTACCGAAGCTATAGTCCTCCAGCTACTAGAGTCTTTGATAATGGTACTTCATGTGACAATGATGTTTCCCTTTCTAGAGGTTTAACAATACCATTATAGTCTTTGAAGCTTACTTCATAGCTAGCAACTACATGCAATACATTTTGGAGGTTGATTTTGCATTCACTAAATTCACAATATTTCCTATATCTTCTACAAGTAGGAATAATGGTTGCGCTTTGTTTTCATTGGGTGGATACCACTTTTTGAATAGGGATTTTACAAAGGCAATGTGCTTGAAAGCTCCACTATCAAAATATCCTACATGGGGTGGGCATACATTGACCTTTTCATAATTTCATAATTACATACAAGAAATGCATAAGAATAATTTACATGTTGGCTTCTTCACTTAGTGGAAGTGAAGCATCTTCAAATGCTAGCATACCTGATTCTTTCTTCTTGTAGGCTAGTGGTTGTCAACATTCATTGACATGATGCGTGTGTTGTTTGCAATGTTTGCAAGAGACATATTTTTCCTCCCCAAATGGTTGAGATTGTGGAGATGCTTATTGTCTATATGAAGAGGTGGATGCTAATTGCCATACACTTGCTCTTTAGCGTTAGCTTGTAGGTGGAGTGCAGTTGCTTGTGCACTCTTCCTTTGGGCAGAGAGGGTTGTTTTCTTTTGCTGTAGTACATGCAACATTAGTTCCCAGCCCTCTCTGCCCAAAATTTTTTTGCAGGTTTTGGTCGTCGGTATAGGTTACGGTATGACTGTCGGTAGGGGTCACGGAATAGGCGTCAGAATTTAATATATTAATACGGGTGCTTGTTCCGTTGATTATTTCGATGCCTGTTTATAGGCCTATTTTGACGCCTGCCACACCGATAGTTATACCGACACTACGATATCAACATCTCTTACGAACATTATTTCAACGCTTTTTAGTCTAAAATTTAGCGCTATTTCGTCGGTACTTGCGTCGACTTTTGCGTGACCTCTTGTAGTGTTTTAACGTCATAGGGAACTATCCAAAGAGACCTTAAAGATCTAGCCGACGAGGAGTTGAACTCAAGACCTGTTATTCAAGAGGGAAATGGCATAACCAATCTACCACACTTGGGTGATAGAAAGGTTATACCATTTTCCTCTTTTTATTGGCGCACACACACACACCCACACACACACACACCCGAGAAGAAGAGAGTTTTAACTTTGTAGGAAACTATCCCAAGAGACCTTAAAGATCTAGCCGACGAGGAGTTGAACTCAAGACTTGTTATTCAAGAGGGAAATGACATAACCAATCTACCACACTTGGGTGATAGAAAGGTTATACCATTTTCTGCTATTTATTGGCACGCACACACACACACACACACACACACACACACACACACACACACACACACACACACACACACACACACACACACACACACACACACACACACACACACACACCCGAGAAGAAGAGAATTTTAACATCGTAGGAAACTATCCCAAGAGACCTTAAAGATCTAGCCGACGAGGAGTTGAACTCAAGACCTGTTGAACAAAGAAGAAGAGAGAGAATAAAAAACCAAAGAGAGAGAGAGAGAGGGGGAGAAGACGAAAGAGAGAGGTAAGGGGAGAAAACAAAGAGAGAAAGAGATTATGTTAAAATTTAAATTAGATTAGGTTAGATTACATTTAGATTTATGTTTATGTTGAGTTTAAGATTAGGTTAGATTTAGATTTACGTTAGATTAGATTTAGGTCTATTTAGGTTAGATTAAATTAGATTTAGGTTTATTTTGAGTTAGATTAGATTTAAGTTTATTTACCTTAGATTTAGATTTACGTTAGATTAAATTTAGGTTTATTTTGAGTTTAAGATTAAATTAGATCTAGATTTATGTTCTATGGACCATGCGGACCAGCAATTTCACCTGCATGTTCGACTGCTGCCCAGAGAGAGAGAGAGAGAGAGAGAGAGAGAGAGAGAGAGAGAGAGAGAGAGAGAGAGCAAATGACGAATTTGAAATTTAAAATCGTGTTATAAAGTGAGGCCCATTCACATCTACGCGGCTGGTAGCCCCATTGGTATGTCTTTTACTCTTCAATGGAGCGAATCACCACATGTTCAATTAGGTTAGATTTAAGATTAGATTTTGGATCGAGTTTTTAAATTAGAGTCTACCTTCGAGATTACGGTAAAAAAATTAGAGTTAGACGAACGGTGATCCCTCTCTACGGATACGACCTTAAGCTGGAAAGCTTTCAACGGGATGATACTCAGATTGGAGGCCAACATGTAATGTGTTAAGTAATCCCTCGAACAAAGATCTACTGTGAAAAGATGTTAAGATGCTATAAAATGCTACAGCTAGAGAAGAGGCAAAGGGGTTTTGTCCACTACATGCACTATCATGTAGACGTGGATGTGTAGATTTCTTGTACCCACAAATATAGGCATTGACCAATAAAGACGAGATTATAACCTAGTGGTTCTGATCTCCGTGCACCTCTAGACCGAGGTGTACGGGGATTGGACATGACTAGAGAATGTGAGGTAGTTTACAGTGTGAACAAAGAGAGAGAGAGAGAGAGAGAGAGAGAGAGAGAGATAAAAGATGGAGAGAATGCCAATAGAAGATTAAATTTGTTATCCAGGTTATAAGGTTTTTACCCTCATTATGAGTAGTGACGAGGATGTGGGGCCGTCCAACCAAAACACCTATCTCTCAACGAGGATTGTATGTCCTTGTAATCAATGCAAGCATGTTGTGTGACGGACAAGACACGTTTCTTTGCAGCACATTCGCAAATTTGGTGAGTTTGATCCATCTATTATAGATCTATTTGTTGGCAATTATAACTTGTCGAACTTTGACGCTGGCCAATAGGCATCAATCTTGCAACCCAATAGACCTTTTTGCAGGTGTTTTTGTCAAGAAGCATATGTGAGGCCACAAGATATAGCCTCTGACAGCTTGGGGGATGATCATGCAGACCACATTCCCAACGAGGCAATGTTTGAGCCCAAGATCGATGAAATGATCGAGACGATCATGGATTCAGAAAGGCTTATCTATGATGATATGAAAAGTGAAGCCGATACACCATTGTATGATGCACGTGTGTCTAGATTGAAGGTGCTCCTGGTTCTTCTCAACATGCAGACAAAGTTTGGATGGAGTGACACTAGCGTCACAACGCTTTTTAGGTAATCTATTACAATGTGTTTACTTTAATAAAAAACTCTAGATGTATAATGATTTGATAGATTTTTACACAATTGTACCATATTTTTTTCGTTGTGTAAATTGCTCAAAGAGCACATACTTCCAGCTGATAATGTGATGCTAGATTCCAGAGAGGAAGCAAGAAAGATTTTGCGAAACTCGGAGATGGATTACAGTTCGATCCACGCTTGTCCGAACGACTGCATTCTTTTCAGAGGGGAATACATAGACATGGAGAAGTGTCTAAAATGGATTCCGAGAGATATCGAGAGTAGAGCTCCACGGAACAAAAATTCCACAAAATGTTTTGCGAAATTTTCCTCTACTTCCTTGCATCAAGCATTTCTTCGAATGTAAGTCCATGGCTGCCCTAGCATCATGGCATGAGGAGAATAAATCTTTGGATGGTGTGCTACGGATTTCTGCAGATTGCACAGCCTGGAAACATATAGATGAAACATGGTCGGATTTTGCTAGGGAAGCTCAAAATTTGCACCTAGGCCTGGCTATGGATGGTGTAAATCCATTTGGTCAAAGATCAACATCTTACAGTGTATGGCCCGTTGTCATCGTCAACTACAACATTCCCCCGTGGTTGACTACGAAGAAGGGGCATCTATGACTAAGCTTGATTGTGCCGGGGCGGTATAAAGTGAAGAATATGGATGTGTATCTTCGTCCACTATTGGAAGAGCTACAACAATTGTGGATTGGCATAGAAGTGGTGGATATGAGCCGACACACAAGTTGATGGAATGCTTTGATCAGAGGCATTCTAATATGGACCATGCATGACTATCCCGGACTAACAGAATGCTCAGGCAATTTACACTTAAACTCAAACACTGTAAATCTTGGTTTTTCTCAAGCTTATCCATTATCATGTGTATACATGCAGGGCTTCAAACAAGCGGATACAGAGCACGTGTCACATGTGGACCTAGACTAAATGCACGTCGGGCGCCCTCATTGAAGAAGCAAATCTACGAAGGTCATCAAGCGTATCTTCCAGAGAATCATGTGTACGTGATGGCTTTTTGGGAAGAGAGCCACCAAGGATTTTTGCACAAGCATGGTTAGAGCATAAGGGGATGTGTGATGGCGGTTTGCCCCCAGGGATGAAGAGACTCTCTCTATGGTACGAGTTACCATATTGGCCCCGACTCATGATCAATCACTTGCTCGATCCAATGCACATATTCAAGAATGTGGGCAATCTACTATGGGACCATCTGACCGGCAAGAAAGATACTTTGGGATCCAGGGTTGACGTTAGAAATGTGGATCGTATGGAGCAATATTGGCCGCAGATAGCATGCAATGGATTGATAAAACTCCCTAAAGCGCCATGGATTTTCACAGGAGCCCAAGAACGCAAAGTAAAAGAGACCATTCGATCTTTGCGGACCCCCACTGGCGTAATGCACTCGCTCCGAATGTGTTTTACTACAGAAGAAAAGCTTATCGGTTTGAAGTCACATGACTGGCATAAAATGTGTCATGTATGTTCATAGTGGAATATATCATAGTGGGAATTGTGTAACAAATTTGTGTGTGGACTTTAATATCATTGTTGCACGTGTTTTGTAGTTTATTTTACCGGTGGCCATTGAGGGATGTTTGTCTCTTGACGTCCGTAACACAATCTACAAACTTGCGAAGTTGGTGCAATGGATCTCACAAAAGAAGATCAACGTAGACTCCATACCATTCGCCAAACCAAATGCTGTGGAGGTTGTGTACATGTTTGAGAAACACTTTCCTACTACCATGCTAACCATTCAGGTGCATCTTCTTGTTCACATATTTGATGAGGTGGACATAGCTGGCACAATACATTTCAGATGGATGTTCTTTTTAGAACGTTTCATGAAAACGCTCAAGGGATATGTGCATCAGAAGGCATGTGTGGAGGGTAGCATGGCAAAAGGTTGGCTGGTATCAGAGTCCCTAGTGTACATTGGAGAGTGGCTAGACGGATTTGATAAATCCCGGGACACGCTATGGTGAACCATAGATGATGAGCGCATACCTGGGATTGTCATGTGCAATCTCGGTGTTGAGAAGAAGATGATGGCAGATCTAGAAGCTAAAATCAACCGATTTTGTATGCTTCACAATCCAGTGATGCAAAAGTGGATTTCACAATATGAGGATGCAAAGCAAGAGCGACAAAGGGCACAAATCGAGTGGAGACGGGGAAGACGACCACGGATGCACTATCCGACGGGTCTGGAGAGCCTACCAACATTCATGAGATTAAGATGGTTGCACAGCCAATTGAAAAGCGCACAACAGTGCGGTGAAGAAGTGACTGAGGAGGAGTGGGAGTACTCTCGGGGTTGCGCGACCAAGGTAAGTTTGCAATGTACGACTAGTGACTTCTAGATGTTTGAACGGCCACTCATAATCTTTGTTGGTTGTAGTATATTACACAACAGCATGGTGTAAACGTTGACATTTTAGGATGGAACGGATCGACAAAAGCGTTTTACTCAAGATTGTGGAATCATGGAAAAATTTGAACAGTCTAGTCGACAACGGTCCTCTGATGCAGATCCTATGGTGGCGAAACTCACTTACTTCGGCACTCTACAAGAGATTTTGAGGATCAATTATAGAGTATTTTTTGTCGACTTATTCGACGTGCAATGATTCAAGATAATCATGGAGGGTCGCAACGTTACTGTGCCCGAGCATTGTGAACAAGTAAGTATGTAAATAGTTAACATCCAATTTTAGAAGTTATGTGCTTGGAAGCTCTCATGTAAGTTATGTGGCTCTAGCAGGTGATATTTCATCCTACAAAGTCTGCATCAAACTGGTGGTACGTCATAAAGGTAGCCCCTCGTAGTGCACGGACGTATGAAGGCTACCATGTGCCAATCACAACCGCTGAGGTGGTGCCAGATGAGCATCAAGCTGCTACTCTCTATGGGGTGTATGCAGAGGATCTACAAAATGAAACGGAGGACATCTGTTCAAACGGAGAGCTCTATATAGATATAGGAAGTTATGTTGAGCTTTGCGAGGATGAGAGAAAGACCTCTCAAAACCATAAATATTGTATTTGAATAATTTAGCTCCAATTTATAATGTATATTGTATTCACATGGCTTTTTGTCCATTTTTGTCTATATGCGTCATTGTATTTAATGGTCTTTGCATCCACTCCAGGTACGTATGCTCTAGGTATGTTCTCACAAGCAGGGACGAGGAGCACTGTGTTTCGAGTGGGATGGAGACTGAAGCTGCAATCACGAAGTTGGTCTGTTCAATATAGATGTTGCTCATCGCACTGCTAGATCTAGTTGATCTGGTGAAAGAGACACTAAGAAGCACTACTACTGCTTCTCAGCGTCTCTTTCACCCGATCAATTAGATTTAGTGGTGGGGCAAGCAACTTCTATGAGCAGACCTTCGCGATGCAGCTTCAGTCTCCATTGCACTCGGAGCGTAGTGCTTTTACAAATTCATAGAAATTCAACGAAATCTCTCTACACAGGAATCCCTCCCCCTTTATGAGTCCCCTCTCTCTCTTTCTCTCTCTCTCTCTCTCTCTCTCTCTCTCTCTCTCTCTACTTGTCCATGTTTTCTTCTCCATTCATTGAATATTAAGTCTAAATGTTCGTGTGTTTAATGCAGGTATGGATGATGAGCAGTTTCTTTCTTCTTTGTCCCCCGAGCAGAGACAGTGGTACGTGGAGCGTCATTGCTCTGGTGCACCATCGTGCGTTTCTACTCCTTTAGCGTCTCCCTCTGTTGCAGAGCATTCAACATGCTTCAAAGCTTCGATGTCAACGAGATGATCTTCACACTCGTCTACGCACCGGTGCTCTAGTGGTGGTGGTGGTGATTGTTGTGGGGATGCCGCCACCGACGCCTTGACACCGCCTCGTGTTCGATGAGGCTCTTTATCCTCCCCTTCTTTTCCCGCCCCCACTCTAGCCACGGCATCGCCATCTACATCAGGTTTTGTGCGGCTGACGGCCGTTCCTAGCGGCTACACACCACTAGCTACTCCTCCAACAGTCACTCTAGTCGACACTCCTCGCTTCGGGGCCTAAACTCCAGTGGAGACCGTCCGTACCCCCGTCGACACGCCGCTAGAGACCCCTGCTGGGACACCCAAGTTCATGCGTCATCGGCGAGAGGGTTGTTTTACTCTATCGACTTCAGTGGCGGCATCATCTTGGATGATAAAGGCAAGAAGGTGATCTCGCGCATGCGCGGTCTTTGCTCTCAGGTGTTTAGACACTACATACTAAACACCTGGAGTGAAGTACCAAGTGATTTAAAAGACATAATCATCAGCATGTTGCATGACGAGTTTCTCATTCCAACACGGGATGACCGCTTCAATGAAGACCTAATGAAGGTTCGAATGCGCGAATACTGCAAGCACAAGCGTTTCGAAGTGCAAAAAGCAATTAAGCATGGGTGGAATAGACTAGATTGGCTGGCCAAAGAAGATTGGAAGAATGCAAAGAAAGCACCGCGCGAGAATCCCGACAAGTGGAAGCAACAAAAGGAGGCAGCCAAAGCGCAAGTAGAGATAGGGAGCTCGCACCACTTGGGGAGCGGCGGGTGGGCATCATTTGAGGCCGATTTTGTAAGTGTTTTTGCATTGCTCTTTAGGTTTGATAGTTTAGGGTTTAGGGGTTTTTAAATTCTAACATAATGGATTCTTTGTATGTTTTGACAGTGGTCGATGACAGGACGTGACCCCACACTGTACGAGCGCGAGCACGCAAGCAGGAAGGGCTTAAACGCCCTGATGGACATTCTGAGTTCTCATGACGGCATGGTTAGTATTAGGGTTTACTCTTTTCTATTTGTTGTATTGTTTTATAAATTATATGTTTATACTTACAGAAAGCTGTGTTATTGTTCTTTTTTGAAGAATCCGACAAATATGCCGCTTGGACGCGATGAGACGTCTGATTAGACGACGTGAGTGTAGCCGTGGCTAGATAGCATTAGTTTCCTTTCGTCATAGCATATGTATCATGAGATGACATTTATACGTCTTTTTGAAAACCATGTATATTTTTTCAATAATGACAATGGTGTTGTAACTATTACATTTGCAAAGTTTCACAATCAAGTCATTTTGCCTATGATGTGTACAATTGTCATTGATCTACTTTCATCAATTTACTTTTGTCAGTTTTGTATCTTTATTCTCCAAAGAATACTATGGATGATGGAGTTAATGGTTATATTGTCTTGTGGGTGACTACTTTCGGTCTATATCTAAGCTTGCACTTTCTTTCAAAGGTGAATCTTGGCTTATCTTGGATTCATTTAGGTTTACTCATTTATTGAAATATTCAATATGGTTGATGGGTGGCAGGGCATTGACCCAATTTTTTTTTCTCTCGGGCGTCGCTATAGGTGGCCTGTAAACGTCACTATGATCGTCGCTATATAGCAATGGCTATAGCGATGCATATAGAGACCGTTATAGAGACGCCTATAGAGATGTTCCCGTATCAAAGCTGTTAGCGACGGTCTTAGCGACGCCAGGGAGTATAAAAACCCAATGTATTTTCTTCGCTAAAAGCGTCACAAGTGCACAGAACCTCTTGTAGTGTAACAAAGATTAAAACCATCAAGTAGAAGAAAACTTTAATAAAAGATTATTCTTTGAAGTGCTACCAAACTTTCAGAATAGATCTGAGGAGCAATGTGTCAGAATAGATTTGAGGAGCAAAGTGGGAAATTTGGTTGCTCTTTACAACTAGTGCCAAATCCTATCTAGAATGGGTGGTCCAAGTTTGAATTGTATGACCATTGAGATGTAGGATGACCTTTAGGACATACGTCATAATGAGGTTTATCAGAATTTCTAAAGTTTTAAGTCCTTCATCTTTATGTTGATTAGGTCCTCCACATCCTCTTCTCTTAAATTGTGCTTCTTTTTCTTCACTTTCCTCTTCTTGTTTTCTTTCTTCTTAACCTTTTCATCATTTGAATTGTCCCCAAACTTTGATGCTCCATTTGTGTCCCTAGACCTGTCACCTTCTAATTTTGAATGTGTATCTCAGTCATTGGAATTTCCGGAACCATCACCTGAATGTGTTTTGGATGCTATCGTCTTCTTTGTTTGGGAACTAGTTGTACCAAATCTTTTTTCCACTTTGACAATAGCCTTCCCCAAATTTGGAACTCTTGCGACCTTAAAACTTTTGATAAACCGCATTGTGAGATATGTCTTGAAGGTAATCCTACATCTCAATGCTCATAAATGTCAAATTTTGGACCACCCATTCTAGATAGGATTTGGTAACATAGGAAATCTATATGTAGCTAATCAAGTTGTAGTAGAGCAACAATAGCAAGGCCACTAGGGATATTATACATAAGCAAAATGGCGGGAGTATAATAATTGGAGGCCTCTTACGTATGAAAATCATGGAATGCCAAGAGGAATGAGTTGGGGGGGGGGGGGGGGGGGGGGGGGGGGGGGGGTTCCACAACCTTGGAGAAGGAACTAGGGGATCCTGGTCCACCTATGCAATCCCCTCACTAGAATAGGCCTCAAGGTCAATACAATGCCTTCGAGCTACAACATAAAGCTTTCCTTGTGTGTGAATGATACAAATCTCAACCTTACTAATGTCTCTGATAGCTTTGGCTTCTTGACCAAATACAATAAAGTTTCATGACCAACATGAAAATAAGTTCTTTGGCTAAAAAATACTAATCATAACTTTCTTAATGCGTAGATCACTCCTAGAGCCTCTCTTTTTGGTGTGAAGCAAGTCTGGTGGTTGGTGATCTATGGCCCTTGGCCGATGGCTAGATTTCAATGGCCAGTGATGGGCATTAAATAGCCGGTGAGATCGAGTTTTACGTGGACTTGTCTAGACAAGGGCAGCTACACATGGATGCCTGGATGACTATTACTCATGAGAGAGGCCAGCCCCCATAGATGCTCCCTTACATCTATAAAAGGAGGCCATCTCCATGAGCCATTAGGCACACACACCCTTACTGAAGGATAACTGGCCCTTTGTATTCCTACTTGATCTAGCTATCTATATCACCATCTAAGATCTACCTTGAGAGCACATGGGTGGATGGCACCATCACTTTGTAATAGTGCTAATCTAAATTTTTGATTTTCCTTTAATCTACTTTGCATCGTATCTCTATCTACTCTCTTTGCTAAAAGATCCTAGTTTGTCCTGCAATTCTTACATAGTATCAGAGCATTAGGTGTTTGTAGCTAAGATTGTATGAGATGTACTTGGATTAGCATGCAATATCAATCATGCCGGTGTCTTCAAGTGCTTCCATCATGATGCTACTCTGTTAGAAATTCATCCACTTGCCTTCACGAAAGGCAAGCTTAGTGGCACCAACTACACCTTGTGAAAATTCAAAATGTCTGCAATTTTGGATTCGTGAATTGTTGGATATAGTGTTGGGGCCAAATGGTTCTGACCCAGATCTCGCTGCACCAACTGATCTAGAAAATCCAAGCCTCGTAATTCCTTTGGATGTTATTCTTCTACGTGCCTAGAAAAGAAGGAATGTGGATACATTCTGTGTCATTGTAATGTGTGTAAGTGATTCTATTCTCACTTTCATTCAGCATACCACTATAGCAGATGAAGCTTGGAGCATATTGGCTTGCCAATATGAGGCGCACAATCCCACCAAAATTTAAAATTAAGAAAATCAACTTGTTGCTGAGAAACTTGCTAATAGAGAGAAGGTGGAGGCCTTTATCAAGCAAATCAAGGGTCTCCAAGATCAATTAGCTCCTGTTGGTGTGGCTATTTCTCCGAAAGATTTAGCTCAGCATTGCATTTTCATACTTCCAGTAAGATATGATGGTTTTGTTATGGCACTCAACACTCAAGTTTGTCCAACCCCTCTTATGTTTGAAGAGTTGAGTGTAATGTTGCTTGAAGAGGAGTTATGACTCGGGCTAGGGATGGTGGGATTGATGCTGCTTTTAGACGAACTCCTTGATGAACCCGCTTTCAAGAGCGATTTGGGTTAGCTTGCCTCTATCAGTACTATAGAATATGGTGGTGGTGGTGATGATGATGATGAATTATGACCATCCACCATCATTCATGCGATTTTTTTGATTAGGTTTTGAGACTGGATGAAAATCTATCTATTTCTTTATGGAGCTTGGAAAAATAACTCGTAGCCAACTATGCCATGTGTCGTTAAGCTTGCCCCTCGAATGTGCGTGCGGGCTTGGAGAGAGAGAGAGAGAGAGAGAGAGAGAGAGAGAGAGAGAGAGAGAGACGCCCGAAAGCAGTGTGAGGTTGTCACGGTGTGTGTGTGTGTGTGAGGGAGAGAGAGATCAACTCACACCCCCCCCCAAGGGGACCACTCTACTACCTTCACCCAACAAAAATCTCCAACCAGAGTCCCGCTCCCTCCCCCCTCCTACTCTTAGGTATTATTCATTGAAGCCAGTAGAAACACCCCACAAAAACCAGTTCGTCTCTGCTTTCGAGCAGTGATGGGAAAAAATCATTTTTCCAAATATACAAAATTCCTTTCCGTGGATTTGCAAGAGTATTTTTAGAAGAGTAGGTTGCGTTTTTCTGATGCCACGACTTCTTCGTAGAGAGAGAGAGAGAGAGAGAGAGAGAGAGAGAGAGAGAGAGAGAGAGAGAGAGAGAGAGAGAGAGAGAGAGAGAGAGAGAGAGAGAGAGAGAGAGAGAGAGAGAGAGAGAGAGATGCCACGACTTCATCTTTTAAAGAATTGCAGCGTCGCTTATGTCCGTCCATTGCATAAGCAATGACACGCAATTTGCAAATGTAACTAAGTTATGGGCCTTCCAATATTTGTTTGAACGCATTGTAAACTTAAAGAAGGAACTTATGTTAAGAAAGGTCCCATCAAACTCGAAATAGAATTGAAGCAAGAGTCAAAAAATTATTGACACGATAGATTGTAACCGTAGACCCATGAGAGAGAGAGAGAGAGAGAGAGAGAGAGAGAGAGAGAGAGAGAGAGAGAGAGAGAGAGAGAGAGAGAGAGAGAGAGAGAGATTTTATTATCGTCCTTGGAGGTCAAATATGACCTATGGGACCAAAGTTACATGTGATGTAGTATGTGTATGGCTGATGAGTGACTCTCGATGCTCCAAAATTGTAGTGATGAGAGTTGCAATGGAGAGCCCACACTTTGGCTGGGAGAGGACAGTGTGTAGGTCTAAGTTATGGCTGAAAATGTGAGAGAAGCAAGTTCGGATGTGATCAAAATCTGAGCACTCTAGTAGTGTGTGGTACTCAGACTCTCGAACTTGCAGTGAGCATAATGTGCACAATCGATTTGACTCTTCTCCATTGCCCCAATGCCCTATCTCGCATCGAAGGAAATGGGAGCTAAGCCGAATTGCTGCGATAGTGTGTATCGCGGACAAGGGAATAGGCTCAAGCATGTAAGTGTGAGTACGGTTTCCTCTCTCAGCGAAGAACATGGTCTTGTAGTTGGGGGCAATATAGGTGGTGTAATGTATGAAGCGTGACCCACTGAATTTCTCCCAAGCCGTAATACATTGGCGTTGTAGAAAAGCTTCATTCACTTGAGAGTCAATTGAAGCATCATGTAGCAAGTGTAATGCATCCCATCTCCCAAACCACTTCTTTATGTCTTGCATCCATCCTGTGCTCAAGATGTTGCTTTTATGCGTCTTTTGAACTTTTTTACTTGCTTCCCATGCAATTGTAGGAAGTCGATGTGAGGGGTTTTGACGCATCTTTATCATGTACTCCACAACCCTTTCCATGCCCATAACCTCAATTGGAAGAGATCCTGAGCCAAGAAGTAGGAGCATATATGGTGTTTGTGTCTTAACTTGGAGAAAGTTTGTAAGAAAACGCTTTTGGACATTCTCAAACTCTTTCCAAGTAGACTTTGAGATGCTCCCGCCCCACACTTCAACTCCATAAAGAAGAACCGGTGTCACCAATGCATCAAAAAGATACTTCTTGAGAACCCAACACTTGATGTTTCCCACATTACACATGTTCTCAAATGCATAATCTGCTCTCTTTCCCGCTTCCAAACGACGCATAGCACATTCATGCCACTTGTGATTGGATGGAACCTCAAGGCCAAGGTACTTAAAGCTCTCAACAACTTCAAGTGTCTCGTTAATGTTGTACACAATGCATGGCTTCTCCTTATGGTTGGTTTTCACAAGCATAACCTTTGTTTTGGATTCATTTACAATCAGCCCACTATGCAAGCAAAAGTTCTCAAGGACAACCATAAGCTTTTGTGCATCTTCTAAAGTGTGTGCTAGAAGCACTACATCATCCACATACAACAAAAGCATGATTGCCACATTGCAAACAGTGACCTCTTCAATGCCTTCTTCTTGCATAAAGTCAAGTACCATTTGTTCCAATTGATCGATGCATAGACCAAAGAGAGTTGGTGACAATGGACATCCTTGTTTAACCCCAATAGTGCTTACAATTTTTTTTGAAATTTCTCTTCCCATGCGCAATTGACAAATCACCTTCTCATAGATTCGAGAAACCGCAAGCATAAACTCACTTGGCACTTGGAGTTCTTCCATCCTTCTCCACAAATTGTTACCTGGAATCATATCAAAGGCTTTCTTAAAGTCCACAAAACAACAATACAATCGCTTGCCTTTCAACCGACTTTCCTCCATGAGAACACGAAGAGTGACAAGATAATCAATGGTGCTATGGCATCGACGAAAACCCGCTTGTCCCTTTGCACGCTTGTCATTCTCTTCAACCCAATCACTCAATTTCATCTCCATTATGCACCCAAACAACTTTGCCATAAGAGACCCAATCATTATAGTCCGGTAGTTGCTTACATTCTTTACATCCCCTCCTTTATGCAAAGGCTTGACCCAATTAGTACTCCAATCATAAGGCATACCATGTTGAAGTGCAAGGTTGAACATATCACACATCCACTCATGGGTAAAATCTCCCGTCCATTTGATCATCTCCTGCTTGATACCTTGAAGATCTCCTGCTTTGCGAGTGGCCAACTTTTCAAGCCCACCGCATACATCCTCAATAGTAAAAAAAGACGGCATACATGGGAGTGAACCATAAAATGGCATTTTTTCAGTATATGCTTGATCATATAATTGCCTACAATGTGTGTACATATCCACTAGACTCAAGTTACCAAAATTCTCAACCCGCTTGCCTCTCAAGTTTCTCCAAAATCTTCCACATGCATGTGCCTTTTCTTGGACTTGAAATTCTTGTTGCTTTACTTCTCATCTTCTTCTCTTCTTTTGAATCAATGCTTTGTATGAATGCAAATGACTTTGATAGTTGTCTTTGTCCATAGTTCCATCAAGCTTTATCAAGGACTTTCGAGCATCTTGACATTCTTTATCGAACCACCTTTTGCGTGATCTATCTTTGTTGATACCATGGAGATGCTTTATGGCAAAGCATTCTTCCGCACAAGAACAAATAGCTTTCTTGAAAGCTTCCCATTTAGTTTCCAATGGTACATCACATTGAAGCTTTGTCATCCATAATTTTTTCTCAACCATTTCAATGTACATTGGTGCCCATTTGAAATCCATACATAGTGATAACTTCTCTTTCCTTTGGCTGAGATTATCATGCTTAGTTGCTTCTCCACATGAAAGGTCAATACATAAGGTGCGATGGTCGGATTCCGGGGTCCATTGACCAAACATAAAACTCTTTATGCGATACATGATGGCTTCAGAGAGTAGCATATAGTCAATCACACTATCCCCATTATGTCTCCTACATGTAAATCCATTGGTTCCACTCCACAAAGATACACCATTGGCAATGAGCATACCCGTGCTATTACACATGTGTAAAAGTAACTTTCCATAGTGATCCGGCTCTTTCTCATCCATTGAAGTACGATCATACAAGTGAACTTCCTCCAACTCCCTTGAAATGTATGGCATATCAAATTGTTGAGTATCATGTTGCAATGTTTTTGTGCGAGCATTCATATCCCCAAATACAATAACATCACCTTCACCTTTGAAATAAGCAATGTCCTCTTCCAAATCAGAAAATGGTTGATCTCTATCCATGCAAGCATAAAAGGGAGAATCATGATGAGGAATGTAGCAACCGGCTACAAAAATGGGTGCTCTTTTTGGTGTCATAATTTTCAGCCAGACATAACGTTTGTACTTGTCATCTTTCACAATTGATACAAAATCTTCCAATCCTTTCTTAACCATACATGCTAACCCTCCTTGTCCTCTTCGTTGCTTGAGATTCTTTGACCACATCAATGAATGTACATTGTAATCCTCCAAGCCGTTAATCCTTTGTGTATCATGCTCCCAAGTTTCAACAAGAAGTACAACATCGGCTTTGCTTGTTAGTTCATCAATGCCAACCCCCGCATTCCATGGGTATCCATTACAATTCCAAAAGCATATTTTCAATTGTAACTCGGTCTCATAGGTCACGCATCCCTATTTCCTTGAGAGACTTGCCTCCTCCTTGGGCACATTTTCTTCATGAGAGACCTCCTTGTTTTTATTATTCTTTTCCTCATATGCCTTGCGACACATATTTTGTTGCTTAATAGTGCGATCTTCACATACAAAACATTTTGTATCCCTCAAATAGATCCAACTATTATCAAGGATAATCTTTTGCTTGGTCTCATCCGGCATGGTGCATACAATTGGCCGTTCTCCCAAGCGAGGAGCTCCTTGCTTCCCCACTCTATGTGCTCCATAGACCATAACTCCGGACATGCCAAAGTGGGTTTTGAAGAAATCTTCAATAACAATGGCAAGAGAAGGAGGTGTCTTTAACTTCTCTTCGGAAATTCCACGAATAACAATGTTCTTGGAACGTCGCTCCCGTTCCTTCAACTCCTCCACATCCACATTCTCAACATTCTTTGTTTGAACCATAGCTTGCATGAGTGAGGAATTAGAAACCACATTGCTACCACATACATCAGCCCAAGACTTGTTTGTGCATACATTTTTCATGTCGCATACATCCCGGCTCATAGTGTCAAATTTCTCCTCTTTCAATACATGGTCATGCTCTACTTTGCTTATCCGCTCCTTCAAAGCATTCAAGTCCACAAGAGAGCGTTTACATTCCTTGACTTCCTCTTCAAGTTGCATCAAACGTGTTGTTTGCATCTCAAGTGTCCTCTTGAGATTCTCATTCTCAACCACAAGTACCCTTAGTTTGCCATTCTCCATTGCAAGTGCTCGTAAGTCTTCGCCTTGTTTGTTTACGGTCTCTTGCAATGATACCAAGTACGCCATGATCATGGTTTCCGATGTCGTTGGTTGGGTGGTTGTGTTGCTATCTCCACACTTAGGAGATTTTGGATCATTTTCCACAATGGTTGTGGACCTTGTTGAAGAAGAAGAACCCTTGCGAGTGCCGGAAGACATTGTATGTAAAATAGGAGATGAGAATCAATTTTGTTGAACCTGTTCACTTCGGAAATGCTGCTACAGAAACGCCTTCCATAACTCTGAAAATTTCTGTCTTTACATCAATGCGTAGAGGACTTCGTGCTCTTCGATTGAGGCTAGAGAGAGAGAGAGAGAGAGAGAGAGAGAGAGAGAGAGAGAGAGAGAGAGAGAGAGAGAGAGAGAGAGAGAGAGAGAGAGAGAGAGAGAGAGAGAGAGAGAAATCATTTGATAGGGAGCTGAGTTAGTTGGCACTCTACCTATTGTAAAGTTCACTCTCTACCAATGAGAGGATTTGTCTTGAGGCTTGCCTATAGCTGAGAGTTAGTTGGCACTCTACCAGTTGTAAAGTTTACTCTCTGCCAGTGAGACAGGATTGCCTTGAGGCTTGCTTAGAGCAATGCAAGATCGATGATTGGATGCGAGCAGAGAGTGCCTACCAAAATACATTTTCCCTAACCAGTCGAAATAAGGGCAAACTTAAAATTCTCTCGGTTACCAGGTCAAAAATTGAAGCTTTTGCCAAAGTCGGTTTTTAGGTAAAAATTTGAAGCTTTTGCCGGTAATTACACTAAGACTTATGTAAATTTCTTGGTTTTTTTAAAAGCAAGCTCAAAATCTAACCAGGATTTTACAATTTCAGTTGGTTAAAATACATTGGACTCGGTTTTGTTTTTAACATTGAGTAGCTTTATAGGAGCAAATTAGGGAGGGAAGATCTGAGAAGGGGAAGAGGGGATGGGAGAAGCTTGCATGGAGAAAAGTCGACGGGGTCAGAAGGAGGGTCTGCGGGATTGGAGGAGGTGGGTGGGGTTAGGGGGGTTGGAAGCAGAGGATGGGACAAGAGAGGCGATAGTGGTGGCCGAGTGGGAGTCACTGAGAAGGGTGGAGAGGGGGTCTCAGGTAGGAGGGGTGGTGGTGTACGGGAAGTCCGATAGTTTGCTAATAAATATCATGGTGGTTAGTTTTGACATGGCCACGTGTCTTGCACTGCCCCTCCCTCCCCAAACTCGATCATGCATGCAACCCAAACGAATACACCCGTCTATGGATAGGGGTCACACATGTGAGGCTTCCCCAAGCAACGAGAGAGAGTGTCTTCGGCTTTCATCTCCAATTCCGGTGTAGCACTCAAAAGTCAACCACGAGCCCCAACTTACTTCATGTACAGCTAGCCCCACACCCTACAACCTCCACCCTCGACTTGCCAGGACGCCAAGACTCTGGATCCACTACGGGCCGGAGTGCATGCTCGCCACAAGCGCTTGCTGAGCCACCTACTTCTCTATCGCTACCTGTCTGCCACCCTTGATCCTGACAAGCTCCATTCTCCCTAGCTGCAAGAGAGAGAGAGAGAGAGAGAGAGAGAGAGAGAGAGAGAGAGAGAGAGAGAGAGAGAGAGAGAGGAGAGGAGAAGAAGAAGAAGAAGAAGAAGAAGAAGAAGAAGAAGAAGAGAATTTTGAATGCGATATGGTCAATTGCAAGAGACCTTAACATTCATGCGACGAGTCTTGGCAGAGGCAATTGTAATAACTAGCTCGGTTAAGTGCAATCCAACCTATAAATTTTGAAATTTACCCATATATAGAGCATTTGGCAGAGGATGAGACAAGAGAGGCGACAACCATGCAACCACCCCCAAGTCACAAACCCATAATGAGTACTGCCAAGATACTGCCTCTGAGAAGCAATCAACACACTGCTTGCCAAATCAATTGTGCATACAATGTCCAACACCAATGGCATAGTGTCTCCTCCTGCTATGAAGTGTGATATTGGTGTATTGGGTCATGGCCAACGCATGCATCCTAAGTGACAACAAATAGCACTTGATGAGTGAACTGATTATGATGCCCCAAATGCAAGACCAAAACTAAACCAAAGAAACATGGGAGAGTTTCTAGCATGACTGGTGCCTTGACTGGTGAGGATGGTAAGAGGATATGCTAATGCCTCTAAAGAATTTTATGTTCAATGAAAACACTATATTCAAAGGACACTAGCTCTCCATTAGTCCACTTAGAGGGTCACTACCACTCACCGGGGTCCCATATCAACTGTGCAAAGGGGACTCTAGCCTAATCGCAAATTATATGCCTCATTAGAGAGAAACATAGGATGGCAAGACAAGACATCATGCGAAGGAAACCCATTACTTAATTCAATCCCAAGAGACCTCAAATTGAGCTGATAATTCTTAAACACAACACACACACACACACACACACACACGCACACACACACACACACACACACGCACGCACGCACGCACGCACGCACGCACGCACGCACACACACACACACACACACACACACACACACACACACACACAAAAGGGGGTGGGGGGATGAAATTGCCATGATTGGGAGGAGTGTGTCGGATCTTGGCATGACCAACTAGAAGGAGATTTTCTCTTCGTCAATCCACGAGAATGTGAAGAGTAATTACACTTCATTAATTGTTAGATCTTACACTTCATTAATTGATAATTCTTAAACACAACACACACACACACACACACACACAAAAAGGGGGGGTGGAGTTTTTTTTTTTGGTGGGGGGGGGGGGGGACGAAATTGCCATGATTGGGAGGAGTGTTTTGGATCTTGGCATGACCAACTAGAAGGAGATTTTCTTTTCGTCAATCCACGAGAATGTGAAGAGTAATTACACTTCATTAATTGTTAGATCTAATTACACTCGAAAAGATAGACATAGTGTTGATCCAAAATATAGATTTGTGCTTGGTTGACGGAGAGCGCTTAGACCTTGCGAGTTGGCATACATTGCCATGGAGAAAGTAGTTATAGAGATGGTTGATGTACAAGCGTATTAAAGAGCTCTAAAAGCTCACATGAGAATCATAGACATGTGCGTCATTGTGACTGAAGAAGATCAATGGTTGTTTCAATTGAAGGACACCTTATTCTTGGCCGTAGAAATGCACGGGTCACATACTAGTATTCATCATTTTGAACATTCTGAGCACGTTGGAGAGGGGGAATAGAGAACACACCCATCACACACACAAATGCCTCTATATAGACCAGGGTATTCATAGCCCCCCTATCCTCTTAAATACACCTTCAAAAACCACAACTCACACCTGCCTAGTATTGCGAGCGCAGTCCACAAACTCACACACCCTTTGTGGCACTGCACTTAAGCCCATTCATCCTACAATGCTCATTTCACAACCCTTTGCACACATAACACTTCTCTCTCACCCTCTTTTCAACTCAAGACACCGCTGACTCAACGAACATCCACACACGACACCGTGGACTGCACAAGAGAGGTCAAAAAAAGAAGGGATGAAGAGAGAACAACACCATATTGTTGCAATGATGCTTTTCTCTGACCAGAATAATAGTTACAAGGCATGTACAACCAAAACCATGGCTATTTCTCTCCTCTCATCGCTCCACCAAGATTTTGATTGCCAAAAGCGAACCCTTGGCCTTTCTTCTCCTGCCACATAGAGCTCCCAAAAAGCTTCTTCAAAAGGCCCCCAAAAACAAATTTTATTGATCTCTTATAGAAAGATCTCTCACATTTGAAAGCCTGCATTCCATTGTCCCACCTGGTCACTCCCATTTGGAATTTTTAGGAAATGGTGCCTCTCTCTCTCTTTAGTACACATGTACTCCACTTTACTCAAGGGGAGGCAATGACTGCGCCGTCGTTGCTCCTAGATTTTCCTTCAAAAACACTTTTTCCCCCACGGGCGTGGGAATGGTAGCTGGCTAGCTTTGGCAGAGGTGCCTTGTGAGCAAGGCAATGATATGGTAGCCCGTTGGGGACTCACCTCAGGTCTTATACTGCAACCTTCAAGGCCCTCATTTTGCATATGGACCAATGCATATGCCATGTGGCATCTTTACATGCTTCCCCTCCAAATGACCTCCAAGGTCCACCATTCAAAGCTTTAAGAAAATCCTCTTTAACCCTCCTAGCTTCACTCATTCATCTGCCATGTGCTACTCAGGGAACAAATTATGACGTGAGGAAGCTTTGATACTCAGTGTGTATGTATGGTGAGTTTGTCCACTTTCTAGCGCAAACCCAAACCCCTCAGCAGGAGCGTGCACGCGATGAGAGAGGCCGAGAGCTTGTGACATGAAGCAAAATGGCAAGCGCAAGCTAATCTTGTGCGAAGAAATTGTGAGGGAGAAGATTGCCAATGTGAGCTAAACAAGGGGGAGAGAGTATGTCTAATACCTGTAATTGAGAATTACGATCCTAGTTGAGAGAGAGAGAGAGAGAGAGAGAGAGAGAGAGAGAGAGAGAGTAGGGAGAGAGCTATTGTGCCTCGCCTTAAAGAGTTGAAGGTGAACCCATACACTATAGTTAAGAACCTCCAATAAACCCCCTAGATACTCCCATGTAATTGTGGTTATACACCACTTCACAAAGGTAGTGTATTTCCCTAGGACAAGATATTTTTGGATATCAAAATCATATATAATCAAATAGGTATGTAGGTCATCCACACCATAAAACCTCCTTTGCGATAGCCAGAGATTGTGAAAAATACATGGGGAGTATCCTAGTATGCAACCATTAATCCGAGGAGCTCAGATAGAAATCAAGGTGGGTTAGTAGGGATTGTACCTCATGAACAAGTAGATAAAAAGTTAGCTCCTATGCATGAGCACAAAAAAAGTAAAGAGAGACAAAAGGCATCGCCTTAAGCTTGAGATAAGGCAAAATACTCTGAAAAGGTATATTTCCAAGTTGTTGAGCAAATCCGCAACACCAGAAAATATTTTATGCAAGTGTGTAGTGTGGAGCAAAGCTTGAAGGATATGCATGTTTAAATGTGTGTGTGTGTGGCCCTCCCCCATCCCTGAGGAAAGATCCATTTGGTGGAGGATAGTCCACCAAGTGGACCTATCCCCCACCAATTGCAGTAAATTATGGTTAAATGTTGTATAAAATCTTGCTAGTTGTAAATAAATAAATAAATAAATAAATAAAAATCCATGATTACACTATAATCATATGTTCCATGTTGAAGGGGTTGTGATATGAGAATATCAACCGCTAAAGGGGTCCTCGGAGGCGGAGAATATGGCAATTAAACGTACCTACTTTCGCATGTTTCTAGTTGATATAAAGAATTGTCATCATGTTGGTCCCTGTATTATACTTCAATCCTGCACAACAAGGATAAGTTGAAGGGCTAACCCTATCCATAGGAGTCTACTATGTATATCATTCCATTTGAGCAAACCCCATTTATTATATGCAACATTGAGGGTATCCCAATATTAAAGGTATCTTAGTAGTCAAGGGAAATGTAACCCTAATTGTACTCCCATTTTTAGGGTTCTAAAACCCATATCCCGACAAAAATCCTTTAATTAAGGTCCGAATAAATAGGAGTATCGATTTTGCACAAAATGTAACAAACATTAAGCACTCCAATTCTTAGGGTAGGAACACCCATATCCTGCCAAAAACCGTTTGATTAAAGGCAGGATAAATTGGAGTAGTTGTATTATTGTTTAATATCCTATTTAAGTACAATTGCTAAGTATGGCACTAGTCCGACCAAAGACTAGTCCACTACACCTACAAGGAGAAGGATCCAACTGTTACCTGCATCCATACAAAAACATTCAGTTAGAACTAGCTATGTTTGTGCGTTTTGTAGGTGTCGACACTGGATCTAGTTGTCATCCATGTCACACCTGTAGACCTAGTTTACAGCTTACCCCTTAGGATTGACTATTATGTTAAGATTTCAAGTAAGATAACCTCTGAATTTATATGCATGTGTACCCCAATACTCATCGAGCTCTCTCAAAAAACCACTAGTGTCGATTACCATATTTGATGCAAATACCTATGTATTTCTGGGTTATCGATCAATGTAGAACGCTTGGAAAAAATTGGACAGCACCTCCTTTATAATTTTATGCCATCTGCCAACGAGATCCTCCAGAGGAGGTTTACGGTGTCAAGAAGTGCGGAGTGCGGCTAGGAAAGCGTCGGGCCTCTGACTGTGAGAGTTCGCAGCAAAATCAAGCAAGGCGTAGATGATTTGAAGCCAAAAACAGACTAAAAAAGAACAAAACTCTAGCCATGAAAGATTCTCTTTGAAAAAGCACCAAGATATACTCAAAACTCTTGTGTGTGTGATGATTTGGTGTAGCCTCACTGCCAATTACACAATTGCAGTGCTCTTTCGCCATGATAAAAACCCTACACAAACGCTTCAATTCTCCGTCGTAGCCATTTCATGGAAGCTTCAAAACTTAATTATTAATTCCCAAGTGGTTATTTGAAGAGGGGAAACCCTAATTGATGGCCTCACAGCCTCGAATACAGGGTTGGAACACCACGGGACTGCACTAGCATACCTTAGGTGCACGCTTTGTATCCCTTCATAGAGGAGCTTATAGTGCTGATATTGATGTTCTAAAATTATCTCTTACTTCTCATAATCACGGCACCGTGAGTGATGTGGCATTTTGAGCAAATTTTGACCAGTTTTGGGTCATTTTGACCATTTTATGACCATTTGTAGCCCAAAAATGCCCTTTTTTGCTCGTAAAAAGCCCAAACGAGTTGGGAAAAATCCCTAAAATTGTGGAAAAATTCCATTGGGATTAAATTTCATCTTGAAACTCACTCATTCTACCAATTTTCAAGCACTCTGGATGCATCTCCTTCGTCCGTGCATGAAACTTGCTATTTTTGGCCGAGATCGCCCGCATTGAACTTTGTAGGCAAAACGAGCGTGCCACTTCGACACTTGACATTTGTACATTTCTAAGAAAAATAGTCATATATTTATGTGAGAAAAGCATGCCATAGTGCCACGTCGAGGGCCTCGCTGTCCCCGCAAGGTATATACAAAGCTACAATCGTGGTATCTATTTTCGCATGTATCACACTATGTACATAATAGCATTTGGTCCCACATAGAAAAAGCATTAAGAGTGAGGTAGATAAATTAGTTTCACATGATGCACGTGCCAGGGCACAACATCCACCCCTCTAAACCTGCACATCCTCTGGCATGTGCCACACATAGCTTTTGCAGGTTCAGTCCTCATTTAAGTCAACATACATATCGATTTCATCATCACTTGCAGCGAAGTCTAGTGCATCATCATCTCTTTCTTCATCCTCATCCATAACATGTTCATCAGAGCCTTCATTTTGACTTTCTTGTGAAACAAACGGATCTGTATCACCTCTTCTTTTGAACAATTTAATTCTTTTCCCTGCAATGGGAATCTTCATTTCTATACTATCCAACTCATGCAAGGTATAAGTTGCATACCCGTATACATGCTTAACCCCATAAGGGCCAAACCATCTCTTTGAAAGCTTTCTTATCGCTGAATGTTAGTTATCAAGACTACTGTCATACACCAACACCCAATCACCTTCCTCAATAGCTCTAGGTCTAAGCCTGTGCCTTTTATCAAATCTGTCCTTATTCTTCAACCTTGTTTTTTTTAATCGTGCTATTGCAATCTCAATATCTTGAGGCCTTCTTTCTAATTGTTGTATGCGCAAAGAAAGAAGGTCTTCCCTACTCGTTCCATCTTTCCAAGGCAATACATTCCATGTGGGAATTACATCCTCAATTGGCATTATAGGTTTCTGCCCATACATCAACTCAAAAGGCATATAACCAGTAACTGAGCTATGAGTTGTACGATCAACCCATAAAGCATAAGGCAATAACCTAGGCCACTCTCCCATTTTACCTTTGCAAGCCTTAGCCAAAGCTTTAATGATAGGAGGATGCCCACATTCTGATTTACCATTCCCTTCAGGATTGTATGCAGTAGTGAGAGCAACTTTAATGCCCAATCTAGAGAAAAAATCAACATCCAACTCACCCCTGTCCGCTGTTATTTTCCCAATATAGCCATAACGGCTAATTACATCATCCAAGAGGAACTTACATATCCCTTCTGTGCTTTTCGTTCTTAAAGCACGACCTTCAACTTGGTTGGTTAAGTCTTCTCGTGCAAGCACTATGTATCTCATTTGCCAGAAGCCCAATGGCATTGTAACCAGATCTACTACCCACATGTAATGCATGGCTAACGGGTAAGTAGGGTGCAACCCATCACAATGACGTACATTTGAATACATTTGACAGGTTTCACAAGACTCCACAAACTGAGATACATCTTTATACATACCTTTCCACCAATACCTCTCTTTCATTTTAGTAAAGGTGGCCCATACATCTCTATGTCTAGCATAAAGACTCTCATGAAACTTTTTCATAAGCTCATTTTGAGCATCCTTATCATTCACAACTCTCAACGACATCCCATTTCGTTGTTTTGGATGTTTCCACAAGTATCCATCTTTCAAAAAGTATCCATAGGCTTTTTTGCGTATTCTTTTGAACTCTTGATCTGTCCACCCTTCTTGCCTTGTCAAAGTGCTCAGATAACGTCCAATGAGCAACCAATCACCTTGATATAGGTCCTCTGTAAATGACTCGAGTGCATTTGATAGGAAAACATGATCACCCTTGGCATGAGAGATATTGTAGAACCTTGTGCCTACATCATCACCCTCGACAACCATTTCTTCTTCATTTTCATACCTTGCTCTTGAAAGCATATCTGCAACCGGATTATCTTTTCCTGCAATATGCTTAAATTCTGGATTTAAGGACTTTATGTAGGCAAACCATCTCAACATAGCAATGTCAGGAGTTGAGCAGCTTGTGATCATTCCAAGAAGAGGTAGACAATCAGTCTCCACTATTACATTTGCAGCTATCAAATACTCTTTATCACATTTCAGGGCTGTAACCGCTCCCCATAATTCCCTTTTCACCTGTGGATAATTGCGTTGATGAGCACTTAGGACTTTGCTCCAAATCTCACTACATATCGCTTACCATTTTCATCATCTTGGCCAAGCGCCCATCCAATTCCTGTGGGGCTAGTATCTACTGTCACAATCACATGTCTTCCACAATCATAGTTTACTTTCCTCAAAGTTGGCGACATAAGCAACAACTTCTTTAATTTCCTCATTGCATGTGTATGCATTTCTTCCCATTGAAACTTTTGGTTCTTTCTCAAAAGTTGATACAAAGGCTCTGCTTCATGTGCATAATGCGGAATCCAGATAACCTAAAACACGCATGCACCCAAGAACCTTCGAACCTCAGTGACATTTATGCATTTCTCTTTCATTCTTTGAATTACATCAATCTTTGCAGGACAAGGCCTTCTACCATATGGCCCACACATATGTCCTACAATGAGAACTTCATTCACACCAAACACTGACTTTTGCCCAGACAAGGTAAGGTTCACTTCTTCCAACCTTGATAAGATCTTATCATAGTCATTTATATGGTTTGCCACATACTTGTAGCACCCCCTCGAGTCCAGAGCCACATCTATATCACCTACATCACATGCTTTGATTGGCACATCATCAAGGAAAGGCATGGTAGTTTGAGGTATGAAGTCACGTAGGACTTTTTTCATACCATTCATCATATGTGCAACTGAATTAGTTGCTCCCTGAGGTAAGGTGCACATCCTTACCACACCCAAAGGTGTCCTCATGGTAGTCAGGTCCCTCCTTTCCATTGCTAGTTGGAACTGATCATACCCTAGTACAAATCTCCCATAGTATATATTGCCCTTCCTGCAAATTCCTCTGCAAATTCATCTACAACTGGCCCTGTACACACATTTCTGATTGTCACCTTGTTGATAGGTGCATATCCTGAATAAAGCGTAAGAAACCATTTTTCTTCGGAACTGTGAACCACCTCTTTGAATATGGAGCACAAGAAGGCTCCAAAATACCCATCTTGATCTTTTCATTAAGCAGCTCAATGAGTTTTGGCAAATGAGCCTTTGGAACTGGAATAGGCCTCAAGTTCCAAGGTACATGAGGGATAATGAAGATCACCATAGGAGCAAAAATGGATGGATCAACACACCCTACCTCATGAGGCTCAAATGCAAAAGCTTTTTCGTGTTTGGCAAGCATGTCTTCAAAGCATATCTTTTCAGCTTTTGTCAAACTGTTCTCGCAACCAACCTTTAACTCCTTCAAAGATTCCTGTGTGAACTTGTGTCCAATCTTGCTTGGGTCACGAAGGCTAGGTTGCAAAGCAGCTTGTTCCATTTGGTAGAGGTAATGCCACTGGTTTCACTTTCTTTGCCACAGACTTGTACTCGGTCTCCACTCGTACATCAACACCTTTAGCATTTTTGAAATCCTCAATGACTTTATACATTTCTATTGAGAAAACTTTCATAACCTCACTTCCCATACGCAAATTGCAATCCACTAAAGACTTCAAGTCTTGCATAGTATCCACAAACAAGTACTCATCAAACACTCCTGTAATGCATTCATCATTTTCTAGCAAACCATTCATCTTCAAACCTCTTTGCACACTATTTACATGTTGTCGTTCACCCGCTTTAATTCCTCACACTTTGTAAAAGCAATAGATCCATAGTTTGTTAATCCTACAAAACCTGTAGAAAACGCTTCCTTTGCATATACATCATGCGAGAACTTTTCTCTTCTTGTACCACTGCAATCCCACTCTACAATGGTACATGGTCAAAACCCCTCATATCCCTATAGCCCCTGAGTTCTTTGTTTGTCTTTGGCAAGGGTTTCTCTCTAAGACTTTCACGGTTCCTTTCATGGTCCACACAAACAGTAAGGAATTGTACTGCACGCTTCCCATCCCTGCTCCTTATCCTAGCATAAGCTGACCCATTTTCCATTACCTTGGTTTCCATGCGAGTAGCACTGATGTATAGATGCCCAAGGATAAGAGGGTATGTAGACATCTCCTGTACAAAGAAATTCTGGTAATCTTTCATATCCCCTACAATCACCTTTACATTTGGACAAGCTCCGTACAACTCTCCTCATGAGTTGTTTGCTACACGGATCATCCATCCATGATTTATATCAATTGGCCATGGTCCCTTTTGATATAAACTCTTTGACATAAGATTAATTTCTGACCCATGATCTATCAGCGCAATGTATGGCTCTTCTAAGTCTCCCACTTTCACTAGGGTCTCAGTAGTTGCTCTTGCCCAGTGACTCTTCAAGTAGTAACTCTTGTGAGTGGTCTCGACTTCATCTTCGTCATCCAAGAAGTGAACGTGTTTTACTCCTCCACTAGACTTGTAGCATTCAACAATAGTTTGATCACCTTGCCCACCATAGACCTATACTCCTTGTGTATTTAAAGTCTCTTCTTCATTCTGTATATGGATAGATTCATTAAGAGACTATCGTTTCCTCTTGATGATATCAATTATCTCTTCATGGAACTCCCTCTTTGCTATTCCAAGGACCTCACCCAACATAAATTCCACCTTACTGTTCAAAATCCTCTCTTCCAAAACCTTTTTGAGGTTTGTTGCCGCCTCTATGTCAGATTGGAGCTTGTAGGCCGGACCCTTTGCATTTTCTTTCATTGCATCCTTCTTCTTTTCTTTAGAGGCTTCTTGCATTGGCACTTCGGGGATAGGCATCTGTTGTGGGGAAGGTGATCTAGGAGGCACTGTGTCATTTTTTCCCCCACTCCTCATCGCTCGTTTTGAAGGCCCTTCATCCCCATTCTCACGCCTATGTTTCTCTTCGACAATGGCCTCATTGGCTTGACATTTGCCAATGTATGCATGCACTGACAAATAGTCTACAGGGTCATTCCAACCTGTTTCTAGACGAATGCAGTCTCTAGCTTCATGTAAAACCTCTTTAGTCATTTTACCTTTCATAGCAGACTCTATTGCCCATGGCCACAGTTCTCCAATCCCATTAGATGCTTCTTCTCCAAGCTTGACTCCTTTTTGCTTTAGAGGCTCCACCTTTAGCCCATAGGCGGCTGCCTCAACCATTGAGATGGCATGGCTAGTAGCCATGTCCTCTGAAGGAGTATGAGCGGAAGTGCGACGCGAGAGAGAGTGCGAGAAGAAGAGCACGACGATATGGTGAACTCGCTCTCCTGTAATGTGCAGAGCATAGTGAGTTCTTATTAGGTTTTTACAAAAGAATATGTGTACATACCTGGCGGCCCGCCCACTTACTTGGGCGACCACATTGGGCTTTATACCCCAACAACCTCCCACTTAAAGTCCAATGTGGTACTTTAAGTGTGAGAGAAGCTACTATACAAGTTAATATACAAGAGATGTAGAGAAGTGATGTACTACCCTACACCTAACTGCTTGCGAAAATGCGCAAAGCTCTCTGAGGGAAGTCCTTTTGTAAGTAGATCAGCAGGATTTTCTGTGGTGTGAACTTTGACAAGCTGAAGTTGCTTATCCTCAAGCATTTCCCTGATGAAATGATACTTCACATCCACATGCTTTGTCTTTGAGTGATAAACTGGATTGCGAGCCAATTGTATAGCACTTTGACTATCACAATATAACACAGGCATCTCTTCTTTGATTCCCAGATCTGTTACTAGTCGATTAAGCCAAATTGATTCTTTGCATGCCTCTGATGCTGCAACATATTCAGCCTCTGTAGTAGACTGAGTAACACAATCTTGTAATCTAGAACGCCATGATACTGCTCCACCAGCCAATGTAAATACATACCCTGACGTAGACCTTCGGTTGTCTAAGTCACCTGCATAATCTAAGTCTGTAAAAACCTTTACACTTAGCTCCTGACTCCCATAGCATATACGCATACTCTTTGTAGCTTTCAGGTATCTCAATATTCCTTTCACTGCCTCCCAATGTTTCTTGCCTGGGTTTGACATGTATCGACTTACTACTCCCACTGCAAATGCAATGTCTGGGCCAGTAGCAATCATTGCATACATCAAACTACCCACTGCAGACGCATATGGAATCTTATCCATTTCAGCTTGTTCTTCCTCAGACACAGGACAATCTTGTTTGCTAAGTTTCACACATGGTGGCAATGGAACACTCAATGCCTTTCCCTTCTCCATATTGAAACGTTGCAAAACCTTGTCAATATACTCTGTTTGAGATAACAAAATCAACTTCTTTGATCTGTCTCTCTCAATGCGCATACCAAGTATATGACTTGCCTCACCCATGTCTTTCATGTCAAACGATTTTGCCATCTTTGACTTCAAAGCTGAAATTTCTTCCAAGTGCTTGCCAGCAATCAACATGTCATCCACATACAAAATAAGGATCAGCCAACTACCATCCTTAGCCTTCTTTGTATATAGACAGTGATCGAACTCACTACGTTTGTAGCCTTGAGAAAGCATAAACTTGTGGAATTTATGGTACCATGCCCTCGGTGATTGTTTTAAGCCATAAAGACTCTTTAACAACTGGCATACCCAATCTTCCTTGCCTTTCTCAACAAACCCTTCTGGCTGCTGCATGTAAATTTCCACATCTAAATCACCATGCAAGAACGCTGTCTTGACATCCATTTGGTGCAACACCAAATCTAATATGGCAACCAATGCAAGAAAGCATCTCAATGTAGTCATCTTGACCACCGGAGAGAAGACTTCCTCAAAGTCAATGCCTTGTTCTTGCTTAAAGCCCTTGGCAACAAGCCTTGCTTTGTACTTTGGCTGACTATCATGAGCGGTGATCTTATACCTGTAAACCCATTTACAAGGTAGAGCCTTTTTGCCCCGTGGTAATTTAACTAGCTTCCATGTCTGGTTTTTATGCAGAGATGTCATCTCTGACTGCATGGCCAATTGCCAATTCTCGGAGTCCTTCATTTGCACTGCTTCCTTGTAACATGAAGGCTCATTGCAATCAGTCAACATGACATAGTTCATAGATGGAACAAACCTATCAGGAGGTCGTGTGACACGTCCAGATCTACGCACAATAGGTGGCTTAGGCTCAGCCACAACCTGTGGTTCCACTCTATCTTGTCCTTGCTCCTCTTGAGCCCTGACATTTTGTCTTGCACGTGCAGGTCCATCTTCTTGGAAGACAACTCTTCTAATCTCCTCAACCCTCTCTGGTTTAGAATGATATTTGGATTCATTAAAGTGAACATCATTGCTGCGGACAACCTTTCTGGATTCGGGATCCCAAAGTCTGTACCCCATCTCACCAGAATTACCATAGCCTAGAAAGATGCACTTTCTACTCTTTGGCTCAAGTTTGTTCCTAAATTCCTTTGGAACGTGAGTATATGCCTCACAGCCAAAGACTCTGAGATGCTTGTATGAGGGCACCTTGCCTGACCATGCCATCTCTGGCACTGAATCCTTCTGCAAAACCTTGCTAGGAGATCTATTTACAAGATGAACAGCTGTTGATATAGCTTCAGCCCAAAACCCATTTGGCAGCTGTGCATTAGACAACATACTTCTGACCTTCTCTTATATGGTCCTATTCATCCTCTCAGCAACACCATTTTGAGGAGGATTGTAAGGAGCAGTAAGTTCACGTTTTATACCTTTTGACTCACAAAAGTCCTGAAAGGCCTTTGAAACATACTCTCCACCATTGTCAGTGCGTAAGCATTTAAGCTTCTTGCCACTCTGATTCTCCACAAGTGTCACAAACGTTTTGAAAACACTAAACGCTTCATCCTTGTGCTTGAGAAAGTAAACCCATACTTTCCTCGACTAATAATCTATAAATGTCATAAGTAAGAAGCTCCCCTTAGAGATAGGTTAGGCATAGGTCCACACAAATCACTATGAACAAGTGCCAACTGTGTATCTCTTCTATTGCTTCTATGCTTATGTGGCTGCTGTGTTTGCTTACCATACAGACAATGTTCACAGAATTCAAAATCATCAAATGAAAAGCCAGGCAAATAACCAGAACGAGACAAGATTTCCATTCCCTTCTTGGACATATGTCCTAACCGGCTATGCCACAAAGAAACGTTCGGCTGCTCGGTTACATTGATTACATTTTTAGAGACATTTGATACATAAATCATGTAAAGTCCTCCAGACTTTACTCCATGTGCTACTGTCATAGAACCCTTGGATATATTCCACATGTTCTGTCCAAAAGTGGTGACGTAGCCAGCATCATCAAGTAAACCTGTGCTGATCAAGCTCTTTGTAATTGCGGGAACATGTCTCACATTCTTCAGCGTGAAAGAAGAGCCATTCTGAAACTTCAATTGAACATCTCCAACACCTAAGATCTCACATGTCTGCCCATTGCCTAGCCGAACATGATCTTTAGTGGTCACATAAGAAGTAAACCACTCCTTGTTTGGAGACACATGAAGTGATGCCCCTGAGTCTATAATCCAGTCACTTAGTGCATTTCCATGAGATGCTGTAAGAAGAGCTGAGTCCATTGTATTCTTCAAGAAGTAGATGTCTCCTGACACTAGACTGTCATCCTGTGCAACAGTGTTTGTCACATTTATTTCTTGAATCTTCACTGAGGACTTGTTCTTCTCACCATGGTCTTCAGCTTTCTCTTTGCCTTTTTCTGCTTTCCATTCTCTGCAGTCTCTTTTCATGTGACCCTTCTTGCCACAGTGGTAGCATTCTATGTCACTCTTGCCTTTAGCACTGCGGGACTTGCTACGAGACTGATTCCTCTTTCCACCTTTGTACTTTTCTTTGGTCCTTCCCCTGACAACTAAGGTTGTTCCTTTGCCTTTGTCCATTGTCTTTCTATTGGTTTCTTCAGTAAGCAGACTTCCTTCTACACCTGCTATGTTCAAACCATTTGGAGGTGCAGAATTACTCAAAGCTGTGCGAAAAGTGTCCCAACTTTCCGGCAATGTGATCAACAGGAACATAGCTCTAACAGGTTCATCAAACTTGACACCTTGAGCTGACAACTGATTGTAGATGGTGTTGAATTCATTCAGATGATTGGACATAGGGGTCCCTTCTTTCATCTTCAAGTCAACAAGCTTCTTAAGCCAGTATACCTGTGAAGCTGCACTCTGCTTCTCATAAAGATCACTCAGCTTTATCCATGCTTGATAAGCCGACATCTCGTCTGCTACATTGAAGTAAACGCTTTCTGCCAAAGTCAGCATAATGGTAGAAAGTGCCAATTCATCCATTTCGTTCCATTCATCTTCGTCCATATCTTCTGGTTTTATCCCCTTGAGCTTTATAGGTTTTATCTGCTTCTTTTGTACCAACACGTGCCAAATCTGCTTCTTCCACAATGGGAAATTGGTTTCATCCAGCTTCTTGATATTGTAAAGAGCAGTGTCCTGTGATCCAGCCATAGCTACGCTTCAGAGTGGTTTACTTTCCTGGGAAAAATTCGGCAGAGTTTCCCCTGTAAACTGACCTCTGAACCAATATCAACCTGTCAAATGAACCAAGAAAGCTTCAGATTCTGCATAAATTTCGGCAGAGTCTCCTTTGTAAAATGGCTCTGGTGTACTCAAAAACAGATCAGAAAACAGCTCAAAAAACACTGTCTCTCTGACACTGTAAGCTGCGAGTAAACCTGTCCTGCACCTGTACTGTCTCTCATTGTCCTGTAAGCATAGACTGCGACAATGCCTCAACGGCAGTAAAGCAAAGATGCAATCCCAACTGTCTAACTCACAATCAATACATCCTAGCTGCCTATCTAAGGGTGCTCGAGGTATCGCTCCAAGACCTGTATCACCGAAAGGATCTCAACATTCGAGAATCCCCCAGCTCAATAAAACCTCACTTGACCCTCAACAAAGGCTGCAGTAAATCTGACAATACATAGACTTCCCACAAAGTCATACATCCACAAATTTCCCACTGTATGTTGTAACCGCTGCGGCGGTTGTTTGCTGCGTGACTCACAGCCAGCAAACCCTCAACAGACATACATAATCTCTAACAATACATCCCATGTGGAAGTACCTGCAATGTCAGGAAGAAATCTGGAATATCAAGCAGCAAACACAAGCTACCTGATGAACTAGTGGATGTCGCCTACAGTCTATGTGTAGATGCGCCCGTGTCGTATGTGACACGCCTCCAAGAACTGTGAGCCGTCCTTCGATGTGTAGACAACCACAAATCAGCACTCTGGGAGTGTCGATATCCTCAGCACCTACAGTCGTAGGCGGAAAACCCCAAATTTGCAGAGTCGGATCTGCACCCGTCGAGACCACGTAGTCGAAAATGGCCTGCGCAGACCTTTGTCGAAGCCGAACGGTGGCCGAGATGACCTCAGAATGAAATTCTGACAACACCAAGCCTTTCGGGCTTGCCCACGAGATTTGGGGCCGTGTCTTCGCCTGTCGAATTTCACTCCAATCTGAGTTGGTGACTCTAGCCTCCTGCAATGGTGCCCCGAGCCTCGATCTGAGCTCTGATACGAGTTGAAGGAGTACGAGCGGAAGTGCGACGCGAGAGAGAGTGCGAGAAGAAGAGCATGACGATATGGTGAACTCGCTCTCCTGTAATGTGCAGAGCATAGTGAGTTCTTATTAGGTTTTTACAAAAGAATATGTGTACATACCTGGCGGCCCGCCCACTTACCTGGGCGACCACATTGGGCTTTATACCCCAACATCCTCGACTAGCTTCTTCATTCCACCTTTGCCAAAGTTTGTACCCAAGAGCTTACCTGTTTCACTTAAGTGAATTTTGCCATCTTTAAATAAAACAAGCTCCTTTGTCAATGCATCTTTGAAACTTTCACAATCCCTCCTTCCATCGTCAATACTATCACACCATATGCATCTATTTACAAAACCTTCTCTGATTTGAGTTCGTTGCACTATAGATTGACTTGATGGTTGCCCCTTCTCTTCTAGCCTTGTAAGCTTTAACTTCAATTCTTGCATTCCCTTAACAATATCATCGAGGATGGATTTGTCACTCTTTGGAACCACAATCACAGGCTTCATGGGACTTTCGGGAACACTTGGGGCTTGAGTAGGCTTGACGATCATCTTGTCTCTTCGTCGTTATCGCTTGGCTAGCAGTGAAATTGCATCTTCGACCTCATTCCAATCAGTCTTTAAGCCCCGTTCTGCATCCTTATCCTCAATCAGTAACTCTAACTTCTCTTGAATCTCTTTGCCTGCAGCTTGCAAAAAGATCTTTGTCTTCTCTGAGTTTAGGGTAGCCTTCTCAGTCCTTGAAAGTTGATCATAGCGGCGTTCAAATTCCCTTACCAGTCCGGTAGGCGAAAGTCCCTCTTTTGCCCGAACTACCCACTCTAGAAAAGTCCTCTATGTCACCATTTCGGAGTCTTTCATGAAATACTCTTCTTTCAAGGCTAACTTGAATGCTTCCCAAGTTGCCCCATGCTCATTTCTAATTCCCCTTACATGCTCTCTGATCTCGGGAACCACAGCTAGTTCAAAGCTTTGCACCATCTCTGCTTCGGGCACTCGATGAAGCTCCATCTCCTTTATATATCCACAAAGATACTTTGTTACATCTTTAACTTTAAATTTGTCCATTTTCTTCAGCACAGATTGAAGCGCTTTAGTTGAGGAAACCTCCCTCCTTTCCGCAGCTTGCTGCTGCTACTTAAACACCGTAAAAGCTTGAAACGTTTGCATTGTGACAGGATCAAACCGAACCCCCTGTTGCTCTTGTTGCTCCATATCTTTAAACCTTTGTTTTAATACCTTCAATGAAGCTTTTGAACCCTCACCCTAGCCTACTTCGTGTCAGGTTCACCAAACTTGTGTCAAGAAGTGCGGAGTGCGGCTAGGAAAGCGTCGGGCCTCTGACTGTGAGAGTTCGCAGCAAAATCAAGCAAGGCGTAGATGATTTGAAGCCAAAAACACACTAAAAAAGAACAAAACTCCAGCCATGAAGGATTCTCTTTGAAAAATAACCAAGATCAACTCAAAACTCTTGTGTGTGTGATGATTTGGTGTAGCCTCACTGCCAATTACACAGTTGCAGTGCTCTTTCGCCCTGATAAAAACCCTACACAAACGCTTCAATTCTTTGTTGTAAAAATTTCATGGAAGCTTCAGAACTTAATTATTCATTCTCAAGTGGTTATTTGAAGAGGGGAAACCCTAATTGGTGGCCTCAAAGCCTCGAATACAGGGTTGGAACACCACGGGACTGCACTAGCATACCTTAGGTGCATGCCTTGTATCCCTTCACAGAGGAGCTTATATTGATGTTCTAAAATTCTCCCTTACTTAGTCACGGCACCGTGAGTGATGTGGCATTTTGAGCCAATTTTGGGTCAGTTTTGACCATTTTATGACCTTTTTTTAAAACCATTTTTAGCCCAAAAATGCCCTTTTTTGCTTGTAAAAAGCCCAAACGAGCTGGGAAAAATCCCTAAAATTGTGGAAAAATCCCGTCGGTCTTAAATTTCATCTTGAACCTCATTTTACCACTTGCCAAGCACTCTGGATGCGTCTCTTTCGTCCATGCATGAAACTTGCTATTTTTGACCGAGATCACCCGCATTGAACTTTCTAGGCAAAACGAGCGCGCCACTTCGATACACTTGACATTTGTACCTTTCTAAAGAAAAATAGTCATATATTTATGTCAAAAATCATGCCATAGGGCCACTTGAGGGCCTCGCTGTCCCCACAAGGTATATACAAAAGCTGCAACCGTGACATCTATTTTCGCATATATCACACTATGTACATAATAGCATTTGGTCCCACATAGCAAAAGCATTAAGAGTGTGGTAGATAATTTAATTTCACATGATGCACTAGCGACGGCACGACAACGGCTTCAAGAACTAAAATATATCCCATGTATAAAAAACTAGCAGTATATCCCATGTTACTAGCTCAAAAATATGGTAGCATCCTCAAATCATATTAGAGACTGACATCTTGTTTGTATCTCAAAAAGGATTCCAAAAAACATATCCTCAATTATTTATATGTTTATATGCAATGATAACCAATCCCAAGAATAACAAACACCTGTAGTATCATAAACACCATGTAAGACTATCTCCCATTCGCAAAGATAATTACTATCCCTTACCTTGGATAGTAGCTTAAAAAATACGGTATTCTCAAGGTTTTCTTTGATGAGTAAGTCATCATCTACATTATTCATGAAGTAGAAGCTTGTCAAAAAATAATGCAATGAATGAAGTATCAATATGTCAAATATACCCAATTTGAGCAGTCTCCTAAAATAATTTGCCGTCAATGTCTACTCCCATGTTATCCGGATCTATGTCATAGTAGCTGATAATCTTTCATAATTTACGAAAATTCAGCAGTAACACTGTCAACTTATTCACCCCAAAATATCATTCTTATTCATCAAGTTATGTCAAACAGTTTTATCAAAATAGAAATAAATAGGCGTGCCGTATCTAGCTTCCTTATGATTAAGTGTTCTTTACTAATGCAAAGTAGTCCAATTTTACCAAGTTACCATGCATCCGCATCAAAAAATCATGTCATAATCAGTTTCTAAGCAGGTGCATGAGCACCTACCTACTTCTCGTAGCGAGATTATTCCGGATCATGTGGTTGTAGCATTCTTCACAAGGATACCCCATACTTATTGATGGTGATGTCGAAAGTGTTGTAGCTGTTTGCCCTTACTGTATATTCCATGTGTGGACGCATCTGCAGAGTACAATAGTATGTGGATGGCGTGGTTTGCCAAGGAAAACTACTACCCGCGAGTATGTATTGCTGCCAAATGTAACCATCAGTTGGTTCCGAGCATGCCAGCCTTATTATTCCATTTGTCACGAGGCCAATAGATGGCAAGCGCAGGAAGAATCAACTTACACATTTGTAGAGAAGCCATGTAAATAAACCTGGTGTTATTCTAACACAACATCAACACGATACAAGTGTGTGTGTGTGTACGTGTGTGCGTGCCCATATGCACTGAGAACAATCACCTGATCGAGTAGAGACTCCACCATGCCCATAGGAGCTTGGTAGCCGAATAGGGAGCGCCCATGTAGGGGCTTTAATACTGAAAACATAGAGAGATGAGAGGAGGAGTGTAGAGAAAATAACTTGTGAGCTAATATGTTGAGAACGTAGCAGAGAGAGATAGGGCTTGGACCCGAGGGTATGCGATAGAGAGAGGATTGGGGTACACATGTTGTTACCTACTCCAATTGTGTACTTTTGTCAAAATCACGAAGTGCATGTACACGTCTGTGTGCGAATGTGTATCCCAAGCCATGAGGGAACAAATTACGATCTGAGGAAGCTTTGATACTCAGTGTGTATGTATGATGAGTTTCTCCACTGTCCAGTGCAAACCCAAACCCCTCCACAGGAGCGTGCACGTGATGAGAGAGGTCGAGAGCTTGTGACATGAAGCAAAATGGCAAGCACAAGCTAATTCTGTGTGAAGAAATTATGAGGGAGACGATTTCCAATGTGAGCTAAACAAGGGGGAGAGAGTATGTCTAATACCTGCAATTGAGAATTACGACCCTAGTTGTAAGACACACACACACACACACACACACACACACACACACACACACATAGAGGGAGAGAGAGAGAGAGAGAGAGAGAGAGAGAGAGAGAGAGAGAGAGAGAGAGAGAGAGAGAGAGAGAGAGAGAGAGAGAGAGAGAGAGAGAGAGAGAGAGTAGGTAGGGAGAGAGCTATCGTGCCTCGCGTTAAAGAGTTGTAGGTGAACCAATACACTATAGTTAAGAACCTCCATGAGGTATATCACAACTGAAATCTCCAAGTTGTTCAACTTCGTTGTTATGCTCAAAGGTGACAACCCACATTTTAAACCCCTAGATACTCCCATGTGATTGTGGTTATACACCACCACTCCACAAAAGTAGTGTATTTCCCTAGGACAAGATAATTTTGGATATCAAAATCGTATATAATCAAATAGGTATGTAGGTCTTCCACACCAAAAAACCTCCTTTGCGATAGCCAGAGATTGTGAAAAATACATGGGGAGTATCCCAGTATGCACCCATTAATCTGAGGAGCTCAGATGGAAAACAAGGTGGGTTAATAGGGATTGTACCTCATGAACGAGTAGATAAAAAGTTAGCTCCTATGCATGAGCACAAAAAAAGTAAAGAGAGAAAGACAAAAGGCATTGCCTTAAGATTGAGATAAGCCAAAATACATTGAAAAGGTACATTTCCAAGTTGTGGAGCAAATCCACAACACCAGAAAATATTTTATGTAAGTGTAGTGTGCAGAAAATCTTGAAGGATTTGCATGTTTAAATGTGTGTGTGTGGTCCTCCCCGATCCCTGAGGAAAGATCCATTTGGTGGAGGATAGTTCACCAAGTGGACCTATCCCCAACCAATTGTTGCAGTAATTTATGGTTAAACGTTGTATAAAATCTTGCTAGTTGCAAATAAATAAGTAAATAAATAAAAATCCATGACTACACTTTAATCATATGTTCCGTGTTAAAAAGGGTTGTGATATGAGAATATCAACCGCTAAAGGGCTCCTCCTCCTCGGAGGAGAATATGGCAATTAAACGTACCTACTTTTGCATGTTTCTGGTTGATATAAATAATTGTCATCATGTTGGTCACTGTATTATACTTCAATCCTGCACAACAAGGATAAGTTGAAGGGCTAACCCTATCCATAGCAGTCTACTATGTATAGAATTCCATTTGAGAAAACCCCATTTATTATATGCAACATTGAGCAATAATTGTTGCATATCAAAGCCCTTCTCCTTGACACCTTGAGTCCTCAATGGAGAGGGTAAGCAACATATTACTTTATAAAACTCACAAATACATCAAAAACATATTTTTGTTTGTATACGACGGTATGCTTGAGATCGCCATATCAAACACGTAGAACTTTCCATTATTTTATATACTCAAAAGTAAAAAATTTTGTACATGAAACTTTCAATTTTGTATAGCACAATTGTGGAAAAGTCATGTAAAATTTTCTACAAGGTTGCTTCATTTTTTCTTAAGCTTATAAAGTCGATTTCTTCAAAGCATCAATCACAGTCTTATGAGGGTCGACTTGATGAGTATAGTTAATGATCGTGGTAGCTTCTAAAATGCAAGGTTATATTTTTAAAAGACACTCTAACTAACATATTTAATGATTTCAAGAGGATTTTCTTAAATATATCGTCTAATGCAAGTAGCACTTAATTTAAATTTATGAAAAAAAGACACTTGAGTGTCCTGTTTTGGTACCAAACTAGTGCTAAAATAATTTTCCATTAATGTCTACTCCCATGTTATCAGGACCTAGGTCATAGTAGCTGATAATCTTTCATAATTTATGAAAATTCGGCAATAACACTGTCAGCTTATTTACCCCAAAATATCATTCTTATTCATCAAGTTATGTCAAATAGTTTTATCAAAATAGAAATAAATAGGCGTACCATATCTAGTTTCCTTATGATTAAGTGTGCTTTACTTATGCAAAGCAGTCCAATTTTACCAAGTTACCATGCATCCGCATCAAAAAATCATGTCATAATCAGTTTCTAAGTAGGTGCATGAGCACCTACCTGCTTCTGGTAGCGAGACTATTCCGGATCAGGTGGTTGTAGCATTCTTCACAAGGATACCCCATACTTATTGATGGTGATGTCGAAAGTGTTGTAGTTGTTTGCCCTTAATGTATATTCCATGTGTGGACGCATCTGCAGAGTACAACAGTATGTGGATGGCGCGGTTTTCTAGAGGAAAACTACTACCCGCGAGTATGTATTGCTGCCAACTGTAACCATCAGTTGGTTCCGAGCATTCCAGCCTTATTATTCCATCTGTCATGAGGCCAATAGATGGCAAGCGTAGGAAGAATCAACTTAAACATTTGTAGACAAGCCATGTAAATAAACCTCGTATTATTCTAACACGACATCAGCACGATTAAAGTGTGTGTGTCTGCGCGCATGTGTACATGCCCATATGCACTGAGAACAATCACCTGATCGAGTAGAGACTCCACCATGCGCATAGGAGCTTGGCAGCCGAATAGGGAGCGCCCATGTAGGGGCTTTACTGCTGAAAACGTAGAGAGAGGAGAGGAGGAGTGTAGAGAAAATAACTTGTGAGCTAATATGTTGAGAACGCAGCAGAGAGAGATAGGGCTTGGACCCCCGGGGTATGCGATAGAGAAAGGATTCGGGTACACATGTTGTTATCTGCTCCAATTGTGTACTTTTGTTAGAGTCACGAAGTGCATGTACACGTTTGTGTGCGAATGTGTATCGCAAGCCATGAGGGAACAAGTTACGACCTGAGGAAGCTTCGATACTCAGTGTGTATGTATGATGAGTTTGTCCACTGTGCAACGCAAACCCAAACCCCTCCGCAGGAGCGTGCACGCGATGAGAGAGGCCGAGAGCTTGTGACATGAAGCAAAATGGAAAGCACAAGCTAATCTTGTGCAAAGAAATTGTGAGGGAGATGATTGAAAATGCGAACTAAACAAGGAGGAGAGAGTATGTCTAATACATGTAATTGAGGATTACGACCCTAGTTGTAAGAGAGAGAGAGAGAGAGAGAGAGAGAGAGAGAGAGAGAGAGAGAGAGAGAGTAGGTAGGGTGGGAGCTATCGTGCCTCGCCTTAAAGAGTTGTAGGTGAGCCAATACACTATAGTTAAGAACCTCCATGAGGTATATCACAACTGAAATCTCCAGGTTGTTCAACTTCATTGTTATGCTCAAAAGTGACGGCCCATATTTTAAACCCCTAGATACTCCCATGTGATTGTGGTTATACACCACTCCACAAAAGTAGTGTATTTCCCTAGGACAAGATAATTTTGGATATCAAAATCGTATATAATCAAATAGGTATGTAGGTCATCCACACCAAAAAAACCTCCTTTGCGATAGCCAGAGATTGTGAAAAATACATGGGGAGTATCCCAGTATGCACCCATTAATCCGAGGAGCTTAGATGGAAATCAAGGTGGGTTAGTAGGGATTGTACCTCATGAAGGAGTAGATAAAAAGTTAGCTCCTATGCATGAGCACAAAAAAAGTAAAGAGAGAGAAACAAAAGGCATCGCCTTAAGCTTGAGATAAGGCAAAATAATCTGAAAAGGTATATTTCCAAGTTGTGGAGCAAATCCGCAACACCAAAAAACGTTTTATGTAAGTGTGGAGAAAATCTTGAAGGATTTCCATGTTTAAATGTGTGTGTGTGTGTGCGTGTGGCCCTCCCCCATCCCTGGGGAAAGATCCATTTGGTGGAGGATAGTCCACCAAGTGGACCTATCCCCCACCAATTGCAGTAAATTATGGTTAAATGTTGTATAAAATCTTCCTAGTTGCAAATAAATAAATAAAAATCCATGATTCACTTTAATCATATGTTCCGTGTTAAAAAGGGTTGTGATATGAGAATATCAACCGCTAAAGGGGTCCTCCTCGGAGGAGAATATGGCAATTAAATGTACCTACTTTCGCATGTTTTTGGTTGATATAAAGAATTTTCATCATGTTGGTCACTATATTATACTTCAATCCTACACAACAAGGATAAGTTGAAGGGCTAACCCTATCCATAGGAGTCTACTATGTATATCATTCCATTTGAGCAAACCCCATTTATTATATGCAACATTGAGGGTATCCCAATATTAAAGGTCTCTTATTAGATAAGGGAAATGTAACCCTAATTGTACTCCCATTTTTAGGGTTCTGAAACCTAATATCCTGACAAAAATCCTTTAATTAAGGCCCGAATAAATTGGAGTATCGATTTTGCACAAAATGTAACAAACATTAAGCACTTCAATTCTTAGGGTAGGAATACCCATTTCCTGCCAAAAACTGTTTGTTTAAAGGCAGGATAAATTGGAGTAGTTGTATTATTGTTTAATATCCTATTTAGTTACAATTTCTAAGTATGGCACTAGTCCGACCAAAGACTAGTAGGATACAAAGTGTGTGTGTTTGTGTTTTGAAAATCCCTTCATATCTGAGCCATACTTAGACATTTGCATTAAATAAAACATTAAATAACAATACTTTATCATAACATAAAGTGTGTACAAGGTTTGTACATAAATTCTTGTCTCACTTTTGTCAATATACAAAACAACATCTACTAGCCAATATATTCATCTAGATTCAAACTTTGGTCTCTAGCCATTACAAACACTACAAGAGGCTATTCCTATTAGCGACGCTCACACAGCGACGCTAAAAAAAATAATTCCCGGCGTCGCTATGAGCGTCGCAAATTTACAAAGAAATTTGCGACGCTCATAGCGACGCCGGCTGGGCTAAAAAAATAACCGAGCGTGCCCAAAAACGAGCGCCCTCAAGCAAGGAGCAGGTAACGCTCTCCCTCACTCTCTCTCTCTCTCTCTCTCTCTCTCTCTCTCTTTTTCTTCTCCACACACACACACACACACACGAGGAGAGGAAGGAGAGCCAGGTATGCTCCTTTCCTCTCCTCATTCTCATGTTCCCTTCCCCTCTTTCTCTCTCCCTCTCTCTCTCTCTCTCTTTTTCTTCTCCACACACACACACACACACACACGAGGAGAGGAAGGAGAGCCAGGTATGCTCCTTCCCTCTCCTCATTCTCATGTTCCCTTCCCCTCTTTCTCTCTCCCTCTCTCTCTCTCTCACACACACACATACACACACACACATAGTGTTTTTGAGAGAGAGAGAGAGAGAGAGAGAGAGAGAGAGAGTACAAACAAAAACAAAAACGCACACACACATACATAAACAAAGAATGCACACACACATTCAGAGAGAAAAAGAGAGAGAGAGCATGCATAAACAAAAAACGCACGCATTGAGAGAGGAAAAGAGAGAGAGAACATGCATAAACAAAAAACGCACACATTGAGAGAGGAAAAGAGAGAGAAAACATGCATACGATCCAAAAAAACGCACACACATTGAGAGAGAAAGAGAGAGAAACTAATTTAACGTCGTAGGAAACTAATTAAAATTAAAAGAACTAAAGATCTAGCCGACGAGGAGTTGAACTCAAGACCTATTATTCAAGAGGGAAATGGCATAATCAATCTATCATACTTGGCATGGGTGATAGAGAGGTTTTACCATTTATCTCTTTTTATTGGCACACACATCCACACACGCGCACACACACAAGAAGAAGAGAGTTATAACGTCGTAGGAAACTATCTTAAAAGACGTTAAAGATTAGGTTATATGTAGACTTACATTAAATTAGATTTAGGTTTATTTTTAACTAGATTTACGTTTATTTACGCTAGATTTAGATTTACGTTATATTAGATTAGATTTAGGTCTCCATAGACTACAATGCCTGCATGAAGCGGGTGAAGAAAGCCCTCAATGGAATATAGGGTATTGCTGCCTTCACTCATGGTGGGCTCCGTCGATCCAAAAGTACTGGTGAAATGTCTTCAGAAGATAGGGAAGAAGGTGGATCTTCAGGGCGGCAAGAGTCACTACATCCCCCACACAATGACCATCTAGACAACCTCTAGTCATTCAACATCAACTTCAAAGTTAGTAACAAGAGCAAGAACGGTCTAAAGGGCCAATTGCTGTCGTCATATGTGGATGGAGATGAGGCAGCGTCACCGCCGGAAGTTAACTCTCACATCTTTAGTGATGAGAATGCCAACTCTTGCCGAGTTATGTGAAAAATTATGTGTTAAATCAGTTTTAAGGTTCTTATAATCCCTGTTAGTTTAGTTCTTTGTTTTTAATATAACATAATTTACGTTAGATTTAGATTTATGTTATATTAGATTAGACTTAGGTTTATTTAGGTTTACCCACACACACACACACACACACACACACACACACACACACACACAAGAAGAAGAGAGTTTCCTCTGCTTCCTCGCATCAAGCATTTCTTCGAATGTAAGTCCATGGCCGCCCTAGCATCATGGCATGAGGAGAATAAATCTTCGGATGGTGTGCTACGAATTCCTGCAGATTGCGTAGCGTGGAAACATATAGATGGAACATGGTCGGATTTTGCCAGGGAAGCTCGAAATTTGCGCTTAGGCCTGGCTATGGATGGCATAAATCCATTTGGTCAAAGATCAACATCTTACAGTGTATGGCCCGTTGTCATCGTCAACTACAACATTCCCCCGTGGTTGACTACGAAGAAGGGGCACCTATGGCTAAGCTTGATTGTGCCAGGGCGATATAAAGTGGGGAATATGGATGTGTATCTTCGTCCACTATTGGAAGAGCTACAACAATTGTGGATTGGCATAGTGGTGGTGGATATGAGTCGACACACAGGACGACGGAATGCTTTGATCAGAGGCATTCTAATGTGGACCATGCATGACTATCCCGGGCTAACAGAATGCTCAGGTGATCTATTGACACTCCTCACTCAGACACTGTAAATCTTGTTTTTTCCCATAGTTGATCTATTATCATGTGTATACATGCAGGGCTTCAAACAAGCGGATACAGAGCATGTGTCACATGTGGACCTAGACTGAATGCACGTAGGGCACCCTCACTGAAGAAGCAAATCTACGAAGGTCATCAAGCGTATCTTCCAGAGAATCATGTGTTACGCGACGGCTTTTTGGGAAGAGAGCCACCAAGGATGTCTGCACAAGCATGGTTAGAGCAGAAGGAGATGTGCGATGACGGATTGCCTCCAGGGATGAAGAGACTATCTCTATGGTACGAGTTACCATACTGGCCCCGGCTCATGATCAATCACTTGCTCGATCCAATGCACATATTCAAGAATGTGGGTAATCTACTATGGGCGTCACCGGCCAGAGGGCTTGCCTTACTCCGTCGACATCAGCGGCGGCATCATCATGGATGATGACGGCAAGAAGGTGATCTCGCGCATGCGTGGTCTTTGCTCTCAGCTGTTTAGACACTACATACTAAACAAATGAAGTGAAGTACCAAGTGATTTAAAAAACAGAGTCATAAGCATACTTCATGATGAGTTTCCCGTTCCAACACGGGATCAGCGCTTCAATGAAGACCTGATGAAGATTCGAATGCGCGAATACTGCAAACACAAGCGTTCCAAAGTGCAAAAAGCAATCAAGAATGGGTGGAACAGGCCAGATTGGCTGGCCAAAGAAGATTGGAAGAATGCGAAGAAAGCAGCGCGTGAGAATCCCGACAAGTGGAAGCAACAAAAGGATGCAGCCAGAGTGCGAGTAGAGGCAGGGAGCTCGCACCACTTGGGGAGCGGTGGATGGGCATCATTTGAGGCCGATTTTGTAAGTGTTTTGACATTGCTCTTTATGTTCGATAGTTTAGGGTTTATGAGTTTTTTAATTCTAACATAATGAAATCTTTGTATGTTTTGACAGTGGTCGATGACAGGACGTGATCCCACACCGTACGAGGGCGAGTACGCAGGCAGGAAGGGCTTAAACGCCCTGATGGACATTCTCAGTTCTCGCGGCGGCATGGTTAGTATTAGGGTTTACTCTTTTTTATTTTTTGTATTGTTTTATAAATGTCGTTATATGTTTATACTTACTGAAAGCTGTCTTATTGTCTTTTTTTCCAGAATCCGACAGATACGCCGCTTGGACGCGATGAGACGTCTGACTAGACGACGTCAGTTTAGCCGTAGCTAGATAGCATTAGTTTAGGGTTTCTCATAGCTTATGTATCATGAGACAGATTTTATACGTCTTTTTGAACCATGTATATTATTACATTTGTCACCGCAGTTCCTTTTGCCAATCAATTCTTTATGCCTATGATGTTGTACAATTGTCATTATTACATTTGCCAATCAATTCATTTTGCCTATGATGTGTACAATTGTCATTATTACATTTGCCAATCAATTCATTTTGCCTATGATGTGTACAATTGTCAATTTTGCAAACAATGCGTCTTGTGGGTGACTATTTTGGGTCTATTATCTACCCTTGCACTTTTTTTAAAAAGTGAATCAAGTACAATATGGTTGATGGGTGGCAGGGAATTCAATGCCCTGCCACCAAAAAAAAATTCTCTCGGGCGTCGCTATAAACGTCGCTATTTATGGCTCTGTAGCGTCGCTATAGTCTTCTGTGTAAACGTCGCTATAATCGTCGCTATGAGCGTGGCTATGAGCGTCGCTAAATAGCGACGCTCATAGCGACGCTCATAGCGACGATTATAGAGACGCATATAGCGACGCTCTCGTAGCGACGGTTTTAGCGACGCTGGGGGTTATAAAAAACCAGTGTATTTCCGTCGCTAACAGCGTCACAAGAGCACACAACCTCTTGTAGTGAAAATAGGATATTGTATATGTGTCCGTCCTTTGAGATGAGCCTCCACTACACCTACAAGGAGAAGGATCCAACTGTTACCTGCATCCATACAAAAACATTCAGTTAGAACTGGCTATTTGTACGTTTTGCAGGTGTTGACACTGGATCCAGTTGTCATCCATGTCACACCTATAGACCTAGCTTATAGCTTATCCTTAGGATTGACTATTAAGTTAAGATTTCAAGTAAGATAACCTCTGAATGTATATGCATGTGTACCCCAATACTCACCAAGCTCTCTCAAAAAACCACTAGTGTCGATTACCATATAATCCTTATGTATTTCTGGGTTATCGATCAATGTAGAACGCCTGGCAAAAATTGGACAGCACCTTCTTTATAATTTGAGTAGTATATAAAAAAACCTCAGTTTATGCCATCTCCCAACGAGATCCTCCACAGTAGGTTTAGAGCTTCAAGAATTCAAATATATCCCATGTATAAAAAACTAGCAGTATATCCCATGTTACTAGCTCAAAAATATGTTAGCATCCTCAAAACATATTAGAGACGAACTCTAGCAAGGCTCAAAAACCACCAGTTGGGCATGCTTTCCAATGCAATCCACTCGGCCCATACATGGACCCTGATAAATCTTTAACTGGTCATATCTTGTGTCTTTAATGTTTTATTGAGGATACCAAAAGATCTTGTTCCACAAAACGAGCACTTCGACCCTGTCTACTCACATCAATTTTAATCACTTGTCCTTACTTGCCCTATCCGTCGGGGATCTGCAAAGCATTCCAAATTTGAATTGTCATATCTTGCACACCTTAGCTCCGTTTGAGGAACTTTATAGACCAACTTATAGAGCACTTCAGATATTATATTTGAGAGCACAATCCCACTGCTTTGGACACCTAGAATTTCCATCCCAATCAGCCCATCTTAGAGTTACCTTGGCCTAAAAACCACCTTAAACATACATTTCCTTTATCCTTTGCTTACCCAAGACCTTTGTACCTGCTTAAACCCTTTTCCCAACACCTCTATGCACCCTTATCATTGCTTGGCACCACATCTAGACTAGACCAACTTTGTCTGCACTAGTGTTTAAACTAGTCAATGTAATGGTTTTGTGAATTTCAGCTTCTTGTAGTCTGGGTCTATGCCCATAATATTTCTTAGATGTAATTTTTGATCACCACCTTTCATTCTCTTTTGCATGTTTCTATTTCATCAATATTCATACATCTATAAAAGTATGATGATCACAAAAGCATGGTAAGATCCTATGGAAACCAACAGATTTAATCCCATTCTTAAAAGTATACTTTTATCGTATAAAATTGCGATGCCGCTCAAGTGCTACATAGATTGCCAGAAGTTAAGAGAACTTTACAACACCGATGCATTCTCATGACAGAGGTCAAAGTTTCTTAGTGCTTCAATATCTGAATGTATGGTAAAACACACAAATAAGACACCTCATATTGCAAAACAGTAAGATCTTATGAGGTGTCCTTAACATCTTCAATGAGATTATGTGAAACTATCTTAACTTTCATAAATGCTTCAATATGCAAAGTGTTTTCAATTGAAGCCACAATTACAGTCAAGCCATCTCTTTGGAGAGTTCCAATGATTATTAAAACCTCCATGTTCTCTTATCCATCAACACTAGGTTGGTAACTTAATAGGACATAAAAGTTTCCTTTCGAGGTTTTGGAAAAAATCTCTAAACTCATATAAGATCCATTCTTTTTTTAAAAATCTTTCTTGTGCTTGAAGTTAAGATATCATTATATATTGGAAAAATAAGTAACTTTGAAAATTCCTCACTAAGAAGGCTAAGGAATATTTTAGACCATATCATAATTTTTCCCATAAGCTTCAGTGAGTTCGTGATCATACAAACACCATTTTTTTCTTGTAACAAAGAATAAGGTTCAAAAAAGTTGTGCTTTTTTAATTCTGCTAGCAACTCATCAAAGATTATATAGCCATGCTCATTAGTGATGCTAAGTGCATGTTTTCTTAGGTCCCCATGGGTCTTTACATTCACAAGCAGCCATGGACCACTTCAAAAACATTAAAAACTTTTACCATTGATAATTTTGTGCATAATACAAAAGTACTAAAATAGAAACATAAAAAAATTGGGCACACCCCTGGCACTTTGCCTCTGAATGAGCATCTCTTTCATTTGCTCTCGAATATCTATCATGCATTTGTATGTTTTCTTATTACCTAACAACATTTCCACTTGAAGCCGTAGTGACTTAACATATGTTGTGGTCAATTCTTTAGTGACTGGGTTAACCACTCTATCATCATTGGTGAGGTCCCATTCTGGAATTCTTTCCAATACTTGGAAAAATGTAGGATGTGCACGTAGCTGACAAACTGCTTGGTTTTGATAATTGGATGACTTCCAATCTGTAGCCATCCATCCTTGCTTCGACATAAAGCATAGATCTGAAATCTCTCTAGATCTGTAGACTGACTCATCCTCTAGAAATTGTTGGATCTAAAGATTATTATCTTGTCACAATCTTTTGCTTAATGCCAGTAGTTCAATAGAATGATTGTGGTCAGATTTATAGTCAATGTCTGACAAGATAGCTTTCCCGTTATTCTGAACAACCATGGATACAGGTAGCAAATCTACCCAATACACAATTTGCCAGGCATACCCAGCCTTGAACACATTTTTGGATTTGGCTTTGGCAGTCTTCTATATGAAACTATTGTACAAAAACTATGTGGTATTGATATTGGTGTATGGGTTCCAAACCTTGGATAGTAGCATTGCAAATAGCTTCTTTGACAAATCAGTTGGGTTATTCTTTAAATTGATGGTCTCAACAATAAATTGATAAACCGCAATGTGATCTAGTGTTGCTACTAGAATGTCTTGAGCATCATCTTTGTGTTTCTTCCTAGCTAGGTTGTCTTCTCTCAAAAACTGGTTGACTTCATCGATCTTTGTTGGTGTCATTTTTTGAGCATTTGGGAGTCTAAACATGTGCCAACTCTTCAAGTGTTAGATCCAGCTTCCTTCCATTGACGGCAGCAGACCCTTGTCTGCCTGGTATGAAGCCAATACCTATTGTGTATTTTTTCCATCAAATGATCAATCTGAACTGACCTTTCTCCAGAATTTAGCTCAATAAATTTTTTTCGATATTGCTGCTTCTGTCATTCAGCTTGTTCATTGTCCATCAGTAGTGCACTAAGATCAATTTTTTTAAAGGTAAAGATGTTCATGGAGTCAAGCATCCTTGCAATTTTCTTTGTTACATACTTCTTACATAGTTCTTCTGGCCTCAAAGCTTTTCTCCATGTTATGGTGTTGTTTGTCTTTATCTGAATTCTTCTAGTAGAGCCTTGGATAGTTAAGGTTTGTTTTGCATAGTCCTCTATGGCTCCAACAGTCTTGAGCCATGATCCTCCCAACAACACCATAGGCTCCTTGAACGTCTAGCACAAGAAATTTGGTTTTGAACTTTTCTTTGCCCACTCTTACCTGCATGTTCTCAATAAGTCAAGTGGCCTAGACTATTCGTCGATGATCGGCCATTCTCACTGTGAAGGGTGTTGGTTTCATCTAGATTATTCCCAGTTTTTGTTTCAAGTGTTCACAAAGAATTTTCAATCCAGCTCCTCCATCCAGAATGATGCCAGAGAATGGTTCCCATTGTTTCTGAGATTATAATCTTTCTAGATCACATAAACTTCATTGTCTAAAATGGCTGCCAAATCCATTGCTATGGCCTCTGCATTGGCTTTTCTCTTTTTTATGATAAAGTTGTACAATCCAGCTCCTCCATCCAGAATGACACCAGAGAATGGTTCCCATTGTTTCTGAGATTATAATCTTTCTAGATCACATGAACTTCATTGTCTGAAATGGCTGCCAAATCCACTGTTATGGCCTCTGCATTGGCTTTTCTTGTTAAATTTTGGATCCGTTCACAAAACTTCACATAAATTTCTTAGCGCTCATTGCTAGAGCTCCCATTGTCTGAATCAGAAGACTTCTCCTCTTGAGTGTCTTCATAGTTCCATTTCATTGTTTTGTGTTTGGTTGCTAAATGGATCTGTGATGAATACACTTGATTCTTCCCCATACCACTATTTCTAGCTTTGGCCAAGTTTGTTCTTACTTGCCTCATTTCATTTACCATACTCTCTATTGCAACAGGCATGGACTCGTCAAGTCCATATGCTTTCTCTTTCAAGGGTTCAAAAGATTGGGCAGGTTGCTTCTGAATGGTGCGAGACTCAGAGCATTCTAGTTGTTCTTGAAGCTTCTTGGATAGATTCTCAATAATCTTAGCTTTGCTAATGTTCTTTGATCTTGCCATTGATCTACAACCTTCTCCTTGCCCTTAGCCTTCCAATTTGCTCTTTGTTGTTCCCATTTCTAGTAGTTTTCTAATTCTCTTCTTCTAGGATTTCTTTAATGACAACCCCCTTACTTTTAGTAACTACCCTCACTAGTGCTGGCTCTGGTGCTTTCTAGTCGGCTACCTCTAGCTTCGGCGAGTCTGGACAAGAGCTGCAAAGTGGCCATACTTTCACAACCGTAACAATTCATGTTCCTCTTGAAGTCTCCTCTACCCCTACCCCTCCCAGCTCCATTCTGGTAGCATCCCCGACCCATTCCAATGCTCTTGATGGATTCATTTTCTTTAGACCCACTGGCTCCATTAGTCTTGGGCACTTCTAGATTGGTGAGTGCAATCATTGACAAATCCTTATCTTTCTTGAAACGATGAATTTTGATTATGCAATTGTTCCAAACGTGACCAAAGGCCTTACAGTATGTCCACTAGGAGCACTCATTAGACATATGATCCTTTGATCAACATTTGAAACACCAATTTTTTTGTCTTTTTGAGTGAGGGTCGAGTTTTTGCAGCTACAACAATTTATTTGGACATCTCTTCTATCTTCCTATCCATGATCCTTTCTTTTTGCGTTTTCTCTTCTCTTTTGATTCACTCTTAGATGTATTGGATCTGGAACTGGACCCCGAACTTTCCTCAATAATAGACTCCCTATCACTGGTTTGTCTTCTTTTATGGCCCTTTTTCTTCTTTGCTTGTTGCTCCATCTTTAATGCCCAATGTTCCAGATCATTAAATTTCTTAGTTGGTGATGGTACTTCGTGCTCTCTCAATTTCTTGCGGCAAAAAACCATTTAGAAATCAAGCTCTCATTCGCTTCTCAAAAGGAGGCTCTTGAAGCTGCCTTGTCAATTCCTTGATCTTTTCTACATAACTCCTGACTGACAATTTCCCTTGCCTAATTTTGACAAGTTCACACAAAATGTCAGGATCGTCTCTTTTCTTGCCTTTGAATATGGGAAAATAAATCTTCAAATTGCTAGAATGATTATTGGTTTTACTGGCTCTAGTTCTATGAACTGGATTCCTATTTGTGGTATTCTTTTTTTAATGATCTATGTCTGCCTCCCAATCTTTTGTTTTTGTTTCAAAAACTATTTCTTCTGTTGTCTTCTTGGATTGCTTATGTGAGGATTGAGGAATTATTTTGCTTCCATCATTTCTATTAGTGTGATTAAGACCTTATTGAGACCCATGAGACCTACTTCTTTGTTCAGCTCGTTCAACATTCCTAAACCTGGCATGACTAGAATGCTAAGAATCCCTTAACTCCTTAGCAATTCCTGCATTGGGCTGACATCACTTTCATTACCATGGTGGTGACTAGTATTAGAGCTTGGCTCTCATTCTTTTGGAATTGGACTAGCCCAATCTAGGTTCTCCATGAATCGAGTTGTTGGTCATCGACCTCTCGTGCTTGTCCTAGGTGGTATTGCGGACATGTAGCTCTAATACCACTTGGGAGGTAGTTTGTTTGTCCTAGAGTGACTTAGCTCAAACCACCATGATTGCCAAAATGTAATGAGCTGGATGTGTTTATATAGCTATTCTTGGTTGTTGGTACTTAAAGTTAGAGATGTCAGATTCAGAGAATTGAGATAGCTGTTCAGAGTACTGGAAGACAGAATTGAAAAATGAAATTATGAGACATTGTGACTGGAATTAGAATTGGAATGTATTCAAAATAGTCAGAGTACAACTAGTGAGTATTAAGTATGCTAAAAAATAGAGTAGGAGTTACGGAGAGAGCACAATAGTATAAGATGTCATTACAATATGACTACAAGGTCCCTCAAAAATGGATAGTGAGTCCTATCTATAGGATCTTGGACTGGTGTCTAACTGATTGTGCACTGTCAGTTACTGTGGTAACTCGTTGGTAACTTCTTCTAGAAGCTTTCTATATTTTTTTGTCCTGCTAGGGGTGGCTCCCACCTTCTATAATCTCAGATAAGGATGTCCAAAAAGAAAAAAGAACATCCTTCAAGAACGAGATCTACTTGTGTGTGGAGGTAACTGTAAACACTCTGCGACATGAGTGAGAGGGAACCTTGTTATCCTTGCTCCACACTAGCTAAATCAAAATCCATGAGTTCCTAGACCATGTTTCTCCTCTTGTGACAACATGTGCCAAAAAAACTCTACCATGCAGGCCCTTAATTGTATAACACAGAATTGTATATAGGGCACTACATCCCAAAATTCTTTGCTTCTACACGACCTTATCATGTCTCTAAAGAGAAAAGTGGATCAAAGCATTCAAATGGGCACATCCTAATTGGAAAAAGAAACCAAAATGGATTCAACCCTCAAATAAACCCAAATTAGATGCTTACCTGGAGGCTGAACGTAGTGTTCACTTACTTATAGTCAAACAAACATAAGCAAATTTTTTGCCTGCAAAGGCCTAGGAACACTAATTGAAAGATTAGTGAAAATCAAGTAGTATTTCATTAGTAACCCTGGGTGTTGCCTTTGCAATCCAAACCCCTTGGTTAAAAACCCCTTAGTCAGACTCTATATGAAAAGGGCTCAAACTAGTAGCCAAGGGTGACCAATACAATTCACCGTTTCTAATAGTAATTGAAGTCAACTTTGGAATTTGAACTTTTCCTCTACTCATTGGAAACTTGTGGACTTGTTTCCTTGAAAGTAGAACTAGGATGAGATCAAACTGTGATCTTTAACACCTATGGAGTGATAGTATATTAGGTCTATGTTGTACCCCTAAAAATACCACTCCTAGAGACATAATCAATGCTAGAACAAAGCAACATCTCTTCTTAAGTTGGAATCTTATTCACAACTGAACCTCAAAATAATCATATTTCTCCAAAACAAAATAAAATGATTCCTAATATCCCCAAAAATGTATTCATACTAACTTTCCTTGGGTTTTAAAAATAAGAGATCCCCTACATTGAGGTGCTCTTAGATTATTCATGTTGTTGCATGAATTAGCTGCTTGATAGGTAGGCCATGGCTACTTGCTATCAGTAAAGGGTCATCTATATTGGTTGCACCTTGTGCATAGAGCCAATCATGTACAGTGCTTGCCATTGTATATATATACAATGGTCACAAGCTAATCTACCATTTGTGAACAAAGTACCTGAATCTATAGCGGAAGTGTAAACCATGCTTTAGTGGAATGAATCCAAAATATTGGCATGTCATGCATGCATAGCAAAAAATAAGAGAGATAAGCCCTTGGCTTCAAGGACGGTCTCCACAAAGTGAGTAGATGCCATATGTGCCTTGCACGATGTGTACTGGTATGGATACATAACAGTTGGTCATTGCAAACCATGATTGTGAGCTTATATCCTCTTATTGCAAACATGTGTGCAATTATCCTTGATCCTTGCTTTGCAACAAGTCTATCAAAGAGCTTTTCTATACACAACAGAGAAATATTTTTCAAATGAAGTGTTAAAAACATAAATACAAGTAGAACCAGAAATTGTCTAACTTGAAATTGTCTAACTTGAAACTGTTTAACTTTGTCGCCCCTCTGAGAGCAATTGTCTTCACTTGAGTCTGGCTCGTAGCCATGCATGCAGAGAAATTTAGTGTTGTTAGATGTACCTTGTATGCCCGTGTGGCTTAATTCATACTGACTTCCAGTAAAAAACACGTAGACATGTTACCAAAATTTTCCAAGTTTATATGCTATGAGCATATTCCAAACTTTGGAAGTTTCTAGAAAAAATGCCCCAAATTGAATCCTTTCTTTGCATAAGTTTATCAAGAAGACGAGACAGACTGAGTGTAATTTCTCTTAGCTAACAGTGATCCATCTCAAAGCAAAAGAGAATTGACCTTGTCAAGTTGTCATAGAGAGTCGGCCTTGCCAAATCTTACATGCTATTGGGAATCATGAGATTTCCCAATATTGAAAGGGGTAGCTTGTGAAGCTTAGCTATCAAAAATCATCAAATTGTCAAAATTTGCTTGACTGAAGCAACGTTTGCTCATCAAGCTAGAATCTACAATGTTGTGCTCCATAGCTCAATCGGCGTGAAGCACGCAATAATTCCTTTTTGAAAAAAACACACAACAAAATAATCACTGGCTAAGTGAGGGCCAAGGTGCACCCTCACCTTGTTTAAATAGGGTGGACTGCCAGTCCTCTGAGCTTGAGTAATGAGTGAGCCGAGCCGCCCTCCATTGTGTGATATCATCAAATGGCACGCACATACCCTTGAGAGGGGAGATCCATAGCCGGAGAGAAGAGGCCGCCTTCTCAGTGTAATGAGAACAGAGACTTTAATCATGCTTGACACTCCAGAAAAAACTTATAAGCTTTACTATTCAAGGGCCGGGTCCCATAGTCATTATTTGGCATGTTATTGAGTAGTAAAAAGTATCCCATCAATTTTTCGGGCAAGATCAATGTGGCGGGGGGGGGGGGGGGGATAGTAACCAGAATACCTATACTACCATAGTGTGTGTGTGTGTGTGTGTGTGTGTGTGTGTACCCACGCTATCCCAGGGGCCATACACAATGGGTCGGAGTAGGCCCATTGTGTATGGGCCTACTACCTAATAAAACAAATGAGATTCTCTTTTTAATAATGTAACCTAGGCCAGTTATGATGGGTGAGTGCCTGTATCATAGCATTACAGATCTGATATCTACTAAACCCGTTAAGGCAATACTTTTTTATTAGCAAAAAGACCTCCTCCCAGGCAAGGGAAGGGCTGGAGGAAGAATAGCAAATTAAGTGCAATAGGCAGATACAAGAGCTAATAGCAGCTTTGTAGGGCCTATTGCTATTCTCTTTTATGAATTCAATGAGTGGCAATTTTAGGAGATCTCTTTTCCACACAAACCTAAGATCATACCCACCAACAGATGGGGTATGAAGGGATATTGAGAGGTTAAGAAATTGGATAGATGTGCAGAAATCCCTATTGGGTGTGGTGATCTCATGGAGAGAGGTAGGTTCAACTTTCAGGCAGTGAGGGTAAATCAGATAAATTTCATTGGGGAAGTCCCTATTGTTGATACTTAGTAGGTTCCATGTATCTATAAGTATGTTTTAACTGTGGAAGTTTATTCTTGTAAGTTTCCATGGTCTTGAGACACCACATGTATTCAAAGAAATCAAGGTAAATATTACACATAAGTGGAGAGCATGAAAAACCCATGGGGATGCCAAGGCATTGGTTAAAGCAAAGACCACCTGAAACAATAGTGCAGTTATTCAACAGCCAGGAGATGTAAGAGCAAAGCTTAGCTTCATTAAAGTGTAGGGGATGCACGGAGTGAGATGAGTGAATCCACCTAGGTTTTTTGGAATGAGAGATGTAGAAAAACTTCTTCTTTCTAGCATTGGAAAAAGCCAATTTTATCACCTTGGCAAGAACAGCCTTAAGGACAAGATCCCCATTAAGAGGAATATTTTCGTAACATTGTGTAATGTCATGTAAAGATGTGGAAGATATGCTGAGGAAGGTTAAGTGAAACCTCCGTAGAGTTTTAGTACACCAAAAGGGATTATACTTGACATATAAGAAGTCCTGGCAGATTTTCTGTTAGTGGCACAAATGAGCTCAGATTCAGATAAAATAAGGTCAAGGCAAAAGGTAATATCCTTGGTGATATTAGTAAAGATAAAATTGGTCGCATCAGATATCCACCTGAACTTATGTTTATGTATTTTATAAGTGGGAAAAAGCACTGGTAGTTAGTGTTTAGCACTGACTAGCCTAGCAGCCCTAAGTGTTTAGCAATTTTACTAGAAATAGTTTGAGGTGTAGAATTAATATGACAAAATTTCTTACCATATACTCGATTACGAGGGGCTTTCCAAGCCAGGTATTTGCAAACAATAGTGGGACAGTTAGAGCTTTTTTCAAGCCCGACAACAAACCATTTATTAGAGATCTTTTGAAAATCAAGAGTTAGCTGAGAAGTAAGCCAAGAGTCTTCATATGATAACCATTTACTAGGAAGTTGTGAAACGTTACGAAGGAATCATACCTTCACTACTTCCCTTAAGTATTTTAGTATTTTCAATAATGCTAAGATCACAAGTGCAAACATGGTTACCAAAATCCTCAAAATCTCTGCAAAAAGTGGTAAACTGAACACATGTACAATGAGGGACAGAATCTTGCCGAAGAAAGTCATTATTATAGATCAACCTTTTTACAGGATGATGATATTTCCATCCTATGAGTATATTGTCATGCAGTTTGTGATTACCAAAAAATAGATCAAAGCACTCACAAAAGAAATTTTTTGGTTGAATCCAATCGAGGAGTACATTGTGAAAGAGACAGTGTATATAGATGAAACCATTTTTCGGATCCCCTTTGTTGAGAGTTCTTCTTCCGCAAGGGCTTGTAGCAACCTGCAATGCACCTAGGAGTTAAAATTCAGGGAAGTTCCTGATGGGTGGAGATCTGCCTCTTCCTCTTGTAAAGCTACAAACTCTTCCTCGGTTAGAGGATGAACTAGGTGCTAAGAACGAAGTGAAGGAGTTGGGAGTGATCAAAGAGTTAGCCCTTTTGAGATCAAGGGAGTCATCCTCATCAATACAAGGTTTTAGAAGACTAGTGATGAGCGTAACACCTTTAAAGTTAGCATAAGTAGTTAAGTAAATGCCAGGTTCATCAACTTTTAACTTCTTCAAGATATCATGCATAAGTCCACGAAAGATGTTGAAGGCAATCTGTGCAATTACAATCTGCTTAGCTTGGCCACCTAACCAAGAGCAAATGAGGGAAAGATGAAAGTCCACAGGTTTCTCCAGGAACAATAAGTCCAAATGGTTGAGAATAAACCAGATGGCATGATCAAACCACATGATGCTGGATTCACAAGAGTCTTTAGGGTCAAGAAATCTGTAGGCGCATTTCACATAAGGACGAAAGACATTCCAGATGGACTCAGTGTAAAAATCGAGGTTACTCTTTGCGAATTCCATGTTTCCTTTTAGTACGAATGTACATGCCTCTATTTGAGGGGCACTTGGAATGGTCGATGAGATTGAGGTTGATGGGGGCTTTGATGAGCTCACCTTTATCCAAGAATTGCCCTCCTTTAAGAATCTTGAGTCTGCAATCTTCCATAGTAGAGGCAGGGAGGTTGGCAAGGTAAACCCAGGTCTCACTTAAAATAGGAGCTAAGAAAGCTTCGTTGGGAAGGACCCAAAGCTGATGGTCAACCCCGAGGGATTCAATTTCAATTTGTCTCACGGGCAAGACAGGAAAAACTTTAGAGATTTTGGGCACCATATCAAGGATGTTTGAGTCATTGAGGGAGCAAAGATTACTCTTAAATTCCTTAACTGCTTCAAGGGCTGCACTATCCCGACAGAAGATACCACCAGTTTGTGGAATAGAAGGCATGGTTGGTGCACAGACAACAGAGGGATTAAGCCCACATAACTTCCTAAGAAAGTTAGACAGATCTGCACCAGAGGAAGAGAACAGAGCAAGCTCTTACTAATACTATGAGGATAATAGAGGAAGCTGGGCAATGTATTGGGAAATTAAATGTACTCCTTCCATGGAGTCTTTGTCCAAAGTTGCTAAAATCTTAACCCAATCATTAAAATCCAGCATATGTAAGACATATATTTTTTTGTCAGAGGTAAGTGCCGAATCATAAATTAGTAGCAAAGCATCCAAGCTGCTAATACATGTGAGAACAAGAGAAGTGTCCACTGAGAGGGGCTTCGAGGTCAGTTCGAATCCTTGTGAGAGAGCAAGAGTCTGCAAAAACAGTGAGGTGAGGTTCACTTATATTTGCCATAGTAGGTAATACAATCTTTGGCCTTCCTAGAGAGGAAAGGTCTAGTTCTAACTTCCAAGGCATTCTTTGGTTTACGGTCCTTAAGGTAAAGCTTAATCTGTTCGGAGAATCTTTGCATGACTCTCATGGTTGTGATTAGTGCTCATGCGAGCTGTCATTCTATAGGGTAAGCAGTCCTGAAAAGGGAACAATGTCAACAGAAATAGAAGTATAAAATAGTAATTGTAATATTTTGGACCTGCAAACCTTCAACCGGCAAAGTCAAAGACTATAGTAGCCGTGAGCAAGGAACCAGAAAAATAGTCTAAAAGGGATCACCTAACACTAGTCAACCGGTCAAGGGATTACAGACTGTGGGTCCAACTTAGAACTCATTTTCGAAGAGAATTTCCAAAGCCAGCATCCTGGTTTCTCTTAAAAAGAAAAACCTTATGTATAGAATGTGTGTGTAGTTGTTTTAAATAATAAGACATAATTGAATTTTTACATTCAAAAGACAGTTGGCAATGGAATCAAGGAATAGATATGTACAAAAACAACTCAGTATTAGAATTATTTATGTACAATGTTTGAAGGAAAGAGATCCCCTTTCAGTATGCAGAAAGTAAAAGAACTTCCCAAGTCATTAGTGAGTGTTCCATCCAAAGTAGGGTAGCTTGCCAAAGTAAAGAAACCTTCCAAGATAAGATAGAGTCCTTACCTGCATCCATCCAAACAAGACAACAATTCAGTTAGCTTTGGATGTGTTTTACAGGTATCAATGGACCATATCAGTTGTTATCCATGTCCATCTTTTAAAATGTTTTTCCTTTAAACAAGCTACGTCCATAGTAAAACCTTTGTGTTTATAGGTTTAATTATTACTTCCAATCTAAGTGACCAATTTCCTCTTTTAATCTGAGTGGTATAATCCCCCAAGAAACCAAGCTACATGAGTTTATTTATCTATCATATTAGTGAGGTTCTATTCGTAATTAAGCAAATATATTTCCTTCTAAGTATAGAAATGATGTTTTAATACTTTTTACAAATGGAGTCCAATGCAATTTAATCTTATTAGTCATCAACTAACAGCTAGCCAAGTGGTAGAGGCCTAGCCCGTCCAATACAAAACAAATTGTGAATGCAAATGCTATAAAGCATTGTTGCAATCAATCATAATGATCACGTCATTCAAAGAATGTCACGGATCATATTCCTACCCATGAAAGCAACATAACCTAGTACATGGGTCCGAAAATACAACAATTTAGCATTTACTTCATACGGCATGTTTTTCCAAGTGACAAAAAGTGGTAGACAACATGCCATACAATTGTACCATCGGCTGAAACAGTAGTAGGAATCCATCCTTAAACGAGGTACGACTTTTATAGAGCCCTTGCTTGGTTTCTTTCCATACACATGCTAAGCCAAAAATTGCCTATATACTTACCTTCAGAAAGAGTAGAACAGTGAACTATTTCATCAACCATTAGCAACCCCCCCAAAAATGGTGGGTTATGCCCAAGAATATTGCCAAGTGTAAATGATGTCCACTTTTCTCATACTGTGAGTATGCACAGTATTACAAGGTACCCAGCGTCTTAGATGCTACAAAGGCCAAGATTAACCTCTTTTTATTGAAAAAAACCAGTTTATTGCCGAAAATAGGTATTGACTGTAGTAAAAAAAAAACCTGCAGCGGCTTAGAAAAAAGCCCAAAATTACATAGTAGTATAAATTCTATGTTGTGCACAGTTTCCTTCCAAAAAAACAGCAGGAAGAAACCCCTCGAATGTAATCAAACAGTGGATGCCAACTAGTTTTAGCAACCAAATCCCATGCTAAGTACCATCATATCGTAATGTTCAAGAGTGGTATGCATAAGAACCACAGTTTAACGACTGTTGAAAAAAAACCAGTCGGACTGCAAGCAGAAAAAAACCCCCACAATGCTTATTCAGAACCTCATTCCCTATTGTGTTAACAAAATGGCAAGGTACTGCTTATTGCTTGGAATTTCAATCATAATCGGTAGCGAGGCAAGTTAAGGCCAGAAAAAAACCTGAGATGTTTGAGTGGTGAGCTCCATAGCTCAATCCGTGAAGCAGATAGTAATTCCTTTTTGAAAAAAACACACAACAAAATAATCACTGGCTAAGTGAGGGCCAAGGTGCACCCTCACCTTGTTTAAATAGGGTGGACTGGCAGTCCTCTGAGCTTGAGTAATGAGTGAGCCGAGCCGCCCTCCATTGTGTGATATCATCAACAGCACGCAGATACCCTTGAGAGGGGAGATCCATAGCCAAAGAGAAGAGGCCGCCTTCTCAGCGTAATGAGAACAGAGACTTTAATCACGCTTGACACTCCAGAAAAAACTTATAAGCTTTACTATTCGAGGGCCGGGTCCCATTGTCATTATATGGCATGTTATTGAGCAGTAAAAAGTATCCCATCAATTTTCGGGCAAGATCAATGTGGTGGTGGTGGTGGGGGGGGGGGGGGGGGGGGGGGGGGGGGGGGGCGGATTAGTAACCAGAATACCTATAGTACCATAGTGTGTGTGTGTGTGTACCCACGCTATCCCAGGGGCCATACACAATGGGTCGGGAGTAGGCCCACTGTGTATGGGCCTACTACCTAATAAAACAAATGAGATTCTCTTTTTTATAATGTAACCTAGGCCAGTTATGATGGGTGAGTGCCTATATGATAGCGTTACAGATCTGATATCTACTAAACCCGTTAAGGAAATACTTTTTTATTAGCAAAAAGACCTCCTCCCAGGCAAGGGAAGGGCTGGAGGAAGAATAGCAAATTAAGTGCAGTAGGCAGATACAAGAGCTAATAGCAGCTTTGTAGGGACTATTGCTATTCTCTTTTATGAATTCAATGAGTGGCAATTTTAGGAGATCTCTTTTCCACACAAACCTAAGATCATACCCACCAACAGATGGGGTATGAAGGGATATTGAGAGGTTAAGAAATTGGATAGATGTGCAGAAAGCCCCATTGGGTGTGGTGGTCTCATGGAGAGAGGTAGGTTCAACTTTCAGGCAGTGAGGGTAAATCAGATAATTTTCATTGGGGAAGTCCCTATTGTTGATACTTAGTAGGTTCTATGTATCTATAAGTATGTTTGGACTGTGGAAGTTTATTCTTGTAAGGTTCCATGGTCATGAGACACCACTGTATTCAAAGAAATCAAGGTAAATATTATACATAAGTGGAGAGCATGAAAAACCCATGGGGATGCCAAGGCATTGGTTAAAGCAAAGACCACCTGAAACAATAGTGCAGTTATTCAGCAGTTAGGAGATGTAAGAGTAAAGCTTAGCTTCATTAAAGTGTAGGGGGTGCAAGTAGTGAGATGAGTGGATCCACCTAGGTTTTCTGGAAAGAGAGATGTAGAAAAAATTCTTCTTTCTAGCATTGGAAAAAGCCAATTTTATCACCTTGGCAAGAACAGCCTTAAGGCCAAGATCCCCATTAAGGGGAATATTTTCGTAACAGTGTGTGATACAATAAAGATGTGGAAGATATGCTGAGGAAGGTTAAGTGAAACCTTCATAGAGTTTTTAGTAAGCCAAAAGGGATTATACTGGCCATATAAGAAGTCCTGGCAGATTTTCTGTTTAGTGGCACAAATAAGCTCAAATTCAGATAAAATAAGGTCAAGGAAAAAGGTAATATGCTTGGTGATATCAGTAAAGATAGAATTGGAGGCATCAGATATCCACCTGAACTTATGTTTATGTATTTTATAAGTGGGAAAAAGCACTGGTAGCTTAGTGTTCAACACTGAATAGCCTAGCAACCCTAAGTGTTTAGCAATTTTACTAGAAATAGTTTGAGGTGTAGTATTAATATGAAAAAATTACTTACCATATACTCGATTATGAGAAGCTTTCCAAGCCAAGTATTTGCAAACAATAGTGGGACAGTTAGAGCTTTATCAAGCCCGACAAGAAACCATTTATTAGAGATCTGTTGAAAATCAAGAGTTAGCTGAGAAGTAAGCCAAGAGTCTTCAGATGATAACCATTTACTAGGAAGTTGTGAAATTTTACGAAGTAAGCATACCTTCACTGACTCCCTTAAGTCCGGTAGGACTATCATCTCCAATCGGAGAGCATTGACAAGGTTAGTGAGACAGCTTAGTATAGTTGATAAGGCAAGGTATGGGTCTTTAGGAAAGTTAGGTATATAATTGAGCCCTTTGGCCCAAATTCTACGTATTTGAGTATTTTCAATAATGCTAAGATCACAAGTGCAAACATGGTTACCAAAATCCTCAAAATCTCTACAAAAAGTGGTAAACTGAACACATGTACAATGAGGGACAGAATCGTGCCGAAGAAAGTCATTATTAAAGATCAACCTTTTTACGGGATGATGATATTTCCATCCTATGAGTATATTGTCGAGCAGTTTGTGATTACCAAAAAATAGATCAAAGCACTCATAAAAAAGATTTTTTGGTTGAATCCAATCGAGGAGTACATTGTGAAAGAGACAACGTATGTAGATGAAACCATTTTCCGGATCCTCTTTTTTGAGAGTTCTTCTTTCGCAAGGCCTTGTAGCAACCTGCAATACACCCAGGGGTTAAAATTCAGGGAAGCTCATGATGGGGCAAGATCTGCCTCTTCCTCTTGTAAAGCTACGAACTCTTCCTCCATTAGAGGATGAACTAGGTGTTAAGAAGGAAGTGAAGGAGTTGGGAGTGATCATAGAGTTAACCCTTTTGAGAGCAGGGGAGTCATCCTCATCAATACAAGATTTAAGAAGACTAGTGATGAGCGTAACACCTTTAAAGTTAGCATAAGTAGTTAAGTAAATGCCAGGTTCATCAGCTTTTAACTCCTTCAAGATATCATGCATAAGTCCACGGAAGATGTTGAAGGCAATCTGTGCAATTACGATTTGCTTAGCTTGGCCACCTAACCAAGATCAAATGAGGGAAAGATGAAAGTCCACAGGTTTCTCCAAGAACAGTGAGTCCAAATGGTTGAGAATAAACCAGATGGCATGATCAAACAACATGATGTTGGATTCACAAGAGGCTTTAGGGTCAAGAAATCTGTAGGCACATTTCACATAAGGACAAAAGACATTCCAGATGGACTCAGTGTAAAAATTAGGGTTACTCTTTGCGAATTCCATGTTTCCTTTGGTATGAATGTACATGCCTGTATTTGAGGGGCACTTGGAATGGTCGATGAGATTGAGGTTGAAGGGTGCTTTGATGATCTCACCTTTATCCAAGAATTTCCCTCCTTTAAGAATCTTGAGTCTGCAATCTTCCACAATAGAGGCAGTGAGGTTGGCAAGGTAAAGCCATGTCTCACTTAAAATAGGAGCTAAGATATCTTTGTTTGGCAGGACCCAAAGCTGATGGTCAACCCCGAGCGATTCAATTTTAATTTGTCTCACAGGCAAGACATGAAAATTTTTAGAGATTTTGGGCACCATCTCAAGGATGTTTGAGTCATTGAGGGAGCAAAGATTACTCTAAAATTCCTTAACTGCTTGAAGGGTTGCACTATCCCGACAGAAGATACCACCAGTTTGTGGAATAGAAGGAGCGGCTGGTGCACAAACAAAAGAGGGATTAAGCCCACATAACTTCCTAAGAAAGTTAGACAGACCTGCACCAGAGGAGGAGAATAGTTTCTGATACTATGAGGATAATATAGGAAGCTGGGCAATGTGTTGCGAAATTAAATTTACTCCTTCCATGGAGTCTTTGTCCAAAGTTGCTAAAATCTTAACCCAATCATTAAGAGACAACATATGTAAGACAGATAGTTTTTTGTCAGAGGTAAGTGCCGAATCATAAATTAGTTGCAAAGCATCCAAGCTGCTAATACATCTGAGAACAAGAGAAGTGGCCACTGAGAGGGGCTCCAAGGTCAGTTCCAATCCTTGTGAGAGAGCAAGAGTCTGCAAAAACAGTGAGGTGAGGTTCACTTATATTTGCCATAGTAGGTAATACAATCTTTGGCCTTCCTAGAGAGGAAAGGTCTAGTTCTAACTGCCAAGGCATTCTTTGGTTTACGGTCCTTAAGGTAAAGCTTAATCTGTTCGAGAATCTTTGCATGATTCTCAAGGTTGTGATTAGTGCTCATGCGAGCTGTCATTCTATAGGGTAAGCAGTCCTGAAAAGGGAACAATGTCAACATAAATAGAAGTATAAAATAGTAATTGTAATATTTTCGGGCCTGCAAACCTTCGACCGACAAAGTCAAAGACTATAGTAGCCGTGAGCAGGGAACTAGAAAAAGAGTCTAAAAGGGACCACCTTACACCAGTCAACCGGTCAAGGGATTACAGACTGTGGGTCCAACTTAGAACTCAATTTCAAAGAGAATTTCCAAAGCCAACATCCCGATTTATCTTAAAAAGAAAAACCTTATGTATAGGATGTGTGTGTAGCTCTTAAATTTTAAATAATAAGACATAATTGAATTTTTACATTCAAGAGACAGCTGACAATGGAATCAAGGAAAAGATATGTACAAAAACAACTCAGTATTAGAACTATTTAAGTACAATGTTTGAAGGAAAGAGATCCCCTTTCAGTATGCAGAATGTAAAAGAACTTCCCAAGTCATCAGTGAGTCTTCCATCCAAAGTAGGGTAGCTTGCCAAAGTAAAGAAACCTTCCAAGATAAGATAGAGTCCTTACCTGCATCCATCCAAACAAGACAACAATTCAGTTAGCCTTGGATGTGTTTTACAGGTATCAATGGACCATATCCATGTCCATCTTTTAAAATGTTTTTACTTTAAACAAGCTAGGTGCATAGTAAAACCTTTGTGTTTATAGGTTTAATTATTACTTCCAATCTAAGTGACCAATTTCCTCTTCTAATCTAAGTGGTATAATCCCCCAAGAAACCAAACTACATGAGTTTATATATCTGTCATATTAGTGAGGTTCGATTGGTGATTAAGCAAAGATATTTCCTTCTAAGTATAGAAATGATGTTGTAATACTGTTTACAAATGGAGTCCAATGCAATTTAATCTTATTAGTCGTCAACTAATAGCTAGCCAAGTGGTAGAGGCATAGCCCGTCCAAAACAGAACAAATTGTGAATGCAAATGCTGTAAAGCATTGTTGAAATCAATCATAATGATCAGGTCGTTCAAAGAATGTCACGGATCATATTCCTACCCATGAAAGCAACATAACCTAGTACATGGGTCCAAAAATACAACAGTTTAGCATTTCCTTCATACGGCAGGTTTTTCCAAGTGACAAAATGCAATAGACAACATGCCATACAGTAATACCAGCGGCGGATGAAACAATAGTAGGAATCCATCCTTAAACGAGGTACAACTTTTATAGAGCCCTTGCTCAGTTTCTTTCCATACACATGCTAAGCGAAAAACTGTCTATATACTTACCTTCAGAAAGAGTAGAACAGTGAACTATTTCATCAACCATTAGCAGCCCCCCCAAAAATGGTGGGTTATGCCCAACCATATTACCAAGTGTAAATGATGTCCACTTTTCTCATATTGAGTACGCACAGTATTACAAGGTAGCCAGCGCCTTAGATGCTACAAAGGCCAAGATTAACCTCTTTTTATTGAAAAAAAATCAGTTTATTGCCGAAAATAGGTATTGACTGTAGTCGAAAAAAACTTGCAGTGGCTTTGAAAAAAGCCCAAAATTACATAGTAGTATAAATCCTATGTTGCGCACAGTTTCCTTCCAGAAAAATAGTAGGAAGAAACCCCTCGAATGTAATCAAACAGTGGATGCCAACTAATTTTAGCAACCAAATCCCATGCTAAGTACCATCATATCTTAGTGTTCAAGAGTGGTATGCATAAGAACCATAGTTTAAGACTGTTGAAAAAAAACCAGTCACGACTGCAAGCAGAAAAAAACCCCCACAATGCTTATTGAAAACCTCATTCCCTATTGTGTTAACAAAATGGCAGGGTATTGCTTATTGCTTGGAATTTCAATCATAATCGGTAGCGAGGCAAGTTAAGGCCAGAAAAAAACCTGAGATGTTTGAGTGGTGAGCTCCACAACTCAATCCGTGAAGCAGGCAGTAATTCCTTTTTGAAAAAAACACACAACGAAATAATCACTGGCTAAGTGAGGGCCAAGGTGCACCCTCACCTTGTTTAAATAGGGTGGACTGCCAGTCCTCGCTCTGAGCTTGAGTAATGAGTGAGCCGAGCCGCCCTCCATTGTGTGATATCATCAAACGACACGCAGATATCCTTGAGAGGGGAGATCCATAGCCAAAGAGAAGAGGCCGCCTTCTCAACATAATGAGAACAGAGACTTTAATCACGCTCGACACTCCAAAAAAAACTTCTAAGCTTTATCATTCAAGGGCCGGGTCCCATAGTCATTATATGGCATGTTATTGAGCAATAAAAAGTATCCTATCAATTTTCCGGGCAAGATCAATGTTGCGGGGGGGGGGGGGGGGGGGGGGGATAGTAACCAGAATACCTATAGTACCATAGTGTATGTGTATGTCTGTGTGTGCACACGCACGCATCTCTCTCTCTCTCTCTCTATCTATATATCTATATATATATATATATATATATATATATATATATATATATATATATATATATATATATATATATATATATATATAAAATTTCAATTAATGTGTCAAATGTGTTTTAATAATCGCTCAATTTATTACATCAAAGAATGTTTCCTTCTTGAGGCCGTTGTAAAGTCTTCACCTTGTTTTTGCTTACATCCTATTTTCTTTTCCTATTCTTCTATATAATTTACGCAACTTCTCTTACATTCTTTTATTTTATTCTACTTGCACAGTACCCTTGTCCTAACTATGCATATATTTCCACTTACACTAGATACTTTCTTTTCTTTCCCTAAAGACTCTCAAGCCTAAAAAAACAATAGGTGTGAATACACACTTACACACACAAATCCTTTGTCTATGCTCACCATATTGAATGAGATGCATACACACTCACATGGCTTTATGTACAAAAATATATATACATATTTCATATGCACCAAAGAAAAAAAAACCAAAATATATGCCAAGTTTTTATTTCCCTCTCAAAGATAATGCATACTCTTGACTCTTTCACCTTAATCCTAGGCTGAATTTTTTATTTTGCCTAACTCTACCCTGGATTTGTTGTATAAACAATCTTCTTCTTCTTCTTCTTCTTCTTCTTCTTCTACTTCTTCAGAAAGGAACTTATCTTCACTCACCAAGCTCTTGAATCTAAAAGTAAGTATTAGATTCTCTGACATTGGTATCAAAGCTGAGGTTTCTCTTTTCTTACGTAAGAAGAGAGGTCCTTGAGTAAGGTTGGAGTTTTTCATTGCAATAGGATAAGTAGAACTAGGATTTATTAACTTGGTATGCATGTTTACAGGGTACACAGGACATCGTCGAGATCTATGGTCTTAATTATGGAGTCTTTCAAGACTTGCCTACGGCTTTAACCATTATTGACCTATTAGTTTCCGATGCCAACCTCACACTATTAAACCCACTCCACTACTCTTTGCAATTAACAATATTCCAAACCACAGATATAGTTACTCGAGTGCTTATTTTCAAGGGATAAGAGGACTGGTAGCCAAAATTTTGACAGTGCCAAGGAAAGAGTTAGCATACACATATAAGGAAATTTAATCATGGCTCAATGTAATCAAGAGAATGTAATTAATATTGAAAACTTAGATTTAGCTCATGGTATAGTGTTTGATGATGGTTGCAGATTTGTCAACTACCTTGTTGACAAGTTACAAGAAGCAATGGGAAACACTATTTTGCAAGCGGAGGTTCAAAGCCAAATTCAATCCCCTTAAGCTCAAATTTCCTCAAGTGCCCAAGAAGAGAGAATTCTTGTGAGACCTTCTAGTGAGACCCCCAAAACAAGAATCTCTTTAAGTAATGAAGTGGAGATACTGGAAGGACCTCCAATACAAACTGTTCTAGAAGCAGAAGTGTGCCTTGAAATTCAAGGGAGAGGTATGAAAGTGAAACTCAACCTACCTCTAAAAGTGATGTTGTCCTAAGAAGATGGTGGGCATGGCGGTCACCTACTCCTCTTAAAAAGAAGAGGAAGTCATCAAGTACTCCCTCCCATGCTATTCCAAAGAAGGGAGAAAGAAATCCAAGCAAGAGGAAACAAAGAAAGCAGTCACCATTCTTCTTCTTCTTCCTTCTCTTCCTCTTCAACATCATCACCATCTTCTGACACGGAAGACGGTGACTTTCTAGCCAAGAGAGCGAGGAGAAGGGGTAAATTAAGGAGTTATGTGGCATGGAAGAGGTCACATAAGTTGAAAATTTTCAAAGAGGGAGGAAAGAACATCATCTTTTCTACCTATGATGGAACCTTTGGAGCAACTGATAAATTATTGGCCTTTATCCAAATATTTGATGTGGCTTTTGGAGATGAAGATTTTTGGGATCTTCAAAGCTTTGAAATGTTTCTATGTATCTTTACAAGTCAGCCCATCAATGGTGGACAAGGCTACGTAGTCAAGGTGAAGCCCCAAAGACCTGGAAAGCTTTGAGGATTGCTATTACAAAGCAATTCCTTGCAAGTGATGCCAAAGACAAAGTCCCCATGAAATGGAAAAGCTTGAAGATGGCACTATACGAGTCTATCCAAAAGTATGTGGATAAGTTTTGGGAGTTACAGCTCAAAGCCACTCTCTACAAAAAGATAGACTTTGCCAAACAAAACCAACAATTTTGTGATGGCCTATCTGACGAGATGAGTGAGGATGTCAACTCACAAAGACCTAAAACTATTATGGAGGTCATACATAACACTATGGTCACTTCAAGGATTCATTTCCAATAAGGGACCAAGAAGGCTCAAAGACAACGGAAGCCAAGGAATGAATTGAGCCAAAGGAGAAAAACAATCCAACTCAAAATTCTCCCAAGTCTAGCAAAAACAACAACAAAGGGAAGGCAAAAGAAAAGGTCTACAAAGGTAAAAATAAACTCTCTTGAAGATATTGGACATTATCATAATGATAACAAGTGTTTCAAGTGTAGGGAGCAAGGTCATGTTTCTTGTGCATGTCAAAACAAATATAAACATAATGACCCTCCTAGAGCCACCATGGTGGAAGCTCTAAAAGAGGAAGTCCATTGCAAAGAAGTACTACTCTCTTATGCTTGGGAAAAATCAAGAGAGAATGATACTTTCATATTGTTTGACCCTCACTCTACCCACAATTTTATTTCCATTGAGCTAGCTATCAAGCTAGGAATTCATGACTTTGAGATGGGAGATGTGGTACAAGCAGATGGAGATTTTAAAGGGCACAAGGTCTCGGTCACTCCTCAGCTGATTGCAAATCTAAGGCTCCATGTGCAAAGCTATGTTGATAAAGAAGATTTCTTCATCTCTCCACTCAAGCATGAAGACGTTATCCTAGGGACACCATGGTTTGATCGCATGGCTACCACTATGAAGTTTTCTAAGAGAAAAGTCATCTTTCCCTATCGAGGCAAGGACATTGTACTTGATTTTAATAATGCGGACAACACCATGCCTCTTGTACAAACTCAAACTTTAGACAAAGTAATGAGAGACTCTCTTTCTTGCTACATAGTTTTTGTCAAGGAGTCTAAGAAAAATGCATGTATCCCTAATGAAATTAAACACAAACTAAAGAGGAGTTAGAATTGTTTAGTTTCCTTAATGAGTTTCAAGATGTGCTTATGGATGACATTCTCATGGAGCTGTAAAGTGTGAGCTTTGTCCTAAGGTGTGAGTCAAGGAGAGGAGAGTGGATTTATCCCACATACTGTGGAGCAAGGCTGTAGAGCTACTTAAAGCTCATTTCATGAATGAATAAACAACAACTTCATTTTGCACTACATGCTTGTCCATGGTGAGCTTGTGCTAAGCTAAGTCAATACTCAAGATTGTGTTTATGAGTCCAAGCTAATTCTATCTTGGAACCTAATTCACTTGAGTGATAACCTTGCTTACACACACACTCACACATTGAAGCTATGTTTCTCTTTCATCCACCATAGCTAGCACGATCCAATTCCTAACATTTGGTATCAGAGCCATGGTGTGCTAGCTAGGATTTTCATCATGCATTAGTGTGTGTTAATCATTAGCATCTCCATTAAATCCATTAGCATTTCATTGTTGCGGCCCATTGACATTTTCATAACTAGTTGCATCTCACGAATTAAGCACTAATCTAGTTATGTGTGGGCATGTCCTTGGCACACCCAAGAGGCCACTACCCTCCATGGCTAGATAGGCTTGATAAGGGAGAAGATTAGTATCCAATTTTTGCATGTTTTAGTCCTTTTTTGTGTCCTAGTTTGCACCTCCAATTAATCTCTCCACCTTTGCAATCGCCTAACAACATTGACCTCATCTCGAAGTGCTCGACGGAATCTCTCTGTAGAGCCTTCAAGCTCTGCAATCCGAGCTCAAAAACATCTCAAACTCCATCCTCAAAATTGCCTATATTTAGGTGTGCGTGTGTGTGTGTGTGTGTGGAAAGCCTGCTGAGCTTTGCTTAAGAATCTAATTTTCGGAGGATCCTACACAAGGAAGCCCGTGGGCTTGTTGGCTAGCCCAAATTAGATAGCCTATTATTGGCTTGAGGTTTCGATGTCAATTCCTTGCCTACTGTGGGGGGAGAGTGGGCGGACCCGAAATGGCATTGCAAAACAGTTTTTTCAACCTAGCGCGTCCGCTGGGCTAGATTCCCACAGGCGCCGCGCGCCTTGCCCGAAGGATTTTTTGGCGCTGTCCGCTGCCCAGAGTTTGCCGTCTGCCCGCGCTCCTGCTCGCCTGCACGCCTTGACCTTTTCTGCCCGGATTGCCCGAAAAATTGCTCGGCTTACCCGGGCCCCCCTTCCCGCGCTGACTCAAGAGCCCCACTCATCGCCCTTCTTGGGCCCCGCTTCCCGCGCTGCTCTCGGCCTCAAAGCTCCAAGCAGGTAAATTTTCAAGGCCTTTTAAGCCCCTGTTTCCACGAAGTAGCACCTCCAAGAGGCCCAAAGCCCAAAGATCATTACAAGGTATTGTTCCCACTGAGTGGCCAGCTGCCTCAAACCTCCGAAGACCCCTTTAAAGGTTTGCTCCCACCAAAGTGCAGGAAGGCACCTAAAAGCTTTCAAAGCCTCAAAGGCATCAAAGAACTCCGAGAGGAAGAGATAAAGCAACCAAAGGCTTTGATATCAACAATTCTTGTCCGAAGAACTTCAAAAGGCTTCATCAAGATTCTCCAAAGCACTCAAAGAAAATCTTCAAAGCATCACCAAGAATCCAAAGGAGCATTTCTTCATTGTGAAGAGGGGCTTCACCGCCGACAGTGAAGAGGAGCTTCACATTGAAGGGAAAATCCAAATTACAAATTGAAATCTTGCAGCCAAGCACAACAACTTCTCGCAATGTATGTAATTGTATTTGTCTACATGGATGACATTATGTGCTTTTGTAATGGGATGGAAATTGGCATTGGAGAGTCTCCAAATTGCTAAAACCTCTATATGTGTGAATATTTTGTGACAAAGTGTATGAGAAACACCGCATGCTTGGGCTCTTGGAGTATGATCAAGATGGAAGAGAGCATTAATTCTTGCATAAACCTTTTCATAGGATATTTTAGCATATTGTTGCATGTCATTATGATGCATGGAATAAAGCCTGATTGCACAACAAAAAGGGGGACAGAAGCACTCGTTCTAGGGGAGGATACGAGGTCAAACCATGAATCAGTTGAAAGCAATAATAGAAGCAAGGAAGACAAGAGACCTGACAGAGGATCAGCTCACATAGTAGAAGACAGAAAGGATGAAGACAAGAGCAACATTGTCTTTTATGAAGACCCATTTTGAAGATGCAGACTCTCTACTTGTAGGGGAGGACTTTTTCCTGTGTGGATCTTATCATCCTGTGTGGACATCACCATCCTTTGTGGATTTTTCTTGTGTGGATTTTACCATCCTGTGTGGATATCACCATCCTATGTGGATTTTGTTAGCCTATGTGGATCCTACATCTTCAGTATCTTGTCTTAGTCCAAACCTCAAGGGGAGGATTGTAAAGTGTGAGCTTTGTCCTAAGGTGTGAGTCAAGGAGAGGAGAGTGGATTTATCCCACATACTGTGGACCAAGGCTGTTGAGCTACTTAAAGCTCATTTCATGAATGAATAAACAACAACTTCATTTTGCACTACATGATTGTCCATGGTGAGCTTGTGCTAAGCTAAGTCAATACTCAAGATTGTGTTTATGAGTTCAAGCTAATTCTATCTTGGAACCTAATTCACTTGAGTGATAACCTTGCTTACACACACACTCACACATTGAAGCTATGTTTCTCTTTCATCCACCATAGCTAGCACGATCCAATTCTTAACAGGAGCTACCTCCCAAAAGGGGACAAGATGATCATTCCATACAAATTCTACGTGGTAGCTCACCTCCTGATAAGCCTCCTTATTGAGTCTCACCGGCTCAGCAAGAGGACATTAACGAGCTTCTGGAAAAAGGGATGGTCGGGCCTAGTTCATGTCCATTTTGTTCACCCATTCTACTAGTATAAAAGAAATATGGTACCTATATAATGTGTGTGGACTATTGGATGCTTAATCGGATAACCATAAAGAATAGATTTTTTGTTTCTAAGATACAACATCTATTCAATAAGCTACAAGGGTCTACCTACTTTAGTGGCTATCACCAAATAAGGGTAGTGCTTGAAGACATTCATAAGATAAAATTTTGGACCCCTTTGGTCTATATGAAATCTTGGTACTCCCTTTTGGACTTTCCAATGTGCCGGATACCTTTAATTGAATGATGGACATTCGAAAGGCTCTTCATCAAAGCTTCACAAGAATGTTCTTTGACGACATTATCATGTACTTGAAGACTATTGAGGAACATAAGCAACATCTTCATGTAATATTTCAAGTTTTTCTCAAGAGATAATAGGCTTTAAATTAATCAAAAGAAAAAATAGTTTTTCTTAAAAGAGATTCAGTATTTAGGTCATATTATCTCTCAAGTAGGGATCCGAATGGATCCTACAAAGTTGGAGGCAATAAAATAATGGCCTATACCAACGGAAGTACACAAATTGAGAAGCTTTATGGGAATGTGTGCATATTATAGACGCTTCATAGAGAAACTCTCATTTATAACATGCCCATTATATGATTTATTTAAGAAGAATGTTAAATGTGTATGATATGCAAAAGAGAATTAAGCTTTTGAAATTTTAAAGGCAAATCTTATCTCTCAACCTGTTCTAATATTACCATACCTTTCAAAGCCTTTTGAGGTGTAATGTGATGCTTGTGGACAATGCCTTGGAGTTGTTTTGGTTCAAGAAGGGCATGCCATAGCATATGAAAGTAGGAGATTAGATGACCAAGGAAAGAATCTAGGAATATTAAAAAAAGAGCTTTAGCTATCTTACATGCCCTAGATACTTGCAAGCATTATCTCCTAGAACTCCCTTTATTTTGCGCAAACTAAACTAAGTGATAAGAAAATGAGGTGGACAAATACTCACACTTTTTATTTTTCATATTTCTTACATAGCTGGTAAGCACTCCAGCACTCGGTAAGCATAATTCAGTGGTCAATTCACTTTCATGAAGGTTAAAAGTGAATGTTGTATCAATAGCTACTCACAATTATCTATCTTCTATGATAGATGAATATGCGACGGATCCAAACTTCAAAGATGTAATGTTAGCTTTTGTACTAAGGAAGAAAGAGAACCATACAATGTGCAAGATGGTTATCTTCTCTATGGTAATAGGCTATGCATTATACATAATTTATGTGAAAAGGTTATGTATGAATCTCTTGTTCCACCCTATGCAGGACATAGAGGGATTTAAGCTACTCTCAAGGGAGTAGAGATGTACTTTTATTGGGCAATGAAGGCAAACTTACCGGACTATATTTCTAAATGCATTGTATGATAAATGACAAAGTATGATAGAGGGAAGCAACCTGGCTTGCTTCATCCATTGCCTATACTTGATTCCCCATGGAAAAGTATATCCATGGATTTTATCTTTGGATTACCGAAGTCTATACATGGGAATACAGAAATATGGACAATAGTGGACTGGTGTAGCAAGCAAGAATATTTCATACTGGTCAAAAATACTATTAAAGCACACCATATCAACGCTCTTTATCTCATAGGTCCTTAAGTATCATGGATTACCAACATCTATAGTATCCAATAGAGATCCAAGAATGACCAGCAACTTTTGGAAGGGTCTCTTTGAGAATTTGGGTACTAAGTTGAATTTCTCTCGTGCGTGTCACTAAAGTTGATCTGAGCGAGCCAGTGGGTGTAGGTTGAGAGAGTCTCTCACCTGTTTTCTTGTACATGCTAGTAGTTTAGCTAGTAGCACCCACTTATTGGCACATTCGTCTTAAAGTGGAGGTTGTTAGGGTAAAGGCATTGTGCCTTTGCTTGGGGTTGGACATCCGGTGTCTAGCCGGCCACCGCCCACTGACCATACCTTTTACCTATTCATGTATATACATAATGAATAAGGGGCTCCTCATTCTTAAGGCCTTCTCCACCCACACAATAGTGCATTCTTCTCTTCTCTCTCCTACACCGCATCCTGCACACACACATCCGTGCCCTGCACTCTTTCACCCAGGGCTCTTCTTACCACAAACATCATGCTTGGAGGTGAAGGGTAAATTTAGATCATGTAGAACTAATCTATAGTGGCTAATTTTTCTTTTAGATAGGTTTATGTCAAAATCCTCTTGTTATACTCTCTCTCTCTCTCTCTCTCTCTCTCTCTCTCTCTCTCTCTCTATCTATATATATATATATATATATATATATATATATATATATATATATATATACACACACACACACACACACACACACACACCTTTTATTTCCTAATCAAGAAACTCAAAAATAATTATGCTATCAAATTTTGAAGTTATCAATCCCCTTGAATCTGAAATGTTATGGCAAGTTTTAGTGCTATGAAACCTTTTCTCTACTAAGTTCCCTAGTCTAACCTAATCCATGAAGTCATTGTCAATACACACACACACACACACACACACACACACACACACACCTATTATTGCCTAATCAAGAAACCCAAAAATAATTATGTTTTCAAATTTTGAAGTTATCAATCTCGTTGAATCTAAAATGTTATGGCAAGGTTTAGTTCTATGAAACCTTTTCTGTACTAAGTTCCCTAGTCTAACCTAATCCATGAGGTCATTGTCAAACTGCACATCACATTATCTTTATAACCCTTCTCATTTACATCCTGTAGGTTTTTTCCTCGGGGGGTTCACTGTTCAGTACCCCCTATATAACGTGCGTTTGTGGGGTATTTAAAAAACCCCCTCTTTTAACAATTTTGAATGAATAAAATGACCCCTTATTTTAGGAAGTTTTCCAAAAATGAATATCAAAACCCTTTATTTTAATGTATCTCTATTAAATTGCCTAAATTTTTTGCATTTTAAAACCCCTCCTTTTGAACTCACATTATACATTAACATGATTGCATAGTGTACCCCCCAAGGTTTGGTCATTCATTTATTGCAGTTGATCTAGTCTTTTACACTTGTGTAGTCTCTTCTCTTCTCTCTCTCTCTCTCTCTCTCTCTCTCTCTCTCTCTCATCAACATGGTATCAAAGCAGGATCCCTAGAGATCCTTACCCTGAGATTTTTATTTTAAATTTACTTATGCTTCCATAAGCCTATTGGGATTTGAGGGTACTTTACTTATCATTTGAACCAAATTTAGTGGGTTTCTTTCGGGTAGGATGGATTATGGATAGATTAAGCAATGAGGTCACTCATAAGTCAAAGATGCCATTTTTTTAATCTACTGCGGGGGGGGGGGGGGGGGGGGGGGGGGGGGGGGGGGGGGTTCCTCCTCATCATAAACCACAATGTCCTCTTCTCTTTTGCACCACCAAACCAGCAGGTTGTTGTTGTCTATCATGTGCCACTATTAGTTGCTCTCAGGCACCTCATAACATAACATAAAGGGTGTTATTTGCTTGTGCCATCACTCGGCATACATCAAGGAAGCTCTTGGACCCACTCCCTATGCCACAAGCTAATCTATACACACCATAGGTGTCCCATGTGTACCTTAATCTTTGGCTTTTTTAAGAGACCTCAAATTTCCAAATAACTTTCTTAAAAGTTGTTTTCTACAAGAGCTGGTCACATAGTCATTGAAGAAGTTCATTTCATCATCTCTATTGGTTCAAACGATATTCTCTACTATATTGACAACTCAATTCAAAACAAAATGTCAAAACTATAAGGATCATCATGCTAAGAAGCTCAAGCCCTTAGAACATACACAAGAATGCATGAAGTTATGGACGAGAAAAAATGACAAGGGATCAAGAGTGAGCATACCATGGCATTTAAAGCCATGGTACTATGATTCTACTATTTCCACCTAGCTAGAAAAACTTCTAGCCAACAACATGGAGTTTTTAGCATCGAGGTCAAAGATATGGAGCACACACTTTCATTAAGAGAAAATGCTTCTTGTTTTCTCAAGGCTTTGGAAGCCATTAAGAAAGATCATCCTCATATTCAACTAGAGTGCAATGGTCTTGACTGAGAGCCACTCTGCTTCTCCAAATATTTGAATAAAATCATATGAGAAATTTCATTTATGTTTTCCCTATGCATTTATGACTTAGAGGTTTTTTCTTATGGGTTTTACTTTGACCTTGTAAAAATCATGTAGTTGGGTTCAGATACTATTTGTGTTGATTTTTAGTACTGGCACAAAATAAGACCACCCATGTGTTGTTCTCCCCAAGCATTTACAATGAACTTAATCTATGAGGACACTTTCCCTCTAGCTCGCTTCCCTACAAGACTTCTATCTTGGTGGATGATTACTAGCCTCTAAGTGTGCCAATGTTATGTGTCGCCCAACCATTGAACACCAAAACACATGCCTCTAAGCCATGAATGGTTAGTTTATCTAGTATTATGTTGTTCCCTCATCCCCTCTGAGCCTTAGGAGTCCATGGTAGCTTTCTCACCTTTTTTCCCCAATACAATCACCTTTTTAGAGCTTGTGTTATCTCATAGGTTAGTTCACCTATGCGTTGAAGGGAGAATGTTCTCTCTATGGAAACCTCTATTATACTATCTTCCGTAGTCTTACCTAATCCATGAGGTCATTGTTAGCTATAGTCTTTGACTCTTTGATACTCTCTCTCTCTCTCTCTCTCTCTCTCTCTCTCTCTCTCTCTCTCTCTCTCTCTCTCTCTCTCTCTCACACACACACACACACACACACACACACACACACACACACAAATGTGTATTGGTTTAAAGTCTCTCTTGGAGAGAGGATATCTCAATACCAAATTCCTTTTTGAAGGTGGGTCAAACTCATAAAGTTGGCCCTCACTTGGTATCAATCTCTCCCTCTCTTTCTTTTCATAGAAGTACATGTGTGTATGAAAGCTTGATCTAGCAACTATTATGTAAAGTTTCCAAAGTCTCACATAAACTAATCTCTTCAATCAATCATAGTTATGTTGTCTAAATTAAATTCTCTAACACTCTTTATATTAGGGAAAAGCGTGATACTGAGAGAGGCGAGATGTGGAGCAAGGTGGGGCTAATTGAGATGAAGGTGGAGACTTGAAGGTTTTGGAGGGTGGGAAGATTACACAAGTCAAGTGTGTTTGGAATAATGGAAAGATTGGGTCTCACAAGAATCAAAACCATGGGGTAGGACAGAGAACAACACCATTAGTTGAACATTGTTTTTGGCAAGAAATTGGCAGTATCATGCACCCGAACACTCCATACCTTTTCCTCATTTGTCACAACCGCTTCCACTTATAGAATCTTAATAAGAATTGGAGAATGTAGCTAGATCTTCTATCTAAACCATAAGCATCATGGATCAACAATTTGCCTTCGGACAGCGGGGGGGGGGGGAGTTTGACCTTGGGTCATTTTCTTGGCTTTTCTTCAACATTCTCTTGCCCTCTCATCAAAATTTGGTTTTGAAGTTATGGATTGGGACTTTGACTAGTTGACACTTGGCCCAATTCTATTTTATTGCTTTTATACTCCTCGTTGGAAACATTGGGTCCTTTCCAACTTGATTTCAACATGTCCTTTAAACTTTGAGCCTGCTCTTTTAAGGTAGCAATCTTATGGCTAACAATCCCCCTTCTCCTAGCCATTAAGATGAGACAAAATTTTGGAAGGAATCCATCAAGTGATACTTGTGGAGTTCTGTTATGCTATGATGGACCCACCTAAAATGTGAGACGTGGGTACTTGATTTAAATTTATAGTTTTACCATAAAACTTCAATTAACAAGAAGGGCTAATAAAATCTTCAAAAATCTGCTAATAAGCAAATCAATTCATGATTGTGAGCATGCATATAATGATTGCAGTGTAATGATGGAAAACTTCTAATCTTCACTTTGATCTCATTTTTGTTTATCCTTAACATTTTGCTTGAACATGTATGTTTAATTCCATTGCAAAACAAGATTTAGCTCCTCAAAAAAACAAAAAAACAAAATCTTGCCAAAATTCATTGCAAACACCCAATAATACCTTACATATGCTTAGATATCTTACATATAAGTCTTAGAAGAATTGGTCATCAATGATTCATCTTTGCTTATAGGATTCTCAACAACTTTGGAACATCTCCCTCACACTTAAATACCTTTGAGCTACTTTCCATCAAATATATTAAATACTTATGGAACAACGTTATTGTCAGAGCTTGCTAGCCTTTCCCTTGGCTATTAGATAAATTGGACCAATGCAATTAGTATTTATACAAGGTATGCAATGTTCTCCCAAAAAAGAATGACAAGTAGGCTTAGAGTCAAGAGCACATTGTACCTTGGGAAATTATTGTAGATTCTAGCATGGTTTTATGGGACAAACACAACAAACCAAGGGGTCTCGGTGGATGCCCCCGAGAGTGTGCTAAAAGGTCAATTCACATATCAATCCAAGAGGAGACGCCTTGTCTGAGTGTAGGGCATGCAACCTCTATTCTCTCTCTTCAACACCCTTACACCCATAAAGTAAGGCTCTTCTCACTAGGAACATCATGCTCATAACTAAGGGGACAATTTGGATCATGCATAATAGATCTCTAATGGCCAAATTTTTCTACAGGTAGGCTTTTGTCAGAGTCCTCTTCTCATACTCTCTCTTCTAACAAGACTCCATAATCACGACAATGTATTATGCTAAACTTTGTATGAAGCACCTTAATATATACTACCCGGTATACAATACTTCTTCTTTTGGTTCCTAATGAAGGTCTTCAACAACAAGTATGCTATTGATATTGGAGTGATCAATCTCATTGATTTGAAATGTTATGGCAAGCAAGCAAGATGTGTATTGGTTCCTCAAAGTCTCTCCTATAGAGAGGATGTCTTCACATGGGTGTATGTGAGATTGATCTAGCAACAATTATGTGAAGATTGCAAAGTCTAACACATAGAAAATACTCTTTTTAATTAATCACAATTATGTTGTCTAACTCCAGTTCTCTACCACCATTTATACTAGGGCAAGTCGTGGTATTGGAGGGGGAGAGGAGGTGTAGGGCTAGGGGCGGCTAATGGAGATGAAGGTGGGGACAAAGGATTTGAAGAGTGGGAAGATTAGGCAAGTCAAGTGTTTTGGCACAATGTGGAGATTAGTTGGGAGCACCAATGATATCAAAGGTAAGAGTGGTTGAATGATTTCAACGAGGGACCATTAAATACATTGGTCTCTAGAGTACTAAATCTCACAATAGCTCCAAGAATCAAAACCATGGTGTAGGAGAGTCCATTAGTCAATAATGTTGTGAAGGTTTTTGAACATTGTTTTTGGCAAGAAATTTGAAGTAGCATGCACCCTAACACTCCATATCTTGTCCTCTTTCTACACAATCTCTTCCACTTAGCCAAGAGCACCATGTACCTTGGGAATTCATTCTAGATTTCCACATGTATTTAGGGGACAAACACAACAAACCAATGGGTCTCGACAGATGCCCCTAAGAGTAAGCTATAAGGTTTACTCGAATAGGGAAATCGGACATCAAGGCTAAACTTGGTGGTCAAGGCAACAATGGGTGGCCAAGAGGTGTGAGAGGGGTCCAAGAAGGGGCGCCCTAGATGAATGTGGCGCAAGCAACTTCTATCCTCTCTCTTCAACACCCTTACACAATAAAGCAAGGCTCTTCTCACCAATAACACCGTGCTCAGAGGTAAGGGGTCATTTGGATCATGCAGAACTTATCTAGAGTGGCCAATTTTTTTGCAACTAGGCTTATGTCAAAGTCTTCTTCTCATACACTTTCTCCTCACAAGACTCCATAGCCATGACTCTATTATGCTGAATAATGTATGAAGCAACTTAGTATGTACTACCCACTATACAATACTTCTTCACTTGCTTCCTAATTAAGAGTCAACAACAATTATTCGATCAAATTTTTGAGTTATTAATCTCATTGAATATGAAATCTTATGGCAAGCAATCAATATGTGTATTGGTTCAAAGTCTCTCTTGTACCAAGTATATTGTTATACAAATTCCGTTCTGAGGGTGGGCCCAATTCATAAATCTGGCTCTCAATCAGTGTCAACTAACTCTCTCTCTCTCTCTCTCTCTCTCTCTCTCTCTCTCTCTCTCTCTCTCTCTCTCTCTCTTCATGAGTGCATGTGTGTATGCGAGGTTGATATTGCAACTAGTATATGAAGTTTGCAAAGTCTTACACACGTAAAATAATCTCTTTAATTTATCACAATTATGCCATCTAAATCCAATTCCCTAACACCATCTATGCTAGGGCAAGCGGTGGTGTTGGGGGAGAGGTGTAGGGCTAATGGAGAGATTTGAAGGATTTGAAGTGTGGGAAGATTAGGTGGCTAGGTTTCACAATAACTCAAGACTTAGAACCATGGGGTAGGAGAGGCCATACACAATAATGTTGTGAAGATTTGTGTGGCATAATGGGGAGATTAGGTGGCTAGGTTTCACAATAGTTTCAAGACTTATTATAACCATGGGGTACAACACGCCATACGCAATAATGTTGTGAAGATTTGTGAACTTTTTTTGGCAAGAAATTGACAATAGTATGCACCCTAACACTCCAAACCTTGTCCTTTTTCAACATAACCTCTTCTGCTTATAGAAGCTTCCTTGGAATATAAAAATTTTGCTAGAGCTTCCTTAGAATAGAAAAACTCTACTAGAGCTTCTATGTAAGCCATTAGCATCCCGGAGCATCAATTTGCTAGGGATAAAAAGTTTGACCTTGGGTCAATTTCTTGGGTTTTCTTCAACGTTGTCTCTTAATCTCTCTCTCCCTATTGGATTTTGGCAATTTCTGACGAGGTTTTAAGTTACGGATTGGAACATTGGCTAGCTTATACTTGGCCCAATACTATTTGATTGCCTTTATACACCTCTTTGTAAACATTTGATCCTTTCCAGCTTGGTTCACTTTGGCTTACAATCTCCCTTCTCCTGGCCATTAAGATGAGACAAAATTTTGGGATGAATCCATCGAGTGATACTTGTGGAGTTTTGCTATTCTATGTTGGCCCACCCAAAAATGTGAGGACGTGGGTACTTGATCTAAATTCGAAGTTTTACCGTAAAACTTCATCTAACAAGAAGCCCCTTCAAATTCTGTTAATGAGCAAATCATTTAACTATTGTGAGCATGCGTGTATCTTCCAATGTGCATCTTTGATCTCATTCACTTTTTTTCTTCCAACATTTTGACTGAATCTACATGTATGTTCCTCCACTTGCACAACAAGATTGAGCCTCCATATCTTATAAACGTTCAAAAACTCTCAAGCAAAAGCTTCTCCCTTCTTTAAATAAAATATGCGCTAGATCACATTTCAAACATTCCTTTCAGAAAAAAAAAACCTTATATTTGTAGCTCTGTAGAAAACTCTGATAGAAGAATCTCATTTTATGATAAAGAGATACAAATGTTGATACGAAGGTAGATTCAATCTTGTGACTAATAGCAGATTTGATAACTATTCCTGATGTCTGCAAAGAGGAATGTTGAAACTTCCTCTAAGAGGTTTCATAAGCTTACTACACAATCCGCCATGATTGGATATGTAGACCATAGCAGACAAATGCAAGATATTATACGTTTCAAAGCAAGGACGCAAGTTCTGTGACGTAGAGATGAAATGTCAAAGCAGCAACAATAATACCCACTTGAAGCTTGCCTTGTGACCCTAGAATCTGCAAAAAAGAAAGGGATAACTGCTTCATCTTTAACAAAATTTCTTATCTGGGGTCCATGAAAATGTAGAAAGTCTCCCCAAAGGCATTCTTGTGAAGAGAGCGATGCAGTAATTGTTGTCTGTTTTGTCAATAGATCCAACATCATCTCAATAGAAGACATTCTAACTGTTGAATGAGGTCCTTGCTTGGCCTTCAGGGGAAAGTGTGGTAGAACAATAAGTATTGAAGAGTCCCACCTCAATTGTTCAGGAGTATACTCTTCAAAAGGTGATAATTTATATTGCTCATTGAAAAAGTTCCCTGTCCTTCCAATGTTAAGACAGTTGTAAAACTTTTTTTCACTGTAGTAGGCTAGCTGCAAGGGCAATGAATAGACATGTTTGGACAATATACACATTCATGGGATCTCTACCTTTTGGAACTAATGGCATTCCCATACACAAGCTCAGTAAGATGTGCAACAAAAGAAAATTTGATGGAAGAGAAATCAAGAAAAGAACGAAAAAAGCAACCGCAGGCATGGCTTCTGTATATTTCGAGTCCTTTGTCTCATCCAAGCGTACGTCAGCTCATAACAAATTAACGGACATGCTGCATAGTAAAGGAAAACCAAGCATTTGACAGGCATGTATGTAGAAATGAGCTGAACTGACAATGCAAATCAAAACAGAGTGGGCTTGATTCAAACTAAAAGGGAATGATTTGTTCCACTATAATGTACCATTCGCTTTGTTTGGGTAGAGGTGGCCCACAGTTAAAGAGAAGGGTACTTCGATAGTACGTTCATTTGTACTACTACTCTAAAAGTACAACTCTGCCTAACAATGTTTCCCTGTAGATGATGATTTATAGTGATCGTTTGTCGTCGTTCGTGAATATCCTTAAGTACGTACCATAGCTTAGCCAACCTTTCTCATGAGAAGATACAGCCTTTGATCCATCATCAGGTTTCCAAGATTACTGGGGTCTCCTTTCAGCAACATCAGAAGGCCACCAAAGGATACGTAAACTTCTCTGCATATGCAATTCATACTTGTAAGTACATCTAGTTATATTTCAACATTGTTCAGGTCTAATAGCAAAAACCAAAATTGTTAAAATAGCCTTCATACATCTTCACACTGCCGCCACTCTCTTGATCTGAGAACTTGTAGAGCTTTCCATACATGACATATTCATACTTGTCAGCAAGAGACTTTCTCCCACTCTGCAAAAACCCACACTTTACATTGAGGTATACCAAGACAACTTGTAAAAACAGCCCCTTGTAGCAAGTAATAGAAGTAGAACTTGAGCGTTATACGCACACATGCACACACACACTTCGTTTTTACTATTTTCAACTCCAGCAGAGGTAGAGACCTACAAAGAATGCAGTGTACAAGAAAACTAACCCTACATTCTTCTTTTGAATGTGCTTTTTGGGCCAGTTTTTGGCTACTTTGGTCATCTTTTGCCAGTGGGCCCCTAATGTCTCCTTTCTTACACCTGGTATAATATGCTTGGGTTGTGTGGGCCTTTTGATGGAGCACTCATCTAGCGGATGTGTTGGTGGCCAATCAAGCACAATTGGCTTTTCCGAAAGGAGGGTCTGCACAGTTGTTGTCAGCCATCCCCATGCATCTGCAGCTGCCAATCCTGACAGCATCCCCTCTTGCTTGAAGTGCCAGTAGACCAAACTGCTACCCCTCTTCACTTGCGGGCACTATGTCGTCTTGTTCCATAAACTTGGGATTTAACCGTCGTACTTCCACAACAATGCTTCTAAGGTCCTTTGTCTTCGTGGTTGTCTACAAATCTTGTTGGATCTTCCTTCGTCCTTGACTCCTTTGAGCCTCTCCTCCTAGCTTTCAAACCAGTGAATTTGGGATCATGGTCACTGACAATTTCCTCGGGCAAACCATAGAGCTTATATAAGTGCTCCCACAAAGGGCTGAGCTAACTCATGGCTCTTTACGGTGGTGCGAGTAGGAATGAAACACGTCATCTTTGTGAGTCAATCAAACACCACCCAAATGACATCATGACCACGGTTGCTCCGTATTCAGCCTAGGTACCCTATTTATGGGATTCCTTAACCACCCTAACCATAGGCCCGTGTTCACACATGGCCAGACACAGCTCAAGCGCCCATCTCGATGTAGGGGGCGTAACACTGCAGCCAAAAAAGGGGGGGGGGGGGGGTGAAACCGGCCCGTAGGGCGGTAGACGTTAGCTTTCACCTGATTCTTTAACACTTGACTATACGACACAAAGCAATGACTTAAAAGGAACCTGTAACTGAGACTGGAATTACACTTCAAAACAAAAGCACGGCCAGGAAGCTAGAATGCTCCCAAGCAGACAGCGACACCTGTAGGTTCCAGAGGTTGGCGCCCCTTTCGGTATTTCTTTATTCTTTAACAGAGGGAATAAAACCTGTGATTTCCTACAAGCTGCCCCGCACAATCTGAGCTGAATTTTATCTGTTCTGGCCTGATTTCATCAGCATAATTGTACTAGGTCACTTCACAATCAGTATCCCCACACAATAGATGACTTTCCCGATGCATACGATCACTCTGCAAAACCTGGCGAGAATCTACAGCACGATGAATTCTCTGTTTTCTGCCCCGAAAATGCGCCAGATCACCTCTACAGCGGTCCCTTCGCGTCCCCTAACCTCCTAGGGATTTTAGAGACCGTTTAGGGCCGAAACCCTAAACCTGCAAAAATACACAGCAGGCTGTAATTCCCTGTTTTGGGCTCTGTTTCACGTGCCGGTCGCATCCGTAGCAAGTCCTCGAGCTCTCGCATCTGTAGGGCTACTTGCCCTTTGAATCGGATGAGATTTCGCACGTGAAACCTCTCCGAATTCACCTGTACCTACGGGGATTAGCCACTAGCTAATCCAGTACCTGTGCAAGAGGCTCTTGCCTCGGCAATCGCGCATGAACCCACACAACTGTACATTGGTTAAATGAGAAGCCCACTTGAGGGGCATAACATAACTGCTTGTAGGGGAGAGAGAGAGAGAGAGCAATGCGTAGCGTGCAGGGCATCACTCCTGGCACCGCACTGTACATAAGAGGGAAAAGAAGCACTCCATAGCTCTTGCACCTGTTGCAATCTGCCTGCAGCTGAAAATGGCGCCCCCTTTCTCTTGTAGACTCGCCCAGAGTGGTAGAAGTGCTCACAGAGTGACACCTCGCCCAGTTTCCGACTTTGGCCAACTTGGCTAAAAATATCTCAATTGGTGCGTCAATTGACTCGGCAGCAGAGTAATAAAATGTTCCCCTTGCCATTCCAGAGCTAATGATGTGAACATATTTTCAGGTCCAAAATAGCAGTTTCCTAAATTTTAGGAGATGCTTCCACGGCACTCACACTAGTTATAACCGGCCTGTACAACGTAGAGGGCGGTACAATTTTAATTACCTGTTAACTTTACACAGAGCACTGAGAAGGGAAGAGAACACAGTTGCGTCCAGCGACTAGAATGTCACTGTGCACACGAGACCGACACCCTGTAGGCCCCAAAGACTGGCGCCCCTTTCGGTATTTCTTTATTCAAATTAAGGTAGACGATCCGACCACTTAGCACAAGCTTTCACAAAGCTGTCCAAACCTGGCGAGGGCTGAAAACGCAGGTTTTCGACCTGATTTTGGCAACATAACGACGCAAAAACCCCTGTAGGTCAAAAGCACCTGTCTAGGACGGATTCCCTTGCTATCTGGAAGCTTTCTGGTGAGCTGTCACAGAAATTCAGCGGGCTGTAATTCCCTGTTTTTCACTGCCGGGTGCCCAAAAGCCTGTACACGCATCCCAAGGCTCTCACGAGGCTCCCCCGGGGTTCCCTTGCAGTTTAGGTGCGAAACCCTAAACCTGCAGAAAAACACAGCAGGCTGTAATTCGCTGTTTCGGATCGTTTTTAGCGGAGCAAACACGCCTACGCGTGTCCCAAGGGCTCCCGCACGCAATGGGACAGTTCCCCTGTGAATTGGACGAGTTTTCACGCGAGAAAACTCTCTAAACTCGCAATCTTTCGCGATGGAACTGTGCATACCTGTGGGGGATTAGCAATTAGCTAATCCGGTTCCTGTTCAGAAGGCTCTTGCCTTGGCAAACGCGCATAAACCCCCAGAACTGTACATGTTCATCTGAGTAGCCCAACTAGTGGGGCATTACCATATGTGCCAAAGGGGAGAGAGAGATGCACGAGAGCAAGTCATCGCACTACATGAGACACAGGAGAAGGCAAGCTTTCCATTAAAGCTGTAGACCTGCACCCACTACTCACACACACACACACACACACACTGTAGGTCACTTGTGTTCAAAAATCAGCCTCCTCTCTCAAATTGGGCGCCCCCTCTTCATGCTGGAAGTGGCAAAACTGCCTAGAGCCGCCATGTGTCCAGTTTGCCCCTTTTGAGTAAATTCTCTAGTTCCCAATGACTTATAAAGTTATAAGTGACTTTTCGAGTGGCCCAGACTTCATTTGGCGCACACAGGCTTCCATACTCATCAGAATTCAGTGCTAACTGGCCCGACCAGTCCCAGATTGACCGACCCAGACTCCCGCTGTGAGAAACCTATTCGGCCGCCGCAGCCGTTTCACACTGGCCATGCAATGTCCACTTGCACCTTTTCAAGGGTTCCGGGGAAAACAAGTAAAAATAAAAGTAAATAAAAATATCTAGTACTTATTTACGAAAGGCAACAGGAAAAATACACCTCCTGGTGACACACCCGACCCTTGAAATACTGCAAGCGACCTCGCTTGCATGCCAATAATACATGTGGTATCTGTTGATATCACACATATTCTATGATGGAAATCCAAGATATACATGCTTCCGGAAATGTAGCGTTGGACAATTAAACAATCCCACCAACCTGGCTACGACACATATATCAAGCATAGAAGCCTTCTAGTGTACTCTGAAGCACAAACTTCTCTAGCTAAATTCTGTATGGAAAGAGTAGATACAATTGCTTAACTACTCTCTTGAGCATCATGAACCATGCTCTTGCCTTGCTCCAAAAAGGCTACATCAAGTCATTGTGGGTTCCATCTGAAAGGCTTCAAGATACAATTGCAATAGCTGAGGTGAATCAACCAATTCAGACTCTTCCATCCATTTGGCATCCAACGATGGATAGTTCTTGAACTTCACCAAATAGCGTCTTGCAACTTTTCCTCTAACCTTCTTTCCTTATGTGCCAATATCTGTTCAGGAACAAGGATCTCATCCAATTCTTCCACTTCGGGTTGTTCCTCATCAAGCATATTCTTTGGCACATTACCAACAAAGGGTCTTAGAAGGCTGACATGAAAAGCATTATGTACTTTCCAGCCTTTTGGTAGCTTTAACCTGTAAGCTACATCGCTAATCTTTTCTGAAATCTGAAAAGGACCATAATATCGCATACTGAGCTTAGGAAACAAGCGTTCCTTGCCTTTCCTTTTCCTTAACCTGGCCTTTTCAAAGCGCAAAAGCACCCAATCACCAAGTGAAAATACAAGTTCACGACGGTGACGATAAGCAGCTTTCTTTTGCTTAGCCTGAGTCTTCTCAAGAGCAATCTTTATCTTCCTGTATGTTTCATCCATATCTTGCACATACTAGTCTGCCTCAAAAATCTTGTCCTTAGTCTGCAAAATGGGCAGGACTTTCTTCCCTCCTTCCACTATCTCAAATGGTGCCTTACCTGTTGACGTATGCACAATGTTATTGTAAGCATATTCAACCAATGGGAGATGGTGTTCCCAAGTTGCCTTGTGCTCTGACACATAACATTTGAGCAGGTCCAAGACAGTAGAATTTGCCTCTTCTGACTGTCCATCAGTTTGCGGATGAAACAAAGAAGAGAACTTTAGCGTAGTACCCATGTTCTCAAACAATGCCTTCCAGAAAAGACTCGTCATACGGGGATCCCTGTCACTGACAATTGACTGAGGCATCCCGTGATATTTAAAGATATTGCTCATGAATATCTTACCATGTGTTCTGGCTTTATCTTCTTCCTCACAGGAATGAAATGGACCTGCTTACTGAACCTACAAATGATAGTCCAAATCCCATCATTGCCTGTTTGCGTTCTTGGAAGATCAAAGATAAAGTCCATTGCTATGCTTTCCCATGGCCTATCAGGGATCGGCAATGGCTACAACAATCCCGGTTGCTTTTGCCTATCAAATTTGACTTTTTGGCAAACTAAGCATGATCTTACAAATGTGTCAACATCTTGACGCAAAGCTGGCCAATAGAAGAATGTCTCAACCCCTTTCACTGTCGCATCAATTCCACGATGTCCAGCATAGGGTGGAGCGTGACTTTCCATCAAAATCTTTGGCCGTAACTGTTTAGTAACGCATAACTTTCCATGCATCATGAGAAAGTCATTCTTAAGCATATAGTGCTCATGATGTTGCCCATCAACAAGCTGGTCATAGATCCTTGCAAAATCTGAATCTTCAGCATATTGTGTCTTCATTTCGTCCAGTTCACAATGGTACGGAATTGACACTGCTGAAATTTTGGGCTTTCGTGACAACGCATCAGCCACCACGTTCTTTTTCCCTTGCACATGCACAATCTGAAAATGGAACATTAACAAGATGTTTGTCCATCGCATGTGCTTCTCAGACAACTTCGTTTCTGTGATGAGAGAAAATATCGAAAGGTTTGATGATCCGTTTGGACAACAAAATCAGCCCCTAGCAGATAGTGTTTCCAACTAGTGAGAGCATGAATTACTGCCACAATTCTTTCTCATAGACTTGCAAGTTCCTTTCAGTCTTCAAAAGAATTCTGCTCTCATATGCGACTACTCAACCATTCTGCATTAGAACTTCACCAAGACTATGGCCACACGCATCACATTGAACCACAAAAGGTTTCGAAAGATCTGGCAAAATGATTACCGGATCTGAAGTCAGCTTCTCTTTCAAGTGTTTGAACGCTAAAATTTCCTTGGCTGTCCACTTGAAAGTAACTCCTTTTCCTTGTAGTGCATGGAGTGGAGAAGCAATCTCAGCAAAATTTCGGATGAACCTCCTGTAGTAGGAACATAAGCCTAGAAAGCTTCGAATGTCATGTACGGACTTCAAGTCTGGCCATGACCTAATTGCTTCCACTTTGGCAGGATCCATGCGTACCCCATCCTTTGAAACAATGTGTCCAAGGAAGTGAATCTCTTGCAAAAAGAACTCACTCTTCTTCGCATTAATGAGTAGCCTATTCTAACTTCTTATGTAACTCATTGAAAACTGCAGTCAAGTGATCCCTATGATCCTCTTCGGATTTTGAGTAGACAATCATGTCATCAAAGAAGGTACCCACGAAGTTTCTATGTGGTCTAAAAATTATGTCCATCATTCTATTAAACATGGCAGGAGCATTTGTGAGACCAAATGGCATAACAAGAAACTCATAGAGACCAAATGTTGTCCTGAACGCAGTCTTATGGACATCTTCTGGCCTAATGCGTATCTGATGATACCCACTCTTTAGGTCTATTCTTGTAAACAATGACGCCCCCTCAAGCCGATCAAGAATGTCATCTATCCTCGCTATGGGGAACCTGTTCTTGATGGTATTCTTATTCAAGGCGCGATAGTCAATGCACATGCGCCATGAACCATCCTTCTTCTGCACTAAGAGTACAGGTAAACAAAAAGGGGATGAACTGGTCTGAATCAGCCCCTTCTCTAAAAGCTCGTTGACTTGACTCATAATCTCTTTCTGTTGGGCTGCACTAACCCTGTATGGTGGTCTATTCGGTGGACTAGAACCTGGCACAAGATCTATAGTATGATCCTCAGGTCTCTTAGGAGGTAACTCCCCTGGCAAAGAGTCCGAAAAACAATCACTGAAACCACTCAAAAAAGTTGACCTGTCTTTATCTAAGGTAGACAAATTAGATACAACTTGAGGTACTTCTTTTGCAAAGATCAAGTACGCAGAAAGATGATTCTTTATTACAGATGAAATAGCAGAAGCAAAAACAACTGGAACAGACTCGCCTTTAAGCTTTACATCGAGGACATGAGTCTTTCCTCTATGTACAAGGGTAATCTTTTTGTTGTAAGTATCCACCATAGCATGCAACCTGTAACACCATGGATACCCACTAACACATCACAGCCCTCAAGTGGCATAATATGAAATTCTTCCGCATCCACATAGCTCTGAATGTGCAGACGAAGCTTTCCCAAAATGGGAGTAACAAGTTGAATGACCTGGGCATGCCAAACCTGCTTCCCCTATCATACCCATCTCCTCTGCACGAATGCCCAACTTTGATGCCAATTCTGGTGATATGAAATTTGCACGGGCTCCTGGATCAAAGATACCAGCATTGTCTGTCACCAACGTGTGACTACTATCTATCCTTTTTGTTGATTTCTTTCTTCTTATTTATTTACTTTCACTTTTTGGAAACACCCCTCGGGAAATCTAACTGCCCTGCATTGCATAGCTAGTGTGGAATTGTCCAGAGGGAGTCCAAGCCTGAGGGCAAGAGAGCACTAAGGTTGGACAAGGACTATGGTTAGCCAAAGTGGGGTCATTGACTAGCCAAAGTGGAATCCTTTGCTACAGAGCTGGGTGTGGCTGCAGTGTACAAAGGGGGTCAGATGACCTAGAAAGATACAATGGCAGCATCTCCTAAAATTTAGGGAACTGCTATTTTGGGACCTGAAAATGTGTTTGTGTCATTATCTTCGGAATGACAAGGGGAACATTTTCTTACTCTGCCGTGAAGTCAACTGGGCAACCGGTTGGGAGATTTTTAGGCGGCAACCCCGATACGGGAAATGACTTGTAAATGTGCCAAGTGGCACATTTCTGTGCACTTTCCTCATGCAAGAGAAGGTGGCGCTGAATTTGAAGGGAAAAGAGGCTCATTTGCAGATTTTGTCACAAGTTAAGAGCTATGGAGTGCTTCCTTTCCCTCCTATGTACAGTGCGGTGCCAGGAGTGATGCCCTGCACGCTACGCACTGCCCTCTCTCTCCCCTATGGCAGTATGTTATGCCCCTCTAGTGGGCTTTTCAATTGACCAATGTACAGTTGTGTGGGTTCATGCGCGATTGCCGAGGAAAGAGCCTCTTGAACAGGTATTGGATTAGCTAGCGGCTAATCCCCTGCAGATACAGGTGAATTCGGAGAGGTTTCACACCAAAAATCTCGTCCGATTCAAAGGGCAAGTAGCCCTACAGGTGCGGGAGCTCGAGGACTTGCTACGGATGCAACCAGCACGCGAAACGGAGCCCGAAACAGTAAATTACAGCCTGCTGTGTATTTTTGCAGGTTTAGGGTTTTGGCCCTAAACGGTCCCTAATACCCCCAGGACGTTCGGGGACGCGAGGGGACCGTAGTACAGGTGATCTGACACATTTTCGGGGCTGAAAACAGAGAATTCAGCGTGCTGCAGATTCTCGCCAGGTTTTGCAAAGTGCCCGTATGCGTCGGGAAAGTCATTCAATGCGTGGGAATACTAGTTGTGAAGGGTCCTAGTACAGTTATGCTGCCGAAATCGGGCCTGAACAGTTGAAATTCAGCCAAGCTTGTGCGGGGCAGCTTGTAGGGAGCCACAGCGTTTATTCCCTCTTTTAAACAATAAAGAAATACCGAAAGGGGCGCCTAAGTTAGGGGCCAATCTGGTGTCGGTCTACTCATACAGGTGCAATCTAGCAGCCTGTATCCCTCTCCCCTTTGTTGTGTCTTGAAAGTACAGGTAAAGTGGGCGACAAATTAAATGGGTGAAAGCAAATAAGGTTTAAGTCTAAGGTCTACCGCCCTTTTTGAAAGTACAGGCCGGTTTAACCGTCTGGTCTCTAACTTTGCCCCAGGCTATGCACAGCTCCGTGGCATCTGTGTTTGGCTGGTCTCCAACCAAACCTGGAACAAGTCCTGCACTTGGCTTTGGCTTCTTCCCTTTATGGTCCGACTTGTCATCCTTATCTTGTGACTTCTTCTGTGGGCATTCATTTGCAAAATGTCCTTCCTGTTCACAAATATAGCATTTCTTGGCCTCCCTAAGAGCTTTCCTTTCTTCAAAAGTTTTGCCAGAAAAATGCCTATTTTGCCCTTGTCCTCGTCTCGAAGAAGATTTAGACTGCTTCTTGAACGTATCACCTTCTTCAATGGAGGGCTTCTTTGCGGGAGGCTCAGAAGGCTTTGCTGCAACATTGCCCTTGGCTGAAAACTGTTTGCCCTGGGACCCTTTCTTGTGGCTATTAAATCCATCGGAATCTCCCTTCGACAGATTGCTGGAGCCTGGCCACTCTTGCATTCTCTATCACTGAAACATATTCATGACAGTAGTCTTTGTGCAATAGTCCCTTATTTTCTTGGGCAATCCGCAACAGTACTTCTCAACCTGTTCTGACAATGGCACAAACCTGTAAGAGGTGACTGGCAATAGTGCGGCCCAAAACTGTTTATTGTACTCTTCCACATTCGCACACTGTTTAGCATTCAACTCATGCCATTCTGTCATCACATCCACTTCAAAAGTGTTTGTCAACCATGCAAGCGCAAAAAGCTGTTTGAATTGGACCCGCGTTGTTGGAGCTCGACCCTAGTTCAACAATGCTGTCCACCATTGAAGCGCATTCCCTTTCAAGAAAGTGGCAGCCTTGCATATCTTTGAAGATTCCGTGAAGTTTCCTCCAGCATAAGCTGCATCGAACTGTTGAATGAAGGTTAAAGCCTTCAATTGGTCCTCAATTCCTCTGAAAGTTTCAAACTTCACTCCTTGCCCACCTTCCTTGTAATCCTTGGGCTGACTCAAAGGAGCCACATTATCATAAACAGGTGTCTGTAACAGTGGTGCTCCATGATTGTTCATTCCAACACTCGCATCAATTGTTTTACCTGTCGTATTTGCATTTTGTACGTATGGCTGCGAAAAACCAGCCATACAAATTGTGTTCCAGGCACTCGAAACTGGCCGTAGGCACCCTGAAAACCTGGTTGGACACCCATGTTCGCGTACATAGGGTTTACCATGCCTGTTTGCATTGTCCCGAACACATTCCCTGGCATATAACCTGTGGAAGGTCCAGCCATAGCTTGAAACACTGAACCACCTCCAAAATAACCAGGATAAGTATTAGGTAATGGAAGGGTCTGACGCATAGCGTGTTCATTACTCCCTTGACCATTCACAAACGGTTCCTGTCCAGCTAAAGCAAGTTGCTTTGGATCATTGGACACCGCTAGTTGCTCAATCACATGGGCTTTCCCTCGAGCATCATGAGTCCTCTGCGCATTGGAAATCTCCTTTTCCTGCAACGGCTTAGTCATGCCCTGTGTAGGAGGCTGAAAACCCTGTGTCGGAGCCTGTAAGAACTCCTGCATCCTTGGGTTGTTAGCCAACTGCTGAAACATGTCCATGCAGCAACGCAATTGAGTTCTAAACAACCTGTCCTCTTCTTGAAGAGTTGAACGAACTTTCTCCGTGCCATGTGAGGAAGATCCCTCTTCAAGTACTTGGTCTCTCTTCTCTGCCATAACGACAAGCTCTGTGTTGCTTTCACCCACAACAATCCACGCTGCACTTTTTGAAGAAAAAGTGATTATCCCGTCGATGGAACCATATAACCGGCCTATACAACGTAGAGGGCGGTACTATTTTAATTACCTGTTAACTTTACACAGAGCACTGAGAAGGGAAGAGAACACAGTTGCGTCCAGTGACTAGAATGTCACTGCGCACACGAGACTGACACCCTGTAAAAACCCCTGTAGGTCAAAAGCACCTGTCTAGGACGGATTCCCTCACTATCTGGAAGCTTTCTGGTGAGCTGTCACAAAAACTCAACAGGCTGTAATTCCCTGTTTTTCACTGCCGGGTGCCCAAAAGCCTGTACACGCATCCCAAGGCTCTCACGAGGCTCCCCCGAGGTTCCCTTGCAGTTTAGGTGCGAAACCCTAAACCTGCAGAAAAACACAGCAGGCTGTAATTCGCTGTTTCGGATCGTTTTTAGCGGAGCAAACACGCCTACGCGTGTCCCAAGGGCTCCCGCACGCAATGGGACAGTTCCCCTGTGAATTGGACGAGTTTTCACGCGAGAAAACTCTCTAAACTCGCAATCTTTCGCGATGGAACTGTGCATACCTGTGGGGGATTAGCAATTAGCTAATCCGGTTCCTGTTCAGAAGGCTCTTGCCTTGGCAAACGCGCATAAACCCCCAGAACTGTACATGTTCATCTGAGTAGCCCAACTAGTGGGGCATTACCATATGTGCCAAAGGGGAGAGAGAGATGCACGAGAGCAAGTCATCGCACTACATGAGACACAGGAGAAGGCAAGCTTTCCATTAAAGCTGTAGACCTGCACCCACTACTCACACACACACACACACACACTGTAGGTCACTTGTGTTCAAAAATCAGCCTCCTCTCTCAAATTGGGCGCCCCCTCTTCATGCTGGAAGTGGCAAAACTGCCTAGAGCCGCCATGTGTCCAGTTTGCCCCTTTTGAGTAAATTCTCTAGTTCCCAATGACTTATAAAGTTATAAGTGACTTTTCGAGTGGCCCAGACTTCATTTGGCGCACACAGGCTTCCATACTCATCAGAATTCAGTGCTAACTGGCCCGACCAGTCCCAGATTGACCGACCCAGACTCCCGCTGTGAGAAACCTATTTGGCCGCCGCAGCCGTTTCACACTGGCCATGCAATGTCCACTTGCACCTTTTCAAGGGTTCCGGGGAAAACAAGTAAAAATAAAAGTAAATAAAAATATCTAGTACTTATTTAGTATTTACAGAAGGGAACAGGAAAAATACACCTCCTAGTGACACTAGTCGTCTGACCATCAATCACCTCTGGAACCACATCGGAAAATACAATGTCGACCGCTATCAGGTGATTTACACTCGTAGCCCCACCGTGGCAGTGCTCACTGGTCGTCCGGCCTAGACTCTCATTGTCCGCCTCACACCATGTAACTCGGGCATTGGCATTTCCAGAGGGGTGCTTTAAAACAAGTCAAATAAAATTTCCCCAAAAAGAAATCAACAAGTAAAGACTCGTGACATACCCCCCTCTTGAAATCGCGAACGTCCTCATTTGCATGAATATCAATCCATTAGTATGTACAACACTTCGTGGGCACCGTATCACGGTTGTCAACCTTTTCATGTGTACACACCTGGTCGACATGGTACGAGACATACATGCTCGTAGTTAACACTCTTGTGTAATCAACAGTTGTTAACTCATGTATGGTCTACCTGTGGGACTGTTCCATTGACACAGTGGATGGCTTCACACTGTGCCACTGGCTTTAATAGAGTCCATAACTTTAAGTACACTTCGAATTCTTTCAAGCATAATAAACCAACAGTTTAAAAATGCGTCAACATGTACTCATTAGAAGCAATTACTGTACTCTTGACGACTGACAAGACATACTTACTTCTAAAGCACTGTACAGACTTTGGACAAAACTTTCATTCCTCAAGGGCAATTGCCAAGCAGGGTACACTTCTATTGCACTAAATCCATAGATACATGAGAAGTGCTAGCGCCTGGATCACCCCCCTCCACCGCAGGTTTCTTTCCTTTTGACCTTTGCTCTTCTTGAGTTGGAGAATATGTAGGTGGTAAACCAAAGGCTTCAAGGTAGAGCTGCAATTCATTTGGTGACTCTAACGGTTCACTCTCTTCCATCCACTTTGCATCCATAGGTGGATAGTTCTTGAACTTCACCAAATATCGCCTTGTAACCTTGCCTTTGACTTTTCTTTCCTTGTGTGCCATGATCTGTTCTGGGACCAAAATTTCATCAAGCTCTTCCACTTCTGGCTGCTCTTCAACTGGCATATCCTCTGGCACATCACCAATAAATGGTCTGAGAAGACTCACGTGAAAAGCATTGTGAATCTTCCAGTTCTCAAGCAATTTCAGCCTATAACTGACGTCGTTGATCTTCTCTATTACTTGAAAAGGCCTATAATAGTGCATACTAAGCTTTGTAAAGAGACTTTCTTTACCTTTTCGCTTCTTTAAGCGTGCCTTTTCAAACCGCAACAGTACCCAATCACCAAGTGAAAACAGCAGTTCACGATGGTGGAGATCAGCAGCTTTCTTTTGCTTTGCCTGTGTCCTTTCAAGGGCATGCTTTATCTTCTTGTACATTTCCATCCATATTCTGTACATATTGATATGCCTAAAAGATCTTTTCCTTGATATGCAAAATGGGAGAAACTTTCACATGACCTTCGACAATTTCAGAAGGTGCTTTGCCTGTTGAAGAATACACTGTGTTATTGTACGCATACTCAACCAACGGCAAATACTGCTCCCACTTACTCTTGTGCTCTGACACATAGCACTTAAGCAGATCCAAGACACTAGAATTTGCATCTTCTGACTGCCCATCTGTCTGTGGATGAAACGACGATGAGAACTTAAGCGTAGTGCCCATATTCTCGAATATGCCTTTCCAAAATAGACTTGTCATCCGTGGGTCACGGTCACTGACAATTGATTGTGGCATACCATGGTACTTAAAGATATTGTACATAAAGAGACGTGCCATCTGATCTGGTTTTATCTTCTTCCTAAGAAGAATGAAATGAGCTTGCTTGTTGAATCTGCAAATAATGGTCAAGATTCCATCATTTCCTGTCTGTGTTCTGGGAAGATCAAAGATAAAATCCATAGTTATGCTTTCCCATGGTTTATCTGGGATCGGCAATGGCTGTAACAGCCCTGGTGCCTTCTGCCTGTCAAACTTGACCTTTTGGCAAATCACACATGCTCGCACAAAGGCATCCACATCTCTCCTCAACGTAGGCCAATAAAAGAATGTCTCAACCGCTTTCACTGTAGCATCTATGCCACGATGCCCTGCATACGGTGGGACATGACTCTCTACCATGACCTTATGTCGCAATGGCCTAGTGACACAGAGTCTGCCATCATCATCATAAAACCATCTCTGAGGAGGTAGTGCTCATGACGTTGTCCTTCCTGTAACTATTCGAAGATACTTGCAAAATCTTCGTCATTCGCATATTTTTCCTTCATGTCATCAAGCTCATGATGATAAGGAATTGACACAGCTGAAATTTGTGGCTTTCTTGATAACGCATCAGCCACAACATTCTTCTTGCCTTCCACATGCACAATTTGGAAGTGAAACATGGAGAGAATGTTTGCCCATCGCATATGCTTTTCCGATAGCTTTGACTGTGTCAAAAAGTATCGCAAGGTCTGATGATCCGTTTGGACAACAAAATCAGCTCCTGACAGGTAGTGTTTCCAACTTAAGAGGGCATGAATTACAGCCAGTAACTCTTTTTCATAGACCTGCATGGTCATCTCTGGCCCTTGCAAGATTCTGCTCTCATAGGCTACTACCCTGCCATCTTGCATTAGCACTGCACCAATGCTACTGCCACAAGCGTCACACTGAACCACAAATGACTTCCTGAGATCTGGCAAAACAATGACGGGATCTGAAGTCATCTTTTCCTTTAAGAGATTAAAGGCTGAAATCTCTTTCTGGGTCCATCTGAAAGTGACCTCTTTCTTTAGCAAAGCATGTAAAGGTGAAGCAATCTCTGCAAAGTTGCAAATGAATCTTCTGTAGTAAGAACATAGCCCTAAGAAGCTACGGACAAGTGCACAGTCCTTAAAGCTGGCCATGTCTTGATTGCTTCCACCTTCGCAGGATCCATTCGGGCACCATCCTTTGACACAACGTGTCTGAGGAAGTGGATCTCTTCCAAAAAGAACTCGCTTTTCTTGCCATTGATGAGCAATTTGTTCCTGCGTAACTCTTCGAACACAATGGTCAGGTGATGCCTATACTCCTCTTCATTCTTCGAGTAGACTATCATGTCATCAAAGAATGTGCCAACAAAGTTCTGATATGGATAGAAGATCCTATCCATCATCCTATTGAACGTAGCAGGAGCATTCGTAAGACCAAATGGCATCACTAAGAACTCATAGAGACCAAATGTCGTTCTAAACGCAGTCTTATGCACATCCTCAAGCCTAATTCGAATCTGATGGTACCCGCTTTTAAGGTCGATCCTGCTGAAAATCGCCGCACCCTCTAGGAGGTCAAGAATATCATCAATCCTTGGAATAGGAAACCTATTCTTGATGGTATTCTTATTTAATACACTGTAGTCAATACACATACGCCACAAGCCATCCTTTTTCTGTACTAAGAGCACTGGAGAGCAATAGGGTGACGAGCTAGGTTGAATCAACCCTTTCTCTAAGAGCTCCTACACTTGGCTCATAATCTCTTTCCGCTGCGCCTCACTAACCCTATACAGTGGCCTATTTGGTGGGCTACAACCTGGCACCAAATCAATCGCATGATCCTCGGGCCTCTCCGGCGGTAGTTGAGGCAGTAATGAATCAGAAAAACAGCCATTAAACTTTTGCAAAAATGCTAACCTGTCTTTATCTAGCACAGATAAATTTGACTGGCAACTATCTGAAACATCACGTGCAAAAACCAAGTACGCAGAAAGATGATTCTTTATTACAAAAATGATAGCAGAAGTAGATACAATAGGGACTGACTCTCCTCTTAGCTTTACATCCAAGATGTGAGTTTTGCCCCTGTGTTGTACAGTGATCCTTTTGTTGTAGGCATCCAAGACTACATGCACTCGGAACATCCACGGGGTCCCCAACAAGACATCACATCCTTCTAGCGGCATGATGTAGAACTCTTCTGTGTCCACATACGACTGAATATGCAGACGCAGCTTTCCAATGATGGGAGTAACGCACTCTGAGTGGCCAGGACATGCCAATCCTGCCTCTGCGGCCCGTCTCTTCAGCTCTGATGCCCAGCTTCATAGCTAATTCTAGCATGATAAAGTTCGCTTTGGCACCTAGATCAAAGAAGATAAGTGCCATTTGGTCTCTAACTTTACCCAACGCTCTACATAACTCACTGGCATCTGTACTAGGCCAGTCGCCCAACATGTCTGACACTAAACCTGCCAAGGGCATAGGCTTCTTTCCTTTCCTGTCCTCTTTGTCATCTAAGTCAGCTGGCCTTTTCTTTTGTAAGGTGCAGCGGAATAAATGTTTGAACTTTGCTCAAGATGAGTGCTCCGAACTGTGCTCAAGGTTCCTTTTGTTCTTATGGAAGGAAGAGCCTTCCGTTCTTAGTGAGAGAGTGCAATGATCATAACAAAGTGAATGTGTCACAAAGTAATGACATGGCGGACAACAAAAACCCTAATTTCTGCCAAAAACCCTAAAATTCCTGCAAACCCTAATTTCCGGAAATCGCGGAGGCTTTAAAAAATTAAAAATTTAAAAAAAAAAAAGGAAAATGATGAGCGACGCGAATTTTGCTTTTGCTTTTTTTTTTATAAAAAAAAAAGAGAAAAGACTCTCTAAGAGAGAGAGAGAACTGATGCTTTTGATTTTAAAAGCTTTTGGGGCTCTGCTTTTGGGCATCCCTTGTAATCTTTAAATTAGTGGTGAGGGCCTCATTTCTCAGAGCATCTGGACGCAGAGTCTGAGAGTGAAACCCTAACCGCTCTCTTGTACTTTGATGATTGATTAATATAAAAAGAAATACCGAAAGGGACGCCAGGCTTTGGGGCCAATATCTCTAGGCACGGAACTCCGCCGGGCCAGTGAAAATCTATTGTGATCTGTGAATTGTTTTGAAGTGGTTATTTGGTGTTGTCGCGGTTGATTCTTGACTTGGAGTGTCCAAGTCTTACAGTGGTATCAGAGCACGGCCGATTTCTCTTCTACGGGAAATCCGATCTCCGAATTTTTTTTCCGCGGCACCTATGGCTTCAGGCAATGATCAATTGACTCCTTCTGCATCTGGAGATGCGGGCTGGGATCACAACGAAGATTCAGGCAGAGAGTATGGCCCGCCTTGGCCTACTTAGGCGGAGCGGCGAGAGATAGAGCGTCGCCAGTTGATCGGCGATGCAACAAAAATGATGCTCAATTTTGCCAAGGATCCGAAGATGGCAAAATATATGAACCAGACCTCTTTGGAAGAGGTACAGATGGAGTGGCAGAGAACCACAACACCACTCCCGAAACCCGCTCTCAAGAAACCTTCTGCCTCCAAGAAATATACGGAGAAGGAACTGGAGAACGTGGTTGATGCACGGATTGCTCAGCTTTTTGACGTGCAAAAGAAAGCCAAAAAGCACCGCAAAAAAAAAAAGCAGAAGAAAAGCGCTAACTTCCCGAGATATTTGGGTCGTCAATCGACTTTTGACAAGGCAAAGAAACAGAAGAAGCGTGTTCGATTTGAAGGAGTACCCAGTTCTTCTTCTTCTTCTTCTTCTTCTTCTTCTTCTTCTTCTTCTTCTGACAGTTCTTCTAGCTCTTCAGATTCGAGCGAAGAAGACAGAAAGGGTAAAAAGCGAAGCAAGAAACAAAGCTTCGGAAAGGGCAAGAAAAAGGCAAAGAAGGCTACATCTCGCCCAGAGACTGACAGTTCTACTGAGGACTTGTCTACAGACAGCTCAGATTCCGATGATGGAAACTTTTATGCGAGCAAGAAGATTTTTTTTCCAAAGCCAACCAGTATGACTTTCTCGAAGATGAAAGCAAGAAAGTCCGAGAGTTTAAGGAAGGTGGCCACTTGATCAAGTGTGATACTTGTCAGGATACTCAGATGCTTCGAAGGCTTTGTCTTTTATATAGCAGTTTGACATCGCTTTCGCGGGAGGACACTATTCAGAGCACTCCAAGATTCGAAGAGCTACCTCTTACCTTAAGGGGAATGCTCGTACTTGGTGGTCCACGCTTCTTTTAAACAAGAGTGCGCCAGTTAAATGGCTGAAATTTAAGAAGCTTTTTATTTCTTCTTGGTTGACGCAAGAATATGAACTAGATGTACGAGCTGCTTGGAACCATCTTCGAATGACCAAGAAAGATACAATCAATTCTTATTGTGAAAGATTCTGGAGCTCTTTTCTACCCGCCTCTTCATTCAAGAAGATCTCGTTCAGAGAACAGATTGAGCGGTTTACCTTGGGTCTACCTACAGAGATCCGAAATCACTGCTTGGAACAGATGTCAGCTTCTGTTCAGGAGTTGATGAGTCATGCGAAGCGGGGCTTTGCCATTCACTCTGGCAGTCTGACCTACCCCACAGATGAGGCCATGACACAACGAGCCGAACAGACTTCTGGGAATGAAAGTAGAATGAAAAAGAGCAACCCAGAGAAAAAAAAGGATGCACGACCCAAGCTTACTCCTGAGGAGAGAGCTCGCTTCATCAGAGAGGGGAAGTGCTTTGGATGCGGGGAACATGGATATATTTCCGCAAAGTGCCCTGATAAGGCACAGAAAGAACAGAATGATAAAGACGACGACAGGTCTGAGAGTTCGAGAGCAGCTGAGGAATGTGGCAGAAAAGGCAGATAGAAAAGCAGAACTGGTACCACATGGCGTGGGACCTGCACCGAATCTAATGAATGAAAGTACAAACTTTGCCGCTTTCGGGGCAAAGTGAAGGATCAGGAAGCTCTTTTGAAGGAGCCAAGGCCAACTTCTTTTCACTTGGAATTGGCGGCTCGATTTGGAACTACGCCCGACAGACTGACGCCACGAGCCAAGGCCAACTTCTTTTCACTTGGAATTGGCGGCTCGATTTGGAACTACGCCCGACAGACTGACGCCACAGGCGGAGGTAGTTCAACTGGCACCCGGATGGGATGTTGCCATTACACCGAGCATTGGCAAACTTCGTTTGCAATGATAGGGGTGTTCAGGGCACGCGAGTGACGTTCTACTCGGGATCCCTTGGTACCACAAGAACTACGCCGTGGTTGACTACCGGGCCGAGAAAGCCACTTTGATAAATGAAGGGCTTAGAGATTGTACTTGATGAACTTCAATTTTCTTACTCATTCTTTTGGGAGAACTGAACGCTGGATAAAGGTTGCATATCTTTTGACCTGATCAAAAGAACGCCAAGATTTTTTTCTCCACGCTCATGCCGATTGCTTTTGAGAGGGCCTGAAGATCATACCATTGATCTGATATCTGGAAGCACGCCACCGAATCGGCCACCTTATCGTGTGAGCCGAGTACAGAATGAAAAGATTATGAACTCAGTGAAAGACCTCTTGGAAAAGGGTCTTATCCAGCCTAGTACTTCACCGTATTGCTCTCCAGTGTTGTTGGTTTTGAAGAAAGACAGATCTTGGAGAATGTGCATCGATTATAGCACTCTCAACGAAATCACCATCAAGAACAGATTTCCGATTCCTAGGATCGATGATATACTCGACAGGTTACAGGGATCCTCGTGCTTTAGCAGGATTGACTTGAAGAGTGGATATCATCAGATCAGGATAGCGCCAGGAGATGTCTACAAGACAGCTTTTCGAACGACTTTTGGGTTATTTGAGCTTTTGGTGATGCCTTTTGACTTAACCAATGCTCCTGCGACATTTAACCGGATAATGGACAGGATTTTTCGAGAGTACAGGCTATTTGTTAGCACTTTCTTTGACGACATCATTGTTTTCTCCAAGAATGAGGCAGAACACAGAGATCATCTGCTTCAAGTCTTTCAGGCATTACGAGATCACACGCTAGTGATTAATGCAAAGAAAAGTGAATTTTTCCTACCAGAGATACACTTTTTGGGACACATTGTGTCAGCAGCAGGAGTGCAAATAGACCCGGCCAAGATAGAGACTATCCGTGATTGGCCCGATTTGAGGAATGTCCATGAAGTTAGAAGCTTCTTGGGACTGTGTTCGTACTACAGGGGGTTCATACGAAAGTTTGCAGAGGTTGCTTCCCCTTTGCATACCTTGACACAGAAAGGAGTACCTTTTTCGTGGGGACCCACAGAGGTGACTGCCTTTCGGACATTGAAAGAGAAATTGACTACGGGACCTATTTTGACTTTGCCGGACTTGCAGAAGTCATTTGAAGTATATTGTGATGCTTGTGGTCGTAGTCTGGGTGGGGTCTTGATGCAAGAAGGCCATGTCATAGCTTACGAGAGCCGTTTGTTCTCTAGGCCGGAGATGACAGCACAGATCTATGAGAAAGAGCTTTTGGCGGTTATCCATGCTTTTACTCAGTGGTGGCATTACCTACTCGGAGCGGATTTTACTGTCTTTACAGACCATTAGAGTTTGCGCTACTTCTTGTCACAAAAGCAGCTTTCGGAAAAGCAGATGCGGTGGGTGAACATCTTGTCACAGTTCCACTTCGAGATTGTCCATGTGCAGGGACAGAAGAATGTGGTGGCAGCTGCTTTGTCTCGGAAACCGTTGGTTCTGGCTATTTCCGCGATACATCATAGGAGCTTCGAGGATATGGTCGATCAGTGTGCCACAGATACAAATTTGCACATATTTTCACACGGATACGGAATGGGGAGACAGTAGCTGAATACTCCCTTCGAGAAGGCTACTTGATGAAAAAGACTATGTTGTGCATTACACAGCCGTTGAGGGAAAAGGTTATGAGTGAATGCCACTGTCCACCTTTTACGGGTCACCGCGGCATTGCTACCACCATGAAAGGGGTAGAGAGATATTTCTTTTGGCGGAGACTCAAGAAGGATGTGGAAGAGTTTGTGCGCAGTTGCTTGGTATGCCAGAAGGTCAAGTTTGACAGGCATAAGGCACAGGGATTGTTACAGCCTTTACCCATACCCACCCGCCCCTGGGAAAATATTGAAATGGATTTCATTTTTTTGATCTCCCGAGAATACAGAAAAATCACGATGATTTTCCAATTACATGGCACGCCTGAGACGATTGTCTCCAACAGAGACCCCAGATTTATGAGTTTGTTTTGAAAGGCAATTTGGGAGAACATTGGCACGCAGTTGCAGTTCTCGTCATCGTTCCACTTGCAGACTGACGGGCAATTTGAGATTGCCAATTCAGTGATTTTAGATTTATTGAAGTCTTGTATCTCGGATCAGAAGACTCAATGGGAAAAGAACTTACCTTTGGTGGAATTTGCCTACAATAACACGATACACTCTTCGACGGGGAAGACGCCATGTGAGATTGTTGAAAGTGCTGCGAAGGTTCCATCCTTCCTGAGCACGAAAGATTAGAAATTTGAAGCGGATGAATATTCGCGAGATTTGGATACGGCTTTTGCCAAGGTTCGCGAGACTTTGCAGGAGTCTCAAGAACGACAGAAAAAGGCAGCGGATCGCCATCGTCGCGACTTGAAACTGAAGGAGGATGATTGGGTGCTCTTACTTTTGAGAAGGCACGCCTAAGAAAGAAAAAGGGAAAGGAGAGGCTTTTTCCAAAGCTTAGTATCCGATACTACGGACCTTTCCAGATCACTGACAAGATAAATGATGTCTCCTTCCGATTGAAACTGCCAGATACTTAGAGGATTCACAATGCATTGCATGTGAGTCTCTTGAAACCTGTTAAGGGTGATGTGCCTGATGATGGGGAGCCTGATGAGCAACCCAAAGTGGAAGAAAACGAGGAGATCCTTGTTCCTGAACAGATTTTGGCACATAATGATACGAAGAAAGGTAAAGTCCGATGGCGGTTCTTGGTTTAGTTCAAGAACTTTCCTGCATTTGATGCGAAGTGGATGGAGGAGGAGGACCTAGCAGATACTCCTCGGATTGTGAAACTTTACCTCGATGCTTTGGTTTAGCATAGTCTACTCCAAACGGAACCCAGAATTCAGCTTGGCCGAAGATCTGGTACAATGGGATGCACAAGAGGGGAGTTACTCCACTCCTTTGTCAACAGATGCCTCGATTTTGATACTAAAGTCACTGATGTCTCTTTGAGCTTCAGGGATACTGAGAGCTGACAGTATTCTGCTGGATGACTTTATGAAATGGAATTCCTGATAATGATACTGATTTGTTCTTGACTTCTTGTGAGTGCAGGAACTGATAGACGAAATGACTGCAGCGTTTTGGTCTGATTGATCTCGAATAGACATGGTTGCAATAGGGGTTAGTCAATCGGACATCGTTGAGGTCCCGATTGGACCTAGATGTGATTGCTAGCTACATTGCCGATAAATCATGGTCTAAGATCCGAATGAATGTTGAATGTCATGTGATGTCCTGTGATGTCTGGTGATGTCCTGTGATGTGACTGTCGATTTTGTACATGTGCTAGATGTGTGTTCCTAGTACGTAGGTACTAACAGTCAGTGTCTGCTAAGACGGTTTATGGCTTTTGTCGGTTTTGCAGGCGTAATCGTGGTCGATTACAATGCTTTCAAGAAGGGGGTATGTCACAAAGTGATGACGTGGCGAACAGCAAAAACCCTTATTTCTGCCAGAAACCCTAAAATTCCTGCAAACCCTAATTTTTGCCAAAAACCCTAATTTTTGAAAATCGCGAAGGCTAAAAAAATAATAATTTTATTATTTATTATTTTTTTTGGAAAATGATGAGCGACGCGAATTTTGCTTTTGCTTTTTTTTTATAAAAAAAAAGAGAAAAGACTCTCTAAGAGAGAGAGAGAACTGATGCTTTTGATTTTAAAAGCTTTTGGGGCTCTGCTTTTGGGCATCCCTTGTAATCTTTAAATTAGTGGTGAGGGCCTCATTTCTCAGAGCATCTGGACGCAGAGTCTGAGAGTGAAACCCTAACCGCTCTCTTGTACTTTGATGATTGATTAATATAAAAAGAAATACCGAAAGGGACGCCAGTCTTTGGGGCCAATATCTCTAGGCACGGAACTCCGCCGGGCCATTGAAAATCTATTGTGATCTGTGAATTGTTTTGAAGTGGTTATTTGGTGCTGTCGCGGTTGATTCTTGACTTGGAGTGTCCAAGTCTGTTACAGAATGGACACTGTGCGTGCAAGTGTATGAGACTGAGAGATAGAGAGAGAAGAGAATACGACAACAGAGACGTTGAAAACCCCTCCTCCGAAGGCCCCACTCTCTATGGCGAGAGCGGTCTACTTATGATTGCACAAATCTCTACAATGCTTGGACTTGCCGACGACGTCAACGACGATGAGGACGACGACGAGACGCGCTGAAATCTGGAACTGCTAATGGCTGAAATCTGCAAATCTTTATCTGCTGAATTTTGACTCTATGTCGATGATGATGTCGACGGCGACAATGCGACAACAACGCGCTGAAAACGTAGATGCTGAAATCTGCGTTTTCCGGGCTGAAATTGTAAACCTTGCGGAAACTGACCGTGCAGCGAGAAACTGCTGAGGAAAGGTGAGGTCTGCAAGGTTCGGGACTTGATCTGCGGTGTCTAAGGGCTGAAAACTGAAAACGCTGATGGTTCTTGATGTTCCGTCGCGGTGAATCTGCAAAACGCTGGGGCTGATCTGCAAATCAAAAACGCTAGGGCTGAAAATCTGCTCTGCTGCAAAAACGCTAGGCTTCTGCTGTGTCTTGCTGTCGCGGGGTTGGTCTGCAATGCAAAACGCTGGGGCTGATCTGCAATGGAGAAAAACGCTGGCTGTCCTTAGCTGAAAATGCTAAGTCTCTTGCCAAGGAGGGAGTCTTACTGAGAAGTTGCCTGTTGAGCAAGGTGCTCCTGCTGCCTCTTCTGCCAATTAGTGCTAGTCTAGGTTTGCTTATATATAAACTTACTCAATTTGCCCTACCTACTTTCCAGCAAAAGTCACTTAAAATTAATAGGTGAAAAATGTCAAAAATAGGAAAAATAGGCTAAATGCACTGGAAAATTTCCCATATGCATCTACACTAAGTGACTGGGCATGCACGGTCTGCGAACAGACTCACAAAAGTGCCAGATCACTTCTAAATCTAGACTGACTGAACCTTTGTCGTGTTGTAGCTTGTCCACGGACACATAGGGTTGGATGTGTCACGTGACATCCCCTCCTTTTCAAAGTGAGGTACTGGTACCGAACTATATGGCGTCGAGGCAGATCGCCAATAGCATCTAGAATCCTGGAGGGGACTCTTCGCCGGCCCACTCTGATGTGTGGGTTGTGCGGTACTTGAACTTCATAAAAGTCTGCAACGCTTGCTTCTTTGGGCCGCGCCGAAAGCGACACAAAGTCATCTTCAATGCTTTAACTTCGTCGAGAGTCATGCTTCTTTCTTCTTCAAGAATCTCCATGGCTGAAAATTCTTGAAACCATTTCCAACACAAAACCATGAATATACCTATTCCATGTAAAGTGAGTGGAAAAAATCTTGTCTTCCTCAAAGACTGTGCATGCAATGTAGATGAACAAAGAGACGGAGTGCCAAACCATTCACCACACACACGCAAACAATGAGATCGAATCTTTCTCTTATGATCTAGAGCAATCAACTTTGGCAATTCACAACGGAAATGCCCATGCTTGGTGCTCATACTTTCATGTGCTCTTTCCACAACTGTGTCATGTCAAGGAAGAGACATGGAATGTGACTTCCTTGAATGCATACTTTTCAGCTTTTCATGAACAATCCGCATACATTCGTGCTCATTCATAAGTGAAACGTGCTCAACGTACAATATGTCATGCCTAGTAAAAGAGATCACATAAGACGCTGACTAAAATAAAGGAAACGATCACGAATGAAACACTCGAACAATGCGTGCGTACTAATCACGTGAACACATAATACTTCCTGTGAAGGTTCTTTGGACCTAGGCTCGAGAGCCAAGATCGATCCTTCGTGATTGATTGAATTTGCAACGAGGTTAGCTTCGCTAGAGAAAGCATCAACTAACTCACCATCCTTGTGAACAATCACGTCTTCTTCATGCAAATCATCATGCTTGTGAGAAATCGCATCTTGATCATACAAATCATCATGCTTGTCTGTGTCATCCAAATCATCATGCTTATCATCATCATTCAAATCATCATGTAAATCATTGTCATTCAAATCATCATGCAAATCATGTGTGTCTTGCTTTGGAGAAGAAGAGACTGAGAGAGTCTCCTTTTCCCGAATTTCTTGCATCTGTGCCTGAACTTGAGAAAAGAGTTGCAAGAATTCTTTCATGTGATAATCGCTCTTCTCTTGTCGTGCTTTGGTCTCGCAGTCATATTCTGCTTGTCCTCGCGATCCAATTTGGCTTGTCTTTCTTTGTTCTCGCGATGTATGGCTACCACTCTTTCAGTGTATTGACGCTCTATGGCTGCTATCTGTTCTTCGTGTTCACGCTCTATTTCTGCTTTTCGGTCTAACTTCTTGTCCATAAACAATTGCGACAACTCCTTCGTAGGAGTTAGTGCAATCCTTGACGTAGATGGGGAAGGGGGAGGGTCGGAAAAACCTCCTGGTGGGGAAAATTCTTCTTCGCCTCTCTCATGCTCATCACCTCTAAGCGAAGTATCCATTCCGCTTCAAGTGATGACCATTCTGAAGTCGTGGCCCGTGGGTTCTTGTGTTCTTGGGTTCTTAAGTTCACGAGGAACTTGGGTTCTTGTGGGTACTTGAGGTTCTTGAGGTTCTTCTTTCGCTTGCAATCTGTGTTTGAGAAGGATCTTCTCTTCACCCCGGTTCTCCTCTTTTCCGCAGGCGCACCCCTTGGCAGCCTTGCGCTCACACCAAGGTTGCTTTTTCCCACCTCACATCGATTGGCCGACCACTAAGTGCACGATTCGCTCTCAATGAGTGAAAAGAGGCACAATGGGAGGCTGGACAAGCCCTTCTTTCCTGGGATTCCTGTCACTCTTCAAAAACACGATTAGGAATCGACACGCCCAAGCGAACTTGGGTTCGTACGACCTCAACAAGCAAAAAAATTTCTTGTGATTCTTGTGGTTCTTTCCTTGAGTGATACAAAACACTGCCAAAGCTCTAATACCAATGTTAGGTGCAACGGAATGAATGTTTGAACTTTGCTAAGGTTGAGTGCTCCGAACTGTGCTCAAGGTTCCTTTTGTTCTTATGGAAGGAAGAGCCTTCCGTTCTTAGTGAGAGAGTGCAATGATCATAACAAAGTGAATGGACACTGTGTGTGCAAGTGTATGAGACTGAGAGATAGAGAGAGAAGAGAATACGACACTAGAGACGTTGAAAAACCCTCCTCCGAAGGCCCCACCCACTCTCTATGGCGAGAGCGGTTTACTTATGATTGCACAAATCTCTACAATGCTTGGACTTGCCAACAATGTCGACGACGATGAGGACGACGATGAGACGGGCTGAAATCTGGAACTGCTAATGGTTGAAATCTGCAAATCTTTATCTGCTGAATTTTGACTCTATGTCGATGACGATGTCGACGGTGACAATGCGACGACGACGCGCTGAAAACGCAGATGCTGAAATCTGCGTTTTCCGGGCTGAAACTGTAAACCTTGCGGAAACTGACCGTGCGGCGAGAAACTGCGGCGGGAAGGTGAGGTCTGCGAGGTTCGAGACTTGATCTGCGGTGTCTAAGGGGCTGAAAACTGAAAGCGCTGATGGTTCTTGATGTTCCGTCGCGGTGAATCTGCAAAACGCTGGGGCTGATCTGCAAATCAAAAACACGAGGGCTGAAAATCTGCTCTACTGCAAAAACGCTAGGCTTCTGCTGTGTCTTGTTGTTGCCGGGTTGGTCTGCAATGCAAAACGCTGGGACTGATCTACAATGGAGAAAAACGTTGGCTGTCCTTGGCTGAAAACGCTAAGTCTCCTACCGGCGGGGGGTCTTGCTGAGAAGTTGCCTGTTGAGCAAGGTGCTCCTGCTGCCTCTTCTGCCAATTAGTGCTAGTCTAGGTTTGCTTATATATAAACTTACTCAATTTGCCCTACCTACTTTCCAGCAAAAGTCACTTAAAAATAATAAGTGAAAAATGTCAAAAATAGGGAAAATAGGCTAAATGCACTGGAAAATTTCCCTGAAGGATTCTGATGGGAATGCTTATGATCATGCTGTGTACAACCAGAGGATATGCATCTACACTAAGTGACTGGGCATGCACGATCTGCGAACAGACTCACAAAAGTGCCAGATCACTTCCAAATCTAGACTGACTGGACTGACTGAACCTTTGTCGTGTTGTAGCTTGTCACATGACACATAGGGTTGGATGTGTCACGTGACATCTTTTGTGGATAGTTGGTTGCAAAATGACCAATCTGCTCACATATAAAGCACTTGTTTTCAGCCATCAAGACCTTCTTTTCCTCGGGCGACTTATGCATGAAAGGCTTCCTTTTCTGCTTCCTTGCCTGCGCTCTAGAAGTCTCAGCTGAACCTTTGCCTTTATTGAACCTAGCTGGCCCCTGGGACGCTTCAGGAGCCGCTCTTAGAAAGGGCTGCTTTGCTGAATTTTTCTTTTGCTGGCCTCCTTTCTCGTTGCTCGGAAACCCACTGTCTTCTCCTTTCAACAAGGCAAGATCAGTGTTAGCAACTTCCATAAGCTGAGTGAGGGTAGCCACTCTTTTCTTTGGTACAGTTATCACGAAGCCCTTTAGGCAACCCACAACAGTACTTCTCTATCTGCTCTATCAATGGCACAAATCTGTAGGAGGTCACTGAGAGTAACGCTTTACAGAACCTCCTATTGTACTCCAACAAGCTCTTGCATGTAGCCGAAGTAAGTTGGTGCCAATCTGTCATGACATCGGCTTCATATTCATCTGACAGCCAAGCAGATGCAAACATTTGCTTGAAGTAAACTCAAGTGGCGGGTGCCTGTCCTTGCATTAACAATGTCGTCCACCATGTGAGCGCATTGTCTTTTAAGAAAGTGGCAGCTTTTCTGACTTTAGAGGCTTTTTTAAAATTCCCTCTTGCATAAGCTGTATCAAACTGCTGGAGGAAAGTAAGAGCCTTTGCTTTATCCTCGAAGCCACTAAAGGTGCTGAACTTCATAGCTGCACCTCCTTCTTTGTATGGTTTTGGCTTCTCTATTGACCCCAAATTGTCATAGGGAAGCGTTTGCAGCATGGACACTGTAGTAGGGACCATCTGTGCCCCTTGGTCATTGAGATTTTGCATCAAAGGTGCCATATCTGGCTGCTGTCCAGAAAAACCAGCCATGCCAAAATTGACCTGTGGCACCCCAAATTGGCCCTGATTGCTCTGAAAGCCTTGCTGCATCCCAATGTTACCATACATGGGGTTTGGCGTCATGCCATGCATACCCCCAAACACTGTTCCAGGCATGTACTACTGGTTTCAGGCGCATAACCAGCCATACTTTGGAACACGGATCCACCCCCGAAACACCCAAGATGTACCGTGGGTGGTGGGAAAACCTGACGCATTGCCTGGAGACTGGTTCCAGATCCATTCAATGCAACATTTTGACCCTGAAAAGTGGCGGGCTGAACTGGCAAAACCTGTGGAGTAGGGATCCTCGCCACTTGTTCATGGACAGGAGGGACCTGTCTAGGAGTCTGACGTGACTCCGCAACATGTGAATGCTCCCTATCCTGCTCAGTCGCATAGGGGACCTGGGCTTGAGCCTCAACGGGCTCTGTACGCTGGGGGCATTCCCTTGCCTGCTGTGACTTTAATGGTGCTTACAGATAATCCATAAACTTGGGATTCTGCACCAACTGAGTGAAGACATTCACAGCAGCAACTAATTGTGTCCTGAACGCATCCTCTTCAAAGTGCCCAGTCATGAACCCTTGAACCTGCTCTCGCTGTGCATTCACACGAACAAAAGACGTAGACAATGGCGGTCGTGAACTCTCGCCAACTTCATGCTGTAAAGGAATAGCCTGTCTACCCTGAGAAGAGGAACCCTCTTCTCTAGCATCATCTGTCTGTCAGCCATAGTGTAACTCCAAGTTCCTATGCTTTGTGTCTTGTCGCAAACCAACCAAGGCTCACTTCTTGAGGAAAAAGAGATTTGGTCCCGGCAACGGAACCATGAAACCGGCCCGTAGAGCGGTAGACGTTAGCTTTCACCCGATTCTTAACACTTGACTATACGACACAAAGCAAATGACTTAAAAGGAACCTGTAACTGAGACTGGAATTACACTTCAAAACAAAAGCACGGCTAGGAAGCTAGAATGCTCCCAAGCAGACAACGACACCTGTAGGCCCCAAAGGTTGGCGCCCCTTTCAGTATTTCTTTATTCTTTAACAGAGGGAATAAAACCTGTGATTTCCTACAAGCTGCCCCGCACAATCTGGGCTGAATTTCATCTGTTCTGGCCCGATTTTGGCAACATAATTGTACTAGTCACTTCACAGTCGGTATCCCCACGCAATAGATGACTTTCCCGACGCATACAGTCACTCTGCAAAACCTGGCGAGAATCTCAATGCACCAAAGCGCAAATTGCGTTGCAATTCACGGGTGATGTCGTGGCAATCTCTAGGGACAAGAATAACATGGCATGTGGATGCACGTCCTGCCTTTTGGGCACCAGCTACGAGAGTGTTAACTTTTTGTACTAGAGAGCATCACTTTTTATGAGTAGTTGACTTTTGGGGCTTCTACACTCATAAAAATTAGGGAGAATTACCAAATATCCATAAAATTTGTGGAAATTCTCAAAATACCCCTCAATATTTAAAAATACCCAATATACCCCTCATATTTTGTCAAAAAACCCTCATTAACTTCCAAATGCCAAGAGTAAGCACGGGTCAATCATCAATTCCTTTAAGCACAAGGGCAAGTTGATAAAAGGATCAAAGGAGGGCAGTGCCCTCCACTATGGTGCTCAAGTTCGAACATACCTTGGGTGTGTGTGTGTGTGTGTGTGTGTGTGTTTTTGTGGAATCTATCACAGCTTTTAAGCTTCTCTACGGCAGTCTTATGGTTTTTGAGCAAAGTGTTACATCTTGGAGTACACTTCAACTGTTTCTAGCCGTTTGAATCTCCTCTCATCTCCCTGGTGAGAGAAGAGAGTTGCTCCTCTTAATTTCTACTCTTTGTGGGTTACCCTCACTCTAAGGTTTCCCACTCGCAATATAAGAAATGGCTTACAAATGTGTGTGTGTGTGTGTGTGTGTGTGTGTGTGTGTGTGTGTGTGTTGTTGTGAACGTGCACAGATGAGTGCAAAAGCCGACATGCATGCAAGTGTATGAACGAGTGTGCTGCTTCTGTGCTAAAACAATTGTCCTAATGCTGCACACAATGAACCAAAAAAAGCCTGACAGTGGCTTACTTGGTCGAATGTAGCATCATCAGGAGTGCCATCAAGGCTCAGAGTACTGGACAACGCCATGGTGAACTTGTCATCAACTTGCAGAGGATAGATTTCTGTATTCACGTCTAGAAGCATGTGCATGTCAAACTGTTCACTCCGAGCCTCAATTCGGGAGACTGCAAGAACCCAAAGACGGGCGTAGCCTTGGTTAAGAACAACCAACAGACAACACCATCAAGCATTGATATGTAGCTCGTAATAAAAGTGACTGCTCATACCTTTGTCGAACTTCTTGCCATCTGGGTCCATCGCAACAATGGTGAAAATATCCTCGAAAAGCAGCTCTACCATGATTCCTGGTATGCTAGAGCAGGTTGAGCTTGTGTGTGTGTGTGTGTGTGTGTGTGTGTGTGTGTGTGTGTGTGAGAGAGAGAGAGAGAGAGAGAGAGAGTGAGAGAGAGGGTTATTCAAAGCTGACGCCCAAATAGGCGCCACAAGCAGGATCCTCACCGTCCGATAGTGGACATCGGATCCCCACAACAATGTGACTACTATCTCACACGGCCCGGCGCATTCGTAAAGTCGGGGCAAAAAGGATTTATGTAAAGTCGGGGCAAATTTGTGAAGTTGGGCAATGGGATGCCTTCGTGCCGTCAGATCTGATGGCCCACGATTGACGCGCCCTCGGTTTTCCACGACACTAAGTAACACATGACATTAAAGAGAGGGGGGTGATGGGATCGACGGCCCGGAAATGGACGAAGGAAGCCCGAGGCAGATTAAACCCGGACGCGCGGGAAGCCCGAGGCAGATTAAACTCGGACGCGCGACAAGTCAACGCGAAAATGGGGACGGGCGTCGACTCGATCTGAACCCAAGGCCTCGTCGCCCAGATTGAGACACATGGGGTAACCATCCCACCCGCGCGCACATGCTGTTACCATGGCTTGTTTTTTTGGGTTTTATTATTAAAACATAGGCGCTGCCGGGGTTTAGTCTGTGGTCGGGTTTAGTTTTTAAGTGTCCATCTACGGCTGCAATCTCCCCGATTTTTGTGCGCGCACTTCTCTATCCTCGATCCCCTTACCCCCCCCTCTTTAATGCTATGTGTTATTTAGTCCTGAGGCCCTGTTTTTCTCTCGATCCCATTTGAAGCTGCCTGTATGATAGTGTAATAGTACGCTTTCAAGATTCCTATTGGTCCAGGCAATGGTTCACGCCCACATTTTGTGTGTCCTCCTACTCCCACTAACCCACTACAAGCACGCAATTTTGTTGAACGTGATTTCAAAAATGGTAGTCGCGAGCATGAATCTGAAGTGGATTCACTTATTTTGTAGATAATAGACGATCTCAGCTCCAATATGCGCCACTCTAGGCTTTCACCATCATACCATAGCCTGAGATCAAGTCCCAACTATTTGGATGTCCTTAATATGGTACCTTTACCCTACGCCCTACATTTACAGATGCTAGCGAGAAAGACTACGGCATTTCCCACTACCTTCTCGCCAAGGAATGCTTCAACCGCCCCCCCCCCCCCCGCCCCCCCACATCGCCTAAATCCCAAGCTTATCATAATCTCCACACATCACTTAATCTAATTCTACAGAATAGATCGACCCACTGCATCCAAGAGCTCGTTGGTTTGCTTCTTCAACATTAGGAAGGGAATGGGGTCTAAGGGGGCCTCTTTATTTGCCATGGGATTAAAAAGGAGATTATGAAAGGGGCAAATGGGTGGATGCCATGTGGGCTGAAAAATGGTGGGTATACACGGCTTAAAAGTAAGTGGTCAAACTTGTACTCTTTTATAAAATATAAAGAGAAAATCTCTTATATAAATTCAAAAAACTGAACTTTTCTTTAAAATAGTTGAGTAAAACCAATCCTTTCTCTCTCTAATGTTGTCAGTTTCTCCCCCCCTCTCTCCTAAAAGGGAGTCCCTCCAAAAACGTGTAGTCATTCCCTCCCTCTCTCTCTACCATACCATCTCTCACTTCTCTTCACTTCACCTTGCAAGAGTTGTTTCTCTTTCCTTCCTTTCAATTTTCCCTCCCAAAAGCTCTGCAATAGAAGTTTGAACCTCCTTTCCCTCCTCAAGCTTACTGCATTCTCCTCAAGCTTGTTGGATTCTCCTCAACCTGAAGTTCTCCATGAGCCTCACTAAACATCTCTACCTAAAGCTGAAGATGTCCTTCTGCTAGATCATCCCTCTTTCTTTCCTCAGCAGGTTTCCTGCTCCTTCTCCATTGTGCTCTCCAGAGAGGATCTACTTTCCTCTCAAGCTTTGCAACATTATCTTCTCTATTAAGCCAACAAGCAGGTGGAGCAATATAGCAGTAAGTGGCATCCTTCGTCTTTGTGTACCATCAAGAATCTTGCTCTATACATCTGAGAACATGGATGTGCAATGTCTAATCATAAGTGTTTGTCTGTAGGTTGTGCCACTATTTCCCATGGCATCATCAGGTACTCGACGACCTAGGAGTGTCATTGACTCCATTTCATGCAGCAATGTACAAGACGACAGTGGATGTTGGGTGACAATGGAGTTCAAACGATTGATGTGGGTGAAAATGCAGCCCAGCTCAAGAGGTGCACACAAAGTCTCAAGGAGACGCGTGGATTCTCCAGCACACCATTGGAAGGGAAGGATCATAGAGTTCAAGCAAACCCATGACGGCAAGCCTCTTGCAAAGGCGCAACATGTGTATGTTGCTTCACAACTGAAGCTAGAGACAGCAGTGGCTCCATTGAGGTTTCCTGCAGACTGTAATTTCACTCCTCTGTCAAGTTTTAGATTGTATATTTTGTATTTATGTTGTATATATTTCTTTGATGTCTATAAGTTTTTCATTTCTTGTTCATGTTTGCAGATGTATTCCCATCCGATTTTGTAGAGTTGGAGCCAATAGAGTTCTTCACAGGAACTTTTGAGGCCATCCATGTTGACATTGGCAAGCTGCTGTATGTTGGTTGTCCATCCGCGGAGCTTGTCTCACTGGACTTTCTTTTTTATAACCGTACTTATGTAGCACCTAGGCAAACTAGGTATAATAATCTTTCTCCGGTTCATCCACCAACCTTGCAGAGTATAGAATGGCCTAAGCCACATAGTGCCTTGATCACAGCAACCAAAAGGAGAATCGAGGTGGATGTGAATCCAGCAATGAAGTGCACCTATGGTTCCCACAAAACTTCCCTAACTTGGTTTATATCCCTTCATGTGTTTGTGTTTATCTTGCGACTGCATAGTGTTCACAAGACTAAGGTGGTCAACCACCAAGGAGATACAATCAAGTGTTCTGTAGTTGCTGAGAATGTGGCGTGCAGATACCATATTGCGAAGCAAAGCTTGTCAATTTTCTTTCCCTACAGAAGATGGAAGCTGACGAAGGGAGAATGGGAGGCACTAGACTCTAATGTTGCTGCTAGAGAATCAATTGATCTTCAAATATGCCTCCACGACAATGCAGTGCACGACATCTCAGTGAATAACGAATGGAATCTCAGTCACCTTCGCGAGTATCTTAATCTTAGATATACATTGCCCAATCAATATGTTTTTATAATCAATGAAAAGGTTGTTCGTTCCAGAAAAGAGAAGAGCTTTCTTTGTGAAAACATTGGTTCTCCGCGATGTAATATGTAAAAGCTTGTAACTCAAGCAATTTCGCTCTCATCAATACATATGGCGTTTTGAATCTCTTTTTCATTTTTAATTTGTTCATGATTTCGATTGAAAGTGTGCAAGTTTTTTAATTTGGAGCGTGAATACTTTCAATGTTGGTGTCTTTCAATGGCTTGTCACGTGATTTTGTTTATAATTATAGATTTAAGTTAATTTGATGTTAATTTTAAGTGCTTTTAAAAAGTGACATTGAGTATGAAAGTGGCTTTCTAGGGTTTAAACATCATTTCTCACATTCACAAAACACTAGCTTTCAGCTCTCTTCCCATCTTCTTCGCGAACAGACCTATGGCAACATCTTCTGATGCACTTCTCACACAACTACAGAAGATAGGACTTGCAGATCGTGCACATGAACTAGTCAATGTGTTTGAGGGGACGATCGAAATGCATGCCACTGCTAACCTTCATGTAGAGGGATTCCAAAGCTTTCTTGACTACATGATGGAGCACATGGAAGAATATGCACTAGTCTTCGAGGGATCCGACATGGCGTGGTTGCCAATGGATTTTCTCAAACACCTCTATGCGGCCAACAAAAACTTTCACTATCGATTGTTGAGGTTTATAAAAGGGCTTATTGAGCAGGAATGCAAGACAAAGGATGAGGATGACCTCATAGACTTGGGCATAGGCACCCAATTCATCTGTTGGGACATGGTTCTGGTCTTGCTTGTGCTTGAGGGCATGGAGAAGGGAAAATCAAAGGAAAAGGCCAATCAAAAACCTCATGTAACCATTGTGGAGGAATAAAATGAATTTATTGAAGAGGTTGATGAGCATGCTGAAGCATCTATGGCACTCGTCCTCCTGCAAGATCCCAGGTCCACTAGGGAGGAAGATCGGATGATGGAGGGAGACGAGGTGTTCGAGGAAGTTCCTGACCTCCAAATTCTCACTTTGCATGCAATGGTGGTGGATGGTCGTCACTTTTTGTTCCTCGATGACATTGCAAAGACACTAGGACTCAGAGAAGATGAGTCGTTCTCAGTGCTCGCTATCTATGAGGGCATGAAAGATCCCAGTGGAAAGCAAGAGAAGGTCAACTTTCAAATTGACTTTGAAGACCAAGGTCTCCCACCAAGCCTCTCTTTCCTCCCTATTAAAAACAAAGAGAATTTGGTACAAACCGTGGCAAATACACTTATGGAAATCAAATCATGTGCCTCATTTTATGAAAGTATCCCAAAAAGCGCTTTTCATCCATAAAAACCATTGTTCATTATGGGTGGAGAAGATCACTCTAGCATCCACCTTACAAGGAAAATTATTAAAGAGATGGATGAAGAAACTTAGGTAACCACTTTTTAACCTTATCGATAGTCTATTGTACCCTATAGAAAGTCTTGAAGTTGTTTAAAATGTTTTGCAAACAGCATACCATGTTGATAAGTTTGCAATGCGTACTGGAGGTTCGCGCAACGTTCCTATGTGTAGAGATAGCTCCTTGTGGCACTACCTTGGCCATCTAGGGCCATCCGTTCTTCAAGTTGATCACACAGAGTTCTCCAAGTATGGTTCTATGAAGCTGCTCATGCGCAAAGCATTAAGTGCCATCCTTGCTGAAGATTCCCTTACCCTTAATGCTCACAAGTGTATCTTGGTGGACCGAGAGGCGCGCGGCATTGTATGCCTTTATAGGAAAGCACCCTGGGTCAGTCCTCTCCCATTGTGCCTTAAGCATAGGTCAAGGGGTGACAAACCGAGAGGATATGTAAAAGCCTTTAGTGTCAAGTCTGCCATTCGCCCTATACCTATAGATGTAATTTACAAGAAAACCAACCAGCCATGATGTAATATCCAAAGCAATATACAATAATTTCGTCCTTTGTACATTTTTTGTCACTTCCTGTACTTTTCTTTTCTATTGCACATATTGGCCAATAATTTTTTTCTTTTCAACGCATTCACACCTCCTCGACCATCTAAGCACCCACCGAACGTGGGATGCCTATTGGTGAACATTTTGCAAAACGGAGCCATTTCGGGTGCGTACGGAGGCCGTGGGAACGCCAAAATGCACGATGATGCTTAGCGGTGCCTCACGGGTTAAAAAAAGGCCATGTGCACCACGACGCGCATGGGCCAGTTTGTCGTGGTGCATAGGGCCTTTTTTTGGCCCGTGCGGCGTCGTTGGGCATTGTCGTGCATTTTGGCGGTCCCACGACTTTCGTACACACCCGAAATGGCTCCGTTTTGCAAAATGTTCAGCGATAGGCGTCCCATGTCTGGCGGATGCTTGGATGGTCGAGGAGGTGAAATCTAACAACTTGATTAATTGAAATACTTCAACAACAGAAAGTACACAATTAACTATTACAGTTACATCGAATGGTAGAAAATCGACTCATTCATATTCTATGGAAAGATTACAAATCTCATAAACAGAGGTTACATGGGGAAACTAATTCTTATGGAGGCACCCTTCATTCCTCAGATTGATCGTGTTACCATATACATGTGGTAGTGATGTGTGTGAACACACTAGGACCGTCGGGGCATTTTTTCCCTCTTTAGGAGGTTTTTTCCCCCGTGCATTGTATATACGCCCATCACTGTAGGGCTATCTATCTTTCCATTGCACACTAAGTAACACACTCTCTATTGTGTGCCTTGAGCTTCCTTTGTCTTCTCCAAGCTGTGTGTGTTTCTCCGCAACCCTAATTCCAACAATTGGTATCAGAGCAGGTCACATCCTCCTGAGCTTAGTCGCCAGCTGCTCCAGCACACGCCTGCTCACTTTCTCCGATTTTAGTGAGCTTTGGCAAGCGTTCGCAGGTCGACAAATACTTTGGGTAAGCTCGTAGAGCTTGGTCTGGTCAAAATTTTGATTTGGGCTCATTTCGGCCTCCGTTTCCACTACAGGCAGTACTGCACAGGCTCTTTCGTCATTTTGTGCAAAATTTTTATCAGTGCCGTTTTCTGCATAACAGGTGCCTTATAGTCTTCTACGTTTTGTGCTATATAGCACAGGTTTTTCCCGCTCCATTTCTCCTATTTTCGGGCAGTTTTCACATCAGGTGCAGTATTTACCATGATTGACAACAACAACACAGATGTGTTCAAGATGTTTGCTGCTGAGGACAGGCTGGATGGGGACAACTACCCTATATGGGCTTATATGATGCAACATGTTCTTGTGTCAAAGGGTGTCTGGAACATTGTGCAGGGCATTGATGTCTGTCCTGGTTCTGAGGATGTAGGCGATGTTGAGGATGTTGCAGGTCTTGCTGCAAGGATTGCAGCTGTTAGAGTTGTTTTGCCTATGGCATAACAAGCTCATTGGGATGTTAAGGATGCGGAGGCTCATGAATTGATTGCATTGTCTGTGAAGCGCACCATTGTTCCTCACATCCGTTCAGCAAAATCAGCAAAACAGGCTTGGGATATTCTAGTAGGTCTTTATGCAAGCCGCAATGAGGCTAAAATTGCTTTGCTGCATAAAGAGCTGGAGTCAAAGATTATGCATGAGGAAGATGATATGGACACTTTCCTTGCTAGTGTCAAGGATATCAATGAGCAACTTATTTCTACAGGTGAAGTTATTTCAGACAGTTCCGTTGTGCAGACTGTTCTTGATGCCTTACCAGATTCTTAGCAGACTTTTGCTAGTACTTAGAGACTTATGACCCAAGGAAATCCAGAAGTTGTCAAGTTTGATGCATTATGCACATTGCTGTTGCAAGAGTCACTTTCTAGAAAAAACAGGACTAGACAGTGTGCAGTTGAATAGGCTTTTATTGCTTCTCAAAGAAAGGGTGGTAACAACAATGCAACCACTTCTTATGGTTATGCTGCGAGTGGCAAATATTATGTTCCTAATGCTTCTGCTGGCAGCAATTCGTTTGGAAATTCTGGTGATAAGGGTAAAAAGAAGATGCGTTGCCATTATTGTAAAGCCAATGATCACTTGATCAAGTCGTGTCCTAAGTTGAAGGCCAAAGAGGCTAAGAAGAAAGAGGGTGGTTCCACTGCAAATGCTTGTTCCACTACAAATGCAGCCATTGTTGAGTCTTCTGTGAAAGGAGACTGTGTTGCTGATGTTGATGCAGAATGGGCTTTTAGCGCAGAGTGCACTTACAATCCTGCTGTCCATGATGCATGCTTGTCAGTTGCTACAGATTCACATGTGTGGTATTTCGACAGTGGTGCTACAAAGCACATTACCTCACATCGTGAATTGTTTACCTCTCTTGAGTCTGTCCCTCATGGGAATTCAGTCACTTGTGCCAACGACGCCTCTTATCCAGTTCAGGGAGTTGGAAAGATTGTGCTCACTACTGCTAATGGCAGTTCCTTCACACTTGTTGATGCACTTTATGTACCTGGGATCAAGAAGAATCTCTTGTCTGTATCCACACTTGCTAGACTTGGACTTGTAGTCAAATTTGTCGATGACAGATGTACAGTTCATGATCTCAGTTTTGGTGATGAAATTGTTGCATCTGGGCTTTTGTGCCGTGGGCTGTATAAGCTCACTTTGTATGACAAGTGTGGACAAAATTTTGCAAATGCTGTTGTAGATTCAAGGGCTATTTCAGATGCAAAACTTTGGCATGCACATTTTGGTCATCTGGATTTTGCCAGTTTGCTGCGTTTGCAGAAATCTGATATGGTTGCTTCTTTGCCGCTTCTTGAAGCACCTGTCAAACATGTCTGTGAAGGCTGTATTTTGGGTAAGATGCAGCGTTCTAAATTTCCAAAGGATGGTTTAGTTCGGGCCACATGCAGGTTGCAGCTTGTGCATAGTGATGTTTGTGGGCCGATGCAAACTCCGTCCTTGGGCAATTACCTGTACTTCGTGACTTTTATTGATGATTACTCCAGGCATGCATGGGTATTTCCGCTTAAAGTGAAGTCTGAAGTTTTTATGTGCTTCAAACAATTTCTGGCTATGGCTGAAAATTTCTCGAAATGTACTATGGGCACCCTCCGTTCCGATCGAGGGGGGGAGTATATGTCTCATGAATTTAATGCATTTCTAGCTAGTGGTGGGATAAAACACCAATGTACAGTGCCTTATACACCTCAGCAAAATGGTGTTGCTGAGAGAAAAAACAGGTCATTGACGGAAATGGCACGATGTATGGTCAAAAGTCAAGCTTTGCCGCATTCTTTTTGGCTTGAGGCCATCATGTGTGCCACTTATGTACTTAGCAGGTGTCCTATGAAAGCTTTGCAGTCTATTACTCCATATGAAGCATGGCATGATAGAAAGCCTTCTATTGAGCACATGCGTGTTTTTGGCTGTTTGGCATATGCTTTGGTGCCACAAGTGCAACCCAGAAAATTGGATGATAAGGTTGTCAAATGTATTTTTGTTGGTTATAGTGCTGAAAGCAAAGGTTACAGGTTGTATCATCCGCAAACAAAACATATTCTGGTTTCTCGGGATGTAGTGTTTGTGGAAGATTCTGTTCAGCCCTTGCTGTCATGTACTAGAGACAGTAATGTAAGCTCACAGGACATTTATGACACTTTGTTGCCTCTTTTCAGTGGTGGAAATACGAATGTAAGTTCCAATGAGGCAAATGTACAGCCTATGGGGGTTTCTGAAAATGTTTTAGATCAGCCTATTACTGATGCAGATGTACATGATGTACTTGATGAGGACAGGGCTGAAAATGAGCAGGCTAGAGGTATGCCAAAATGGTTGGTGCACACTTTGCGTGACAGTAAATTGGATGCACCTTTGTCTAGTCGTACTCGTTCAGGCTCTCGCCATGCATCTTATGCATCACATTGTTATGCTTTGGCTGTGTCTATCTTACATGATGTTGAGGAGCTTCTGTCTTTTGATGAAGCACAGAATTCAGAAAATTGGATGGATGCCATGCAATCAGAATATGATGCACTTATAGAAAATGACACATGGACTTTATGTGATTTGCCTCCTGGCAAAAAGGCCATTGGTACAAAGTGGGTTTACAAGTTGAAACGCAAGCCGGATGGTGAGATCGATCGCCATAAGGCTCGACTTGTTGCAAAAGGTTATGCACAGCAAAAAGGCATAGATTATGAAGAGACTTTTGCTCCCACTTGTTGTATGACTACTGTACGTTTTCTATGTGCATTGGCAGCTCATTTTGGTTGGGATGTACATCAATCAGACATTGTTACTGCTTTCTTGAATGGTGACATATTTGAGGAAGTTTATGTAATGCAGCCTCGCGGTTTTGTCATAAAAGGACAAGAGGACAAAGTGTGCAGATGTAAGAAGGCTTTGTATGGGTTGAAGCAATCTGCTCGTGCTTGGTATGAGAAAGCTGACACTCATTTGGTTAAACGAGGCTTTTGTAACAGTCCAACAGAAAGCACATTGTATGTAAAGCGTGAGGATGATGTACTTCACATTGTATGTAAAGCGTGAGGATGATGTACTTCTCATTGTGGTTCTTTATGTTGATGATTTGCTGATCACTGGACCAAATGAGAGACATATTGCTGAATTTAAGGCTGATTTGAATGCTACTTTCCAGATGAAATATTTGGGGCTGTTGCATCATTACTTGGGTATACAGTTTAAGCAGTGTGATGGTGGTATTGCCTTGTGTCAGAAAAGTTACATAGAGACATTTCTATGTAAGTTTGGACTTGAGGATTGCAAACCTATTGCCACTCCCATGGAAACAGGTTTGAAGTTGAGTCTACATGATGCTGGCGATCCTGCTGATGTCACTCTTTACCAAACTGCTGTTGGCTTCCTCATTTATGTATGCAACACGAGGCCAGATATTCAGTTTGCAGTCTCACAGGTCAGCAGATTTATGCATAGCCCAGGGTCTAAGCATTGGTAGGCTGTTAAGAGGATTTTCCGCTACCTTAGTGGCACTTTACATCTTGGCTTGTTTTATCCCAAGGGGGGATCATTGCCGTCAGACTTACATGCTTTTTCGGACTCGGATTGGGCTGGTTGTTTTGACACGCGAGTGTCCACAAGTGGTTTTTGTTTCATGCTTGGCAGTTCATGTATATCATGGTTGAGCAAGAAGCAACCTACTGTGGCCACTTCGAGTTGTGAGGCTGAGTACAGGGCAGTCTTCACAGCTACGGTTGAGTGTGTATGGCTCAGACGCCTTATGGCTGATTTGGGTGTTGGACAGGACACTACCAACACTATCTACACTGACAATCAGAGCGCATTGGCAGTTGTGAGGAACCCAGTTTTTCATGCTCGCACAAAGCACATTGAGGTGCATTACCACTATGTCAGGGAGAGGCTCTCAACAGGAGAGATCAACTTGGCTTATGTGCCAACACAGGACAACCTTGCAGATCTTTTCACAAAGGCATTGTCTCGTGAGAAGCTTGAAGCTTTCCGCAAAGCTTTGGGCTTACTCCCCTTTGTGGACTGATCCCGTCCTCAGGGCATGGCACTTCCCTTTACTCATGTGCCAGCTCTCGTTCACCGCATCACTCCAGGGGGGATTTGTTACCATATACATGTGGTAGTGATGTGTGTGAACACACTAGGACCGCCAGGGCATTTTTTCCCTCTTTAGGAGGTTTTTTCCCCCGTGCATTGAATATACGCCCATCACTCTAGGGCTATCTATCTTTCCATTGCACACTAAGTAACACACTCTCTATTGTGTGCCTTGAGCTTCCTTCGTCTTCTCCAAGCTGTGTGTGTTTCTCTACAACCCTAATTCCAACAGATCGCTAGAGTTAGATTTATATTTTTTAGAGTAAATCGCTTAGCATGCACCATACAAGATATGCCATCTTGGAACAATTGCACCAAAATATCCTTGGCGGCATCCTGTAGTAAGGCCAATAGAGCTACACACTGAATACGTGTAGCAGAATTTGAATATTTGTCTATTATTTCTCTTACCACCTGAGAGAAAGCTGCCTTTGGTATTATTGGCTTGGTGCTCTTTTGATATTTTTGGATCTCACATAGAGCAACCGTTCCTAGCTTCCATCGTCGTTTCTTTTGCACTGTTGGCAGTGGTGGAGGAGCCGCTTGTCTGGCCCATTGAGGAGGGTCATTTTCATACTTTTTTCTCCTCTCCTCTTGGGCTTGTTGCTCTTCAGGTGTGAGCTTGTCCTTTTTCTTTTTCGCACATTGTTTTGCTCTCTGAGAAAATTTTGAAGGTATGGAGCTCCTAGCCTTTGCTTGTTGGGCGGCCTGAGCTCTATCCTCTTCTGCTCTCCTCTCTGCCTCTGCTCGTGCTTATAAATTAGCCAAGTGGGCTCTCTCAGCCTCGGCCCTCTGCCATTCTTGCTTTCTTTGCCTTCTTTGTTCTTCATGCAATCTTTGTGCTTCTCTATCAGCTGTCTCTTTCTTTTCTATCTCTCTCATTCTCTTCCTCCTCTTGGCATCTCGTGCTATTGAAATAAGATCACATGGTATTACTTTGATCACCTTTTGTTTGACCCGCGGGGAAATTTTTTGCGACGTAGTAGCGGTTACTTGAGCTTCAGGCGCAGCCGTTGCTTGAGCTTCAGGCACTACCGTTGCTTGAGCTCCAGGTCCCATTTCTTGTGTGGGTCTATTTAGAGCTGCGAATGCTCCGAGATTTGGCAGACGTGTGTGATTCGCATGATGTAGTGGCTGCAGATCGCCAAAATATGCCGCATGATGTTCTAATCCTCTAGAGTCGAAGGTTGGGGGAGCGGTTGGGTGTTTGGAGCTGGTTGTTGTGTTGGGTTAACCACTTGTGGTTGAGGATGTGGATTTGAAGCCGTGGATTCTGTATGAGGTGTTGGTTGCGGATTTTCAGTGTTGTCAGTGGCGGTGGTGTCATTGTTGTGCATGGTGGTGTGCTCTTGTATATCATCCATGTTGTGCAAGATATGAGTGCGTGTACGTTTGGGCTCGAGAGGATCTTCTATAATATACAAGAAATGAACTACAAATTGCGAGGTTTGACTTATATAGTACTTAAAGTTTTTAAAAACATTTAAAAACTCAATAAAATCACTCGAAATTATAAGAAAACTCCAAAATAGACTAAACTTGACCCATGGGACTAATAATTGTCGCCTTAACAAATCACTTTGCATGACAATACATGTTACAATAGAAATGGTTAGTGTCAAAAAAAAATTAAATTTCCACCCAACGTCTCCCATCACTCGCCTTGTCTCCAACCAATGTTGGAATCAATCTTTTGCACTCGAAGCATGATATGATTGTGATTGCCTCAAGCTAACCACTTTTCCTATTCTATATTTTAAACTTCTTTGTTCTCTAGTCTTCTTTCTCTCTCTCCTTGCTAAAACTCTGTAGAAACAATTGAACATCTCGTGAAGGGCATTGCTCTTTATTCTTCCACCTCTATGTCATGTATTTTTAAAATACACTGCTTTTGCTTGATAGTGTGAGCGCTCCATTCCTTGGCTGCTCCAAAGGCTTAATGAACCATAAGTGTTGAAAAAAATGCACTATGTGCAAAAAAAATATGCTGAAAAAAAACAAACTTTAGTTTCGCATAGATATGTATTTCGATTCAAAAAATCAAATGTTCAACACACCATGTAATGTATGTGTGTCTCCCCCCAAACATCCACCATTTGTGATGTAAAACTATTAATTACAAACTTTGAGGTGGATATTTCATCATCGTTTAGCTTTGCCTTTTCGAGAAGACAAAAAATATCTTCAGTAGACTGCCACACAAAAGCATGCTTAATTCCTAGGGCTGCTTCATTACCTTTGTAGGTGGTAATGCCACACACCTTTTTTCACAACTCAAACTCATTGGGACTTTAGGAGTTAGAATAGTTCGAAAGCAATGCCTAGCTTTACTACCACCCATACATACTTTATTAGGGAAATCTTGTGTACTTCCAAACACCTTCTTGTCCTTTGATACCTCAACTGCACCCCCATGTAGACCAACGCTCAATAGAATAGATTCGTGTTCTCGTATACACTCTTCTCTTCTTTCTACAGGCTCCATATTCCAAGCGAAATTAATATGGAGCATAAAGAACTTGTCAAGAATTCATAGACGGGCATGAAGGGTGCACACATGCACATTTATCAGTGGTATTGGAAGAATAGGATCCCAATTTGGATCATCCATGTTTTGATTAGGGGGTACTTGCTCATCACAACTGAGGATACCTTGAAACCATTGTTGTAGTGCTTTACCCACTGCTTGTGTTGTGGGTATACCTTTTGCAGAGTTGACTGTAACTTTGCCACCCTTACCCTTACCACCTTTCAACTTGCTGGCCTTTGCACCCTTGCCCTTAGTTCCCATTGAGGCTTTACTGTGGCAACAATAAATGTATGGAAAGAGGGTCATTGCACCTTGCTTGCACCCTAACATGCGCTTGAGTGTTTTCAAGTCTCCTTCCAAATGCCACTCAACTTGGAACGTTCCAAGACCTGAAACATGCAATCTCTGTTCTTCTTGCTGTTGCCGCGAATGACATCAACGATTGCGGTGTGATTGAAATACCATTTCAGAGTCTCATGTGTCTCATGTGGGAGATAAAAAACTGCCATCCACCAAATAATTTTCTCTAACTGAACACCTAAACACAAGTTTCCCTTCTCATTGACATTTAGCTCGACATCGATACCCACCAAGGCCCTGCTCATCAACCTAACGCTTACCCTTTCAAGCCGTTGACCTTTGACAACTTGGCACTCATCAATCTTCATAACAAATATCACTTTGCCATCACACTCTTCTTGTGTCAACCCATAAAATCTTATCATTGACTCTTGGAGCTTCAACAAGTCAACATACACATTGTTGAACTCGTTGTACCGAAAGAATTTGTTGTCTTCTAATGGCATGTCATCCTCCACATACTGAAATCCATCCAACAAGCTTGCAACATCATTATTGGCGCACTTTTTTGCAACACTAACATTGTAAGGCGTGGCAGAAACCAAAACAAACCTTTTGTCCGATGACCAAGTGTGACACTTCTATACAAAGCTTCATAGGCTTTGAAACTTATTCCTGCGTTGTCACACATCTTCATCATCTCTTGAGGCGACACAATACTTTTTAGCTCACTGAAATACTTCTGCCGCAAAACATGAGCAATGCGAACGTTGGATGGATCATCTAGTAGCTCAACCAACTCCTTTGGCTTGATGATATGCTGCAGCAGAGCACGTCCAACTGTTTGAGCATCGGGATTGTTTCCCATCATCATTCGATCAAGTTTTTGCATATAGAATTAGCATTACACCAACCTGCAGAACATGTAGGAAATCAAAATCTTGCATCCGTATTCTTACCGAGTTTGACGGACATGTTTCTTTCAAGCTCCACCACTTGGAGATAGCAAGAACATCGCTTGTCTCTTGTACTTACAAATGTGGTAGAGCCGAGGGGAATGTGTGTGAGATGATCGATTCATCGATGCACATTCCGTGAGGTGTGTTGTAGTTGAACAAATTGTCTAGTCAACGCTCTTGCTCTTCTTTTTTTTTTTTAACTTTTTCATTGAGATTCGCCATCTCATCGTTCAGTTGCATTGACTTCTTGTTGGCTTCCTCTCTAACTTGCTGTAGATCTTTTGTGGACTTCTCTTGCAATGATGAATAGGTAGCCAAGAGATGTTTACTTGCTTCCCTTTCATCGACAAAAGCTGAATACAATCGCCAGCAGTAGCCAAACAGTTCGTCTCTTCCATCTCCAATAAAATGCAGAAGCTTAGTGACATTACGAAAGGGTAGTGGTGCATTGGTCGTTGGATCACCATGGTAAATGTGGCCATCAACCCATAAGTTGATTGCCTTGCAACCAATGCTTTGTAGCTGATCTCGAACATTGGGATTTGATGTGCCAAGTCACACAGTAGCATACTCCTGCTCCAAATCAGCATTCAATTGATATCGTTTTGGCCTATTAGTAATGTCTTGCAATGGAGAGTGATTAATCAAGCAAAGTAGAGAGAGAATGTGTAATGGTGACTGCTGCAAGCAGGGAAAGCTGGCTATGGAGGAAAAAAGTGGAGAGTACTCAGACATAGTAGAAAAGGATTATGTTGTGGAGGGAAGAAAGAGAGGGAATGTAGCTCAATCTCCTTTGAATTCAAAATGTTGATCATGAGAGATTTAGAGAGAGAAATGATGTTGCACACATAGGTAATGCGGTGTTCCATTGCTCTCACCTGGAGCTGGAGTGGGAGAAGCATGAGAGAGAGAGAGAGAGAGAGAGAGAGAGAGAGAGAGAGAGAGAGAGAGAGAGAGAGAGATACATTAAAGGAAGAGAGTGGGAGAGAGAGTAGATCTGCAACCTTGGAGGATCTGCACTTTCTGTCAGATGTAGGCAGCATAGAATGTCCTCTTGATGATTGGGAGGTGGAAGTGACAAGAGAGAAAAGGGGGGAAAGAGAAAGAGTTGGCTCACATTTTAGAGAGAGAATAAAGTGAGAAAATATGCAAAATTTTTTTGGCAGGGGGAGCTGAAAAGTGCTTCTTTTAATGAGAACTAAGTGAGAGAGAGTGTTTTATATGTTAGAGAGAGAGGAGATAGATGGAAAAAAGACATTTTAAAATTCAGTTACCCACCTCTCTTTTGGGTTAAAATAGCCTATTTTCAAAATACAAAATATACAAATGGCATTTTTTAAAATCTCAGCATAGGCCTTTTTGTCCTCTCTTTTAGGCTTGGTCAAACCTGGCTTAAGCTTTAAGCATTTCCTTAAACTGCCAAATAAAGAGGCCCTCCTATACCCAAGGCCCTTCCTAATGGAAGACCAAACCCGTAAAAATATTGATAAGCTTGAATCCCAAGATTTCATGGGTTGTTACAACAGCAAAGGGAAAAGATAGCCAATAGCATACATCATCTACTTTCAAGCTCGCACTCGGTTCAAATTTTGGCATCCACCTCTTCATATAGACAATAGGCGTCTCCACAATCTCAACCATTTGGGGAGGAAAAAGATGTCTTTTGCAAACATTGCAAACAACACACGCATCATGTCAATGAATGTTGAGAACCACTAGCCTACAAGAAGAAAGAGTCAGGTATGATAGCATTTGAAGATGCTTCACCTCCACCAAGTGAAGAAGCCAACATGTAAATGATTCTTATGCATTTCTTGTATGTAATTATGAAATTATGAAAAGGTCAATGTATGCCCATCCCATGTAGGATATTTTGATAGTGGAGCTTTCAAGCACATTGCCTTTGTAAAATCCCTATTCAAAAAGTGGTATCCTCCCAATGAAAACAAAGTGCAACCATTATTCCTACTTGTAGAAGGTATAAAAAATATTGTGAATTTAGTGAAGGCAAAATCAACCTCCAAAATGTATTGCATGTAGTTGCTAGCTATGAATTAAGCTTCAAAGACTATAATGGTATTGTTAAACCTCTAGAAAGGGAAACATCATTGTCACATAAAGTACTGTTATCCAAAGACTCTAGTAGCTGGAGGACTATAGCTTCGGTAAAGCTACAGTTGCAGCCGTTCGCTCACCAACTCAAGGAGAAATAGCCCAACTTTGGCATGCTAGATATGGACACAACAATCTCAACAAATTGCAATGTCTTCACCAACAAAATATGGTACGACACTTACTAGAAGTCAAAAAGGCCAACTGTTGTCAATACTTGTGCAAGGGATGCATTCTAGGAAAGATACATCCCCACCATTGTTGGAGTTAGGGTGGTAGGAATGTAACATAGCTTGGAGATGAATAAGAAGCTCAAGGCACATAATAGAGAATGTATTACTTGGTGTGTGCATATACAAGATAAAATAGCCCTAGAATGATGGGTGTATAAACAAAGCACGAGGGAAAAAACCTCCTAGTTAAAGAATGTACAGTGCGTGCAAAGTGAGAGGGAGAAGAAGAGCAGACACAAAGTGTTGGTGAAGATCTCAATGAGGATTGGAATAATACATCACTACTCCTTATTGCTCTATATGATCAAAAGAATAGATAAGGTTAGTACATGCAATGTGATGGATGTCCGGCCAGTTGGCTTGAACCCTAACAATCTCCCACTTGAAGGGGCAATGTGGTCCAAGTGGTTATATGTGTAAGCATGTACATCTGTACAACCGTGAATCAATCATGTGGCTTCACCCTTCACCCATCATTACGAGCAATGTGCAAAGCACTTTGAGGGTAGTCTCTTTGTGAGAGCATCTAGAGGGTTGTCATCCGTATGAACCTTGACTAGCTCAATGCATTTGATGGCCAATATGTCACATATCACATGATAACGAACTTCTATGTGTTTTGACTTGGAGTCAAACATAGGGTTCTTCAATAATCTGACCGCACTTCTGACTATCATAATGCAACACTAGAGTTTGAGTAATGCCAAGATCTCCCCCTAGGCAAGCTAACCACACAAATTCCTTGCTTGATTATCATCATCGTTCATCTTCATAATATACAAGTAGTGATCTTCTTGGCTCCTTTTATACCCTTTTACCTGCATGTACTTGCTGAACTTCATGTACCATTTCCTTGAGCCTTGTTTTAGGTCATATGATGCCTTACACAATCTACACACCAATTCTACCCTCATGGGCTTCGCAAGTTTGACTTCAAACCCTCTTGTTGTTTCATGTAGACATCCTCATTAAGATCCCCATGAAGGAAAGTCATCTTCACGTCCATCTCGACAAGTTCCATGTATTCAATGGCTACTAATCTAAGCAGAAGATGCAATGTAGCCAATTTGACTACTGGAGAGAATCTCTTGCTTTGTAGATTTGGCATTTGCTTTTAGAATTTGATTCTGACTTTTTTGGGTGTGTTTATTAATTTTTTATCCTTATTAGGTTAAAAAGGAAAGAAGATTATTATTATTTGATCAAAATTTAGCCAAAATTATTTCTTACACTCATATGTACATGATCTCACTCTAGGCATCATGTTCATCAAAATTTGTCATTATGGCTCATTATTATGCCCGATAAGTGTTAAATTCTACTAAAAAGCAATAAAACATCAAAAATTTAAGCGACAAAACACACTTTGTACACTATACACATAATCTTTCAGCATCTTGCAGCTTTATGTCTTACAATAAGCTGCTCAAGCTACTTTTACTCCCCACGTTCCATTCTGAGTTGTCCTGGATGAAGGTTTGTGCAATGTGCTTGGGCACGAACAATGTGTCTATGAAAGGCCGTGGAATGTGGCCCTATTATGCTCATGGAAGAGGTGCATTGGGTAACAACATATTGTGCAAGATGTGGGTACTTAACAGATTGTTCAATGGTCGTTGTTAGTGTGGTTTCATCTAAACTGCATTTTCCAAACAAAAGACTTTGAAGATGGTACGTCCGTTCCTTGATGGTTGGTTTTGCAAGTACTATTGGCGGTTTGTTGATTTGGCTTGGCCTAGCTTTAAGTACCCACTTTTGGTTTGATTGTGGAGATTGCAAAGGTTGTGGTCGCTGTTTGTGCTTGGGTCTGCATTGCCAATTGAGTTGTTTGGCAGTTAGTTGCTTCTCAAAGTTCGTCTTTTGAATCCATTTATAATGGGGTTGATTGGATGGAAAGTTGGTTCGCTGTGTGGATTTCTTCTTCCAAGTATAGCCACTCTGAGTGGTTGTTTTTCCTTTTGATTTTGGTTGGATTGAGTGGAAAGTATGATTTGAAGTAGGCGCTTTGGGTAACCATATCTGCTTCGATTTTGTTGCCAGTATAGATTTCTTCACCCAAACTTGTTTGATTGGTCCCCCATGGATGTTTGTAGATGGTTTAGCCTTGATTGTAAGTTATGGCCGGTATACTCCAAGAAATTGAAGAAGCAAGATAATGGCCTATTTGTGATCAATGAAATATGACATAGTGGAGCCATAAAACTTGCAACACTAGAGGGAGAGGAGATGCCTAATTGGATCAATGGTTGCAGATTGAAGAAATACCATTTACCTCTCACTTCTATCATGCTAGACAACATTCATAAGGCGAAGGAACATAAGCAGAAAGCTCAAACCATCCAAGACCACGCAAAGAAAGAAGCAAAGTTGTGGATTCTAAAGTGCAAAGAATGACAAAACATAGCTTCAAGCATGTCAAGATTTGGCACACTTCAAAATTTGGACCAACTTACGGACCATAATTACAAAATCAAGGGCAATAATCAACTGGGCATCCAAATGATGAGTCGTCTGGGCCGCACATGGTATGCCATGGAAAATGTGAGCAAACAAGGCAAGTATACACTCAGCACTCGAGGTAGTTCGGGCACATAAAGACAAGATTGGGCAAGTTAGATCTCGTTTGCATTCATTCAGAGTCACACACACACACACACACACACACACACACACACACACACACACACACACACACACACACACACACACACACACACACACACACACACACACACACACACAGGGAGAGAGAGGGCATGTGTGACCTATAGCTGTGTGCCACATTTTTTCCTGCTACGAACACTCAGGACCCCCTTACCCCATTAGATTTCACAGGTATGAACCTCATCTATGCAAGGTCAATTGTGTATGGTCAAATCTGCACAAACATCATCACATCAAGTGCACTAATCAATTCAAATATGAGAAGTCATCAAATTGTCAGAGGTCCATTGGGGCACCAAATGGAGTCAAAACTCAAATATTTTTCATATGTGGACTCCTCATACAGGGCAAAATCCATCCATATGATCATAGTTACAAAAGGTGGTGGAACACGGATCGCAATCCATGTCCCTCCACCTTCATACCCATATATTTTTAGTGCCCTTAAAATTGCTACAACACTGCCCTAATCACAGTCTAAAAATTTTGTTGAACATGGTTTGCAATCCATGTACCCTAACTTGCCAGACAATGGTAAAAAGTGTAAACACAGTTGGACATGACCTTGGGGAATGGGCCTTGCAATTTTAGGATAAATTGGACCCATGACCACCCCAAAACCATAGCAAAATGAAAAATCAGTCTGCAAATGGTCATTTTGACCCATGAAGTGTAAAGTTGATCCAAATTCAGAAATATGTTGACCAATAGCTTAGGGAACATGCTGAGATCCATCCCCATAAAAATTGGTCAAATTAGATCACCAAACATGGATCGTGATCCATTTTCCCTCAAGGCAAAATTGTCAGGAACTAGTTGAAAATTGGTTGTACACGTCAATTATAAAAGAACATGTCAGTTTTTCAGTGTTTGGATGCATAAAGTGAGTCATGTGGCAAAGATAAGCAGTTGCACTGTGAGGGCCATCGACTGCACCATCTCCAAATGGATACACCATGATTTATGAAATCCCTCCCGCTTGAGACCGACATCAAGCCAGGACTCCTCCCGCTCTTTGATGCCAGCTCAAGGGGGTGATAACATTCACTTTTCTCGTACAAATACCTTAACCCCAAAATATCTTTCCTTATCTCTTTGAAATTTCCAGTCGAAGTCATCAGACTAAATGTGAACTCAACCTTCCAGGGTCAACTAGTGGGTGTTCTCCAGTTCACCCTTGGTTCAAAGTCACTGACGCTTTTTTCTTGGTTATGGCCGAGCACAGCCACGAGAGCATTCCCCTAAGATGAATGTATTTAGTAGATACACAAAACTCTCGTTCCCAGATTTGATTCTCGCTCCGTAGATCAGAATCCCTTATCCCGTTTTTCATTGGACAACATAAAAATTTGGGTTCAACTTTTCGGCCAACAAATTAACCCTCCAGAATTCACCCTCCCACCGAACTGTTTGGTAAATGTACCTTCCCAAGCTAGTTCTATGATACTAGAAAACAATATTCCAATCATGTCAAACCAAGAATACATTTCAAGCATTTGAAAGCAACATGCAATCTATTGGATACCCTTGTAAGTGTACATTTATAAAGTTGTTCTCACCTTTTTCCTTTATAGAATATTTTACTTCCTTTTCCTTTAGTATTAGTAAAGTTATCTAATTATCTTTCAAGCATATACTCCTCCAGGCATATCCCTATCCTTGTCCTAGGACTCAGGTATCCTATCTCCTCCGTCACGTGTGAAGGCAGCACCTTGACACAATTTTCAATTCTTATTTTTTCTTATTTTGTGTAGGAAAGGCTTTAAAGATAATCTACTTTAGGTTCTTTTTAAATCAATAACCCGAGAAGGAGAGCAAAGGTCCCCGATTGATGGGGACAATTGCGGAATAGCCCATTTAGGTTCCTAGCCTTTCCAAGGTTCCGTTTTACCAAACAATTAGAAGAGTTCCTTAATTAAATCACATATTTCTCGATTATGTTTATCTTTTTATAGATCCATTTTCATTCCTCCTTTTCTCGTCGGCATCAGGCCTACCCGGACTAGGCCGATTTCCAGACACATCCGCGGGTCCCTATCACCAGACCTGGACTCCCTCTCATTCAATCCCATTTCTAGGACAGTGAATGAACCTTGGAAGCTCATTGTTGTCCACTATTCTTCCCCATTCATCCTCAACTAGTTCTTTTTCATTAACACTTCCCATAATAGCTTCAATTTGTTCATAAATGATATGCACTCCTGTGTCCTGGTTGGGTCATTTTTAGGCCCATACAATATTTGGTGCTTCCTCTTCATGAGATCAATAATATTGTTGTAACATTTAATGGCCTAGTAACTTGTGTGTAGCGGAAAATAACATGAACATAGTGAGCATTTCATTAGAATAGGTTCCTAATGAGCATAACAAGAGTGCTTGGGTGGAGAGAGCAACAAAAAACATAACACATAGTTATATATCATGAAAATACTTCAAAAGAGAGAGAAATTAAGCTCTTGACGAACTCGAGCTCAAAACATGATCAAACGATTATCAGTCCTAGCCAAAAAAGACCATCCCCTGTTGCATCCCACAAGTAAATACTTGCGCCTACCTTTTTCCGAACATGTGAGACAAAGTTCACACTTAAATCTTTTATGTTATGCTAGGGCTATCCACATCAAATCTTCTCAGTAAAGTTTTTAATCCTAGTTGAAATTGAAATTAGGCTCATTTGTTTTATAATCCATTAGTTCCTACTTTCTTTTAATTTTTACTCAAACAAGACCTTAAAAAAACAACAAATCTCTTGGAAGTTAATGTTTCATCTGGACGTAATTTCAAGTTAACTCCGACTTCGACGAATTCCAGTTTGGTCCCTTTGCATCATTTGCCATCCATGGGGCATCTCCATGGAAGTGATGGGAGTTTAATGTTCAAGCAAGATGGGCATCACTTTTGTGAAGCTATCCCCTTACTCCCCCCTTTGAATATGCAAAACAAACTTGAAAGTAAAAAAACTTGAAATGAACAATGCATATGATTTTCACAATGATTTTTGCTTTGGTGTGATCTATGCATGGTAAATACTAAAATTTGGAATGCACCAACTTGCAATCTTGAGACAAATAATCAAGAACCTTCCTTTGAGTGCTTATGCAAGAGTGAAACCCTTCCATGCATGGTAGTGTAAGCGTAAAAAAATTACGAAGTTTGTAAGAGTAGACATTCTAGCGTAGTGAAAAATGCTCATGTAATAGTGTATGAATGATTAACAAATTCTTCTTTAAGAAGGGATTTAGGCATATCTTTGCTACCGTGGAGAGGATTAATTATGTAGCTTTAGGAGAGGTTTAAGGGTTTGGGGTTTTCCAATTGGTGGCAAGAGGGGGATAACCTTACTTGGAATGAGAATCCTCTTACAAAAGAAATTCCCTTGTTTATGATAGAATTATCCTTTAAGATGCAACTTCTTCTTAAGAGAATTAGATATTAGCTTAATTTTGTCAGTAAAAAGCTTATGCACATATTTTATAGAGAGAGAAAAAAACGATTCTTTCTGAAGAAAAAGTGGTGAGCCTTTTTATGAGAGCATTTCTTTTAGAGAAATTATATTGCCTCTTCTGGGAATCTAAAGTTCACTCCAAAAAGAAATTCCAATATTTAATTTCCTTTGATTTATGGCATTTTATCTCTATTAAGTCATTTAAATAAGAGTAACTTTAAAGAACAAGAGTAAGAGAGTAACTTAAAAGTCAATCAACAAAGTGTTTGAGGGGAATTAGGGGTAATTATACATATTAGTCACCATTCATCATGCATACTATTTAGTTAAGTATGATCTCTAGGCACCTATGGATAAAGAGAGTGCTTTCTACTCTCTCTACGCCATATTAGCCTGGTACTCTAAAGAACTTGAATAACGGAACTCGAAATAACATTGTAGTTAGTGGTTAGCAATGTTGTTAGTTAACAAGAGAAAATTAGTAATTTGTCCTTCTAAGAAAGAGGAAAGTTTTCTTATGTAAACGTGAGAGCTTAAGCATAAATTAATGTAGAACAAAGAGTAACCCAATGTTTAAGGTGTGCAATGGCATGAAGTTGATAAGAAAAACATTTACCTTGGTGTGTGTATGTTAAGAGTCTTCTCCTTGCTTTGGGTGATTGCAGAAGCTTGTTGATGTAGCCGACTCTCCCCTACTTTAAGACCACCAATTGTGCTACTTGGAAGGAGAGAATGGAAAGAGGCAAGAGAGATTCAAGCTATGGAAAGCTTGGGGGTTATGAGAGAGTGTAATGAGAAGAAGAAGATAAAGTTATAGGAAGCATGGTTATGGTTTTTGGCCATGGATTCTCTTGGAGAGGAGGTGCGTGCGTGCGCGCGTGTGTGTATTGCAAGAGGCTTGGCTATGGCTTCCTCAAGCTTCTCTACAGCTTACTCTCTAGTTGCATCCTAAAAATGGAGGAGAGAAGTGAAAATTGAGAAGAGAAGCCCTCTTTTTATGCACAATTTTGATAAGTGCTTCCACTTATCTTGATAGCTTATCTTTCTTATCTTGATAACTTATCTTACTTTTAACAAAACTTTCTCAACAAGTTACTTACTCATCTTATCCTTATCTTCTCTTTTCCTTCTTTTTCTTTTTCCTTTTCCCTTATCTTATCTTTTTCTTTATGCTAAATTTTCTCAAAATGAAAGGCAAATTTTCTATGCATTGGTTATGTCCATGTTCCCATGGCATTAGCCGGAAGTGTCTCGTGAGTATACTTTGGTGCTTAAATTGAGTATACGTTTTTTTTTTTCTATTATTTTCTTTTTCTTTTGTATCTTTTTAAGTTGGTGTGGCTTAGATGTGTTGGTTTTGTGTAAGGGCTAGGAGAAGGCCCTTACAAGCTCTCCAACGAGTTGTCCTCAGCTCAGTACAATAAAGAAGGATGGTAAATCTTCAACCGCAAGTTTCTTCTTTAACTTCTAAGTAACGCTAATTCGCTCTTCTATAGCTAGTTCATCTATATAAGGCACAATCTATTCTCGTCTCTTACAGTGTTCTTACCTCGATCTTTCTCCCTACTTTCCATCTTCATGTCAAGAACTTCTTAGGATTGTCTCTTATAACCCTTTTTGTTGTCTCTTTGCTCATTACCTTACTTTATGGACCAGTGGAAAGAGCTGGTTTACTATGTGGCCATTCCTTATCTACAACAAAAAAGTGAATCTATCAGGAGAGATTTTGTGAAACGATATGAGCACGTGCTCTTCCCTCACTTGGGAACTTCAATAGCTCAAACCAAATGGTGGATGTTTCGAGCCATAGCAAGGGTTACACTTTGGGGTCAGCATCACTTTTGCAACAATGTGCACTTGGCTTTGGTAATTGAAGCAATGAGTTTGGGTCCTTGATACTACTACATGATGAGGTCGATGTATCGTGGGTTCTCCAAGAGAGTCTTTTTGCTTGCATAGTTTCTTCCTCATCAAAAGATATATCTTTACCCTCACTTTGGTCTACCTCTTAGAGGGCCCTTTAACTTCTCACCTCATAATCACGAGATCAGTGCAACAATTTCACAACAAATTCTTCTTATGACTAAAAGGCCTTAACAAGTTTGTCGTTTATTAAGATCTTGGTTCTTGTCTTAAATCCTTCTTTTTCTGATATCTCTTGACAAATACAATTAAATTCGTTCTTAGCTTCCTATGTATGGTATTTTGTAGAATCCTTTGAGAGAAATGCAAATGTAGCTAGCTTAGTTACAGAGGATAACACTAATCTCGTTATTATGTAGCAAAAGCAATCGTATTACAAAAGGTAGCATTTCTTGAGTGACAAAAAGGTAACAAGACGGAGCTTGTTTTCTTTGACTACATCGGCTAGGGAAGATTAATATGATCACAAAAGAAGAAGCCTCATTACAAAAAGATGAGGAAACTTAGAAATAAGATGTTCGTGGTCTTTCTTGGAAGTACCTTCTGTGGGATAGCCCTCCCACTGGACCAAAACCTTCTAAACTATTCTCTATGTAGTAGCTTTGTTTCCTTCATGTCTAAAATTTTCTCTAACTCCATCCTCATACTCTTCTTTAGTCTCAAGAATGGAAAATTGCTGATTCTGGTTACTAGTATCCAAGGTGGCATAAACATTGGCTTGTTTATCTATCTCATCCTTTACAGAGAGTTTAATATTGCTGAGCTAGGTGCATTGATGATTGGCCTTTGAGAACAAAAATGAGTGATAGGGGGAGTTCTTGCTTCGGCTGGATTTCTTCCTCTTGCTCCAAGGTTTTTGAATTGTCCCCCTTGATTGGGTGAATTTTGAAGGTTAAGAGGGAGACCTGAATTACTAGGGTCATTTCCTTTAGGGAAATGGTCATTCTTATGACCAAATTCCAGGCATTCATAGCACTGAATTTGCCTTCCACTCTGAGTGACTGGAAGAGCATTCACATGAACAAAGCATAGTGGTGATTGGGGTTGGATAGTTGGATTTGGTATAAACGGTACTTTGGTTGCTTGACAGGGTTGATTGGGGTAGGAAGGAAATTCTTGTTTCCTATTGGTTGTAGTGCCTCTCTAAAAAAGGCTCTTATGCTTTGACTTGGCCCGGATTAGAGTGTCTGCGAGTGATGCAGGTCGAAGGGACTCTACTTCAGGAGCCAAATCTTCTCCAAGCCCAAGGATGAAGCGACTTAGCTTTTTCTGTCATGAGAGGAGTATATCGTGAAAGTCGGAAAAACTCCTCACTATAAGCTTCAACAGACCTATTCCCTAGCTTGCAAGAAAGAAATTTGTTCATCTTAGTGGTGGAATAATCTAGGGGAAGATATCTCTCCCTGAGATGATGCTTTGACTTATCCCAACTCTAAGTCACCTCTACTACTTGGCAAGATTGGCAGTTGAGCTTCCACCATGTTTTTGCTGGTCCTTCTAACTTAGCTCTCCCCATTATTCCATGAGCAATTGCATTGTAGTAGCTGGCAAGACCAAAGTAGTCATCCATCTATATTATCCATTCTTCTATTTGAGTAGGCACACCATCACCCGTGCCTAAAAATGGATGTGGTTGCACCTATTTGAGCAGGGCCTTCAGATCCTTGTCACGTCTAAAATCTTCTATGAATGTTGTAGCAAGCAACATCTGATTTGGTACAGGGACAAATTGAGGTGTTGGTGGCGCTTGTATATCAAGAAGAACCGAATCTAAAGTGATAGCTATAGGCGAGTCTCAAGCAGCTCTATCTCGTGGCATATTTTATGAAAGGCAAACAAAATTACTTTTTGTTAGTGATAGATTCACAAATTCTCAAAGGTAGATTTATAAAAACTCAGACATTTCAAAAGATGGATGCTCTTTATCTCATCCAAAATTTACATTTGGGAAATAGTTAACTCTCAAGGGAAGCTCTTCTTTAATTTTTCTTTTCTAAGTTCTCCCATTTCATGCTTTTCAAAGGATTGTCCTTAAATCTCTAGGGTTCATAGTAATGCAAAGTATAATATTACAGACTTGGATTAAAAATGACTTGCAAGTCAATGCCAATTTGTTTCAACGAGGGTCCAACAATAATACTTGGAACCTACTTCCATTTTTATTTTTTTTGATATCACCATTTCTAGACAAAGATTGTCCAAATCATAGTCATGGGGCCTAAGGTAATATTCAAGTTATATTGTACTGGGTCTCCCATCTTTGCAGATTTCCAATTCTCTCTTTGGTAGGAAAGATGAGGTAGACGAAGTTCTTTATCATGTCCTCTTTCTTTTCTTTTTTCTTTTCTACAATTGCTATCTTCATTTATTCTTACACAAACTGAAGAAGTTTCTTTTCTTAATATTCCATGTCATTTTTGGCAATACCTCACTCTCTTCCTACAAAAGTTCCTGCTAAAAATCTTTATCTGGCCAAGGATAGAAACTAAACTCTGATACCAGTTGTGAGGGCCATGCCAGGGACCGTCGACTGCAACATCTCCTAATGGATACACCATGATTCTTGACATCCCTCTCGCTTGAGACCGACACCAAGACAGGACTCCTCCCGCTCTTCGATGCCAACTCAAGGGGGTGATAACATTCACTTTTCTATTACGAAGCCCTTAACCCCAAAATATCTTTCCTTATCGCTTTGAAATTCCCAGTCAAAGTCATCAGACTAAATGTGAACTCAACCTTCCAAGGTCAACTGGTGGGTGTTCTCTAGTTCACCCTTGGTTCAAGGTCACTCACGCTTTTTTCTTGGTTATGGCCGAGCACAGCCGCCAGAGCGTTCCCCTAAGATGAGTGTATTTAGTAGATACACAAAGCCCTCGTTTCCAGATTTGATTCCCGCTCCATAGATCGGAATCCCTTATCCTGTTTTTGACTGGACAATATAAAAATTTGGGTTCAAATTGCTGGTCAACAAATTAACCCTCCAGAATCCACCCTCCCATTGAACCATTTGGTAAATGCACCTTGCCAAGCTAGTACTATGATACTAGAAAACAATATTCCAATCATTTTAAACCAAGAATATATTTCAAGCATACCCTTGCAAGTGTGCATTTATCAGGTCGTTCCCACCTTTTTCCTTTATAGAATATTTTACTTCCTTTTTCCTTTATAGAATATTTTACTTCCTTTTTCCTTTAGTATTAGTAATATCTTTCAAAAAATCACATATACTCCTCCAAGAATATCCATATCCTCGTTCCAAGACTCGGGTATTCTATCTCCTCCGTCACGTGTGGAGGCGACACCTTGACACAATTTCCAATTCATATTTTTATTTATCTTGTGCTGAAAATGCTTTAAAGATAATCTACTTTAGGTTCTTTTTAAATTAATAACCCGAGAAGTAGAGCAAAGGTCCGATTGATGAGGAGAATTACGGAATAGCCCATTTAGGTTCCTAGCCTTTCCATGGTTCCATTTTATCAAACAATTAGAAGAGTTCTTTAATTAAATCACATCCTCCTCCCTTATTCTGATCCCTTCATGGATCCATTTTCCTTCCTCCTGTTCCCGTCGGCATCAGGCCTACCCCGACTAGGCCGATTTCCAGACACAACCGCGGGTCCCTATCACTCTCACTGAGACTCACTCCCATTCAATCCCATTCTTACGGAAGTGAATGAACCCGATCTCAAAACATAGACCAACGGTTATCAATCCTAGCCGAAAAGGACCATCCCTTGTTGCATCTCACAGGTAAACACCCGCGCCGACCTTTTTCCAAACATATAAGACAAAGTTTACACTTAAATCTCCTATGTTATGCTAGGGCTATCCACCTCAAATCTTCTCGAAAATGTTTTTAATCTTAGTTGAAATTTAAATTAGATTCATTTGATTTATAATCCCTTAGTTCCTATTTCCTTTTAATTTCTACTCAAAAAAGACCTTAAGAAAACAACGAATCTCTTAGAAGTTAATGTTTTGTCTCGACGTAAGTTTCAAGTTAACTCCGACTTTGACGAATCCCATTTTGGTCCCTTTGCATCATTTGCCATCCATGGGGTATCTCCATGGAAGCGATGGGAGTTATATAGTCAAGCAACACGGGCATCACTTCCGTGAAGCTATCCCCTTACTCCTCCTTTCAAATTTGCAAAACAAATTTGAACATAGAAAAACTTGAAATGAACGATGCATATGCTTTCTACTATGAGTTTTGCTTTGGTGTGATCTATGCGTGGTAAATAGAAAACTTTGGAATGCACCAACTTGCAATCTTGAGACAAAAATGAATGCATGAATAAAAAGCGGCAAGCCTTTTTATGAGAGCATTTCTTTTAGAGAAATTATATTGCCTCTTTTGGGAAACTAAAGTTAGCACTATTTAATTTTCTTCAACTTATGGCATTTTATCTCTATTAAGTCATATAAATAAGAGTAACTTTAAAGAACAAGAGTAAAAGAGTAACTTAAAAGTCAATCAACAAAATGTTTGAGGGGAATTATGGGTAATTATATATATTAGTCACCATTCATCATGCACACTATTTAGTTAAGTATGATCTCTAGGCACCTATGGATAAAGAGAGTGCTTTCTACTCTCTCTAGGTCATATTAGCCTGGTACTCTAAAGAACTTGAATAACAGAACTTGAAATAACATTGTAGTTAGTGGTTAGCAATGTTGTTAGTTAACAAGAGAAAATTAGTAATTTGTCCTTCTAAGGAGGAAAGTTTGCTTATGTCAACGTGAGAGAGAGAGAGAGAGAGAGAGAGAGAGAGAATGGGAGAGAGAGAGAGAGAGAGAGAGAGAGAGAGAGAGAGAGAGAGAGAGAGAGTTTCCAAAAGCAATTACATATTGTTTTGAAAAAAGGGAGTCAATTCTATGATAAAAAAAAATCATCTACTTATATTATTTTTCCTAGTTGAAGTGATTTACTAAATAAGAACACAAATAAAACTCTTCCAATTTTTAGATTAAAATATTAAGAATTTTTTGTATTCTAAAATTTGTAAAATTATCGTTTTTCTTCAAGGCAAGCTTGAGAATGTAGCACGGGTTTTACAATTCTAGTCTATTAAAAATACACTAAGCTGGATACTCAGTACATCCATGGTCACTCTCTTGCCACCTCAAGCACAAGCTATACACAAAGAGGAGAGGTGCATCTATCAAAAATCTATTACACCCTCGCGTGAGACACCAACACGAGAGAGAGAGAGAGAGAGAGAGAGAGAGAGAGAGAGAGAGAGAGATTGATTTTATTATCGTCCTCGGAGGTCAAATATGACCTATGTGACCAAAGTTACATGTGATGTAGTATGTGTATGGATGATGAGTGACTCTTGATGCTCCAAAATTGTGGTGATGAGAGTGGCAATGGAGAGCCCACAACACTGTGGCTAGGAGAGGAAAGTGTGTAGATCTAAGTCATGGCTGAAAACGTGAGAGAAGCAGGTTCGGATGTAACTAGAAGTTGATCACGCTAGTAGTGTGTGGTACTCAGACTCACGAACTTGCAGTAAGCATAATGTGCACAATCCATTTGACTCTTTTCCATTGCCCCAACACCCTGTCTTGCATCAAAGGGAATGGGAGCTAAGTCAAATGACTACAATAGTGCATATCGTTGGCAAGGGGATATGCTCAAGCATGTAAGTGTAACCACGGTTTCCTCTTTCAATGAAGAACATGGTTTTGTAGTTGGGGGCAATATGGGTGGTGTAATGTATGAAGCGTGACCCACCGGATTTCTCCCAAGCCGTAATACATTGCCGTTGTAAAAGCTTTGAGAGGCGGAAGTGAAAAAATAGACCCGGTGGCCTCTACACCAAGACTATGCACAATGGCCTCATCATGGGGGATACACAATAGGGGCACCACCTAGCAAGATATGCGGCTAGGACGCATACATATACACAATGAAGCATGCCATGGAAAACAATTTCAAGATCCACGCCCAAATGTGGAATGGGGTGGTCGGAGAATAAGGTGAGAGGAGTGGTGAATGAGTGAGAATAGACTTACTACTCGTGCATGTTAGTAAGGAAGATAATGAGGTAGGGGAAACTTGCGAGTATGCTCACTTATCATACAAGAGGTGGCGAATCCGCACACCTCAAGATGGAAGTAGCAAGATGATAAGAATATGAGAGGGAGAGAGAGAGTGTGTGTGTATGGTGGCGAATCCGCACACCTTTACATAAGCAAAAAAAAAAAGGCAAGGAACAAGCATATACCATACTCACAATGAGATGTATCCAAAGAGACACAAAGTATGGCACCAAGATGGAGTGTGTTGATTGCTTGCAAAAGATGAATACAATAGGTAGCATATGGCAGGAAAATGAGAAGGGGACAAGATCGTAGGAGGCATAATGGAGAGATGGGAGTTGATGGCGAGGAATATCATGAGTGTGTCCACCCTTCTTCTTCTTGAAATTGTGCCTTCAACCCTTAATTATAAGTGGTGTGGAGGTGTGGTGCTCATCTTTTGTGCATGGTGATGGTGATGATGATGGTGTTGTGATTATGTGATTAGGGTTCATGCTACAAGCATGTAGCACAAGAGTGTGTATGGATAGGTGTGTGTGTGTGTCCTTCTTAAGTGAGCTCTCATGGCCTCCTTATATAGGGAAGGAGGGGAGGATTTAGCAATATTTCTATTTGAGGTGAGTGTCCCACTTTGGTGACTAGGAAAATGGGGTGCATGTGACTGTGGCTCCCATCTTGTCTCCTCATTATTTAAAATACCAGAGTCAATAGAGAGAGAAGATGAGAGAATGTGGGTAGGATGTAGAAGATAGGAGATATTTACAATAGTCTAGGTTTGGCTGGACATAAGCTTATTAGGGAGAGAAGAGAGAGGTAAGAAATTTACAAGAGAGATTGTCAAAGGTGGATAGTTGTTGATGAGGATGGATCCTCCAAAAATGGTGATAGAATCACTCTAGACTTGCCAAGACCTCATTAAAAGATCCTTGTCTCTTGTAATCATGCTTGAAGACTTGTAGAACCATAGCCATTCTAGAGGGAGGAAAATTGGGGATGGCCCGTGTCACCATTACACGAGAAAGCTGGGGTCCACTACAAAAATCATATCTCCGTGTTCATAACTCCAAAAATTCTGAAAAAAATTGAGCTAAAAGTTGAGATCACGAGCTACATCTTTCATGTTGAACGCTCCTTCAGATTCGGGGTTCTTCTTTACTTAAAAAATTCAGCCAAATAATGTATTATTTGTGGCTGCAAAGGTCTTTTGGTGGTCCCCTTTGAGTGGACTTCTCTCTTGCCTTCAAGTGTAAGCTCCTTCATGTGTATGAAAACATGACCTAGAGTTTTGAAAAGAGTGGCAATCATCTAGATGGAGGTATTATTGAAATTTGAAAGTGGGGTTGAGGTTTGAAAATGAAAACTAGTGAATAAAATATTTGGTAGGGTGGAATAATATACATACATGAAAAATATATTAGAAAATACTAAAATATATAATGCAATTTAGAATATATATATTTAATATTTAAGGTCAAAAGAGAGATCAACAAAGAAAGCTTACTTATTTATGCTACATCGTGAGTGATTAGCATAAGTCTTATTTATTTAATAAAGGTAAAACGTTTGTGAAAAAGGGAAGAAAAAATCAAAAATAACTTATATAATAGGAAATATTTTTGGTAAAAGAGAAAAAAAAATATGGGGGGTTCCCATGCATGGAAAAGCTTGCCTCAACTTCATTGAAGCATCATGTAGAAAGTGTAATGCATTCCATCTCCCAAACCACTTCTTTATGTCTTGCATCCATCCTCTGCTCAAGATCTTGCTTTTATGGATCTTTTGAACTTTTTTGCTTGCTTCCCATGCAAGTGTAGGAAGTCAATGTGAGGGCTTTTGATGCGTCTTTATCATGTACTCCACAATCCTTTCCATGGCCATAACCTCAATTGGAAGAGATCCCGACTCAAGAAGTAGGAGCATATATGGTGTTTGTGTCTTAACTTGGAGAAAGTTTGTAAGAAAATGCTTTTGAACATTCTCAAACTCTTTCCAAGTAGACTTTGAGATGCTCTCGCCCCACACTTCAACTCCATAAAGAAGAACCGGTGTCACCAATGCATCAAAAAGGTACTTCTTGAGAACCCAACACTTGATGTTTCCCGCATTACACATGTTCTCAAATGCATAATATGCTCTCTTTCCCCCTTCCAAACGACGAGTAGCACATTCATGTCACTTGTGATTAGACAAAACCTCAAGGCCAAGGTACTTAAAGCTCTCAACAACTTCAAGTGTCTCATTGTTGTACACAATGCATGGCTTCTCCTTATGGTTGGTTTTCACAAGCATAACCTTTGTTTTGGATTCATTCACAATCAGCCCACTATGCAAGCAAAAGTTCTCAAGGACAACCATAAGCTTTTTTACATCTTCTAAAGTGTGTGCTAGAAGCACTACATCATCCTCATACAACAAAAGCATGATTATCGCATTGCAAATAGTGACCTCTTAAATGCCTTCTTCTTGCATAAAGTCAAGTACCATTTGTTCCAATTGATTGATGCATAGACCAAAGAGAGTTGGTGACAACGAACATCCTTGTTTAAACCCAATAGTGCTTACAATTTTTTTTGAAATTCCTCTTCCCATGCGCAATTCACATATAATCTTCTCATAGATTCAAGAAACCGCAAGCATAAACTCACTTGGCACTTGGCGTTCTTCCATCCTTCTCCACAAATTGCTACATGGAATCATATAAAAGGCTTTCTTAAAGTCCATAAAACAACGATACAATCGCTTGCCTTTCAACCGACTTTTCCTCCATGAGAACACGAAGAGTGACAAGATGATCAATGGTGCTATGGCATCGACAAAAACCCGCTTGTCCTTTTGTACGCTTGTCATTCTCTTCAACGTAATCACTCAATTTCATCTCCATTATGCACCCAAACAACTTTGCCACCATAAGAGACCCAATCATTATAGTCCAATAGTTGTTTACATCCCCTCCTTTATGAAAAGGCTTGACCTAGTTAGTACTCCAATCACATAAGGCATACCATGTTGAAGTGCAAGGTTGAACATATCACACATCTACTCATGTGTAAAATCTCCCGTCCATTTGATCATCTCTTGCTTGATACCTTGAAGATCTCCTGCTTTGTGAGTGGCCAACTTTTCAAGCCCACCCCATACATCCTCAATAGTAAAAAAAGAGGGCACACATGGGAGTAACCAAAAAAGGGTATTTTTTCAGTATCGGGTTGCTCATATAATTGCCTACAATGTTTGTACATATCCACAAGACACAAGTTACCAAAATTATCAACATGCTTGCCCCTCAAGTTTCTCCAAAATCTTCCACATGTACGTGTCTTTTCTTGGACTTTAATTTTTTTTTGCTTAACTTCCCATCTTCTTTTCTTCTTTTGAATCAATGCCTTGTATGTATGTAATTGACTTTGATAGTTGTCTTTGTCCATAGTTACCTCAAGTTTTATCAAGGACTTTCAAGCATCTTGACATTCTTTATCAAACCACCTTTTGTGTGATCTATCTTTGTTGATACCATGGAGATGCTATATGACAAAGAATTCTTTGGCACAAGAACAAATAACTTTCTAGAAAGCTTCCCATTTAGTTTCCAATGGTGCGTCATATTGAAGCTTTGTCATCCATAACTTCTTCTCATTTATTTCAATGTACATTGGTTGTGAGTGCGTGAATGCGGTGCGTATGCGGAGGCGGAGAGAGAGAGAGAGAGAGAGAGAGAGAGAGAGAGAGAGAGAGAGAGAGAGAGAGAGAGAGAGAGAGAGAGCACAGGATGTGGGTGGAGCTCCCAATCTCACTGTATGAGCACAATGTGAGAATGAGTGAGAGCTCCTTATTCTTTGTATGTATAAAGAATAAGGAGATAAATGTGGATGGACGGACACTGGCATCTTGTAATGACATCTTATACTATTGCGCTCTCTCTGTAACTCCTAATCCATTTTGCAGCATACTTAATACTCACTAGTTGTACTTTGACTATTTTGAATACAATTCCAATTCTAGTTCCAGCCACAATGTCTCATAATTTCATTTTTCAATTCTGTCTTCCAATACTCTACACTGCTATCTCAATTCTCTGAATCTGACATCTCTAACTCTAAGTACCAACAACCAAGAATAGATATCTAAACACATCCAGCTCATTACATTCTGGCAATCATGGTGGTTTGAGCTAAGTCACTCTAGGACATACAAACTACCTCCCAACTGGTATTAGAGCTACATGTCTGCAATGCCACCCAGGACAAGCACGCGAGGTCGATGACCAACAACTCGATTCATGGAGAACCTAGATTAGGCTAGCTAAATTTTAAAAGAATCAGAGCCAGGCTCTAATACTAGTCACCGCCATGGTAATGAAATCATGGACAGGAAGGTAGAAGAGATGTCCAATAAATTGCTATAACTGCAAAAACTCGACCCTCACTCAAAAAGACAAAAAATTGGTGTTTCAAATGCTGATCAAAGGATCATATGTCTCATGAGTGCTCCTAGTGCACATTGTATAAGGCCTTTGGTCACGTTTGGAACAATTGCATAATCAAAGTTGACCGTTTCAAGAAAGAAAGGACTTGTCAATGATTACACTCACCAATCTGGAAGTGCCCAAGACTGATGGAGCCAGTGGGTCTAAAGAAAATGAATCCATCAATAGCATTGGTTGTGCAAGTATGGCCACTTTGCAACTCTTGTCCAGACTCGCCGAAGCTAGAGGTAGCCGACTAGAAACCACCAGAGCCAGTACCAGTACCAGTGAGGGTAGCTACTAAAAGTAAGGGGGTTGTCATTAAAGAAATCCTAGAAGAAGAGAATTAGCAAACTACTAGAAATGGGAACAACAAAGAGAAATTTGGAAGGCTAAGGGCAAGGATAAGGTGACAAATGAATGGCAGGATGAAAGAACATTAGCAGAGCTAAGATTACTGAGAATCTATCCAAGAAGCTTCAAGAACAACCAGAATGCTCTGAGCCTTGCACCATTCAGAAGCAACCGGCCCAATCTTCTGAACCCTTGAAAGAGAAAGCGTATGGTCTTGATGAGTCCATGACTGCTGCAATAGAGAGTCTGGTAAATGAAACGAGGCAAGTTAGAAGAAACTTGGCCAAAGCTAGAAATACTGGCATGGGGAAGAATAAAGTGTATTCATCGCAGATCCAGCCAGCAACCAAACACAAAACAATGAAATGGAATTGTGAAGACACTCAAGAGGAGAAGTCTTCTAGTTCAGACAATGGGAGCTCTAGCAATGAGCAATATGAAATTTGTGTGAAGGTTTGTGAACGGATCCAAAATGTAACAATGGAATTGAATGATATTAGAGGCACATTGCCTGAGGCAGCCAACTTTATCAGAAAAAAGAGAAAAGCCAATGCAGAGGCCATAACAGTGGATTTGGCAGTCGTTTCAGACAATGAAGTTCATGTGATTTTGAAGGATTATAATCTCAGAAACAATGGGAACCATTGTCTGGTGTCATTCTGGATGGAGGAGCTCAATTGAAAATTCTTTGTGAACACTTGAAGCAAAAACTGAATAATCTAGATGAAACCAACACCCTTCAGAGTGAGAATGGCCGGTCATGGACGAATAGTCTAGGCCACTTGACTTATTGAGAACATGCAGGTAAGAGTGGGGAAAGAAAAGTTCAAAACCAAATTTCTTGTGCTAGACGTTCAAGGAGCCTATTGTGTTGCTAGGAAGACCATGGCTCAGGACTGCTGGAGCCATAGATGACTATGCAAAACAAATTTTAACTATCCAAGGCTCTACTAGAAGACTTCAGATAAAGACAAATAACAACAAAACATGGAGAAAATCTCTGAGACTAGAAGAACTATGTAACGAAGAAGATTGTGAGGATGCTTGCCTCCATGAACATCTTTACCTTAACAAAAATTGATCTTAGTGCATTATTGATGGACAAGGAACAAGCTGAATGACAAAAGCAGCAATATCCAAAAAAATTTATTGAGCTAAATTCTGGAGAAAGGTCAGTTCAGATTGATGGGGTCGATTACCAAAACAATCTACATTAGAAAAGTTTAACTTGAGGCCAAAGAAAGAACCCAATTTAGCAAACGATTCAACAACTTTTGATGAAGAAACTCCAGTAGTACTCATACCAGATGCTCACAACAATCTACTAGAAGTCAACAATCCTTTTAATGACTATGATATTGGTATTTGGACATACAAACAAGCAGAGTCATTGGCCAAGAGAAAGGGACATGGACAAACTGGTTACTTCTAGATGATCAAGAATTGGAAGAATGGAATCTCTATTCATAGGAGAATCCCAGAATGATTGAAATCAACAAGCATATGAAGCCAAAGATTAAGAAGAAAGCCAATGCATTGTTCTAGAAATATAAAGATGTATTTGCATGGGAACACATAAACATGAAAGGAGTTGATCCATAATTTTGCTAGCGTTTCATATCACTAAAGCTAGATGCCAGGCTAGTCAGATTACAAAGGTATAGAATGAAACCTAATTATGCTAAAAGGGTTAAAAGAGGAAAATGACAACCTTCTCAAGGCTGGGTTCATTATAGAACTTGCAAGTAGTGACTGTTTATTTCCCATAGTGGTTGTTCCAAAAAAGAATGGCAAACTTAGAGTATGTGTGGATTATAAGAAGCTGAATTCCTAGACCATTCAAGATCCTTTTCCATTACCATTCATGGATATGATGTTAGATGAGATTGCAGGCCACAAAATGTATAGCTTCATGGATGGCTACAATCAGCTAAAGAGTGCACTAGAAGACATGGCCAAAACAACATTCATTGTTGAATGGAGAGCATTTATGTATTTAGTAATGCCATTTGAACTTTGTAATGCTCCATCAACTTTTCAGAGATGCATGATGGAAATTTTCAATTAATTCTTGCATTAATTTTTGTCCATGTTCGTGGATGACTTTATTGTCTTTTCCATCGAAGAAATGCATTTTTTGTTTTTGGAAGTGTTCTTTGAGAGGTGCAAGGAGAAGAGGATTTGTTTAAATCCATTCAAATCTATTTTTATGGTTTAGAAGGGTCAGCTACTAGGCCATATTGTCTCAAGAATTGGCATTGCGATGGTTGAAGATAAAATTAAGAGTATTCAACAAGCAAGAGCCCCTACCACATCATCCAAACTGAGGTCATTTTTGGAGTACATTAATTTTTGCCGCAGGTTTGTTCATATGTTTGCAGCCATGGGGTTACCCCTATATGAACTAACAAAGAAAGGGAACAAGTTCAATGAGGAATGTGAATGAAGTTTTTAGTGCCTGAAAGATGCAATTAACAAAAAGCCAATTCTTTGCCAGCCTAACTGGGATGTCATATTTTATGTACATGTGGATGCTTCAGGTGTAGCGATGGGGGATATACTGGCTCAGCCTAATGGGAAGATAGACTATCCAGTCTACTTCGCTAGTCAAAGGTTCAGTACACAACTGAACATGGCTATTCAACTACAGAAAGAGAGGCACTAAGAACGGTATTCAGTGCCACAAAATTTAGACATTATCTATTGAGCAATCTCTTTCACTTCTATGTTGATCATCAACATGATTTACTATTTCTGATCAATAAAGTAATTGTACAATAGAAGTTAATCAGATGGATGATGTTTTCAATGAAATTTGAATTCAAGATGTTCCACAAGCGAGGAAAAACACATTGCGGAGCTGATTTCCTTTCTAGAAGCACTCAAGGCTATTCAAAAACATCTTTGAGAGACAAATTAGTAGATGCAAAATTATTTTAGAGCATAGTTGTAGAAGAACCTGACCCAAAATGGCAAGAGGTGTATGATTTCCTTGAGTTGGGAAAATTTTTAGATGACTCATCCCAAAATAAGAAGAAGGCACTAATTATCAAGAGTCACAAGTTCACTAGACCATTGTATCGGTTAGACATTGATGGCGTACTTCATCGATGTGTGCCTATGAAGGGTAGAATGCAAGTCATCACCAAAGCTCATAATGGATATGCAGGAGGCCATTTCTCATATGGTGGCAAACAATGATGGTGGATGTCAGGGCTTTCTATAAGGCTTGTGATATTTGCCAAAGAATGAGAAGACCTACAACAGAAGATATGACATCTCTAACATCAATACAACCACTAGGAAAATTTATGAAATGGGTCCAAGATTTCATGGGTCCATTCAAAAAGGTAACTCAACCAGAAATAATGATGGCAGATGTCAGAGCTTTTTGTAAGACTTGTGATATTTTTCCAGAGAATGGGAAGACCTACAACAAAAGATATGACACCTCTAACACCAATACTACCACTAGGAAACTTTATGAAATGGTTCCATTAAAAAGGTAACTCCCAAAAAGAATCTTTATATCATTATGGCTACTTGCTATGTCAACAAGTGGGTAGAGGCCAAGGCACTACCAGACAATACAACCAAATCTACTGTTGTGTTTGAGAATATTATATGCCAATATGGATGTCCTATTCAGATAGTGTCAAATCAAGGCACTCATTTTATCAACAAAAGGATGGAAATTTTGAGGGAGCTATTCTCAGTAAAGCACAGGAACTCAAATGCCATATTATCCCAACTGTAATGGTCAGGCAAAGAGAAGCAACAAGACGATCAAGTCCAGTCCTACTAAAATTATGCAAAAGGAGCCACATCACTGGGATACAAAGCTTCAAACAAAATTATGGGCATATCATAGTGCTCATAAAGTTACTACTAGGATGACACCGTTCAAGCTAGTCTATGGTACTGAAGTAGTGGTAGCAATGAAGTTTGTCATTCCCAGTATGAGACTGGCAATAGAGCATGGGTTAGACTTTAATCAAAATTTAAAACAATGATTGGATGAGCTCTTGTAGCTAGATGAAATTTGGCAAAGAGCCATTCTAGAACAAGAAGTAGTCCAATAGTGGAGGAAATGTTGGCATGACAGTAGAATCAATGTAAGAGAGTTTCAAAGGGGAGATTTAGTACTCTTATATAAGTCTAAACTAGACCTAAGAAGCCAAACCTTAAGATAGCTTGGTCAGGACCCTATGAGGTAGATTGGGTGTTCTCCAATGGGACAATAAGACTCAGAGATTTGTCAGGTTTACTGCTACCTGGAGCCTACAATGGGGCCAAAATCAAGCTATACTATTCCAAATCAAAAGAGCTTCCAGTTGAACCAATATCAGAGGCTTAAGAGGACCCTCTTGATTTATTCTATGTTAGGCCAGAGCCAATACAAGTAGCAGATGAGCCACTCAACCAACACTTAAACCAGATTTTAGATGTTCAATCGGTCTAGACCCAGATGCATGCACAAAAAAATATAGTATTGACAAAGAATGTGGGAAATATGAATGAACAAATCTTAAAAATAATCTTGTTAGTAATCATGAATTGGACCAACGAATGCATTTGCATCACTTCAAAATCGAGGCACAGTAGTCTGAGGCAAGTGGAGAGTGGATCATTCATGGCTCAAATACATATAACTCTGCAAAAGGTTTACCACCCACACTTTATGAAAATCCTTCTGTAGAAAACCCTTCGAGTTCACAATCGTCTGTTTTATCTATGCATACCCAAACTCCTTTGACATTCACCATCCCTGACATGCCTTGCTACTCTCTCTATAATTTGTTCACTACAAATGAGTCATATTCCCTTCAAACATTCTCATTTGAGATCGTGTATGGGAAGAAAGTCTACAACTAAGTATGTATTTCAATAGAACAAGCAAGCTTCGATCAAGTTATGGGGTCTAGAAGTCATCGTCGAGGCTGCGACACTTCCATTTGATGGAAAATTACACACAACAGGTATTGGCTTCATACTAGGCGGAAGGGTCTACTGTCGTCAATGGATGGAAGCTGGATCTGACACTTGGAGAGTTGGCACATGTTTTAGACTCCCAAATGCTCAAAAAATGACACCAACAAAGATCGATGAAATCAACCAGTTTTTGAGAGAAGACGACCAAGCTAGGAAGAAACACAAAGATGGTGCTCAAGACATTCTAGTAGTAGCACTAGATCACATTGCGGTATATCGGTTTATTGTTGAGACCATCTATTTAAAGAATAACCCAACTTATTTATCAGAGAAACTATTTGCAATGCTACTATCCAAGTTTTGGAACCCAGATGCCAGTATCAATACCACATAGTTTCTGTACAATAGTGTCATATAGAAGACTGCCAAAGCCAAATCCAAAAATGTGTTCAAGGCTTTGTATGCATGGCAAATTGTGTATTGGGTAGATTTTCTACTTGTATCCATGGTTGTTCAGAATAAAGGGAAAGCTATTTTGTTAGACAATGAATATGAATCTAACCATAATCATTCTATTGAACTACTGGCATTAAGCAAAAGGCTGCGACAAGATAATAATCTTTAGATCCAGCAATTTCTAGAGGATGAGTCAGTCTACTTAGATCTGGAGAGATTCCAGATCTATGCTTTATGTCGGAGCAAGATGGTTGGCTACAGATTGGAAGTCATCCAATTATCAAAACCAAGTAGTTTGTCAGCTACCTGCACATCCTACATTTTTCCAAGTATTGGAAAGAATTCCGGAATGGGAACCTCACCAATGATGATAGAGTGGTTAACCCAATCACTAAAGACTTGACCACAACAGATCTTAAGTCACTAGGGATTCAAGTGGAAATGTTGTTAGGTAATACGAAAACATACAAATGCATGATAGATATTTGAGAGCAAATGAAAGAGATGATCATTTAGATGCAAAGTGCTAGGGGTGTGCCCAATTTTTTTATGTTGCTGTTTTAGTACTTTTGTATTATGCACAAAATTATCAATGGTAAAAGTTTTTAATGTTTTTGAAGTGGTCCATGCCTACTTGTGAATGTAAAGGCCCATGGGGACCTAAGAAAACATGCACTTAGCATCACTAATGAGCATGGCTATATAATCTTTGATGAGTTGCTAGCAAAATTAAAAAAGCACAACTTTTTTGAACCTTATTCTTTGTCCCAAGAAAAAATTGGTGTTTGTATGATCACTAACTCACTGAAGCTTATGGGAAAAATTATGATATGGTCTAAAATATTCCTTAGCCTTCTTAGTGAGGAATTTTCAAAGTTACTAATTTTCCCCATAAATAATGATATCTTAACTTCAAGCACAAGAAAGATTTTTTCAAAAAGAATGGATCTTATATGAGTTTAGAGGTTTTTTTCATGACCTCGAAAAGAAACTTTTATATCGTGGTTACCAACCTAGTGTTAATGGATAAGAGAACATGGAGGTTGTAATAATCATTGGCATTCTCCAAAGAGCTGGCTTGACTGTAATTGTGGCTTCAATAGAAAACACTTTGCATATTGAAGCATTTATGAAAGTTAAGATAGTTTCAGATAATCTCATTGAAGATGTAAGAACACCTCATAAGATCTTATTGTTTTGCAGTATGAGGTGTCTTATTTGTGTGTTTTACCATAGACTTAGATATTGAAGCACTAAGAAACTTTGAACTATATCATGAGAATGCATCGGTGTTGTAAAGTTCTCTTAGCTTCTGGCAATCTATGTAGCACTTGAGCGGCATCGCAATTTTATATGATAAAAGTATACTTTTAAGAATGGGTTTAAATGTGTTGGTTTCCATAGGATCTTACCATGCTTTTCTGATCATCATACTTTTATAGATGTATGAATATTGATGCAATAGAAATATGAAAAAGAGGTGATCAAAAATTGCATCTAAGAAATATTATGGGCATAGACTCAGACTACAAGAAGTTGAAATTCACAAAACCATTACATTGACTAGTTTAAACACTAGTGCAAACAACTTTGGTCTATTCTAGATGTGGTGCCAAGCAATGATAAGGGTGCATAAAGGTGCTGGGAAAAGGGTTTAAGCAGGTACAAAGGTCCTGGGCAAGCAAAGGATAGTGGAAATGTATATTTAAGGCGGTTTTTAGGCCAAGGTAACTCCAAGATGGGCTGATTGGAATGGCAAGTCCAGGTGTCCAAAGAAGTGGGACTGTGCTCTCAAATGTAATATTTGAAGTGCTCTATAAGTTGGTCCAGACAGCTCCTCAAACGGAGCTACGGTGTGCAAGATAGGGCAGTTCAAAGTTGGAATGCTTTGTAGATCCCCGACGGATAGGGCAAGTAGGGACAAGTGATCAAAATTGATGTGAGTAGTTAGGGTCAAAGTGCTCATGTTGTGGAACATGATGATCTTTTGGTATCCTCAATAAAACTTTGAACACGCAAGATATGACAAGTTAAAGATTTATCAGGGTCCATGTATGGGCCGAGTGGATTGCATTGGAAAGCATGCCATCTGGTGGTTTTTGAGCCTTGCTAGAGTTCTCAAAGGTAGTATACATCATGAGGAATTGGAAAGAATTGATGGATCATCAATCGGGGTCCCAAGCGGCAAGTTATGCCAGATTGAAATTTGGAGCACCTGCTTAGGAAAAGATACCAGGTGGTTTTTACCAATTTTGGCGGCTTGGATTTGCAGTCTTGGGAATTTCAAAATGTGGCAAGGCTGGCAAGCATTGAAGTTAGCAATGGGAGACTTTGATTGGTATTTGCAACTTGAGGATTCACCCACCAAGAAACACACGGCAAACTAGTGAAGCTAGGAGGGTTAAATATAATTTTCTTGAAGCTTTGAATGGTGGATCTTGGAAGTCATTTGGAGGGGAAGCAGGTAAAGCTACCATGTGGCATGGGCATTGGCCCATATGCAAAATGAGGGCCTTGAAGGCTTCAATATAGGACCTGGGGTGAGTGGCCTCCTTAGGTATCAAAAAGAGAGCTTGGAGATCTTAAGCTCATGGAGCGATTGGAGAATGCGTTATGTCACTGTTTGTAATGGAAATGGCCTATGAACTTTGAGAGTAGCGGAATTAGGAGAGTAGGTGAAGCACTTTTAAGAGATTACTTTGTGAGCATAGCTGGTGAACTTAATTGATGGTAGCAACATAAACATGGTACTTAGTTAACTTGGCATGAACAATACTTTTGCAAGAGAGAGAGAGTTTAGAGAACATGACAATAGTTGAGGACCGGATTCATATGGAGCCGGTCCCCTCTCCAATAGGCATTTGTATTATAGTTTCTCCCATCAAGAGAGACTTTGTACAATACAATCTTTGTGTTCCTTGTGACCTTGGTGATGCAATGAAGATGGAAAGCTTCATGCATCACAAACATAACATAACATAAACTTGAAGAAAGCATTAACTATCCTAAGCCTCAGTCCCAAGGCCTCAAACACCTTCGAAGGTGGAGAGAGCTAGCGCGGAATGAGGATAGGGAAGAGGAAGAAGAAACATTCCATAGGAGAAAGAAATAGTTCCTCACTTATCATTACTCTTCTTGCTAGCATATATAATAGCATAGTAATGAAGATGGAGAAGATGGCAAGCTTAAGCATTGAAGCATAGCTCTTGGTTGGATTTGCATTCCATGGCCAAGAGTGTTGGTGTAGGCTTTCACTCTCACAAGCTTGGAGAAGGAGGTGGTGTTCCTCAACTTTCACCAAGTGAGAAAAGCCTTGCAAATGAGTGTGTGTGATGGTGTATATCCCCCTAGCACCCCCCTTTCTTGCTTTGGGCAAAAATTCTACTTACTACAGTAGGAAAATTTTGAACTCATTTTTGGGCCTTTTAAGAGTGCCATATCATCAAAGTTGTACAAAAGAAAGCAACCCGGTAGACCCCTCTAAATATTGCTTAGAACCCCATGATATGACCTATCATTGGAAAGTTCTTGAAAAATGGATTCTAAAGAGCCAAGGTCCGAAAAGTTTGGATGACTTCTATGAAAGTTATGCCATTTTTTTTCAATCAGCCAGGTTTTGTGGTAATCTAAAATCACCTTTTTCTAGATCTACATGAAGGCAATGTCCGATACATGCATGCTATATATAAATAGATAGCATTTGAAGAGTAGATTCTAAATATCCAACCTCCAACAAGTTTGGATCTTATTTGCAAAAAATTTATCGATCCCCACTTTTTGAAAGCTATGCCACATCAAAAATTCTTACAAGGCCCATTTTTGAGTCCAAACTTTTCCTAATGCAAGCTCATTGGACCCCTCTCCCCTTAGCCAATCACATCCAACATGCAGTCAAGCATATGGGTAGTGTTTTGACAAGTGTCCTCCTTACCCCTTAGAGAGAGAGAGCTTAAAAATATCTAGATATTTGTTAGATGGAAGTAGAATCTCATTGGACCCCTCTTTAGCCCAACCAATAGCATTCAAGCACACCATGTGGTTAAGCTTAGTGAGAGTTTGACATGTGTCCCATGTGCTCTTTTAGAATTCCCCTAAATTTGAGATTTTTATGCATAGGAAGTTTCTCAAGCAACTTCCTCATTAAGTGAGTAGGTTCTCTTTTTGACTCCAGCATCTTACCCCCCATGCATAGGAAGCTACTCAAGCAACTTCCTCATTAAATGTGATAAGTACCTCAAGTACCTTAGTCATCAAGCACGACAAGCACCTTAGGTGCGGTTCCCACCTCAAGCATAGCCTTAGCTTGCTTAAGTTTAGGTCGAGTTCCCACATCAAGCACAACCCTAGCTTGCTTAAGTTTAGGTCGAGTTCCCACCTCAAGCACAACCCTAGCTTGCTTAAGGTTCCCACCTCAAGCACAGCCCTAGCTTGCTTAAGTTTAGGTTCGGTTCCCACTTCAAGTTCAGACCTAGCTTGCTTAAGGTCAAAGGACTTTTAACACTAACCATTGGAGGTCTTTAAAAAAGCTAACCCTAAGGTCTTTTAAGCTTCATTAGTTGCACATTGCTCTTTGATAGACTACCTCCTCTTGGACCCTTATTGAGATGTAACCATCTCTCCTTTTTGGTCCCGTGTTGAGATAGGTCTAGAAGCACATGTCTCTATTCTAACTCTTGTTCCCGTTTATTCTCCCACATTAAATGATCAGTTTAATATGAGAAAATCATTTGGTAAAGTTAGATATTGTATTTTATGACACTGTTTGGTGGTGTGTTGGGTGGCGCATGCAGGCGGTAGCCAACCGGTTTTGGTGGTGGTGGCTCATGAGCAAGGTAATGATGTGATGACCCACTAGGGAGTCCATTACCATTCCCATGGGAAAAGTGTTTTTGAAGGAAAAGCTAGGAGCAACAATGAAGTCGTTGTTGCCTCCCCTTGAGTAAAGTGGAGTACATGTGTACTAAAGAGAGAGAGAGAGAGAGAGAGAGAGAGAGAGAGAGAGAGAGGCACCATTTCCTAAAAATTCCAAATGGGAGTAACCTTATAATGGAAATGGCCTATAAACTTTGAGAGTAGTGGAATTAGCAAATTAGGTGAAGCACTTTTGTGAGATTGCTTTGTGAGCATAACGGGTGAACTTGATTGATGGTAACAACATAAACATGATACTTAGTTAACTTGGCATGAATAATACTTTTTCAAGAGAGAGAGTTTAGAGAACATGACAATAGTTGAGGACCGGATTCATACGGAGCCGGTCCCCCCTCCAATAGGCATTTGTATTATAGTTTCTCCCATCAAGAGAGACTTGGTACAATACAATCTTTGTGTTCCTTGTGACCTAGGTGATGCAATAAATATGGAAAGCTTCATGCATCACAAGCATAACATAAACTTTATAGAAAGCATTAACTATCGCAAGCCTCAGTCCCAAGGCCTCAAACACCTTCGAAGGTGGAGAGAGCTAGCGGGGAATGAGGATAGGGAAGAGGAAGAAGAAACATTCCATAGGAGAAAGAAATAGTTCCTCACTTATCATCACTCTTCTTGCTAGCATACATAATAGCATAGTAATGAAGATGGAGAAGATGGCAAGCTTAAGCATTGAAGCATAGCTCTTGGTTGGCTTTGCATTCCATATCCAAGAGTGTTGGTGTAGGCTCTCACTTCTCACAAGCTTGGAGAAGAAGGTGGAGTTCCTCAACTTTCACCAAGTGAGAATGATTCCACAAAATGAGTGTGTGTGTGTGTGTGTGTGTGTGTGTGTGTGTGTTTGTGTGTGTGTGTGTGTGTGTGTGTGGTGTATATCCCCCCAGCACCCCCCTTGCTTGCTTGGGGCGAGTTGTATCTTTTACACACGTTTCAAGCTCATTGGACCCCTCTCCCCCCTAGCCAATCACATGCAGTACGCAGTCAAGTACATGGGTAGTCTTTGGACAAGTGTCCTCCTTACCCCTTAAGGAGAGAGAGAGAGCTTGAAAATATCTAGATATTTGTTGGATGGAACTAGAAGCTCATTGGACCTATCTTTAGCCCAACCAATAGCATTCAAGCACACCATGTGGTTAAGCATGGGGAGAGTCTGACATGGATCCCATGTTTCCTTTGGGTGAGTGGAAGGTTCAGTCAAAGATTCCCCTAACTTTGGGACTTTCATGCATAAGAATCTTCTCAAGCACCTTCCTCATGAAGTTTGTAGGGTCTCTTTTTGACTCAAGCCCCTTACCCCCCCATGCATGGGAAGTTTCTCAAGCACCTTCGTCATTAAGTTTGTAGGGTCTCTTTTTGACTCAAGCACCTTACCACCCATGCATGGGAAGCTTCTCACACACCTTCCTCATTAAGTATGACAAGCACCTCAAGTACCTTAGTCATCAAGCACGCACCTTAGTCATGAAGCACGACAAGCACTTCAAGCACCTTAGTCATCAAGCACGACAAGCACCTCAAGCTTAGGTCGGGTTCCCACCTCAAGCTCAACCCTAGTTTGCCTGAGGTCAAAGGACTTTTAACACTAATCATTGGAGGTCTTTAATGAAGCTAACCCTATGGTATTTTAAGCTCCATTAGTTAACCTTGCTCTTTGATAGACCATCTTTGATTTGGACCCCTTTACAATTGGCCCCGTGTCGAGATAGATCCGTAAGCACATGTCTATATTCTAACCTTTTTTCTTCGTTTATTATCCCACATTAAATGATCAGTATAATATGAGAAAATCATTTGGGTTGGTTAGATATTAGATTTAATGATACTACCTCTCTCTTGAAATCATAGCCGTCCTCGACTATGAAGTAAAAGAAATAAAGCCATAGTCATTAGTCAATTTGTCTTCGCGGGTCGCGGATCCCTTTTTACCCTACAACATCATTCCAAGATGGATGACTAATCCATTTGGTGCTTGGGAGACATAGCTGCCGCAAGAGTGTCTTCTCTTTAGTCCATTTCATCCTCCCAAGTAGAGTGACAAATTCTACATGGTGTTTGACAGACGTCGACATCCCAAACATGATTCTTAGTATGCATACTACTTAAATTTGTGCACAATAAAGAGAGAATTAGTCTTATAAGACAAAAACATTGATCATTTAAAAGAAACATGTACATTGCTTACTCTAATGTAGCATTGTAAGCGTTGACAAGGTTCATACTATCCTTAAGCTGGATTCCTTGCATCCATCTAGCATCTTCAAAAGGATAATTTTTGAACTTAATAAGATACCATCGGATAATCTTACCATGTCGTAGTACCTTGTCTTCATGCCGAATGATAGCTTCGGGTTGTGAGTCTTACCATACACCGAATGATAGCTTCGGGTTGTGAGTCTTACCATACACCGAGCGAGTTTTTCCGAGCAAAGACAAACCTGAGCAAGTGTTTGTACGCAATTAGTAAATTTTATCATCAACAAAATATTTATTGTTTGTTATATATTGATGCACTACAACAAAAAGAGTTTTTAATGGATAGACTACCTCCTAAATTCCAAAAGATCAAAGTTTACTTTTTAAACAAGTAACACAATATTTGAAAATATTATCTTCTGGCTCAATCTCTATTTATTTAACGATAATCGCCTTTGCTTCTACTCTTCTTTGGCTTGGATTTTTCTCGCTTAGGCTTCATATGTTTGAGCAATTCTTTTTGTAAAGAATACGGATTGGGATTGGCTAGGGTTGAGCGATCGAAGCTGGCACTTGCACGTACAATACCTCATACTATAGAAACAAAGTTGCACGATACAGCCGAGCATTGGACGGCCTGTACCGAAAAGCACCTGGATGGATGAGAAGAGAGAGGTAGAGGTGATAGCAAGGCAACTTTACAGAGCTTGCCGACGAGCGAGAAAAGTGATGACGAGTGAGATGGCTGCAACAACACACACACAGAAACCCTCTCTCTCCTCTCTCTCTCTCTCTCTCTCTCTCTCTCTCTCGCTCTCTCTCTCTCTCTCTCTCTTCTAAAAAGAGAAGGAACCGTCAATGCAAATTTGCTAAAAAAGTAGTACATGAGCGAGCTAGCAGGATGGAGAGAGAGAGAGAGCGAGAGAGAGAGAGAGAGAGAGAGAGAGAGAGAGAGAGAGAGAGAGAGAGAGAGAGAGAGAGAGAGAGAGAGAGAGAGAGAGAGAGAGAGAGAGAGAGAGAGAGAGAGAGAGAGAGATGGCTTCTGGAAAGCGCACGGTCGCAGTGTTTCTGGTGCTAATGGTGGCGATGGTCGGACTGAGTGGTGCCGCAACATAGCCGCCTCCTCCGGCACTACATTGCACGTCCCTAATGAATCTGGTGCCGGCCTGCTAGGCTCTGACTCTCTATGTGTGAAGCTTACCTTGCCCAACCTATCGCTCACCACCTGCCCTGGCCTCAACATCAACATCGCCCGCATCATCTTCGGCAACAACAAAAGCTGCATCTGATCACCATCGCCTGCATTGACCTGCCTCATCATGCACTTCTGTTCATTTATGGTCATTTTTAGTTAGATTCTGTATGTTGAAATCAACTTCTTGTTCTCTATGATACTAACTGCTTTCCCACACAGATGTTCTCTCTCTCTCTCTCTCTCTCTCTCTCTCTCTCTCTCTCTCTCTCTCTCTCTCTCTCTCTCTCTCTCTCTCGGAGTAAAAAGCAGCTCTCAAGACTCTTGCTCACCATAACAACACAATATAAAACTTAGATACACCTCTTCAAAATTCCTCATTTGAGATATCAAAAGCACAAACTTAATCCTAATAACAAGCTTGGATACACTCATATTAAAATGTCCCAAAAGTAAAAGAAATCGTAGCATTCAAAATTAGCTTGAGCTCAAAATTTCACATGAGCATAAGCCAAGCCTGATTCAAAAGACTCTTTGTGTCAAGAGACCCTGGTACTATACCTCAAAAGGGAACATCAATCTGAAAAAGAGAAGCCTGCTCAAAAAAGAAACTCAAGCCACAATTCCCTTTAGAGCTCTTGCTTTTTTCTTGGCTTCTTCAACAATAGACAGCTTAATACCCTTGCCTCTTGGTAGTGTCACCCAAGGCTTTATTCATTTACCAATAGTAAACACATTGCCAAGCTGGGTGGCAAACTCTTGATCGGTAGTATCTTGTACGTGCAAAATTTCAAAACTTCCCTTATGCTTTTCACGATGCTTGATAATCCCAATCCTGCCTCTGTTGCGACCACAGTAACCATAACAATGTTGCCAATGTCAAACTTGATGAACTCTACAACCTTTCCAGTCTCAATTGCAATTTTAATGGTGTCATTGGCCTCGATAAGGGGATCTAGATAGCCGATGGTGCACCTATCAAATGTATGTAGGGAATCCCCTTCTCACCGAAGCAAGTAGCTCAGAACTTGCATAGCTTGTACTTAGACTCTTTAAGGCTGATGGAGTGCAAAGTGAATCTTCCCTTGCTATCCTAAAGCAACCGGAAGTTCCCTCCGGTTTTTGCAATGGACACAACATCCATAAACCTAGCATGATAACACTTGTCCGTCCTTACTTTCCCATCCATAGAGATGAGTCGCTGCATCACAATGGCAACCACTTCACGATAGGTAAAGGCATACTTCAGCCGATTCCTCAACAAGATAACCATTGACAGACATTCCCTGGTCTTATGTGCTTGTTGCATGGGACGTGGTGAGCCGACAATTGCTAGCATGGCTCAAAGGTGATGCTCAACAGAGTGGCGACATATCCATAGCCCACCTAGAGTTGGCATCATGTCCAAGAGGTAGAGTTGGCCAAGGAGTGCATGCAGTAGCACTATTGTGCTTGGACAACGAGAATCAATGGCAAATACTGAGAGTCAACCACTGTAGGAATATCCGGTTGATTCGACTCCCTCTCTCAACTGAATACTGTCAAGATGCGCCTGAGTGATATAAATTGAAGCTCCACTTGCGGGGATGCACCCCTAATGGGGTTTTCAAGCTGAGACTAGAAGGGGGCAAGGATCATGAGGGACTCGGGAGAATGGCAAGGTTGGCGCCTTCCCAGGGTTCTGAAGAAAGAAGACCAGGACTAGGTTGGAAGGACGGTTGTCCGAAAGGCAAGGCTGGCAAGGACGGTTGTCCGACTCCGAAAGGACATGGCAAACAGGAAGAGCTCTATGAAGTCCTCCAGAGGAGCAGAGTAGCGCGTCCTCAAGGTGTTTCGGAAGCTGAGAGAAAAGTTTGTTGCTAACTCTCTCGCCACAACTCTGCCTGTGGCCGTCACCATCCCAATGCATGGCCATGCCATCGATTGATGCGATTGTCCATGAGCCTGGCCTGCGCGGGCTTCATCATCACTTTATAGTGAAAAAAAAACTGTCTGTAGCTATCCGCGCCGGCACGGATGGCTAGAGACAGTTTCTTTTTACTTGGTGAGCCCAGGGTTGGAGCTTATTGGGTGCCTGCAGGGCTACTAAGGAGAAGCGGTTTCATGGCCTGCTCAATCAAGCAACATAGACGATGCTATGAGCAAAATTATCTCTCACGATGCTGGTTGTGATCGGCCATCGCTATATTTGCCATGGAGGTCACATGTGATAAGTAGGCTCTTTTCTAAACGCAGAAGCCACAACTCCGCCTGGCCGTCACCATGCCATCGATTGATGCGATTGTCCATGAGGCTGGCCTGCGCGGGCTTCATCATCACTTTATAGTGAAAAAAAAACTGTATGTAGCTGTCCGCGCCGGCGTGGATGGCTAGAGACAGTTTTTTTTTACTTGGTGTGTGTGTGTGTGTGTGAGAGAGAGAGAGAGAGAGAGAGAGAGAGAGTATGCCATTTCTCACATATCCTAGTTTGCTGCAATATTGAATTTCTTTGATGAATCTAATTCAAAACTTTCAAATTGTAATCTCAGGCTAGGTTTATACGAGCCGACGGTAGAGAGAGGCACAAGTGTGTGCATCTTGCATGGCACGCACGGATTGGGCAAAAGAATCATAGGTTTTCTCCAGACCCACTGTTGCTTGGCCGACCACCTCCCTCCCTCCTTGGAAAAACTCGGTTACAAGGCACTTTTCAGTGCAAAACGCGGGCGGCACAAGTCGAACCATGATCTGTGCGTGCTCAACATGTTGCCACTGAAGTGTGGCTACTGGGTGAGTATCATTCCCGCAATTACATTGTTGTTTTGTGCTTCTGGCTTGTGTGAACAGACAGCCGGTAGAGGTAGTCAAGAACCATTGAGCTTTGTCGTTGGGTTCATTTGAACCGAGCCTCATTGGAAGGTGAAAATACATTAGATTTTTACATAAGTCTATATTGTTTGACAAGTTTGTTATAAAAAAACATGCCAATTAAAATGGTCTCTTGGAAAGGGTAGGGTCCCAAACCAAGGTAGCGACAATCTCTTTCTATCTGCACAAACATGCATGGCTAAAGAGAGGAAGAGTCTCGAGAAAGTTTGAAACACTTAGAGCCGAGTCGCGCCTGGGAGGTGTGGGGACACTGGGGTTGGCATATTTGTACTAATACTTGGTCACACTCCATCGCCAAGGCAAGTGCCGGGATTTTCGTATTTCCACTGCAGTGTATTGAAAAGGTAGGGGTTAAGCGAAGTTTGCGTGGATTTGACCAGCGCAGCCAATAGATTTTTTGCGTTCGCCTTCAACTGCACGTAACTCTCCACTTGCCACCTCCTCGTCCTGGACTGTCTGCGCTCAAACCCAGCCAACCAGTAGATCTTTAATATCTTCAAGTACTTGGCGTTGGGTGCGACCAGGGGGTTAGTGGGAATAGAGTTAATACTCTACTATTTATTTGGGAACCCCAGTACCCCTCGGTGCGGATGGAGAATTTGTAGTCGTGTTCATAACATTCCTTTGAGTGCCCTATTTTTTACTTTGTATTTGAAATAACCACCCTCATTTGGTCACAACGAACGAAGGTAGTAATTGAAGAATGGTATCCATTAAATCATGGGGCCACTATGTCCACGAATTGTTAATGTCGATGTCGCAATAAGCAAGGTCCATAGCATGCAATAGCAATAGCCAAGGTCAATAAAAATACAATATCTTTCATTTGTTGTACCATTATCTGTGTGACATGCCCATAAATGGCTCCAACTATTACACCCAAGGGGGATGTTCCCTCAAGGCCATAATCAAGGAGACATGAGAAAAATTCTTCTTTTACACTTGTGGTGGTGTTTCAAAGCAATAGGTAAACCTTGACGGATTTGCCTTTTTTGATGAAGTACCTTGTTTTTTCCTGCTCGATTTAAAGCTCGCTCGAAAAATCTCGCTCGCAATTTGGAATTGCTCCGGGTTGTATCACCTCTTCTTGGTCTTCAATTTTGGTAGAATCTTCAATAATTGGTTCATTTGGAGGCTCTCCTTTGTAGGGCTTAAGTAGGATCACATGAAAAGCATTGTGTATGAGTCAATGGTTAGGCAACTTGAGTTGATAACCCACCTCATTGATTAGCTTCAAAATTTGAAAAGGACCATAGTATCTTTTTGCTATTTTAGCATAATACTTTTGATGGCTTGTAGGATTTTTGCCCGTCGTTTGCCTCAATCGAGCCTTAGGAAACTTAAGTAAGACCCAATCATTTTATTTGAGCGTTAAGGCCCTTCTGTGCTTGTCAGCAGTAGCTTTTTGCCTTAGTTGGGAGATGGATATAGCCTCCTTAATCTTTTGAAAAGATTCTTGCACGTCACATCTATACTCATCGGCAACAAAGGTCTTCCCATGTACTTTAAGTAACAAGGGACTTTTAGGTCTTCCCTCTATGATTTCAAAAGGTTCTTTTCTCATAGAAGTATGGATAGTATTATTATACGCATACTCTACAAGAGGTAAGTACTTTTTCCATTGTGAGCATTGATCTACTTCTGTAACATAGGTCTTTAGTAGATCAAGAATCGTAAGATTGGCTATCTCACTTTGGCCATCCGTTTGTGGGTGATAGACCGAAGAGAAATTCAATCTTGTACCTAGATTTTTGAAGAGACCTTTCTAGAAATTGCTGATCATTCTAGGGTCTCTATCTGACATGATGGATGTTGGAAATCCATGTTGTTTGAAAATCTGGGATGTGAAGAGAGTTGCCATTTGGTGTGCCTTAATAGTATTCTTGACAGGAATAAAGTGTGCTTGCTTGCTAAACCTATCGACTATTGTCCACATTCCTGTATTCTCATGGATAGACTTGGGTAATCCAAAGATAAAATCCATGGATATACTTTCCCATGGTGAATTAGGGATTGGCAATGGCTGGAGTAATCCAGGTTTCTTTCCTCTATCATACTTGGTCTTTTGGCATACCACACATTTTGAAACATACTCTTGTATGTCCACTTTCATGGTAGGCCAATTAAAGTACGTCTCTACTCCTCGAAGAGTAGGTTGAATGCCTCTATGTCCCGCATAGGGAAGAGCATGGGATTCATACATGGCTTTCTCACGAAGGGAGTGGGTAACACATAGCCTATTGCCATGGAGAAGATAACCATCCTGCAAGGTGAATGGTTCTTCTTTCTTCCCCAAAGCAAGGGCTGACATTCTGTCTTTAAAGTCAGAGTCAATAGCGTACTCATCTATCATAGCAGATAGATCATTGTGAGTTGCTATTGACACATCATTAACTTTTGGTCGTTGTGAAAGTGCATGAGCCACTTGATTGTGCTTACCAGCAATGTGAGCAATGTGGAAATTAAATTGCGAAAGAAAATTTGACCACCTCATTTGTTTGTCAGAAAGCTTTGTTTGCGTCATGAAGTACTTGAGACTTTGATGGTCTATTCGTAAAATGAATGGAGTCCCCAATAGATAGTGCTTCCATCTGTCTAGGGCATGTAGAATAGCTAACTGATCTTTCTCACAAATTCCTAAGACCCGTTCATCTCTATTGAGCCTTCGGCTCTCATATGCTATGGCATGCCCTTCTTGAAGCAAGGCTGCTCCAAGGCAATCACCACAAGCATCACATTGAACCTCAAATAGCTTTGAGAGATCCGGAAGCATAAGGACTGGTTGGGAAGTAAGCTTCTCTTTGATCTTGTCAAAAGCATTTTGTTCCTTAGCAGTCCATGAATAGTTAACATTTTTCTTTGTTAAGTCATGTAATGGTCCTTCTATTTGAGAGAATTTTGCTATGAAGCGTCTATAGGATGCACACATACCAATAAAGCTTCTTAGCTCATGTAGATTCCTTGGATTAGGCCATGCTTTTATTACCTCCAACTTTGATGGATCCATACGGATACCATCTCGAGAGATAATATGACCTGATTATTGAATCTCTTGAAGAAAAAAATCACTTTCTTTTGATTGAGAAAAAGCTTATTCTCCCTTAATGCTTGAAAAATCACTTGGAGATGTTGCTTGTGTTTCTCCAAGGAATTGGAGTAGATGATGATATCATCAAAGAACACTCCAGTGAATTTGCGATAGGATCTAAATTTTTTATCCATTAATCGATTGAATGTAGCTAGTGCATTAGTCAAGCCAAAAGGCATGACTAGATATTCATAAAGGCCAAATGTTGTACGAAATGTGGTCTTTAGGATACCTTCATTCACTATCCTTATTTGATGGTAGCCACTTTTAAGGTCAATCCTTATGAAGTAGGTAGAGCCTTGTAGCTTATCAAACACATCTTCTACCCAAGGTACATGAAATCTATTTTTGATAGTGATATGGTTTAGTGCGCAATAGTCCACACACGTGCGGTATGTACCATCTTTCTTTTGTACTAAAAGGACTTGAGAACAAAAGGGAGAGGAGCTAGGCCTCACCATCCCTTTGTCTACCAATTCTTGTACTTGCCTCTTGATCTCCTCTTGTTGAGCTTGGGAAACTCAATAAGGAGGTTTGTTAGGCGGTGAGCTTCCTGATAGGAGCTCAATTCAATGGTCGTCATCCCCTCGTTTTGGAGGTAAGTCCATAGGGATATCATCGATGAACACATCTTGGAATCCTTTTAGAAAGTTTGACAAGTCTAACTCTTCTTGATTCCTACCATTCACCTTTGATGAAACATTAGGATCTTTTAGGGACTCTTTGACAAAAATCATGCACGCAAAAACTGAGCTCTTCATGGATTTATCAAGGGCAAGAAGATTTATAAGTGGTATAGTACGACTAGACTCATTAGCATCTATATACATATTCTTTCCCCTGTAGGTGAACTAGATTCTCCTTTTAGGGAACTTCATGTTGGCAGCCATGCGGTTGAACCATGGTTCCCCTAGGATAGCATCCTTATGTTGGAGAGGAGAGATAAAGAATTCTTTGTCGACATAGCTTTGGACATGAAGCCTCAACTTCCCAATCAAGGGAGTAACGGAGGTTTGTTGTCCCTTGAAAGCGGAATTGGCTGTTACAACATCTCCTATCTCAAAGGCTTGAATGCCCAACTTGGTGACCAACTCCATTGATATGAAGTTGTGAGTAGAACCAGGGTCAAACAAGATGAAGGCATCATGCTCCCTTAAGTTTCCCCAAGCATAGGAGAGAGGTGATCCTTTGCAATGAGCATCCTCTTTTGGAGCTTTGATAGTGGAAGCTCTAGGAGTCTCATTGCAAGCATTTCTTTTGGGGCAAGAACGATAACCATGTTCTTGCTCCCCACACTTAAAAAATTTGTGATCCTTGCAAAAAGTTTCAAGCTCTTCAAGTGAGAGTTTATTTTTACCTTTGTAAACTCCTTTCTGCTTGGACCGATTGTTGTTGTTGGAATGTCCTTGGGTAGAATTTTGGGCATTAATTTTTCCCTTTGGATCACTTTTGTCTTTATTTTCCATGGGCTTGACATTCCCTAACCCCTTGTTGGAAATTGATGCGTGAAGCAACCATGGTATGGTGGATTACTTCAATGATAGAACCAGGCCGTTGAGAGTTGACATTTTTGACCATCTCTTCAGGTAATCCCGCACAGAATTGTTACTTTTGCTCAGCAAAGTCTATCTTTTGAAAGACAGTAGCCTTAAGATGTAAATACCAAAACTTGTCCACATATTTGTGGATAGACTCATGAGAGAGAAGCGTCAAACTCCGCCATTCAGTGAGCACTTTGTCCTTTGCATCGCTTTCAAGAATTTGCTTCATAATGGAAACTCGTAGAGTTTTCCATGTCTTTGGGGCTTCACCGTTGCCACGAAGGCTAGCCCACCATTGACGAGCCAATTTTTGGAAGTGCATAGCTACATGGTGTAGCTTGGAGGACTCCGTGAAGCCCTTGTCTCCAAAGGCCGCATCAAATTCTTGGATGAAGGCCAATACTTTGTCGATAGCACCAAAGGTGCCATCATAGGTGAGAAAAGAGATACTCTTTCCTCCCTCTTTGAACTTCTTTAGCTTTTGTGACCTTCACCATGCAGAGTAAGAGTTGCAATGTCCTCCCCTCTTGTATTCTCTAGGAGAATAGCCATAGCTTTCATCGGTAGAGGTGGAAGGTGACGAAGAAGGAGAAGAGGGTGACCTCTTTCTTGCCCTTTTCTTCCTTGGTTTACACTCTTCCCTTTTGGAGTGACAAGGAGAAGGACTATGGGTTAACCGTTTCCTCTTGGGAGGAGTTGGCGACCGTTTAGTCTGCTTTCTTTGTGGAGCCACATCTTCGGACGAATTTAGGGATTCATTACTTTCTTGATCTTTGGATTCCTCCTCTCGTATGGGAGAGAGTCTTCTTTTGGGGGTCTCATCAAGAGGCCTCCTAAGCTCTCTCTCCTCTTGGAGAGGAAAGGAAATCCCATAAGCACAAAGTTGTTGAGTAACTTTGGCTTGCAAAGCGGGGTTGCCCATAGCTTGTTGCAACCTAGGAACAAGATAATTAACAAACATGGGGGCATCATCATTAGCACCTTCATGTGCAAAATAAAAGTTACCAATGTTCACTCTACTCTCTTGGTTATTGTCAGCCATGTTAATTAAACTTATGTGTTTACTTAGTGTGTGCTTTGGCAATTCAAAACCTTAGTTTCTACTCCTCTTAGCCTTTGAAAATAGGCACTTAAGTATCTACACCCACGACTCAAATTGGTTAATTATAGAGAGTAGTGAAGTGAGTCTAACATAGCGAAGTTGCCAAGGGGTAGTAGCTCCTTTTGGACTTCTTATGGCTCAATAATGGTAAATCCGTAGGAAAGTCTAAAAAGACTCCATTATTAAGACCAAAGCTCCCTAGGTGTGCACCATATCCCACATAGTGGGCTCAACAAAACCGATAATAGATCCCAGTCCCACTTACCCTAATATAATTAACAAAATCAACCATTAATAGGCTACTTAAGGACCTCTCTTCTTAAGCAAGAAAAGAGAAACCAAATGCTCTGATACCAATGTAATGGAAATGGCCCATGAACTTTGAGAGTAACGAAATTAGGAAATTAGGTGAAGCACTTTTGTGAGATTACTTTGTGAGCATAGCGGGTGAACTTGATTGATGGTAGCGACATAAACATGGTACTTAGTTAACTTGGCATGAACAATACTTTTGCAAGAGAGAGAGTTTAGAGAACATGACAATAGTTGAGGATTGGATTCATACGGAGCCGGTCCCCCCTCCAATAGACATTCGATTATAGTTTTTCCCATCAAGAGAGACTTGGTACAATGCAATATTTGTGTTCCTTGTGACCTAGGTGATGCAATGAAGATGGAAAGCTCCATGCATCACAAGCATAACATAAAATTTGTAGAAAGCATTAACTATCCCAAGCCTCAGTTCCAAGGCCTCAAACACCTTCGAAGGTGGAGAGAGCTAGCGGGGAATGAGGATAGGGAAGAGGAAGAAGAAACATTCCATAGGAGAAAGAAATAGTTCCTCACTTATCATCACTCTTCTTGCTAGCATATATAATAGCATAGTAATGAAGATGGAGAAGTTGGCAAGCTTAAGCATTGAAGCATCTCTCTTGGTTGGATTTGCATTCCATAGCCAAGAGTGTTGGTGTAGGATCTCACTTCTCACAAGCTTGGAGAAGGAGGTGGAGTTCCTCAACTTTCACCAAGTGAGAATGATTCCACAAAATGAGTGTGTGTGTGTGTGTATAGTGTATATCCCCCCAGAACCCCCCTTGCTTGCTTGGGGCGAGTTGTAGCTTTTACACATGTTCCAAGCTCATTGGATCCCTCTCCCCCCAACCAATCACATGCAGCATGCATTCAAGTACATGGGTAGTCTTTGGACAAGTGTCCTCCTTACCCCTTAGAGAGAGAGAGAGCTTGAAAATATCTAGATATTTGTTGGATGGAACTAGAAGCTCATTGGACCCCTCTTTAGCCCAACCAATAGCATTCAAGCACACCATGTGGTTAAGCATAGGGAGAGTCTGACATGTGTCCCATGTGCCCTTTGGTTGAGTGGAAGGTTAAGTCAAAGATTCCCCTAACTTTGGGACTTTCATGCATAGGAAGCTTCTCAAGTACCTTCCAGTACTAGTAAGCAGCTTTTCTCTTCAAATTTGTTTTTTTATATATGAATAATTTAAATTTTAGTTTCATGTGATTATATTACTATATGTGTCTCTGATACGTCTTCGAGCCCTCTTAGTCACATAACAATTTAAAATTTAGGATATAGAAATTACTATGGCTTGTCTGATTTTATATCTTACTTCCATGGTAATAAAAAAGAATTTAGAAAACACTGACTCTTGTTTTGATATGCTTTGCAGCACTCTTACTTGAGTGTTTTAGGAATTTAGATAACACCGTACATTGTTTTGATATGCTTGTCGGCACTCATACTTTGTACGGTGTTTTAGAGACCATTAGATAGCATGTGCATTTGTTTGATATGTCTCATGACACTCTTACTTTGTACGATGCTTTAGGTAAAATAAGTTCCAATGAAATGTGAGCTTACAAAAAACATACTCTTCCTGCGTCTGAGCGTTGGTTTTTACAACGAAAGAAGATACTCCTAGACACGATCTGTACGAATAATTTTTTTATCTAGTGAGCCTTTAAGCTATACACTTTTCAATATACGTAGTCATGGACCACATGATTCATAGATCTACATTGTAGGTATGTATAATGAGAAGTGTAATCTTTAAACTACTCCCCTTGTCACGATCTTCGGTTCTTACAACGGGGGGAGTTTCTCTCAAACACAATTTGTGAAAAAAAAACCATTATCTGATGAGCTACTGATTTTTATAGTGTAATCATTCTCGACGTCTGGATCGAATATTTATCCTTTGCTCTTACAACGAGAATAAAACCCGTGCGTCTGGTGCTTAGGACTTGCTTAGATCCTTACAATGAGAAGGATGCACACGTGACACCATATTTTACATTAATCTTTGTAATTTGTAAAATAATGCGTATTTCTATGACTTCGTCACAGTCCTATTGATAATGTCTCATACATGCGAGGTTTTTGATTCAAAAAATCATAACATATTTCTTTATGATATAAAAAATCATAATTTACATCATGCATAATTGTGTGCATGTTCTTGTGTATATTAATCATAAATTACATTCATGTGAACCTGTGGTTTAGGGTTTAGGGTGATTGCCCAATGGTTGTGTTGTAAAGAATGACTAGGTATTGTATTACATGTCACTTATACTGTTGAGAAGTTTGATTTTTTGTTTTTTTGTTTTAGCTTCTACGCACATCATGGGTACTACAGGCAAGATAACAAAAGCTGAGCGCAAATATGTCGAAGAATTCGTATGCACTCATCTTTATGGATTACGAAGTGATCGCCTCTAGGAAGTCTTGCAAGAGTCCTCATACAAATCATTTTGGATGAGTTATGTAGTGCTACATATGCAGCACTAGTTGCAAAATTTTGTGGTGCTTCAGGTGGGATTGAAGTCCGTACAGGTGGTCAGTTGGGCCACGACGTGAGTCGAATCATAGGGCAAGTTTGCAAAGTTGCAGAAACCCTTGACAAGAAAATTAAAGGGAAGTCTGGCTTCATGGACCGCATGAAGGAAGTAGAGGTCCTCTACAGAAGCATGAAGAAACATTGGAAGAGACAAAGGATCGAAGAAGAGCCCAAGGATGTACTCGAAGTGCCTGCCACTTCGGAAGTACCAATCTCTAGCAATGATCCAATGCCACCCAACATGGGAAGTTTAGACCCATGCAACCTCGTCATCATGCGCATGGCTTGCATTGAATTTCCACAAATGAAAAGCATTGGAGAAGGTAGATATGGCATGGTCACAAAGGTGAAAGTCAACCATCAAACCTTCACATATGAATTTTACGCTAGCAAGCTAATCAAGGGTGATGGCCAGAAGAGTGCCAATGACATAGTGCTGCATGAAGCCACAATTATGAATATCACGCAAAGTGGAATCATTGCTACTCTGGGATTGGCGAGACACGCCACGCGAGCGCCCACCCTCATCTTCAAGATGTGGAATGGTGGAAACCTCGACCACTGGCTAGAGAGACTCCAAAAGGAGGGGAAGAATGTGGCCATGAGCAAGGGTTTCAGAGACACCGAGGGGACCGTTGAAGGCGTCAAGTAGAATATATGGCCTATCAATAATGGATTGCTCCGAACCTTCATCTTTTTATACGTGAATAACATCACTCACAATGATGTTCATGGGAGTAATATCTTGCTGCATTTTGGATGGGCTGGAGTATATGTAGGCGTATGTGATTGGGGTAGTGCAACCTTGTTCCCCACAGAGAACACATTTCCAAAGTTGCCAGATATTCTCCCATCGACAAGGGAAGCCTAGAGCAAGCGATATTGGTGGGTGGCTTCTGAATGTATATTGACAAATCCTCCAGTCTTTACGCGCAGCCAAGATATCTACTCCCTTTGTAAATACATTCAAGAACTCCTAAAATATTTACCTAATGATGATGAAACTAATTATATCGCTTTCCTCATACGCTTTTAGAAAGTCTTGCGCACTTGTGTATCTACTAATCCCACCTAGCGCAAGTCCTCACATAATCTCCTTAGCATGTTACAAGGCATTAAGTGTGTTGGTCGCACACTCCCAGATAGTACAGGCTTGAGGCCATCCAATGATTGAAATTTAAAATCATACCTTGTAATTTGAAACGTGTCTATACTTTGCAATGGTACAATTTTGTCTTGTCTCATGTCCATTGATTTGAAATTTCATGTTATTACATTGCTGTTGTCCAATTGGTGAGAGAGATGTGAATTTTAAAATTGTATGACTGTTACCATTGATTGTAGTTTCTTAATCAAACTGTATCTATTCTTCCGATCTAATTATTTATTATCGTGTGATTCGATAGGAAATGGCAGCCCCATATGCTCCTCCCAATGTCGACGGTGAGCTCGATCACGAAGAGTCTCAACGCATTATCAGAGACGAGAGCATGCGTTACGGGGCTCAAGACCTGTCCGCATTCTTTGTTGAGGCCGCGGAGCCCGAAGGTTTGGAGAGCAAACCAATGAAATTGGAAGACGTACGCAAGTGTTGTCCCTCTTTTTTTTTTGAAAGATGTACTATTTAGGAGGTCAGGTCGTGCCAAGGCAATGACACCATTGAAAATCTTAAATTTGCAACACAAAGGACTCACGCATGTGTTGCTCCTACACTTCATCCAAAAGGAGCGCAATCTACCTAGCAATAATCAAGTTGCCATGTACTTCATCCAGCAAGTCTTCGTGCAAGATATAATGAAGAAGTGCGTCCTTTGGACAGACCATTCTTTCAACACTGGTGTCGGACTTGGAAGAGCTAAAGAAAGAGCATAAGCGCGTCGTGGGGAGGCAGATCCACCTGCACGAAAGAGGCCAGTTGTGCTCCTACCAGATGAGCATGAACAAATTGTTAATATTGTGTCTCAAGGGGCTACACTAGCCAGCCAAGGAGAGAGCATTTTCTCTCTACAAGAGAAGTTGGCAGCCAAAGAAGAAGAAGTAGTTGTTTTAAAGAAGAAACTTGCCAGATACAAAGCATGGTACGGTCCTCTCTCTCCCTTGCGTGAGGAGGCAGGACCAAGTCATGAGGCAGATATTCAAGAAACGATGGATACACTTGAGGCAGCATTGAACGCAGATCTTGAAGAAGCGGTGGATATCACACTTTCTTAAAGACATTGTAGACTGTAGTTGAAAAATTTAATGGCAATTTATCCCGTCCTTTTTTGAGACACATTGTATTCTCTCTATGTTTATGGCAATGAATTTGTTTTGGAGTTGCTAATTGATGACTTTGTTGAGAGTCAAGCAATGTATTTTTATTTGATTGCCAAGCAATGTCCTCAAGTAATTATGTTTATGCAAATTCTCTTCAATACTTGACTTTGTTGCTACTAAATAAAAAAGGTGAGATATATAGCTCAATAGGGAGGTACAGTGAGATATATAGCTCAATAGGGAGCTACAGTGAGAAAAAGTGAGATACATTATCATGAAAAGATGTTTACATTTTGCCATCGATCACATTGAAGGTCCACAGTCTTCTTGATCTACACTCACTTCTTCTATGTTGACATATGACGCACCTGTCATACCCTGCTGTCTCTTAGGAAGAAGTCCTGCTTGTTTGCAGTTGTTTACATACCCTGCAAAATGGACCCATATGTTGTTAGGTGGTGCTCCACATTTTTTCACATTGGGGTTAGTGCCGAATAAATGTTCTTTGATGCAAGTTGCATTGCGTGGCACGTTATGCCCACAATGTTTGCATTCCAAAAACAAAACTGTCTTGCCTCTCTCTTTTTCCTCCACATACGACCACTCTTTTCCTTGCACCATGCTTTCTGACTTCAACAAAATATATCCTACAATCAATAGATACACTATGATTATAATTTTTCACCATATATAGCGCAATGAGAAAGATAAAAGGTTATAGGTATGATTTGCTAATTTAAAATGATGAATAGTGTTAAGATAATATTTTAGGGAAGATCACCAATGGATATATCATTCTTGGCTACTAGGTGGTAAAGAGCGTTTGCTCAAGACAACGTAAATGAGCGATGGAGTCATCTCACATTCCACTATCTATTTCTCTTTGAGGTAGGAACTCGATAACATCCTAGGGAATTCTGTAGGTAATCCACCATATTCACTTAGAGTTAAGAGCATAAGCTCGATAACAACCAAGTAAATCCTACTTCATACCTTACACCTCACTCGGAAGTAAGAGAATCATCTCATAACAACCAAGAGGCACTAAGTGGACCTATTCTATGCAACCAAGTGAATCCTACTTCATACCTTAAAACTCACTTGGAAGTAAGAGAATCATCTCATAACAGCCAAGAGGCACTAAGTGGACCTATTTTATGTCTATATGGAGGTAAGAACATTTAAATGTTCATGACAACCAAAAGACCCTACATGTATGTGTATATGTTCCAAAATGTATGAACTAACACTATTGTTTGTGCACATATTATAGCTATGATAGATTTTAACCATCAAATATCACTTTTAGTATCTATTCCAAAACAAATAGAACTAAGAGTATAGCTTCTACTGTTTAGAATTGTACATTCGCACTATAGCTAGAAAAGTAGCCTCTAATGCGTACAATTATTTATTTATCTATTCTTAAACAAGTAGAGCTAAAAGTATAGTCTCTATCGTTTAGAGTAATTTATTTAAACTTAGCAATAGAGTTAAATAATAACTTCTATTGTTAAGAATTATAGGAGATTCAAATCTAAATAATTATTTTATTTTTAATGTATAAAACATTAATTTTCTTAAAAAATCAAAGATTTGAGGGATGACTAGAGAGTTAAGCTACGATAAAAGAAATTTTTTATGAAATCATGGCATGAATTATTCCCTTTGTTTGACCCCCCAAAGTTTTTTTTCACATTGATTCAATTTTTGATGTATGTGCTTATTTTGTATGCCTTGGGCTTTTTGCTTTTCAAGGAAAAGCACCCACACTGAGAACCTCTAGGGCTCTAGTGCCATAGGCAGTACATGTGAGTGAAGTACCAAATCAAGCTGGGATTTCTCTTCTAGCTTAAGATTTTACATTGTGGTACTTTTGATTTTTTGTTTGTTCATTTTCAACATTTTAATTTTGTAAATTTGGGGGGTCATATGATACTGTTACCCTCCCCAAGCTCATCACACTAGTAAACTCCCTTTATAATACTTAAGCTAAAGGTCAATAGGGACTAATCCCACTAGAAAGCCCTAGTACATTGCACACAATGCTACCTAAATCGGATTAAGAATCTAAAGTAGCCATTGATTATTAGGAAGGCATTCCCCATGGTATTAAGAGAAGATCTCTAACACCTAACTTGGTCAAACTAGCTTGGTCACATGCTTAATTCTTAAACCTAGACAAGGGATTATGACAAAAAATTATATAGAATCTAATGTTTAATCTAAGAAAACGTGCTGAATATTGTGCTACCAAACACCGTTCGTGTTGATGATCGTGCTTGATTTGAAGAGTGAACAAGACAAAGAATCCATGAAGGTTAAAATCATAATTTTTCAATGCATTCCTGTACACACTAGAAAACACACGGAATACCTCTAGGAGGCACATCAGTGGGAAGAGGCACCAACCTTTATTGAACACAATCAAACAACATAAGGAACCCTAACTTAATTACTTGCACCCCTAGAGAGTCAAGGGAACATGATATTGAATAGATGGGCGGGTAGCCCTAGGTCTAAACCCCTATCCTTGTCATCATCGAGAAAAACAAAGTCATCATCCATGAGACCATCCGTGCCATTTGTGTAATCATGTAACTCTTCCTTTATCATTAGAGGCACAAATGCTCACTAAGAACATCACTAGACGTCTATAGTCATCTTGGTCAAGAGGGTAAGCTTGTGCAATCAGAGAGATGTCCTCTACTAAGTATAGATCAGTTGCGGTCAAGAGACGTATCAGCCATTGCTCAAAATTCTTCTCACACACTAGCGTATCTACCAAATCCCTTTCACAGGCAAGCACCGGGTAGACTATGTGAAACATTTGTGAAAAGTAAAGAGGGTACCTCTCACCCAAGGTAGGAGTGGATAACTCTAGTGTACTAGCCATATTTGTACACACAAATAGATGATGGTTAGTGTGCACATATTATAAGGGTCATGTCAAAATGTTGTGTCCTTGTGCATAATGCGTTTTTATGATTTTGGGTCATGTACTAGAACTTGTAGGTTTCGAGATTTTTGTTTGGTGGCTCTTGATCTTTTACTTTCTTATTTTTGTTTTTGTGAGTATAAGGCTATATATATACATTCCCTAAGATTGGGAGATTGAGAGGTTAGGGAGGAAGGTTAAGAGGGGAGCAATTGAATGATGGATGTCAGCAAACACTCCCCCCTTCCTTGGGTAGATCATACCTTTTGGAACGACATTGTCACCTTTTGAAACCAATTGTTCCAAGTTGTTATGGGTGAAGACTTTGACCAATAGTTTTCGAACACCCTAGGTGTTTCATCTAGTTGCAAGGGTGGTAAGGTACTCTTCCATGATTTTATTTGCAACATTGTTGTAGGCGGTGAACTTACAATGGGAAGTACAAATTCTTTCTTGTTTGTATGGATATGTACAATGGTAGGTAAAGGTTGTGTTGAAGCTTCTATTTCCATATATGAACTACATGAAGAGCAAGATGCTTCATTTGTTTTTTCTTTTTTTGAGTTGAGAAAAACAAGCCTTTCTCGCTTAGGTACCCAAACTAGCTCCGGATTAGGCGTATAGTGTTCTGTGATCTTTCCCTTCCCATGATCTTCAATCAACTGTATCCGACTCACATGGGTCAGGTGATAGGTAAGAACACAATTTACATTTTGGCACCCATATTTGATCATTTCCTTCATAGTAGCCTTGGGCTTCCAATAGTCGTTTAAGAATCCAACACAACATTTTCTTACATTTCTGGGAGCGAGTGGGGTGTCTCTTACAAGTCTCCTATTTTTTAGCATAAAAAATTGTTGCTAAAGAAGTGTTAGGGACCCATTTGTATGTTTTCTTAGTTATATTGTGATGGGTCTTGTGCGTCTCATTTTTTGTTTTGACTACAGAAGTTGAAGCTCTAGAGAGTTGGGCTATAGGGACATATGGTTCAACTTCCTGGACATGTAATGTTTTGAGTTTTATTTCCTCAGGAGGTAATATCTCAAGGACTATGGCTTGAGTGACGGGGCTAAGAGTTGGTTTCTACATTGTGACAGTCCTAGTCTCCCAATCAATAGTGCATTTGGTTGCTATCATCCACATGCATCCTTGATTTATATTGGCTTCTATAGTTTCAACAAGCATGACCAAAAAGTCTTGAGCTACAACCCCATTGTCATAACTGACAGATGTGTGTCAGGTTCCAAAAACCGTAGTTTTTTTCTTGTTGATATCCTTGACTTGGATAGCACTCTCAGATAGAGATGATTTTCCTATAACTGACACCACACTCCATATGACAACAGATTATGTTTAGCACCCGTGTCCAATAAGGCGTTACATAACACTTTCTCATAGGTGCTATTTAACTCAATAGGGTGTGTCAAAGTCCAACCAATTATCCTCTATTCAACGTGAAATGCATGTATAACTCCAAGGTTGGCCTCTCATTGGCGTCTAATACGTTGTTGTCATTCCTTAGCCTCAATTTGAGCTTGTATCTTCTTCAATTTTTCTTGTGCCTTGGCTGCCTTTTTTGATGAATGGCACGTAGCTCCTCTTGGCTTAAAGGATCATAGTATCTTTTAAATTTACTCCCAGTGAGAAATCCAATGGTTTCAACTCCATCAAGAGTTTCCACATGAATGGTACCTTGTGGGGCGATTTTTATACTCTATATGTTCCTTTCCCGACATATTTCAACTTTTTCTTTTTGTTATGCACTCCATACATAAGGACTTTATCCCCAACCTTGATCATTCTTTGTCTTTAGATGACGGTCGAGCCATTTCTTTCTCCTATCTTTCTCCACAAGTGCAGTTTGCACAGCCAATTGTCTTTCTTTGTCTAACCTCTCAAGGATATAGAGTGCTCAACTAAAGGGTTACCATCCCAACCTTCTTGAGAAGCTGCCTGTAGACTGGGAATTACAAACTCCCATGGCATAATTGCTTGTTGGCCATATACCATTTTGAATGATGTACAATCAATAGCGACTTTGTAAGAAGTACGATAAGCCCATAGAGTTGAAGTCAGCTTCAAATCCCAATTTGTGCGATGAGCTTCCACTATTTTGGTTAGGATAGAAATTAAGGTCTTGTTAGTGCTCTTAGCTTGGCTATTTGCTTGTGGGTAATAAGGTGTAGACTTATGGTGGGCTATCATGAAGTTGGTAGTGAGTTCCTTATCACTCCATTTATAAAACAAGTACCATTGTCACTCACAATTTCAAAGGGACAACCAAGTTGCGTAATAATGTTCTCAAAGAGAAACTTAGCAGTTGACCTTGCATTAGCCTTGAATGTTGCCTTAGCTTCCACACACTTTGTCACATAGCCAGTGGTAGCAATAATATATCGAGATTGAGTGTTACGAGTTGCCATACTTATTGAGCCTACAAAGTCTAAACTCCAGTTTTCAAATGGTTGAGTCACTTTAATAAGATGTAAGGCCATCTTATCCTTTCGTTGTGTGATCTTGTAACGTTGGAATTCATCACACCTCTTTGCAAAAAGTGATGCATCTTTGAATAAGGTAGGCCACCAATAGCCTAATTGCAACACCTTTCTAGCAGTTAGTTCCCCTAAGAAATGTCCTCTGACTATACCCATGTGGGCTTCTTGCAGTATGTATAAATACTCATCCTCACAAATAGCACGTCTAAGAATGCCGTCCTTCCCTAGCTTGTAGAGAGTTCCTGCAATTAGAGAATAAGGTTCACATTCTTTTAACAGTTTTTTAGCTATATACTTACGAAGATCTTTCGGTGGAAAACCATTAACTAAAAATTTTACAATCTTCTTACTCCATTCAAGCATGGTGTCAACTAGGAATAGGGAAGTATTGGGCAATTCATCATCGACACCATTGGGTACGCTAGACAAATGATCCGCCATGACATGTCTTTTACCAGGTCTCACCCACAACAATAAAATCAAACTCAAGAAGAATTAAGAACCATCGTATAATTCTTTCCGTGGAACAAGGTTTATTTACTAGATACAACAATGCTTGATGATCAACATAGAAAACAAACTTGTTGGCAAGAAGACAGTAGCGAAATTTCTTAACTCCATAAATCATAGCGAAACCTTCCCTCTCTATAGTGGTGTAGTTTCTCTCAACATCATTTAATTGACGACTTGCAAAGCTAATGGGGTAGTTCAATTTATGTTCTCCTGGTTGTTGAGCTAGAACACACCCAATGGCAAATTTCGATGCATCAATATGCACATGCAAAATTACATTCCAATCGGGCACTCATAGAATGGAAGCACTGATTAAGGTCCTTTTTAATAACTCATACGCATGGTCACACTCATAAGCATGGACACTCATAGAATGGGAGCACTGATTAAGGTCTTTTTTAATAACTCATAAGCATGGTCACACTCCACAGTCCAGTGAAACTCAATAAGAAATTTGTACAATGGGCGAGCTATCTAGACAAAGTTTAAACTAAATCGCCTATAATAACCTAGATGGTCCATGAACCTTTGAACTCCTTTATAGTTTGTAGGTGGTGGAAGATTGAAAATGGCTTTAATTTTGCTCTCATCTCTAGAAATCCCATTTTTGGACACTATATGCCCTAAAATAACTCCGTGTTTAACCCAAACTTGGCATTTGAAAGAGTTTAAGGAGATGCAATATAACCTGCACTTTTCAAACACTTTTTGTAAACATGATAGATGTTCTTTTCAAGACAAATAAACACAAAATCCATCTAAGAAAGCTTCGCAAAACTCCCTCAAATATTCTCTAAAAGCAGTGTTTATTAATCTTTGGAAGATAGCAGTGGCATTGGTTAAGCCAAAAGCCATAACACGAAATGCGAACACTCCAAATTTGGTTATAAAAGCCATTTTAGCTTGGTGCTCTAGTGTAATTGTGATTTGATTGTAGCTAGAGTACCCACCTAAAAAGCTATAAGCTTCCTTCCCAACAACTCTTTCAAACACATGTTCTGAATATGGCAAGGGTAATGGTCTCTCCTAGTGGAGATATTAACCTTCTTGAGATCCACGCACACTCTGAGTTTCCCATTATTTTTTGGCACAATAACTATGGAGACATCCATTCTAAGTGCTCAATAGGGTATATGAATCCGCATTTGACAAGATTTTCAATCTCTTCTTGAACAATTTTTGCATACTTAGGATTCATTGGGTAGGGTCGTTGCCGACTGGTTTAGCCATGCTATTCATGGGAATTGTGTGTTGCACCATGGAAGGTGGCACACCTTTCATATCATGATATGTTCAAGCAAATGTCTCCTTGAATTCCTTGAGAAGTTCTTTAAGTACATACTCCTCCATCTCTGTTAGATCTTGGGCAATGAAAATAGGTTTGGACTCCTCACATGGGTCTGCTAACTCTATTTCCTTAACTATTGCGGGACCATCATAGACTCCATTGCTTCCATCGATAGGTGTTCTTTGGGCCTTTGTATACACAACCTTACGTTCCTCCGTGGTGTAGGATTTGTAATGATTAGGTGCAGGGTGTAAGTCTGTGGGGTCTTGTTGTTTTATAGTGTGGGACGCATGTCTAACCTCACAATCCTATCTTATTGCAGATTTAGTGAGAACCACGATTAAAGTGTCAATCCATGGGACGAAGCTGACTCGACTAGTGCAAGAGGTTGTCAATCTCTCAGAAAACAACTAACAACTGGCATCTAACTCAAGCTACACTCAAGTGACGGAAATCACCAAAAGCCAATCGCCCATCGGCAAACAAATCACATCCGTTATAGCATCAAATGACATCCAAACGTAATGAAACTTCTAGGACAAGTTTATAAGACCTAAGTCCACATGCTTATTGTCTCAAACCCCACTTTATGTCAAGTGTCAAACTTGTGATTATTAATAGCAGTGGATTTTTGACCTAGTCGTTTTTGACCTAGAATGCATCTAAATGCTTAGCAATGCTGCCCCAATACCCCGCCTATGCTTAGTTTTTGATTTTGAAGTGTAAATTCCTACTTATGATGAAATTAGGCTTCGGGTTGGCGACGCCAAAAGCTACAAAATACTGTGATGTGTTTATGTCAATGCGTAGAGCTCTTACCTGCGGTTGTAGTGCAACAAACGCAACTACAATGTGACAACCGAGGAGGCAGTAGGAAGCACGAGAAGGAGATAAGTGAGAGCAGTTAGCTCACGCTTTGTATTTCATTATCCAAAACTTCATAATAACTTACAAAAATTGGCTTTTATACCTTAGCCAAGGTTTTTGGTGGTCAAAACTAATAATCTGGGAGCTCTAACTAAAGATAGGCAATGAGACGTTGATACAATCTGGAAGTTTGTAGCCCCGGCTCATCAATTACAAGGTTTATCCAAGAAATAAGAGTTACAATATTCTCGATTTATCAAAATAATAAGTTTTTTTACAATGAGAGCTCCAAAAAATGGTATCTGTGGTGTCCGTGTTAGCTTGATGATAACATACCCCCCCTCCTCGCCTGTGTCGTCCCTTGACACAACTTTATGGGCTGAAGTAGTCTTCGGGTTGATGGCTGGCCAGGTGGTCTTCAAGCGCATTGAGTGCCTTTTGGTATCTGATATTTCGCTCTTTTTTGGGCACTTGCAAAAACTGCATGGTGACTTTGTTCTTCAGCTCCACTGCTGAGTAGCCTACAAACCTTGATATCAGGTTGCTAATCACTGGCCCAAATATTTTTGTTCGCTAAGTGAAGAATCCCATGTAGAACACTTCCTCAAACGCTAGCATATTGTGAGAAGGTAGAAACATACACCTGGCATAGAAGCCATAGAGGACTTCTTCGGAAGGTTGGCCAATGAGATCATATCACAACCCTTTGTTACCCTCGAGGAATGACATCCAAGGGGCGCCTGCTTGCTTTGGCTCAGGAACACTTTGATGCAGGTGAGAAGCATTCAACAGATCTTGTATAAAATTGCACATGACAAATCTGGTAGACTTTTAAAGAATGACATGGCACCCTTGAGGGTTTTCACCATGTATTCTTGAGTCGGTGGTTCGTTTTTTGGAGCAGGCAATCTGGGGTAATTCAGCCAAGTTGGCCGCTTCTTCAGTAGTGCCTCATGTGCTATCCAGGTCTTTACTCTTGGTTCAGGGCATAAGGTTTGATCCTTTTGTAGGGCTGTAGGTGCTCTTGTGAACAAAATCAAGTACCTTGGATTCTTGTTCAACCAGCTCGACCTCCACTTTGGGTGGTCTTAATGTGCGCCCTCGACTTTCATGTCGGTGTAAAGCCTTTCTTTCACTTGTAGCAGCTCCACTTTAATCAGAGGGTAGGGTAGGGATTGTTCATGCCATTGCACATTGATTTGATTGGAAGTGAATTGTGTGATATTGACGGAATGAAGTACTCTCAGCTCCCCATCCATTGATGCCTTTCACTGCTCATCTACCTCTTGTGTAATTTTTTCCTTCAGTGCATCTTCCTCAGTCTTTGAGAGCTGGACCATTGGCACTGTGTCTACTTCAGTAATGGGTACTTGAAACTCTTCCTCGCCACTTAGCTCTTCTGCTCGCTGTGTCTCCAATTCAACAAATGAAATTGAGGGGATCTATGTGGGGCTGCTGATCTGAAGTGCCTGCCTCCTCTTGGGTTTCCAATCATCCCTCTCTCAATAGCTGGTTGATTCTTTTAAGTTCTGCTATTTCTTTCAGCAACTCGTCTTCTCTTTGGACCCGCATCAAAGCCAGGTCTCTGTGCTGAGACTGCTCTATCTTAAGCTCCAGCATGACGTCTTTGTTTTTCTTCTCTAGTACCTTGTAGACCTTGTCTGTTCCTTTGATTGAGGCCATGGTTGGATTCTCTCGTATTTGTCGCAAGAATATCGCATGATCATTTATCCTTTGTTCTGAGTACTGTAAGGAAGCATTGGCCACATCTAACTGGACCTAAATTTTCTGAAATGAGAGGGTTGTAGTTAGAAGTTCATTTGTAAATTTTGTCAGTTGCTCATCCTTTGCTTTGCATGCATCTGACAATTTTGCAAGCAATTCCCCCAGGTCCTCCATTGCTTTCTGCTGCTTATCCCTTGCGAGTTGATGTTGTTCAGCTTCCGCTTTCAACTCCTGCAGCTGCCTCTGTAGATCGGTGATGACATTGAGTCAGTCATTTAACTCCCCTTGGAGTGCGTCAATCACCATCTCTAACTCTTTGTCCCTTGTGCTACGGCCAAGTGCTACTGAGCAAAGTCGTTCAGCCATATCTTGCATTTGCTTAGCATACTCATTTACTTGCAGGATGACTTCATCATTTGATTGCAAATCTTCACTTTGCATTAGTTGTCTTGATGTTTCTGCAGATTCTTTTACCTCTGGCCGCGTCATGGCTGTTGGTTGCTGTTGCCCTTGTGGTTGTGGCTTATCCTTTTTCGTTGAGGTAGAGGGTGGTACCTCGGCCTTCTCTTGCTGTGTTGAGGTAGAGGGTGTTTCCTCGGCCTCCTGCTCTCTTGGATGCTCAAACTTCTTATTGTCCCCTGATGGTGCAGGACTGGCTTCCCTTTCTGGCTCTTTGTCGTGCTCCTTTTCTTGTTCTTGTGTAGACTCAACTGCCTTTTCTTGTTCTTGTGTAGACTCAACTTCCTTTGTCGTGCTCCTTTTCTTGTTCTTGTTCTTGTGTAGACTCAACTGCCTTTTCTTTTGATTTAGCTGCCTCTTTTTGTTCAGGTTCCTGTGAAGATTCAGCTGCCTTTTCTTGTTTAGGCTCTGTTTGCTCAGTTGCCATGATTCTTCTCCTTGTGCAGTGGCTTCCTCTGCTTGGTTTTGTTGTTCTCCACCTCTTTAGCTTTACTTGCTCCTTCTTTTGTTTCTTTCAGCTTGAAAGATTCTACTTCTTGATACATCCATTCCAGGATTCCGTGGGGTCTTCAGCCTGCTTGCTGGTGTGATGATTGGTTCTTGGTCCTTTAAGGCCAATAGGCACCCACTTTTTTGGGTTCGTTCCTTGTGCTTGGCGGCTGCATTGGTAAGAGTGTTTTTCTCGTTCAAATCAGGCTTGCTTTTGTACGGGTTCCTCCTGGTGTGCTGCCACGGATTTTCTCTTCATTCCCTCCCGTCATGCTCTTTTTTCTTCATTATCTGAGCTATCACTGTTGTGCCATTCTGGCGAGTTCTCAGCCGACTCTTCATTAGACTTGTAGGATCTCTTGGTAGATCTTGTAGCTCGAGGGGAAGGTTGTGCTGACACTATCCAAGTGTTCTAATCTGGGACAGGTGACAAGTTGTCGTCCATGCAGATGGCATGGTAAGCAATCCTTGTCAAAACCTCTGGTGCACCCAGGTATGTGATTTTTCCTTCTTTATTTGTCCCTTTTAATGTGGACAAGACATATTGTGCGTGGTCAATTGACTGCCTGGTCGTTGATTTGAGGACTTGTGTAAAGGTTGTGGAGACCGCATGATTGGGCGTTGTATACCTTGGCGGTCTCTTAGCAAGGAAATGGAAGTGCTGGTGGTATAACCTTGCAGGCTCTTCCACGTGTTTGTGAATGAGGTCTGCAAATGTGGCCGCGATGATTTTTTTGGTGAAAGTTCCAGCCGTCTTCCTATCTCTTGCCCTCATTGTCACTCCTTCTGTTGGCAGTCTGAGTGCTTCTACCACTATCTCCTTGGTCAGAGATCTACGCAATTCTATCTTCTTTGATCGTGGACAAAAGCTCGTAAGTCGTTTGGAAGTCCACCCCACACGGCTCTTGTTCATAGAAATCTCTGAGTCCTAGCCTTCTCTTGGCTTCTTTGGTTTCAGGCTTTGCGGCGACATCATATACTTCTTTGGGTGAAAGTTGTAGCTCTACCTGATGTCCCTCCTCGCTCTTGAATTAGCAAGTGAACACTGTGGTGTTGCGCTCTCAAGCTGTTCCTTTGAGAGATAGGTTGATTTTACATTCTTGACTGAATTGGGGTCTAGCTGATATGCTGGTAGCTCTTGCAACTTTTTTTTTGGTTGAGCTTCTTCTTGGCCCCTCTCTGCTGCTTGCATGGCTCGTGTTCAGTGAATAGAGTGTCAAAGTTAGCATATTTGACATATTTTTCTCTGAAACGTCCTTCAGTATGAAATGCCGACAATCTTGGTCCAATTTGCTTCAAATCAGTTTTTGAACAAGCATAGATGAATAAAAACATGCAAGGAACAAAATTATAAAGTCCAAACAAAAAACTGCAACAAAAGTAAATAATCACGATTATTTACAGCTGAGTAAATTTTTCAACTTTTTGCAAAGTTGGCATTAGAGGCTTTAAGTATATACCAAATAGATACTGTGAGTAAAATATGGGCTCATTTGGATGCATAGGATGAAAATGGTACCAGATTTTGGCTTTAGATCTCTAAAACAGTAGATATAAAGAAAATTTTAGATTTTGAGCTCCAAATTTCTTCAAACTTGGCTAGTGGGCTTATCACATCATGTACCTTGGATGTATAATGTCAAAATAGCAAAATTCCCCCATTTTGGCATGAAAGTAAATAATCGCGATTATTAACTTTTCTACCAAAATGGACATTTTTTGGTACAACATGGTTCTAGGCATTGTATAGTGTTACCATATACATGTGGTAGTGATGTGTGTGAACACACTAGGACCGCCGGGGCATTTTTTCCCTCTTTAGGAGTTTTTTTCCCCCGTGCATTGTATATACGCCCATCACTCTAGGGCTATCTATCTTTCCATTGCACACTAAGTAATATACTCTCCATTGTGTGCCTTGAGATTCCTTTGTCTTCTCCAAGCTGTGTGCGTTTCTCTATAACCCTAATTCCAACAATTGGTATCAGAGCAGGTCGCGTCCTCCCGGGCTTAGTCGCCAGCTACTCCAGCACACGCCTGCTCACTTTCTCCGATTTCAATGAGCTTTCGCGAGTGCTCGCAGGTCGACAAATATTTTGAGCAAGCTCATAGTGCTCGGTCTGCTCAGATTTTTGATTTGGGCTCATTTCGGCCTCCGTTTCCACTATAGGCAGTACTGCACAGGCTATTTCTTCATTTTGTGCAGAGTTTCTGTTAGTGCTGTTTTTTGTATAACAGGTGCCTTACAGTCTTCTACGGTTTGTGCTATATAGAACATGTTGTTCCCGCTCCATTTCTCCTATTTTCGGGCAGTTTTCACATCAGGTGCAACATTTACCATGGCTGACAACAACACATATGTGTTCAAGATGTTTGCTGCTGAGGACAGGTTGGATGGGGACAATTACCCTATGTGGGCAGGGAAACATGTTCTTGTGTCAAAGGGCATCTAGAATATTGTGCAGGCATTGATGTACGTCCTAGTTCTGAGGATGTAGGCGATGTTGAGGATGTTGCAGGTCTTGCTGCAAGGATTGCTGCTGTTAGAGTTGTTTTGCCTACGGCAGAACAAGCTGGTTGGGATGTTAAGGATGCACATGCTCATGCATTGATTGTGTTGTCTGTGAAGCGCACCATTGTTCCTCACATCCGTTCAGCAAAATTTGCAAAACATGCTTGGGATATATTGGATGGTCTTTATGCAAGTCGCAATGAGGCTAAAATTGCTTTGCTGCGTAAAGAGCTGGAGTCGAAGATTATGCAAGAGGAAGATGATATGGACACTTTCCTTGCTAGTGTCAAGGATATCAATGAGCAGCTTATTTCTGCAGGTGAAGTCATTTAAGATAGTGCCCTTGTGCAGACTGTTCTTGATGCCCTACCAGAGTCTTACCAGACTTTTGCTAGTACTTGGAGACTTATGAACCAAGGAAATCTTGAAGTTGTCAAGTTTGATGCATTATGCACATTGCTGTTGCAAGAGTCACTTTCCAGAAAAAACAGGACTAGGGAGCGTGCAGTTGAACAGGCTTTTATTGCTTCTCAAAGAAAGGGTGGTAACAACAATGCAGCCATTTCTTATGGTTCTGCTGCGAGTGGCAAAACTTCTGTTCCTAATGCTTCTGCTGGCAGCACTTCATCTGGCAATTCTGGTGATAAGGGAAAAAGGAAGATGCGTTGCCATTATTGTAAAGCTAACGATCACTTGATCAAGTCGTGTCCTAAGTTGAAGGCCAAAGAGGCTAAGAAGAAAGAGGGTGGTTCCACTGCAACTGCTGGTTCACTACAAATGCAGCCATTGTTGAGTCTTCTGTGAAAGGAGACTGTGTTGCTGATGTTGATGCAGAATGGGCTTTTAGCGCAGAGTGGTCTTACAATCCTGCTGTCCATGATGCATGCTTGTCAGTTGCTGCAGATTCACATGTGTGGTATTTCGACAGTGGTGCTACAAAGCACATTACCTCACATCGTGAATTGTTTACCTCTCTCGAGTTTGTCCCTCATGGGAATTCAGTCACTTGTGCCAACAATGCCTCTTATCAAGTTCAGGGAGTTGGAAAGATTGTGCTTACTGCTGCAAATGGCAGTTCCTTCACGCTTGTTGATGCACTTTATGTACCTGGGATCAAGAAGAATCTCTTATCTGTATCCGCACTTGCTAGACTTGGACATGTAGTCAAATTTGTGGATGACAGATGTACAATTCATGATCTCAGTTTTGGTGATGAAATTGTTGCATCTGGCCTTTTGTGCCGTGGGCTGTATAAGATCACTTTGTATGACAAGTGTGGACAAAATTTTGCAAATGCTGTTGCAGATTCAAGGGCTATTTCAGATGCAAAACTTTGGCATGCACGTTTTGGTCATCTGAATATTGCCAGTTTGCTGCGTTTGAAGAAATCTGATGTGGTTGCTACTTTGCCACCTCTTGAAGCACCTGTCAAACATGTTTGTGAAGGCTGTATTTTGGGTAAGATGCAGTGTTCTAAGTTTCCAAAGGATGGTTCAATTTGGGCCACATGCAGGTTGCAGCTTGTGCATAGTGATGTTTGTGGGCCCATGCAAACTCCGTCCTTGGAAAATTACCTGTACTTCGTGACTTTCATTGATGATTACTCCAGGCATGCGTGGGTATTTCGCTTAAAGCGAAGTCCGAAGTTTTTATGTGCTTCAAACAATTTTTGGCTATGGCTAAAAATGTCTCGAATTGTAGTATGGGCACCCTCCGTTTCCGATCGAGGGGGGGGGGAGTATATGTCTCATGAATTTAATGCATTTCTGGCTAGTTGTGGGATAAAACACCAATGAACAGTGCCTTATACACCTCAACAAAATGGTGTTGATGAGAGGAAAAACAGGTCACTAACGGAAATGGCACGATGTATGGTCAAAAGTCAAGCTTTGCCACATTCTTTTTGGCTTGAGGCCATCATGTGTGCCACTTATGTCTAAACAGGTGTCCTACGAAAGCTTTGCAGTCTATTACTCCATATAAAACATGACATGATAGAAAGCCTTCTATTGAGCACATGCGTGTTTTTGGCTATTTGGCATATGCTTTGGTGCCACAAACACAACGCAGAAAATTGGATGATAAGGCTATCAAATATATATATTTTGGTTACAGTGCTGAAAGCAAAGGTTACAGGTTATATTATCCGCAAACAAAGCGTATTCTGGTTTCTTAGGATGTAGTGTTTGTGGAAGATTCTGTTCAGCCCTTGTTGTCACGTACTAGAGACAGTAATGTAAGCTCACATGACATTTATGACACTTTCTTGCCTCTTTTCTGTGGTGGAAATACGAATGTAATTTCCAATGATGCAAATGTACAGCCTATGGGGGTTTCTGAAAATGTTACAGATTAGCCTATTACTGATGCAGATGTACATGATGTACTTGATGAGGAAAGGGCTGAAAATGAGCAGGCTAGAGGTATGCCAAAATGGCTGGTGCTGTCATAATAATCAATATCTAATTCTCCTAAATGATTTTCTCATTTTAAACTGATCATTTAATATGGGGAAGTGCCAAGGGAGAAAAAGATAGAATATTGGTTAAGCTAGCAGACTGGCCACAGTAGGGATCCAAAGGGGGGGGGGGGGGGCATCTGCAAAAGAGCCATGTGCAACAATGGGCTAAAAAGACCCTAAGGTTCAGCCCATTAAGACTTCCAAAATGCTAAGGTTCCAAAATTCAAAGGTTATGTCCAAAGGTCAAACCTAGGGGAATTGGATGCTTTGTGTGTGACCAAAAAAGTCTTTGTACATCCCTACTTGGGAGGGGGTGAGCTTTTCTTCTAGGGGATGAGAGAGAAAGCCACACACACACACACACAAGCTCCCTTTACACAAAGGGAATGAGGGACACATGTCAGCTCCCTAGGCGAAATGCCCACAAGGTGTACCCAATTCCTATTGGATGGCCTTGGAGGTGGACCAATGAGAATTAGGCTAGAGTAAATCTAGTTTAATTAATTTAAAAACACTTAATAAAAGAACCAATAAGAATTAAGTCCTCTAGAAGACTATTGGACAGTCTCCCAAGGGGTCCAATGAGCATTCAACAGCCCAATGGCTTGCCTGATTCCTATTGGTCAGGAGGCAAAGGGGTCCAATGAGAGTTTAATTAACGTATTAATTTACCTAAAACTCTCACAAAAGGGGAAAGGGGTACACATGTCAGAAGGCTATCACTTATGTTGCTTAATAGTCATTGGCTTGACTTGGGGAGGTCCAATGGGGGAAAAGCAAGAGCAAAATAGCAAGAGGGCTCGCCCAAGAGAGAGAGGGGGCTGATTTTTTCAAGGCATTATCACACACACACTCACACAATCTCATGTGTGAAGAAAGAGAAGACTATCTCTTCCCAAGCTTTAATGGAGAGCTCATCACCTACTCCGACAAACAAATGAGGTGGGCAAATTTCCTTTCGCAATTTCATTTCCATATTGCTCACATTATTGGCAAGCATAATCAAGTAGCTGATGCACTCTCAAGACGGCCAAGAGTGAATGCGGTTTCCATAGCAACTCACAATGATCTATCTTCAATGATAGATGAGTACGCTATTGAAATCGATTTTAGAGATGTGATTTCAGCCCTTGCATTAGGGAAGAAAGAAGAACCATTTACTTTACAAGATGGTTATCTTCTCTATGGCAATAGACTATGCGTTACTAACTCACTACGGGAGAAACTAATGTATGAATCTCATGCTCCACCGTATGCGGGGCATAGAGGGATTCAGTCTACCTTAAAGGGAATTGAAACATATTTCTATTGGACTACCATGAAAGTGAACATACAAGAGTATGTTTCTAAATGTGTGGTATGCCAAAAGACAAAATTTGATAGAGGGAACCAGCTTGGATTGCTTCAACCCTTGCCAATCCCTAATTCACCATGGGAGAGCATATCCATGGATTTTATCTTTGGATTGCCTAAGTCTATCCATGGGAATACGGGAATATGGACGATAATAGACAGGTTCAGTAAACAAGCTCATTTTATACCTGTCAAAAAGACTATCAAAGCCCATCAAATGGCAACCCTCTTCATTTCACAAATTTTCAAGTACCATGGCTTGCCAATGTCCATAATGTCGGATAGAGATCCTAGAATGACCAGTAATTTCTGGAAGGGTCTCTTTGAGAATTTAGGGACAAGGCTAAACTTCTCTTCGGCCTATCATCCACAAACGGATGGCCAAAGTGAAATAGCTAACCTAACCATTCTCGATCTACTAAAAGCCTATGTAACAGAAGTAGATCAAAGATCCCAATGGGAGAAGTACTTACCCTTAGTGGAGTATGCTTACAATAACACTGTACATACTTCCACAGGAAAAGAACCTTTCGAGGTAATTGAGGGAAGATCAAAAAGTCCCTTGCTACTTAAGGTACATGGGAAGATCTTCGCTGCATATGAGTATAGCCGAGACCTACAAGAATCTTTCCAAAAGATTAAGGATGCTATCTCTATCTCACAGCAAAGGCAAAAGGCTGCTACTGACAAGCATAGAAGAGCCCAAGCCTTTAAAGAAAATGATTCGGTCTTATTAAAGTTTCCCAAGGCTCGATTAAGGCACACAATGGGCAAGAGTCCTACGGGACACCAAAAGTACTATGCTAAACTAGCAAAAAGGTACTATGGTCCCTTCCAGATTCTTAGGCCAATCAATGACATGGCCTATCAACTCAAGTTGCCCAATCATTGGCTCATAGAAAATGCTTTCCATGTGAGCCTATTAAAGCCTTACAAAGGAGAGCCACCTCAAGAACCAACTATAGAAGACCCACCGGAGATCGAGGACCAAGAGGAGGTGCTACAACCCGAGTCCATTCTCCGACATGAAGACAAGGTACTAAGAGGCGGTAACACTATCTGACAATATCTTATTAAGTTTAATAATTATCCTTTTGAAGATCCTAGATGGATGCAAGGCATACAATTAAAGGATAACCTAAACCTTGTTAATGCTTACAATGCTTCCCAAGAGTAAGCAAATGTACAAAATGTTAAAAATGAACAAAGTTTTTTGTCTTATAAGACTCTCTTTTTCTTTATTGTGCACAAAAATGAAGTAGTATGCATGCTTAGATCAAGTTTGCGGAGACGACGTCTCCCAAATACCAAGTAGAGCTTGTCACTCTACTATGGAAGACTGATAGGACTAATGTGCACACATGCTTGCGGCAGCCTCAGGCTCTCAAGCGCCAAATGGACTAGTCATCCATTGTGGAATGATGTCGTAGGGTAACATTGGGATCCTCTACCCGCTAAGAAAAGGACTCATGAATATGCTTTATCTTCTCTACACCATAGCCGAGGACGACTATGATTTCAAGAGAGAGGTTATAATGTCATAATAATCAATATCTAATTCTCCTAAATGATTTTCTCATGTTAAACTGATCATTTAATATGGGGAAGTGCCAGGGGAGAAAAAGATAGAATATTGGTTAAGCTAGCAGACCGGCCACATTAGGGATCAAAGGAGGGAAAATAGGGATCCAAAGGGGGGGGGGGGGGGGGGGGGGGGGGGGGGGGGCATCTGCAATAGAGCCATGTGCAACAATGGGCTAAAAAGACACTAAGGTTCAGCCCATTAAGACTTCCAAAATGCTAAGGTTCCAAAATTCAAAGGTTATGTCCAAAGGTCAAACCTAGGGGAATTGGATGCTTTGTGTGTGACCAAAAAAGTCTTTGTACGTCCCTACTTGGGAGGGGGCGAGCCTTTCTTCTAGGGGATGAGAGAGAAAGCCACACACACACACACACACACACACACACACACACACACACACACACACACACAAGCTCCCTTTACACAAAGGGAATGAGGGACACATGTCAGCTCCCTAGGCCAGATGCCCACAAGGTGTACCCAATTCCTATTGGATGGCCTTGGAGGTGGACCAATGAGAATTAGGCTAGTAAAAACACTTAATAAAAGAACCAATGAGAATTAAGTCCTCTAGAAGACTATTGGACAGTCTCCCAAGGGGTCCAATGAGCATTCAGCAGCCCAATGGCTTGCCTAATTCCTATTGGCCAGGAGGCAAAAGGGGTCCTATGAGAGTTTAATTGAATTATTAATTTACCTAAAACTCTCACAAAAGGGGAAAGGGGGACACATGTCATAAGGCTATCACTTATGCTGCTTAATAGTCATTGGCTTGACTTGGGGAGGTCCAATGGGGGAAAAGCAAGAGCAAAATAGAAAGAGGGCTCGCCCAAGAGAGAGAGGGGGCTGATTTTTGCAAGGCATTATCACACACACACTCACACAATCTCATGTGTGAAGAAAGAGAAGACTATCTCTTCCCAAGCTTTAATGGAGAGCTCATCACCTACTCCAAGCTTGTGAGATAGAAGCCTACATCGACACACTCTTGGCATGTGGATGCAAATCCAACCAAGAGCCAAGCTTCAATGCATGCTCATCTCCTCTACCATGCTAATTACTAAGCTAAGCTATGCTAATATGAGTGATTATGTGAGGAGATGTACATCTTTCTCGTAAGATACTCCTTCTTCCTCTCAATCTACTCTCATACCCTGCTAGCTCTCACCATCTTCGAAGGTGTGTGAGGTCTTGGGTCTGAGACCGGGGATAATTGATGTTGTGTTTACTAAGTGTTTTGCTTAGTGCATGGAGCTTTCATCTTCATTGCACTAGCTAGTCTTGAAGGAACACAAAGAATTGTATTATACAATGTCTCTCTTGATGGGAGAAACCATAATACAAAGCCTTTTGGAGGGGGGACCGGCTCCATGTAAATCTGGTCCTCAACTGTTGTCAATAGCTTAATTTCTCTCTCTTTTGAAATTATTGTTGATGATATCTAACTAGGTGTTATGCTTTTCGTTGCTCTCTCCACCCAAGCACTCTTGTAATTCTCATTAGGAATCTATTCTAATGAAATGCCCACTATGTTCATGCTAATTTCCGCTACACACAAGTTTTTAGGCCATTAAATGTTACAGGTGAAGGGGATCGGGGAGCACCACAGACGGAGAGTGAGAGAGAGAGAGAAGGAGACACACACACAATGTGGGTGGGGAGACTCAAAGAGTGAGTAGCCCCCTATACACTTATGCTATGTATAAGGTATACAAGTCAGTGGGCGCCCAGACTCTGGGCGGACTCTGGGCGGCCGGGCAAGGCACATGCGCCTATACCCCAACAACCTCCCACTTAAAGGCGACTGTGCCTTTAAGCAAGAGAACCTAGTCTAAATAAAGACTACAAAAGGCGAGAGAAAAACGCTCTCAACCGATGCCCACTGGCTGGCTGTGATCGTGTGCATCCGGCTGTCCTGCTCCCGTGTAAGTCCATACACCACCAGACGTACCGCACACGTACTGCAAGTATGTACGCAATACCTGCATATCTCCCTCGTGCACTATGCCATCATCAGTCAGCAAACGACTGACAACCCCAACTGCAAATGCTCCCACTGCAGCTGCGATATCCGATCTCAAGATCAATATCTCATACATGAGACCACCGAATGCCGATGCAATGCTAGCGGGCCCTGCTAGCTCTACGGAGCATGCATCAACATATATATCCTTGGAAATAGGCATCTCTGACTGACAAGGCGTGTCAGCCACATGCATCTCCTGACTGTTCGCAAAAGACGCATCAACCTATCGTGCAACCTCAGAGCAAACCAGCTGCTCTAGGTGTCTGCTAGAAGACATATCCTGCACAACTATATCCCCATGCTCACTGTCGAGAATAGAAAGGAATGACTACATAATCGCTGACATCTCAGTCTCCTCTGCAATCATCCACTGCAAACATGACCACTCAATCTGCTGTGACTCACTAGAGCTCTCATGCTCTAACTCTGTATGCATAGACTCTTGCACAACCTCCTCCTGGCGTGACTCACTAGAGCAAGACCGCTCTACCTGTCTATCCTGCATAGAAGTATCTCACACAACTGACTCTCTGCTTTGCTCAGTCACTAGCAAAGCATGCATGTCTGACTCTGTCACCTCTCTGTGTGACTGCTCAGGTCGTGCCCCAACTGTGTGCACAACGAGCTCACTACTCTGCACTCCATGCAAAGCATCCTGCAACCCACAAGCAAAAGAGACTCGCCTGCTCTCTCGCTGTCTACCTGGCTGCGTGATCACAGAGACAACACCGTCTCTCCCGTGATCCACATGCAATGGGTAACCTGTACCACTCTTGGCACCTTTTGCAATCACTATCGAACCCAAATGCATCACAAAATCTTGCTCTCGTAGCGAAATCTGACATCCACAATCTCTAAGCTGACCAATCGAGATCAAACTCACTGTCAAATCTGGTACATAGTGCACATGTCGTAACAAGTAAGATGCACCACTCGGTAATGACAGTCTCACATCTCCTGCACCTGCTATCGCATGCACCGATCCATCAGTCAAACATACACTGCCAAGCATCCCACTAGAATAGCTACAAAACCATGCACGATGCGGCGTGACATGAAACATAGCATCTGCGTCTAGCAACCACTGCGAAGGGAGTGCACTATCCACATGTATAGCATCTCGTGCATAGCTCAAGGTAAAAGTGACATCCCCGTCACTAGTATACTCCGACACTACATGTGCCTCAACTGTCAAAGCAACTGAGTCCATGGCATCACTACATACATCTCTGAGACTACCATGTCTCCTACGATGTCGCATACGACGAAAACAACGCCGTCTAACGTGTCCAGAATGACCACAATACCAACATATCACCTGTCAGCGTACTCGTGAATGTACATGTCTCACACGAGTCCGTGATGACTCAGATCTATCATACATATCATGTAATCTGCGCCAAAGTGCTCTCGAAGTAGTCTCATACATAACAAGAGCATATACAGATTCCGCAAGGTGCAAAGAGAGTGTAGATAGTGCCATCTCCTCTAGCTCCTGCCACTGATCGTCAGACATGTTTGAAGGTCTACCTGCATCACCACTCAATGGTCGATGCAACCCTCGCTGTGTCAATGCATCAAGCATACACTCTCTCCATGCTGCAAAGTCTGACCCATCAAACATGCACATTTCAGAGAGATCATAATCTGAGCGATCACCTGTCTCTGCCATGAGCACAATGTAGCAAACTAGAAAGAAAAACCACCTCACCAACAACACCTGAAAACTGTCTACCAATATGGCCAGAAACACAATGTAAAACTTGTGAGACACACTCCAAAATAGAGCTCCCGCAATGTCAATACAAGCCTCGCATGCTCTAGTATCACACTGCAATCTGTGAGCTAATCACCAAGCCCACACTGTGCGGTATCGATGCATACATACGCACAAATCTCCCACCTGCAGAGAACACCGCACACAAATGCTGAGTGAAACCCGAAATCTCTACCTAGATAGCATAAATGATGCGCAAAAACTCTTGGGAAAATTTCGCCAGAGTTTCGACACACAATGGCTATCAACACAAAATAACCATTGTCCTGCAAGCTCAATACAATGAGCAATCAATGCACATCAAACTACACTCAACATACATGCGTAAGCTCTTCAAAACTATGGCAAACAATGCTCGAGATCACAAGACTCTCCCACCTGAGAGCAAACCATTGTCTCAAGCAAAGAAAGATACACAACTCCTCACTCTTGCGAGAGTGGATACAAAAACACAAAACTGTGTACAAACTGACAAAACTTGTCAAAGTGAGAGTAAACACTCGATCACAAACTATGGCGAGAATTTGGGAAAAATTCGACAGAATTTCCCCTGAAAACTGAGCAAAAAACTCAAGTACAATCTCTACCATAAACCATAACACTACTCAATGCCAATGAGTAGAAATGCCAAAATGGCTCCACATTTTCACATACAATGGCAATCTGCACTCAACGTACATCAACGCAGTGACCGCGCATAAGCAAGCGCCAAAAGATTTGCAATCCGAAAACTTGATCAATGCGAAAACAATGCTCTCAAGAGAGCTCACTGGCACTTGAAAGTGCTCGCCAAAATGCATGTATAATGGGCATCAACCATGCGCCATAACCATATGCAAACCATCCACAAGGATCATGAATCCAAGCACAAAATCACTGCCAAAGTATCCTGTGAAAACCAGTGAAAGAAGCTCCACCTGTGTGCTCCAAAAACCTGCGTCTCTCAAGAGACCGCTTCAGTGGTGTGTAAACGCCTCTGTACTTTGTTGCCCAAGTCTACCAAAAAACCCTCAAACCACAAGCTTAACACAAGCTGCAATTGCATCTTCAGCTCAGAATTTATGCACTCAACTTCAAGCATCTCCCGTGCTTCCAAAAGTGCATCAAACTCGCACACAATGCGACAACAAAAAATCTGGAATTTCTATATACAGTCAGTCTGATCTGAATATCAGCAAAACGGTGAGGAATTTGCAAAAATTTTCTTCTGAAACGGATGGGTAGGGCGAATAGCATTCTCAGATCTGCATTCTACAAGGAGAAAAACGAATCTGAAAACTGTGCTGCTGCGCACACAGTTTTAGGGCAGCACCTTCACTTACACACAATCTTCCACACTCTTTTCTGAGCTTCCACAAGAGCATACATCACTCTCAACTCAGCTCACAAGCTCCCATTGCATTCTCACAGAAAGTCTTCTGCTTTCTTAATCTCTCTACCGTCGAGAGAGAGCGAGCTATCGCCTCGAAGCTCTCAAAGCCATCGTGCTCTCCGCGGTCACCATAGCTCTGATACCAATTGAAGGGGATCGGGGAGCACCACAGACGGAGAGTGAGAGAGAGAGAGAGAGAAGGATACACACACACAATGTGGGTGGGGAGAGTCAAAGAGTGAGTAGCCCCCTATACACTTATGCTATGTATAAGGTATACAAGTCAGTGGGCGCCCAGACTCTGGGCGGCCGGGAAAGGCACAGGCGCCTATACCCCAACAACAGGTGCACACATTGCGTGACAATAAATTGGATGCACCTTTGTCTAGTCGTACTCATTCAGGCTCTCGCCATGCATCTTATGCAACAGATTGTTATGGTTTGGCTGTGTCTAGCTTACATGATGTTGAGGAGCCTCTGTCTTTTGATGAAGCATAGAATTCAGAAAATTGGATGACTGCCATGCAATCAGAATATGATGCACTTATAGAAAATGACACATGGACATTATGTGATTTGCCTCTTGGCAAAAAGGCCATTGGTACGAAGTGGGTTTACAAGTTGAAACGGAAGCCGGATGGTGAGATCGATAGCCATAAGGCTCAACTTGTTGCAAAGCGTTATGCACAACAAAAGGGCATAGATTATGAAGCGACTTTTGCTCCCACTTGTCGTATGACTATTGTGCATTTTCTATGTGCATTGGCAGCTCATTTTGGTTGGGATGTACATCAATCAGACATTGTTACTGCTGACATATTTGAGGAAGTTTATGTAACGCAGCCTCGCGGTTTTGTCATAAAAGGACAAGAGGACAAAGTGTGCAGATGTAAGAAGGCTTTGTATGGGTTGAAGCAATCTCCTCATGCTTGGTATGAGAAAGCTGACACTCATTTGGCTAAACAAGGCTTTCGTAATAGTCCAACAGAAAGCACATTGTATGTAAAGCGTGAGGGTGATGTACTTCTCATTGTGGTTCTTTATGTCGATGATTTGCTGATCACTGGACCAAATGAAAGACATATTGCTGAATTTAAGTCTTATTTGAATGCTACTTTCAAGATGAAAGATTTGGGGTTGTTGCATCATTACTTGGGTATACAGTTTAAGCAGTGTGATGGTAGTATTGCCTTGTGTCAGAAAAGTTACATAGAGATATTGCTATGTAAATTTGGACTTGAGGATTGCAAACCTATTGCCACTCCCATGGAAACAGGTTTGAAGTTGAGTCTACATGCTGCTGGCGATCCTGCTGAGGTTACTCTTTATCAAACTGTTGTTGGCTGCCTCATTCATGTATGCAACACGAGGCCGGATATTCAGTTTGCAGTCTCACAGGTCAACAAATTTATGCATAGCCCAGGGTCTAAGCATTGTAGGATGTCAAGAGGATTTTCCGCTACCTTAGTGGCACTTTAGATCTTGGATTGTTTTATCCCAAGGGGGGATCATTTCCGCCAGACTTACATGCTTTTTTGGACTCAGATTGGGCTAGTTTTTTTCACAGGCGAGTGTCCACAAGTGGTTTTTGTCATGCTTGGCAGTTCATGTATATCATGGTTGAGCAAGAAGCAACCTACTGTGGCCACTTCGAGTTGTCAGGCTGAGTACAGGGCAGTCTTCACAGCTACGGTTGAGTGTGTATGGCTCAGATGCCTTATGACTGATTTGGGTGTTGGACAGGACACTGCCAACACTATCTACACTAACAGTAAGAGCGCATTGGCAGTTGCGAGGAACCCAGTTTTTCATGCTCGCACAAAGAACATTGAGGTGCATTACCACTATGTCAGGGAGAGGCTCTCAGTAGGAGAGATCAGACAACCTTGCAGATCTTTTCACAAAGGCATTGTCTCGTGAGAAGCTTGAAGCTTTCTGCAAAGCTTTGGGCTTACTCCCTTTGTGGACTGATCTTGTCCTTAGGGCATGGCATTTCCCTTTGCTCATGTACCAGCTCTCGTTCACCGCATCACTCCAGGGGGGATTTGTTACCATATACATGTGGTAGTGATGTGTGTGAACACACTAGGACCGCCGGGGCATTTTTTCCCTCTTTAGGAGGTTTTTTCCCCCGTGCATTATATATATGCCCATCACTCTAGGGCTATCTTTCTTTCCTTTGCACACTAAGTAACACACTCTCTATGGTGTGCCTTGAGCTTTCTTCGTCTTCTCCAAGTTGTGTGCGTTTCTCTACAACCCTAATTCCAACAGTTAGAAATAGTGACTCATGTAGCCCTGGACTGGCCTTAGTAATTCCAACAATTAGAAATAGTGACTCATGTAGCCCTGGACTGGCCTTAGTGTCACCCGATTTTCTACATGATGAGGTGGTTTCTGGTTTCTTCACAATACTCTCAGATGATCTCTCACGGTGTTCATCTCTTGGTGATGTTTTTGGTCCTTGCCCCAATATCCAATCCCGTATGGAATACCCTTGGTATTTGGTTTGTTCTACCTCCTCAGGATTCATCATAACAAAGTTATCATAATAACAATCCCTAAGCAGGTAAGTTGGTAGGTCTACTAATTCCTTATTTTTTATCTTAAAGATATCGATGATCTTCATGGCCATTAGTTGTCTTGGTTTGGCATGCGAAGTTCATAAAAGATCTTTTATGTTCCTATCTTCCCAACAATAGACCCCGATCCTAGGATTATCCGTACTAAGCCTTGCTGACATATCTGGGATTATGGTGTTTACTTATAACCCCCTTTTGTCTCCCACATCAGGGTTTTCGACTTGTACATATTGAGTTCCGTTTCTGTCCATGTACAGTTTTCCTTGTTTGTTTGCCCTAATCCCTTCTTCAAACTCAATACCATGGTCATCAATGCGAAGCATACTCTTTGTTAGGGTCGAAGTAAACTTGAGCTCCATGGCGGTTAGTCTTGTAAAAAGATAGTATATGATTATAGCGCATTGTCGTTCTGGTTTCCGAGTGAGTCAAGTAAGAAGACATTTCGGATTTTGAGTCTGAAAAAGTGTCTGAGACTTCTTTAGGAATTGTGTGCAAGGAATTGCCTTGATTCACGCTTTCTTCGGTGGGTACCCTACTGGAGGTTTCTCCGAGTATCCCCTGATTTCCTAGTACACGACCAGATCTAAGGTTCATATACACTTATGAAGCCCTGGATAGAGTACTCACCTTTGGATTGACTTGTCGTCAATTTCCACTTGATTCAATTGCAACTTTCTATCAAGCCACTGATTCCTCGTCTGCAACCTGATTCATGTACAAATTTGATCAAGTTAGCTATTCTTCTATAAAGAAAATAGAGTTTTTGCTAACTCTTGTGATTAGTCTATGTGTGTCACTTCAAATCGAGCTATGGGAGTCAAAATTTGACTTTCAGATTTGACTTAGCAAAAAATCAACAGTTTAATCTACAACCTGGAAATTGAGTGAACATGTACCAATTTTGATCCGAGTGAACCCAAATTTTCCCGGTGGCTTTACATAATTATGTTGGTCTAACACTATATAAGTTCAAAAGTCAAAATTGATGTCTTTGGATAGTAGAAGTAAATAAACGCGATTATTTACTTTTGTTAGTTTTTTGCACTTTTTGGATTGGTTTGGCAAGTCAACTACAACTTGTTAAAGTCCTTGGACTAGTTTCAACAAGTTTGGACAAAATCTGATCAAGTTTATCAACTGCTTTGTGTCGGGTGCTATCACTTAACGAGCGATGGAAAGCGAGCAAGGGACAAAAACCGAGCAAAGACAATAGAGGGATGGAGTTTTTAATCCCATTTCAAGGGTTATTGACTTTTTTTTCTTATTATACATACATTCAATAAAGACAAATTGCTACTTGTCCATGGTCTCTATATGCAAATTGTCTCTCTTGTACACTACATCTACATGTATGCATTATGTTAAATGGTTGTTTTTTCTTAGGGATACATATCAAAAAAATTGAAGAGAAAAACAAAAGCACCTATTTTTAGAGTGGCTATTTGTATTCCTCAATCCTCAACCATTGACAACAATATTGTAGAAATTTCTAGCATTTCTTTTCAAATGGTTAAAAAATATACTTAAACTCATGGAAAAAAGATTACAAGAGCATTATAGAAGAAAAACAAGAACAAGAAAATGTCATGACAAGAAGCCTAAATTTAGAAGAAGTTGTACTTTGTTACTATTACTAGTAGAAGGCTGATAGATCTTATTGTTTGGAGGGTGTGTGTGGAGAGAGAGAGAGAGAGAGAGAGAGAGAGAGAGAGAGAGAGAGAGAGAGATGTGACAAGAATATATTGTTGGGGCAGCTAAGGCGGGTGGTGCCGGAGTAGGGCCATGGCGTGGATGGACGTGCAGGAAAGCAGAGAACAAGAGAGGAGAGAGATCGACACTGCAGCCAGAAAAAAATAAGCATATTTTTTTCTGGCTGCAGTGTCGATCTCTCTCCTCTCTTGTTCTCTGCTTTCCTGCACGTCCATCCACGCCATGGCCCTGCTCTGACATCACCTGCCTTAGCTACCCCAAAATATGGTATCAGAGCAATAAAGGCCTGCGGTCGAAGAGCCTCGGCTTGAGTTGACACGGCGGGAGCAGCCGCTTACATAGAAAGAGGAGACTGGACAACCTGCTCCAATCTGGTCATAACCAACATCCAAAGCTGGGCCCTGGCCTAAGCAGTAAATTTCGTCACTTCAACTGCTCCCAACTCGGCCTCTACAGCCCGCTACAGGTAGATCTCGCCATCGCTGCGTTTGTACTGCATTTGTCCGCAACAGAGAATTCATTTTTTTATTTTTACGTTCACACTTAGTAAAGGTGTCCAACCCTATTTCAATTTTTCAAGCATGGGTTCCCACCCTCGAGTAACCTCGGCTGTAGCATGGTTGCGTGCAGAAATCTACACTGAAGGACAATCTTATTTTCGGTATATCGGGAGCTATCAAAAGAGGTTTGCAGAGCAAGAGTTTACTGCTTTAAAAAGGAGGTGTTTGGGAAAACAGAGTCGATGTTTGAAGTGCATTTGTCTACTGGCGATTGCTCCAGAGGGACTTTGGCATGATATTGGAATGATCTCTAAACTCACGTTACGGGATCGGGTGATTGGGATGATCTCTCAACTCACATTATGGGATCGGGTAATTGGTACCCTTGATGATGCCGACATTAGGTGCGACAGATTTGGAATCAACAAGCTCGATGCAACCAAGATTTTTAGCTACCTACTTGATCAGTGCATGCAAGATAGCATCAATGCCAGGACGTATGAATATGGCAACTCTTTGAAGACTAGGTTAACAATTGTTTTTTACTAATTTAGTGTCATAAGTATTTTTGTTGGTTTTGTCTATTGTCAAACACAATCCTGTAGGGCCATGGTGTGGATGGACGTGCAGGAAAGCAGAGAACAAGAGAGGAGAGAGATCGACACTGCAGCCATTAAAAAATACGCTAGTTTGATTTATTTCTTAACCTTACATATAAAGGCAAAAATTGCCATGCATGACTTAACTTGAAACTGGACTAACCTGCATGCTCTAGGAGATTGTGCCCACGAGCTAGACAAACCTGGGCTTGCATACCCAACATATACCAATATCCCAACAATCCTATAAATGGCCTTGCATATTGAAGATGTTCATTCTGGTATAGAAAGAGACCATGTGTGTTGGCTGGTGACATGCACTTGAGCTTTACAAAGTGTATAAAAATCCATATTACAAGGGGATCTAGCTACATCATTAGTATTGCAATACCAAGTCCTTGTATAAATGCATTGAGAAATGGCCTTTAGCAAACTAGATTAAAAAAAACCATTCATTGCAAAACAAATACACATGAAGGAATGTTTATCTTTGGCTTACATGAAATGCTCCATACCCATGCTTTAGACTAGGTGCATACCTATGTGGTAGAGACATTCCACATGATAATAGTGGCTTTTGTTGAATCTATGGCTTTTTTTTGGACATAATTAGTTCAATGCTTAAGAGGTCTTGAGGGTTTCTCATTATATTGGAACAATCCTCTTGACTCTTGTATTAATTTGGCTCCTGGAAACATGGTTATCTCCAAAGTAATACCTAGATCTTTGTAACAACTCATACTTTCAACCATATGTATAGGAGCTTCTTGTAGTGTGTACAACACCAACATTGAAGAAATTATCACAAAACACTAAATGCTTGTCTAGGTATAAGCATATTTGACCTATGCTTAAGGTGAATGAGCCCTATTTTATTCTAAATTTTCTTTGTCTTTCATGAGTGGAGGGACAATAAAAAGGATGGCATAAAGCATGAGTGGATCAACACTTTGTGTTTTTAGCAAGCTTGAAATGTAGACTTTGGCAAGATGACCTCAACCAAAAGATTGAGCATGTATGAGAGCCTCAAAGAGTGTTCGGCTTCCTCCTAAAAGCAAGATCGTAGACAAGGAGAATTGCAAAAGCATCCACATCTAGCCTTTCCTTGGCCTTAATTATGGTAATCATTAAGCGATGCACTGTTATGTTAGTAGCACTTCAACAAAGAGATTGGTGTATGTGGATTAGCCTTTCTGATGCTACAAAGGGTACCATAGGTTTGGTCTCACCGGCCCCTCCCAAGTTGCGTTTCGAAACGCAAGTTGGTAGGGCCTGGTGAAAATAGGTGTATGAAGCGGGAAGCTTGCTTTTGATAGGAAATCTTCAATGAACAATGTCGAGGCCGATCGTAGGTTTGCGCTGATCACGGCCCCCTCCCAACTTGCGTTTGGAAACGCAAGCTGGTATGGTCTGGTGAAGATAGGTGGGTGAAGCGGGGAAGGGGTCTGCTCGACTGAAGAGGTAGAAGTAGAACAAACGATGGCAATCTGGCTAGCGTCTAGAGGGAGAGAGCTACCATCTTTGCCGAAACCCAGTTCTGTATCAAATCTACATCTCGACTGGAAACTCCATCATCTTCTACACGACATCATCTTCTACACTACTGGCGTGTAATACAGGAGTAGTGAGAGGAGGTAGCCCAAACCCTAATCCATGACCTTGAGAAAGTAAGGTTGAGGCGGAGAGAAGCTCCCAATCCTGCACGCAATTCAATGAAACGGTGTTGGAGCCGACAGTAGCAAGGTGAGGCAAGGGAGGTGTTTGGGGCACATAGATATTATTGGGAGGCGTGAAGGGTATTGCTGATCAGTGCAAACACAGAATCAAAGCCAAGCTTAGCTCTGCAACAACTACCACAGCCCTCTCCCCGGCACTCGAAGACAAGTCACCTCTGGCCTACTCTACCTCTACACCTCTCCAGGAGAACTCTCGCCATTTCTATCGGCATTTTCCTTTTGACTGAATCTAGCTAGTGAGCAACAAGCCTTTGGCAAGTATGGCTTATCAGGCTCAATAAGCACTATCACTAATTTCTGATTTCCTGTGTATCCCATACTCCCCTCCATGAGTGCTTATTGAACAAGGGTGCTTGAGATCGAACGAGGGTGCTTGAGAAGGACCAGTTCTTCTCCAATCTGTACATCTGCCAATGACTTATTGCGGATGAAGCTTTGCATGCTAGGCCAAGCAGAGCGTTGCGGCCTTGCAAATGCGACGCCACTGTTAATTGCACAATATGATCGCAAATGAGCAGAAACAATGAATCAAGCCAACAATAGGAGAGTCGTTATACCAGCAAGATCATCTGCAAGCACTTTTCACCTTCCTTGCCCTGCAGTAGCTGATCAGTTGTAATTCCTCCTGGATGCACATTAGTTCTCAGTTAGTAGCTAGCTGCTTGCAAGAAGGTAAGATTTCTCTAATCATTCCAGGATTGAAAACCTTAACATCAAGCAAAGTCTTGCCGTAGACGACGGCAAAAATTATGGAGACCACGCCAAACTTGTAGAATATTTACAAGCATCGACGCTTTGATATGACCCATAGAAAGCACGTCACGGCAGGCAGGTAAGGAAACACAGACATTCACACCCTTAGCTTGCATGCATTTTAACAATTTGGAGTAGTTGCAGGGTCGATGAGGAGAAGGAGTTGCACCTGCGGATGCCTGCGAGAGTGGAGTGCTTGCAAGATGTTGGTGAAGCTCTGATGCGGAAGCCGGCATTGTGCCGATGATAGAAGATGCTTCTAGGTCTCGCCGATGCAGAAAATTGAGAACATTGAAGACGAACATAAGCAGCGATTGAGTTGATGATGACCGTCCATAGCGGGGCTTGCTAGTGTGTTAGAGTGGGTTCTCACGAGGGGGGACCTTGAGGGGGACTCAATGGTTGCCAAGAAGAAGCTGAGGAGGAACATCCCATAGGCATGTTCAAGAGAGCATGCCTCCTATCCTTTTTCTCAACCATACCCTCATGTTGAAGCGGTAACAAAAGAGAAATGAGACCTTATGTCCAGGCATATATCACTAAGCAAATTGAGAATATTGCCAGTTTAGAGGCACCCTCCCATTTTGTGCAGGAAAATCATGCCTCCTATCCTTTTTGTCAACCATACCCTCATGTTGAAAGCGGTAACAAAAGAGAAACGAGACCTTGTGTCCAAGCATATGTCGCTAAGAAAATTGAAAATATTGCCAGTTTAGAGGCACCCTGCCATTCTGTGTGAGAAAAGCAATCTAGATGTCATGTTGGCTTCCACAATCATGTCAGTTGAAGTTACAATTGGTGATGTTGATGACCATGAGACATTACACCACCTCATGACTCATATGTGTCCATAGCAAAGAGTTATGGGCAGCAAATGTCCCATTTTTGCTACCAAAAAGGAATTCCTTCTTGAATAAAGGAACATGGATGGATAAGAGGATTTCCTTGCATCTAGACTCGGTCCTGAGCTCCCCCTTCAACCTGGAAAAGGGTGGACCAGCTAAGAGGCAAGGGTGTGGTGTTGGGTGCATAGAGAAGAAGAAGGGTATATGTCCGCAGCAGGATTGAAAAGAAAGAAAAGAGAAACTATCATCACCTGGCCCTACCAAATTGTGTTTCCAAATGCAAGTTGGAAAGGGCCCGTGAGATCAAACCCTTCAAAAATCAAGATTGTTTTGAGTTTTCACTCACACAAAGAAGGCTACTCATGGGATCGATGATCAAGTGAAAATAGATTATGATCCGGATACATTCAAGCCACGCGTAAGATAGGATTTTCTTAGGGTATTTTCTCAATGTGTTGGTATGTGGACAATGATGGTTGCATGAAGCCAATGGTTTGAAGAGAATTTAATCACTTAGGACATGGATGCGGTCAAGACGAGGTAAACAATAGTTTTTGCTAGTGACTAAGAAACTCAATAGTAAACCAAAGAAGGTAAGAGCATGTGGAATTTGCTACTATATTAGTGATGAGTGGATGAGTTTTATGACATGAATTTAAGTAGCATATTGCACTCATGGCTACTTGGGAGAAGAAAATGAAAGGTACTCAATATGAAGTGTTAGTCAAACCAACGTATCACTATGGTATTAAGGAGTCATAACAAGATTCTTACTCTAAATCAAGAAAGTTTAATGGTTAAAGCTTGGTGAGAAATATAGATTCTTTCTTATTCTCCAAAACATATGTCAATTTGTCATTTTCTTAAATATGTAGCCCTAAGGAAAAACAACCGATTAATATAATGCATACATGTAGATGTAGTGTACAAGAGAGAAAATCTGCATATAGAGACCGTGTATAAGTAGAAATGTTTTTTGAATGAATGTATGCATAACAAAGAAAAAGATTCAATAACCCTTCAAATGGGATCAAAAAATCCATCCCTCTATTTTGTTTGCTCGCTTTTTGTCCCTCGCTCGTTTTTCACCGCTCATTAAGTGCACCCTTTTGTGTCCGCAGACTCTGATTTCAAGAATCTGGCTTAAGTCTCACTTTTGTGATCCAAATTTCACCAAAATTATTTTTTGAAGTCCACTTGGTATGCTTGACCTTGTAGTATACTCAAATTTGCAAAATTCTCAAGTTTTGAAGCAGATCTAAATAATTGCGATTATTTACTCCATCTATACTTTTGCAACTTTTTGCCCCAACTTTGACACATATCTATTAAGCACCTTATGTTAAGGTCACTAGACAAGTTTCATCAAGTTTGAACAAGCTCAAGAATTTCAATCTCCTTGAAGAGATATGTAAAGCTCTTTTTTCATGAAGGCTCTTCTTGATTTTCCTCTCAAGCATAAACTCATTTTTCTAGGCATCCCTTACCCACCTATCCTCTGCTAGGACAATCATCCCAATCTACTTTTTCACCGCAAAACATAATAATAGTAACATTGCTACACAAAGAAGATGACTGTCTACCTCTAAGAATTTTATGTGCATATGCTTTGCCAAAATCATGTGCTACAAGTTAGATATCTTCAAAGGAGGGTACCCCTTTGCCTTGCCATTGGCCTTGAAAAGTGTGTTCCACACAAAATGATTTGGCCATAGTTCTTTATATTTCTTGTAGCTCAACGACTATCCATTGTGGTCCACTCATCCTCTTTGGACCTTGCCACCAAGGCTCTTAGATTGCCTCTAGCAATCAGAATCTCCTTCTCTTTATAGATTGGTTGTGCTAGCTCATGGTTGAGATATGAATCTTGAGGTGTGTTTTCATCATCTTGAGGTACATCATCATGTAGTAGTCTTCCATCTACAGATAGCAACAAAACATATGCTAGCTAAAAAGATTAATCTATACTTAAATTTTGAAATACTTCAAAGACCCAACTTGAAACCTTTTAAAGACCCCTAGCTGACCCAACTTGAAATAGTATTGGACAAATACAAAATTGTCACAAAACTTATGATTCTTTGACCATTCAATCATTGGTAGGCCGTAGGCCAAAGTAGGTTATAATATTGTAGCGTGAATCATGGGATTTATTCATACAAAGTGATGAATGCCACACCTTACCTAGGCCTATCTAGGGGATTTTTGTCTTTTTTGTGGATACTATATTGCAGCACATTGCACAAAAAATGTTATTTCTCACACTCAAGAGGCTTTAAGATATGCTAAATCAAGCATCTAAGAATCTAACAAAGGCTATTTACATTAGAGGCTTTAGTGAAGGGAGGGAGGTTTGTGCTTATGTTTTCAAAAGCTGCCCATCGATAATCTCTCTTTGGTTGGACTCTCACCTCTAGGTTAGTTGTGAAATGTCTCCTTGGTGTTTGAGACAATGCTTGATCCCAAATTAGTGATGCCAATGCATACATATTTTATGTTGAAAGGTATCAAACTATTGCGAGCTTGAAAATAAATTTGTAGGAAGTCATGGCTATGTAAAAACTTCAGCATTTGTAAGAGGGCATTCATGATTGGCATGATATTTTCAACCAACCACTCCAAGGTTCTAGAGGTGTATTGGAGCTTCCTTATAGTTGTCTTGCTTTCGTCATGGTCAAAAGTTTGTATCTAGTGCTTCAGTTGACCACCATTGCACATTAGAAAGGGGGAAGGGGGCACACCCAGAACACAACAAAATTCCTTTCTATAGATCAGGATAAACACAACACCCCAATCCATTGGATTCACCCAGAACACAGCGAAATGCCTCTCTATAGATCAAGGGAGACACAACACCCCAATCCATTGGATTCACCTTCAAAATCCACAAAGTTTCACGTATATACACCTATTTTCCCACATCAATACACACATATATGCTTTAGGGAAGCTCCAGCACCTGCCACACACCCATGCCTCTATTACACACTGTTGATCACGTAAAAAATCTTTCCCTCTCTCTTGTTATTTATACAAACATTGGTTCGGGGTTGCACTCAACTGCATCACAATCGGCAACACAAACACTTCACATGAGTGAAATAAGGGAGGAGGAGCGGGGAATCAACACCAAAAGAGGGGGGGAAGGGGAACTTATTCTTGCAAAGCACATACAAAGGCTCCATAACATACATAGAGAAAAATAACTCTCACCTTCTCTCTCTCCACTCACTTGGCAAAAAAGCCCTTACAATGTTTTAAAAAAAAACTCTTATTGGAGGTAGACTTCCCAAAGAAAAAAGGAGTGGGTTTTTCAACCGTGCAGCTCTAGGAGCTCATTTTTTAAAAATTGGGACCTCATTTGATATCCATTTAGCACTTTGGATAGGGAGCCAACACCTCAACACCCTGTCTCTCTCTCTCTCTCTCTCTCTCTCTCTCTCTCTCTCTCTCTCTCTCTCTCTCTCTCTCTCTCTCTCTCCTTTCACCACATGAGAGCCCTCCCTTTGAGCCCATTTTGGTTGTCAGAGCGCCCTGACAACCCATTTGTGCATGCTTGCCTTCAACAAAAGTATTGGTGCCTTTTGAGGTTTGTGGGAACCTTGATATTTTGGACTGACATATTATCGTCTTGCTCGCATGAGCAACACACCCAATGGCTACCACTACTAGCATAGTATGCCACCAAAATGTGAGCACCATTGTCGCACGGTCTCACGCTCGCATGTGCAGAGCCCGGCCACGAAATCATCCATAGCGATGAGCTCGTGGAGCTGCAAGGCCCATGCCTTGTGATGCTTATAGGGGTGCCTCCGTGTAGGCTATCCACCCTCCTCATTTCTTTGTCAGCTGCACATATGGGATTAAGCTTGGTTCCATGTGGCACTGCTTGGGTGGCCACCCCCTAGGCCCCTAAAATTTCAAAAATTTTTCCTTTAAAAAACTCCAAAACACCCCATTTGTTGGCTAACTTAATCTACCTGCCATTCATTTCTATGTTGTCCGATGCCCGAGCCTTGAAATGTCGCCCAAAGCTGATGACCCCAACTCTGCATTTGCCAACCATTCTTGTGTTCTGGCTTTGTCGGGCCCTCCAATCAAGGCCGGAAAAATTTCAAAAATTCATCTCGTGTTGCATTGTCATATCTTGGCACTAGCTTCCAGCCAGGGATTTCATTAACATGATCACAAACATGAGAACATGTTACTAAATTTGAGTGATCAAGTTTCAAAATACATGATCATGTTGTTAGCATGCAAACGAGAAGGAAGATGAATGCCTCTATAGCCTTGCACAAGCCACACCCTCGGAAGGAAAACTATTGCACGGCTGAAAACACCTGTGGTAAACACCTGTAGAGATTTACAAAAAACATTTCAAGCATGGAACACACTCAAATTAGGAGAAACAAGGGACATCATGACAAAGCTGGTCTCCTGGAGATGTCGTAGAGTATCCATAGACAAAAAGAAGATGAAGGATGAAAGAGTTATGGCCGCTCAAAGTGGGGGGTGCACTCTTTTTTTCTAAAAAACGAGCTCTCTAGAAGTTGTGCTGGTGGTGTTGTAGCTATTAAAATGGGGGCTTTCTTATCTTTTATCCCCAAGATTTTCCTCTCTCTTCTTAGCCGACAAGGCTCTCTCTCAAGGCGCCTTTTAATTGGTTCAATTTTGGTTTTTTTTGGGTGAAAAATGAGTTTTCGATGACCCTTTGACCAAGGAATGGGGTGGGGGCAAGTGGCCGGGGACCAAAAAAGGTGTCCAAGCAGTCTAAATAGGAAAAATTGCACCACCTCCCTCCCCATGAACCCGCAAGCCCCCATAGCCAAGCCTTGATAGAGCTCCTCTCCCTTTGATACATCTATAGTGGGCACACAATGTGCCCTATATACCCCCCCACTTTCCCTTTGCTTCTTCTCATGTAGGATAATCTCCCCGCCATACAGCAACCTCGTCCTCATTTCTCGCAAGCCCAAAACATTTCGACTCTCTCACCAAGCATAAGAACTTCTTGGACAACTTTCCCCGCGACATGATTTGCTGCTCCGGTCATGAAATGATGCACTGTAACACACGGCTTGAAGCCCATCACCTCGACTATCTCCAAAAATGTAAAGTTTCAGCATTTCTAATCTTAGACCCCCAAATTGTCCCAGTTTCCCTTGTCACATGCACCCAAAATCACCTTCTAAGCTAAGACTGCTTTCTTTGGATGCTCGTAATTCATGATGTACAATAAATCTTCACGAGCAATAAAGCACGGTTGGAAATAATTATTAAAAACCATGTTTTGGGGACTCAGAAAACCCAAAACATTACAGAGCCACTTCCAAAACTTGGAGGGCTATGTACACATATATACATGAGGCTAGTGGGAAAGCTTTTTGGAACGACTTAGTGACTTTGTGCTCATCCAAAAAATGCGTGACATAGCTTGCCAACCCCCCCCTAGCCTGCTTGATCATTCATGACAAGCAGAGGTTTCTAGGGTGAAAAACTGCTGCAAATCATTTGGAGAAACCTCACTTACATTCCCAGATGTCTCCACATTGTCTTCCTCTATCGATAGCATCTCATCTGTCACAATTTTCATCAAACGTGCCAAGTCTTTATTCAATCTATAGCCATTAACATGATGTTTATGATGTGCACCACTCAAATCAGCCAACTGATATGTGCCATTATAAAATTTTTTCACAACAGTAAAAGGACCTTCCGAGTTAATTTGAAACTTTTTTGAAATTTATTGTCAAACTTACTGTTTTATCGCAACACCAGATCATCCTTTTCAATTCCCTTCTCCTGTATGCATTCATTGGCTTTTAGCTGAGCCTTCTTTGACACTTCTTCAGAGTAGCTCAAAGCTAAAACTCTATCCAATTGCAAACATTGTAAATCCAATAATCTTTTCTGTCAACCATTTGTTTTTTCTTCATCTTCCAATGACAATAACTTGAGTGCACGAATCTCCACCTCAATTGGCAATAAAGCTTCTTTGCCATAAACCAAGTGGTAAGGAGAAAATATTGCACTCATTTTGATAGTAGTTCTGTAGGCCCATAATGCACAAGGCAATTTTGAATCCCAAGTCTTCCCATGTGTTTGGGTCATCTTTGTCAAGATCTTCACTAGCTCTCCATTGAATATCTCATTGAGAACATTGCATTGTGGATAATTAGGAGAATCGTATCTATGTTGTATATTGAGCTTCTCGCATAAGAAATCAAATAGCTCTCCTCTAAACCCTGGCCCTCTATCAGAAAGTAGCTTTAGGGGCACACCAAATTTGCAACATATATACTCATAAAAAAACTTCCCCATTTCCTTACTGGTAATTTGTTTGAGAGCTTTAGCTTCTGCCAAAGTAATCCACTGCTATTAGAATGTAAGCATTTCTTTTTCTAGTCATAGGTAAGGGTCCAATAGCATCAAGACCCCATTTTTCAAACACATCAAAACCTAGAATTGTTTGTCACAATTTGGGTTTCAAAATTTTCTTTCCCATCTTCTCGCAAGGCAAACACAACTTGCACCAATGGTTAACATCCCACTGAGAACTTGGCCATACATAACCTTCTTGCAAAATTTTATGCAACTTGATCTTCATGGAAAAATTGCCTCCACAAGATCCCTCATGATTTTCTTCCAAGATCTTGTAGATTTCCTCTTTCCAAGGTACACGAGGCAAAATCAAATCGCTTCCTTTCATGTAAAGCACATCATCAAGCATTTTATATTTCCTGGCTTTTCTTATAAACACATACTTTTTGGAGGATGGTAAACCTTCAGGTAGGAAACCTGTCAACAAAAAAATACATCTCTGTTGATAACACTTCCCTCCCATGATACAAAGGGGCATTTTCCTTCAAGAGAAACATGCAAGTGATCATTTCTTTGGTAGCATCATGAGCTTCTTCATTTTAAGACCTCTCAATATGCTGCAAAATCCATGCTTCAAACTTTTTGAGCAATGATTTCACCTTGAAGCATAAACTCTTTCAGTTTAGGATTCTTATTCTTCCATACTCCCAATACTTGCTTCACGAGCAACAAGGCATCTCCTTTGATCTGCAAACGTCTAATTCCCAATTGTAAGCAAATGTGCAAACCACCTTTAAGAGCCATGTACTCTGCTTCATTGTTACTCTTTGCATCAAGTTTCAGCCCTTGCTTCCTTACAAGCTTCCCTTGTGCATCATAACTGACAATGCCTCCTAAAGCAGTATCATGACTTATTTGATAAGAACCATCGAAGTATAACAGTGAAGCATCAAAGATGGCAAGAGTTTCAACTTTCTTCTTTTGCACCACCTCTTCTTTAACCAAAATAGGAGTGTCTTTATAAGTGAGTAAATATGCCAGGGTAGCCTAAGTACTCTCATCCACCAAAAAAGTGAACTGAAACTTTTGAAGTTCAATAACCCATTTCATCACTATTTTTGATATATTTGAATTATTGAACAACTGGGGAAGAAATGAATAACTGGTGAGAAAGGTGAATGACTTTTTCAGCAAGTAGTGTCTGAATCGTCTACAAGCATACACCATACTGGTCATCACCAATTCAATTTCAAAAAAGTCTCTTTCATAAGGAGTCTTCACTCTGCTAGCATAATGAACAGGCTTCTATATTGAGATTATTTCCCCTTTTGCAACAACATAGCCCCAATAGCATCATCTCTCACTGATGGTTTAACATAAAACTCCTTTTCCCAGTTCGAAGCTTGCATAATGGGTAGTGTACTTAAAACCTCTTTGACTCTGTCAAAAATATTGTCACAATCACAAAACCACTTCAAGGGTCATTCTTTACTATTTGCTGCAATGGATATAATAGTTGTGATGCCAAAGGTATGAAATGAGACAGATCTTTAACCTTCTGTATGAAAGTGGCCAACTATCTGGTATCTTTTGGAGATGATAAAAGCAACAAAGCTTCCATTTTCTCTGGATTTGCTTCAATCCCATTTTCCAAAATCACATGTCCAAGAAGCTTCATCCTTGGCTACGCCAAATGAAATTTCTTAGGGTTCAACTGACCCGCGCATTCATTATACCTTGCAAAAGTCATTTCAAGAATTTGAAAATGCTCTTTCCTTGAACTATATACACAAAAATAATCTATGAATCCTTTGGCAAACTTCCCAAGGAACAGGGTAAGGACCCAATCCACTTTTCTTTCAAAAGCTCCAAGCCCATTTGTCAACCCAAAAGGAACGCAACAATGGCAGAAACAACCCCTTGGCGTGATAAAAGTAGTATTTTTCCGGTCTTCAGGAGCAAGGATAAGCTAAAAATATCATGAATAACCATCACAGACACTGTATCTTTCAAAGCCAGCCACTGCTCTAAAAGTTGATCAATGAAAGGCAAAGGGTAAGGATCTTTCTTGGTCACCACATTGAATGGCTTGTAATCAACATAACCTTTACAATGCCCATCTTTCTTTGGAGCGACCACTACAGGGCTCACCCATTCAGTAACTGGCACAATGAACCCTGCATTCAACTTCTTCCTTTAAAGCATTCATTTGATCCTTACCTACCCTTCTTAATTTTTGTCACATTCGCTTTGCTGCTTCAACCAGCTCGATCTTCACAAGACCCCCAATAAAACCCCTTATTTCCTGATATGAAGTGTTGAAAAGATCTAGAAACCTATCTAGCATTTTTAAGTACTCCCTTCTTTCTCCTTGCGACAAATCAGTACTCATCATATTTTGAATCAACTCTCTTCATTGGCAATTCCTGTTTAGGTTGCATCAACTCTTCAAGTTTCTCTAAATGGCTTGAAGCGTTTATATTCCCTGACACTTGCAACATTTTACCCATTTCCCTCTCCTTGTCCAACAACAAAAATGACACTTCACCCTCACCACTGGAGCTGGAAGCATAGCTACTTCTTGAATCTTCAGAACTATCTTCAACGGTAACTTGGGATTCATCATTCTCACTCACATCTTCTAGTGCCATAGTTTGCTTGGTAGTCATATCAAACACCCTATTTTCACCCTTCCTACCATACACACAGATTGTGTCCTTGCCCCAATCTTGCACAACACCAACAATTCTCAACCAAGGATGTCCCAAATTGAGAGGAAAAGCTCCCAAGCCAGCTGGCATAACATGAAAGTTTACTATAACCTTCATGTTCAAGACTTCAACTTCCAAATTCTTAATCATCCCCAAACACTTCACTTTGGCATGGTTTGCTAGTCAAATCCAAAACCTAGAGCTTCCACTTGTAATGAGACCCAATCTCCAACACATGACTCTGTGATCGGACAAACTTGAGCACCTCCATCAATGTAGGCCTCTCCCATGCCCAGGGCCTTTGTGCCCCCGAGGGATTCACTCTATATACAAAGCGGGACACCACCTGCGAGAAGACAACTTAGATAAAACCCCTATATACGACTCATATTCGAGAATATGACCCGCCTTTCTATGCTTATACAACAATAAATGAAAAAAACTATCATACCCCTATCTTACATATATAACTTAGGTCTCACATGATCTAACTGAGTAAATCTAGTCAAAGAGTGTGTAGCATAGTGATTGACAACGTACTAAGAAACCGTTCTTATTGATAACTAGACGTACCCTCAATGCATCCTAGTTTGAATTTCAAAATGTGTGTCCCATCAGCTTGCACTCTGGCTACTCATCCATTTCTCACCCATCCAAAGCTGGTGTAAATCAACCCTTGACCTACTCTAAATCAGCCCTTATCTATGATCAGCTTGATGAAAAATCTAATGTGTGACTGATAAAAAGCTTCCCCAAAACTCATCCAAGTTCTAGTGCACACCAGTGACTAATCGTTACAAGTAATCAACCCAGGTCAACCCCCCTCCCCCCCCCCAAATATGATACCCCCTTCCTTATTTTTATGCTTGGGAGATAAATTATTAGGAGCCTGCCCCTAACTTATACACTTATGTAGCTTGTAAAAAAAAACCCTCCCCTGCACTTACGTGGTGCAGTAAGTTTTCCATGGTCAATCCCTCGGGTTTGTGCCAAGTGTTGACCACAGGACAAATGTTGGGTAATTCTTTGTTGGTGGATACACCGTGAGCAGACGCTAGCATAGCAGGAACAAAACCAACAACTCAATGTCGGTCGAGGGCACCTAGTCTGTAGGCGCATGGAAACAAGAAGATGGGTGTCAACCACCTTCTCAAACTTCTAAGACAATCTCTAATTGAGAAAATCAAATCTAAGCATTCTTATGCACTAGTGAAAGCAATCGAACCTACGATGCTCATGTGATCCGAAACTAGGCCAAATGCATTCGAAATGTCACGAAACTCAAAGGATGTACTCTCCTTATCACGATGTGGGACAAGTGTCTAACCTCACTCATATCTTATTGCAGACATAGCGAGAACCATGAATATAATTGTCAATCCATGGAACGAAGCTGACTCCACTGGTGCATAGAGGCTACAAGAGGTTGTCAATCTCTTGGAACACAACACACAATTTGCATCTAACTCAAGCTACACTCAAATGACAGAATCACCAAAAGATAATCGCTCATCGGCAAACAAATTACAGCCATTACAACATCAAACAACATCCAAACATTAAAAAACTTATAGGACATGTTTATAAGACCTAAGCACACATGATTATGGTGTCAAATCTCACTTTAGGTCAAGTACCAAAATCATGATTATTAACAGCAGTGAGTTTTTGACCTAGTCGTTTTTGACCCAGAATGCATCTAAATGCATAGCAATGGTGACCCAATACCTTGCCTATACTTATTGTATGATTTTGAAGCTTAAATTGCTATTTATGATGAAATTAGACCGCGGGTTGGCGACGCCAAAAGCTGGAGATTACCATGAAATGCTTACGTCAATACGTAGAGCTCTTACCTGTGGTTGCAACGCAATGTGTGATCACTGCAATGCGACAACCAGGAAGGGAGTAGGAAGCATGAGAAGGAGAGAAGTGAGCACCGTTAGCTCACGATGTGTTTAATTATCCAAAACTTGTATAACACTCACAAAAATTGTCTTTTATACCTTAGCCAAGGTTTTTGTGGTCAAAACTAATAATATGGGAGCTCTAACTAAAGACAGGTTAATACAATCTGGAAGCTTGTAGCCCGACTCATCAATTACATTGTTTATCTAGAAAGTAGGAGTTACAACATTCTCGATTCATCAAAACAATAAGTGTTTTACAATAAAAGCTTTGAAAAATGTTATTCGAGTTAGCTTGCTGCTAACATTCCCCCCTCCTCGACTGTGTCATTCCTTGACACAACTTCATGGACTGAAGTAGTCTTTGCGCTGACAAGGTGGTCGTTAAGTGCATGTAGTGATTTCTCATATCTGAGTCTTCTTTCTTTGTCAAGAACTTGCAAGAACTGCATGGTGGCTGTGTTTTTAAGCTCAGTGGCTCAATAGCCAACAAATTTGGATGTAAAGTTGCTTATCATCACTGGCACAAATATCTTCGTTGGCCATGTGAAGAAACCTGTATAGAATGCTTTCTCAAACGCCAATATATTGCTAGATGGACAAAACATGAATCTGGTGTAGAAGCCGTAAAGGACTTCTTCTGAAGGCTGTCCACTGAAGTCATAGCAGAGACCTTTATTGCCTTCAAGAAAAGATAACCATGGTGCTCCGGCTTGCTTTGGATTGTGAAAAACTTGAATGCAGGTGAGGAGCATTCTGCAAATCTTATACAACATGGCACCTGAGAGGTCAGGAAGCCTTTTGAAGAAAGTCATGGCGCCCGTTAGGGTTCTCACCATGTATTCTTCCATTGCTGGTCCCTGTTCTAGAGCTGGTAGCCGTAGGTAATTCAGCCATGTAGGCCTCTTCTTTTTTAGTGCATTGTATGCCTGCCAATCCTTATTCTTGGTACAAGACAGAATGTTGGATCTTTCTGGAGGGCTATAGGTGCTCTTGTGAACATAATTAGATGTCTTGGATTCTTGTTCAACCAGATCTTTCTCCACTTTGGGTGGATATTGTCTGAGCCTTCTCCCTGCATATCTTTGTATAGTCTTTCTTTAACCTGTAATAGCTCCACTTTGATCAAGGGATATGATAGTGATTGATGATGCCACTGAGCATTGATTTGGTTGGGAGTGAGTTGAGTTACATTCTCCCAATCCATTGTTGCTTTTCATTCAGCATCTATCTCTTGGACAATCTGTTCTTTCAGTGCATCTTCCTCAGCTTTAGAAAACTGGACTATGGGCACTTTTTTGGCTTCAGTGAGTGGTATTTGAAAATACGACTCCCCTTCTAACCCTTCAGGCGGCTGTGTTTCCATCTGACTCAGGGTATTTCGATGGTTGGTTGTCCCTCTCTCAGCAGCTGATTGACTCTCTTTAACTCTGCTATCTTTGAGCAATAGTTCTTCTCATTGAATTCGTATCAATGCAAGGTCTCCTCTTTGCAATTTTTATAGCTTTAGCTCTAGCTTGAGATCCTTGTTTCTCTTTTCCAAAGTCTTATAGACTTTATGTGTACCTTTGATTGAAGCGACATCACGGTTCGCTCTTATCTATCTCAAAAATGCTGCTTCATCATTGGTCCTTTGCTCAGAGTACTACAGAAAAGAATTTTCTACGTCGAGCTGCACTTGGATCTTTTGTACTAATAGAGTAGTGGTTAGAAGTTCATTGCTTACTTCTGTCAGTTGTTGATGTTTGCTTTTGCAGGTAGCGGATAACTTAGTTATAAGCTCTCCCAACTCTTCCATTTCTTTCTGTTGCTTTTCCTTTGCAAATTGGTGTTGTTCTACTTCATCTTTCTGCTCTTTGATTTTTCTTTGGAGTTCTCAAATGATGTTTATCCTGTCATCTAGCTCTCCTTGTAGAGAATCAATGGCTAGCTCAAGTTCCCTAGCTTTAGCACTACGGCTAAGTGCCATTGTTTGCATTTTATCTGTCATCAACTGCATCTGCTTGGCATATTCATTGACCTGCATGATGAATTCGTCGTTTGTTTCCCATATTTTAGGCTCTTCCTGGGATTGTTTAGAGGTTTCGGCTCTTTTCGCTTGTGGCTCTTTGGGTTGTGTTGTGGTTGCTGCTTACGGTTGTGGTGGGGGTTCTACTTCTCCTCCTTGAGGCATTGCGGTTGCCTCAACTGATTCTGTTGCTTGAGGCTTTGTGGATGCCTTGACTGTTTCTGGTGGGGTTGTTGTACAAGGTCCTGCTGTAATTGTTTTTGTTTCCGTTGGCTGTTCAAGTCTGGCCTCTTCTTGATTTTCAAGCCCTTTTCCCTTGGTTCCTCACCCTCATTGGGTTTAGCTGCTGGTGAAGGGTTTGGGCTTGGCATGGGATAGTCTCCTTGCTCTGTAGTGGGTGAAGTGGGTTTTGGAGACACATCCCCCTAGTTATGATGTGACTCACCTTGTTCGTTAGCCTCTACTTGTCTTTGTTGTTCGGTCGCTCCCCCCTTTGCTTTCCTTTCAGGTTCTTGAGCTTCCTTCAGCTTCAAGGCTTCTACTTCTGCATACATGCGATCAAGAAAATCCTTGGGATCCTCTATTCCTTTCCTTGCAAGGTTCTTGGTTCTGGGTCCTCTTATATCCCTTGGACTCCATCTTTCAGGGTCCTCACCTGCAGCTTAGCGGCTTCTTTCATAAGGCTGCTTCTCTCTTTCAAATCTTACCTTCTTTTGTTGAGGTTCCTCTTGGTGTGCTGTTATTGCTTTCTTTTTTATTTCTTCAATTCTTGCCCGTCTTTTTTCATTGTCTGAGCTCTCACTACTATGAGCTTCATGGGAGCTTCTAGTAGATTCTTCGTCTAACTTATACACTCTCTTCGTTGATTGAGTGGTTCTTGCAGAAGGTTGAGAGGATACAATCCAGGTGTTTTGATCTAGGGCTGGTGGCAAATTGCTAGCCATTACAATAGCATGATATGCTATTCTTGTCAACACTTTAGGGGCACCTAGATATGTAATCTTGCCTTCTTTCTTTGTGCCTTTTAGCATTGTCAGGACACACTACGCATGATCAATTGCCTACCTAGTTTTCGACTTCGATACTTGGGTGAAGGTGGTCACAGCCGCATGATTTAAACTTTTGTATTGTGGCTCTTTCTTTGATAAGAAGTGGAAGTGTTGAAGGTATCGGCGAGATGGTTCTTCCACTTGCCTTTGGAGGAGATAAAAAAAGGTTGCATCAACAGTATCTTTGGTAAATGCTCCTGCTGTCTTTCTATCTCTAGACTAGCATTGTCATACCTTCAGTTGGCAGCTTCAGTGCCTCAGCCACTATCTCTTTAGTGATAACCACTTCCACGTTTTCCCCTTGTTGATTAGTGATTTGGGCTGACCCATATTCTTTGATCGTGGACAGTAACTCATATGCCTTTTGGAAATCCATGCCGCATGATTCCTGGTCGTAGAAGTCTCTTAGGCCTAGCCTTCTGTTGTCTTCTTTGGTGTCTGGCTTTGCAGCTACATCATATATCTCCTTTGGTAGAATTTGCAGTTCCACTTGGTGTTCTTCTTTGCTCTTGAACCTGCCAGTGAAAACCGTGGTGTTGTTTTCTTCTTGTTTTCTTCAAGCTAATCTTTTAACAAGTAAGCTGCCTTTGCTGTGTTCACTGAACTTGGATCTAATTGGTAGGGTGGCATCTCTTGCAACTTTTCTTTCTGGGACTCTCTTTTCTTTGCCTTATCGGTGGATTGCATTGCTCCTATTAAGGGAATACAGTGCCAAAGTTAGAAAATTCTGCAAATTCTGCTCTAAAATGTCCTGAGTATGAATTGCTGACAAATGATATCCAGTTTGCTTCAAATCAATTTTGGAGCATGCATAAATGCATAGAAACATGTAAAGATCAAAATCATACAGTTCAGGCAAAAATTGCAACAAAAGTAAATAATTGGGATCACTTACAATTGGAGATTTTTTTCAACTTTTTGCATATTTGACATCATATGCTTGAAACATATAGCATTTAGGTGCTATGGGTAAAGTGTGGGCTCATTTGAGTGCACTGGGTGGAAATGGTTCCAGATTTAGGCTTTCAAACTCTGAAACAATAGATATAAAGAGATTTTGAGTTTTTGAGATCCAAACTCGCTCAAACTTGATCATTGGACTTGGGACATTATGTTCTTTGGTCCCATAAGGTCAAAGTTGCAGATTTCACCCATTTTGGCAAGAAAGTAAATAATCATGATTACTATCTTTTTCATCAAAATGTACATTTTTTGTTGCAACTTGGTTCTAGACATGATGCACACTCTATGTATGAGATATGGGGTGATTTGGATCAAAAAATGTCACAGATAACTCAAAAATTGGATTGGAAAGACTTTGGTGCGTTTTTTGACAATTTCCAAGTTTTTTTAAATCATTTTGGCTCATACTTGAAATGTGATATGTCATTGATGTGTACAAGTGATAGGTGAAGTGAAGGGATCATTTTCAAGCCAAACAAGCACAAAAGTAAACATTAGGAGAAAGTTGGACTCACTTTTGGGCCCTGTAAGAAGTGCCACGTCGGCTTAGAGAGAGAAAATGAAAATGTTAACTTGTGCATTTTATGTGATACTTTTCTGCGTTACAAAAATCCAAAATGACATTCTTTGGTAGGTAGCCGCCGTCTTTATCATTCTTATCCTTCGTTCTCTTGTCAGGAATCCAACTAACCGTATGACTAATGATTTGAAATGCCAACTTACAAGCGTTCCCTCCAGAAACATAAGCCACACGAACTCTATCAACTCTAAACTTGAGAATATGGCTTTCCCTCCCAAAACCTGAGATATTTCTCCGTCTTCTTCTCTATCAACTCTAGGAATGGAGAACGCATCTTTTCCTGATGAAAACACTAATTTGAACTTACAATCCTCGGCCGCTTCATCTTTAACACTTACCCAAATAAAGAACACACATCATCTTCATGTTGATGTATTGCAAGAGTACGCACCGTTGCAGAAACGTAGGAGGGAGTCTTTCTTATCTCAACGGGAGAAAGAACTTAGAAGGACAAACAAGGAACATCATTTGGATTTGTGGACCGATGGGTCTATTTATCCAAAGGATCCTACGACAAATGCTCCACCTCCCTTTGCTAATATCACTAACCTCTTACATTTCACAAGCGATGGCAAGGATGGGCTATTGGGATACACCAAACATTTGGAAATGAGAGGATTGAATGCGGAAAGGCAAAGAAACTTCTTGGCAATGGAGAACATGCAGTTGAAGAAACTTAATGAAGCATGCTCTCAAAAGATTTCATCAAACAAAGAGACAATCCAAGGCCTTGAGAAGAAGATCACAAGTTTGCGAGAGAAAGACACCGTGCTTGGTAGTTGGAAAAGAAAACGAGATCTGTGCAACCTTGAGAACATGAAGGTTTGTAGTGGTGGCCTCAAAAAACGAATACGAGCTTTAAGGTAATTCGAAGTTTGTTTCTTCAATGTGCTTCATTAAGAAGTGGATACACTTACTTTCCTATACATGATCATAACGCATTGTGCTTTTTTGGCAGGTCTTTACTGCATCCAAACTCGAACGGTGCAGGCTTCAATGCCGGAGTGCATTACAGCCGTCTAGTTCCAAAAGAAGTAGTTGAAGAGATGATAACTCAGATAAAATTTCGTAAGTTGAAAGGGAGGCTACTTACCTCCTTCATGAACGAGAATCAGTTGGAACCAATGGAAATGCAAGCAATACTTGATGAGAGTGGCATCTCGTAGATGGGATACAGGGCACTCTTCAAAGCATTAGCTAAAAAATCTCAAAATAAACTACAGAGAGGATCATTGCTGCCAAAGCCATCACATGTAAAGGCTGCTTGCCGGCACATAAACGATGAGGTGTTTGAGAAACTTGGGTCACCATTCCATATTGAAGCAACATTCTTTGGCAAGGGCGGCAGAGAGGTACAGTTTAACAAGCACAACAACCTCTTCGTTGATCTTGAAGCATTGCAAAGGTATGCAGTTCACTTCTTTGACATCAGTCGAGACGAGTGCGGTGGGGTTCTCAAGTTTGTTTTGAAGCTCGACGAGTGCGAGGTCCTGAAGAACAAGAAGCTGGAGAGAGTCACCATTACCCTCACGAACAGAGCTCTGGATCCATCAATAACGAAAGAGGATCCACGATACTTCAGCGTGCAATCAGAAAACAACGTTCTATCTCTAGGATCATTTCAGGTATACTTCGTTCAATCTCTGATAACAAAAAAATTGATTATTTGGTTGTTGATTTTGTGTTTTCATTTTTCACTGCAGGTTGATAAGGAAAATTTTGAAATCCTCGATTGGGTTTTTAGTCAAACCCAAATTCCTTCTATCATCAGTGAACAAAGAAACGGAGCCGTTCTTTTAGTGGAAGGATTTGGCGACTACACAGTGGAATGGCACATGGCAGGTGACTTAAAGACTCTTAAGTGTATATACAACATAACACACAGAGCAGCTGTGGCAAATCCATGCTTATATTGCATGGCTGATGCACAATCACTTGAGAGTGTGCAATGGATTAGAGTTCCTAACAGACATCTTCAAGATAAAACTTTTAAACCAGTGCTTGATATTCCTTTGAGTAGAGTTCACGTCTGTACACTTCATGCACTCTGTCGAATAATTGAAAAGGTGGTTCATTTGTACATATGTTTTGCATGGACATTAAAGCCAGAGAGTGAGTCGAAAAGAGTGATCGAAGCATTAGAGGGAGTGCTCTCAGACATTGGTTTGCATGGAGGCAATGTCAAAATCGAAGAGGACCCTAAGATGTCTCAAAGTTGGTACAAGGTACCGAGGAAAGCATCGATAGGCGGAGTGAAGGCAAGAAGGTTTATAGGGTTTAGCCTCAAAGATTCAGATAGAGAAGAAAGGAGAATCCTGTTCAACAAATGGAAACAGTTACATAAAGTGGTTAAAGACAATGCTGGTGGTGGAGCAATCCAGAATCACAAAGCGAACGTGTGGAAATCACTAGATAAAATTTTCCACTACCTTGAGCAACATTCTTGGGACCAAAGTAAGCTCACATCATTTCAAGCAGCCTTGCTGGATTGGAAAAAGGCTTACCTTACAGGGTGGGGTGGGCAACATATCACACATTACATGGTAGGTTGGCATTCTACGTATACAAAACAAAATTTTAAATTGTACTCAACTGACCATTTTGTTTTATTTCAATGTAGCACATACTGTTCAACCATGGTCCATATTTTGCCAAGACATACGGCTCACTATCAATATGGTCCACACAAGGCATGGAAAAAACCCACTACATGGCAAGAACAGGTTATTTTAAGCACACTCGGCATGGGGGAGGAAAAGAAAAGGCCAATAGCCTATTAGAGTTACACCAATGGACTTATAGACGACTAATTCATAGAGCAAGGCAGAAGGAACTTCTTAAGAGTTCAGAAATTACACGGTCTTTACAACACATCCGCAAAGAGAAGAAACAGATGGCTTGGGGAGCTTCAAATGCAGCAGAGCGCCATGCAAGGTGGCGCCGGTCACGAGTCAATTGTTTTTATCCTCTTCGATGCACCTCCTTCCTCCTCACTTTGTACCTCTTCGATGTGCAAGCTCTATAGACGAGCTCGTTCCTCTGTTGATGGCATCATCCCTACGGGCATCATGCGTCTTCTTTCCCTCAGAAATAGTCGCTTATTGTATGGATCTAAGCTTTCTGGGTCTTCAACCCCTGCAACCAGAGCCTGAGCTGTGTAGGACATGAAATATGGGCCTCTGAGTGCCTGGCACCCATACCCAATGCCAAATACACGTAGACCAAGCTGTTTTTCAATCAGAATTATTCTTTCTGCGTTTAGTGGGAGGGGGTGCCCACCACACAATCTTGTAATAGCTTTCATTGCAAACAGAGGTAACTTTGCATTGTCATCGGAATATTCCTTGTGGTATATTATGATCTACATAATAATTGCAATCAATTTATTAGCCGTAAGTGAGATGAGTAGAATTGTCAATTACTTGAATTGTTTCTACAAACCTTTTTGTGGTTGAAACGCCCGATGTAGTGAGACAACGCTGCATCCTTGCCTTGGACTCCAGTGACAAGCCCTTGGCGTGAGCCTCCCGCTCTTCTAAGGAAACTATCGTCATACACTAGCACCTGGCAGAAAAAAAAAATGTTCATGATATTTGATCACTCGGCCATCTCTAATACTACCTGAATGCTCGACAAAATTTACCATCTGATTCTCGTCCATTTCCAGCATCGACCTCCCCCATAAGTGAATAGACTGACTATTCATTACATGATCTTCGGGTGCCACATGTCTACCCATGTTTTCCAAGCCGAGTTGTTTTGTTGTCAATTCAAATTGCTCATCTGTTGGTAAATAGGCCTCTCCGGACTTCGCCTCATTGAACGTATCTTTAATCAGTTGCGACCCTGAAGTGAACTGTGAGTCGCGGACAGCTGTGTCAACAATAAGATATTGGTCCACTGCATCATCGTCCACTGCAGTAGTCCTCCCGTATATTGATCTCATGCATGATATCTGTGAGCAGAATATAGTGGGTGTCGCCCGCCATAGCAAAGTTGGGAGCACAATTGAGAGGCAAAGTCGCTTCCATACTTGGGCTTTCTTGCCTGCACCCTATTGCAACATCCGCAAGAGAAACAAGAGTTAAGCCCACATCAAAGGTTTCCTTTAGTACCTCTTCCCGCTCTTCTTCTGGATTGAATTGCACCTCCACATCCTCTACCTCTTCCTCCGGCGCCAATGGACAACTACCGAAAGTTGTTGACTGCGAAGTCTCTGACTCGCCATCCCTCTGCAAGTTTACATAACAGACAAACCCATGGTAGAATTCCAATAAATGACATTTTTTTAAGTGCTTCATACACCTGTCTTGTACAAGCAGTGCATTGGAGGGACACTTTTCAAGACAGCGATTCAGTCTCCTTGAAGCACTCTTGTCAGGGTCAAGGTCGGCAGGGTGCACATATCGCATGCCATCAACTGTCATGGAATTGTCACAAATGACTTCCTCATACTGTTGCAAATGGTTTTGTAGGTACTCAAAGGAGAAATCTATAATCTTATGTATAGAAAACTCTGCATTAAACATTCCTGATAGTTCTGGTGCACGATGATGAGCTCGGGCGTTATATAAGAATGTGAATAGTTTTTCTTCACATGTATCCTCGTTCACGTCTATCTCCAGGACTATGATCCCCATGACTGAAAGAAAAAGAAAACCAAAACTATTTGGTGTCATAACAAAGCGAATGTTGGGCCTCGAGTACCCCTCAATGCCCTATCATGTCATAAGAGGTGACATTAGTTGAGTCAGAACCAAGCAAGTAGGGTCCCCAAGAATTTCCGAAGGACTCTATTTGCTTGGTTATGTCCCGTGCGCTAATGTCATATCGACGGGTTATGTCCCGTGCGTTAATGTCATAAGTGGTGACGTTAGTTGAGTCTGTACCAAGCGAGTAGGGCCCCCAAGAATCTCCGAAGGGTCCTATTCGCTTGGTTCTGTCTTGTGGCATTCGAAAAAGGTGGATAAGAACAGAGCATATCATGTTATCAGTGATAGATTTATAGGTCACATAAGGAGTAATTATTCCAACCATGAATGCGATATGGTCACCACATAAGGAGTAATTATTCCAACCATGCATGCGTTTTTACCCTAACGCAGTGGCTTCGGTGCGCACATAGTTAACAACACACAGGAAGGGGAGAGGCAGGGAGAAAGAACCTGTCTCTGCAATATCCAATGGTGCCGAGTTGGATGGTGATGTCGTAGGCCACCGACAGCAAGAACCAGTAGGGGGGCAATGACGATGGCGACGCGGCAGCAGAGGACTCGACCCAGTGGAGGTCACTCAACGCAGGATCACGAGAGCTGGGCAAGGGAAGGAGCGCAAAAAATGCAAAGGCGATGGCGAATGCAAGGGCGATCGGCGGCTGACTCTAAATGCAGGATCACGAGAGCTGGCCAAGGGGAAAGGCGCAGAAAAGGCAAAGGCGATGGTGAATGCAAGGGCGATCGACGTCTGACTCTAAACGCAGGATCATGAGAGCTGGCCAAGGGGAAGGGTGGAGAAAAGGCAAAGGCACGAGAGCTGGCGAGGCAGAAGGTGCGAGATGGAGATGGAGATGGCGACTGCAAGGGCGATTGGCGTCTGTCTGACCCTTAACGGTCACTCAAAAAGGCACGTGGGCTGCGCTCTCAAGGACAACCAGTATTAAATGGTCTCAGATTCCCATGCAGTACGATTTACCAACCGCAATCTCGCGCATAAGTGAAGTTGTCACCCTCCTCGAGGTAAGCATTCTAAGTTGAGGCATTACCCCTGCCAAACATCTCAAGTTTCAACTATTCCGCCTCTTTTCGCGTCCTCTACTGCACATCATTCTAATTAACTGTACCCCCATCGACGCTACGCGGTAAGCAAACTCCATCACCTCTTACTCTCGCGCATCCTCCTTCTCTTACTCTTGTTCTGCAGTGCTTCAGCGGCGCGGAACTCTACACACAGTGAAGAGGTATGCTACTTACTACCCTTTTGCGCACTTGTATTTTGTGTAGTTGGTCAGTACCAAGCGAATAAGGTAAGATCACTTAGTCCGAAGTGCCCTATTCGCTTGGTACTGACCAAAACAAAAGTTAAGTGATGTCTGCTAGTACAGAGGTCAATACTAAGCAAATAAGGGGAAGGTAACCAACCCCTGCTTGTTGCGGATTTAGGGTTTTTCTTTGCCAAATTCGCCTTTTGATTTCCGTCCCGTGCGCTTTAATTTGCTGTAGTTGGTCAGTACGAAGCGAATAAGGTAAGGTCACCTAGTCCGAAGGGTCCTATTCGCTTGGTATTGACCAAAAGAAAAGTTAAGTGATGTCCGCTAGTACATAGGTCAATACTAAGCAAATAAGGGTAAGGTAACCCCTGCTTGTTGCGGATTTAGGGTTTTCCTTTTCCAAATACGCCTTTTGATTTTGGTCCCGTGCGCTTTAATTTGTTGTTTTTGGTCAGTACCAAGCGAATAAGGTAAGGTCACCTAGTCCAAAGGGTCCTATTCGCTTGGTACTGACCAAAAGAAAATTTAAGTGATGTCTGCTAGTACAGAGGTCAATACTAAGCAAATAAGGGGAAGGTAACCCCTGCTTGTTGCGGATTTAGGGCTTTCTTTTGCAAAATACGCCTTTTGATTTTATAAGAAAGAAACAAAATTACAACTGAACACCGGGTTTGAGTTAGAAAACACTTCAGACTTTACAAAGAGTGGCCTATTAATTTCCGGGGGGTTTAGGGTTTAGGGGTTTAGGGTTCACAGCCAGCTTATCTCTTCGCAAAGCATGTTTGCAAAGTTAATGGCTTCCTCATATTTACTGGCTAGCTCAAGCACTTTATCCTTCATTTCCTGAAGCCAATTAATGATTGCCTCCATAGAGCCATTCTCGGCGAGCAATCGCTGCATGTCTTCAGGCCTTCTTGCTTCCAGAGAGTTTTTAAGGATTGAGACCCTCTGCCTGACGATCAGCATTTGCTGCAGCTTCAGGCTAGCATCCTGCACAGAGCATTTAGCAAGTAAGCTCTTCAAACTAGGAGCTTGGAAATTGGGAGTAGAAAGCAAAGAATTACCAACAACTTACCTCGAGAATTGACTCCCGTGTTGACAGCATCCACTCCCAAGCTGTGTCGGTCGAGAACATTAAAGGTAACATCGGGGGAGGGCCAAGGGGGTACCTCATGAGGAGGGCCCATATGTGGTGTTGCTGGCGCTGCGGGAGTATACCTTGGAAAGGCATTGCCACTATCCTAAGCTTCTTTTAGTTGTTCTGTGAAACCCTAAGGGAGGTTCTGAAACAACTGCTTCTTAAATAGACTTTCAAACAAGCCTAAAAAGCAGAGCGTGGGCATGAGGTTTCATGAGAGGGTGGTATTGCCATGAGGTTTCATGAGAGGTGGACGTGGGGGAGAGAATCAATGGTATCATCCCCCCGATATTAGGGGAGGTGATCGGAGGGAACGACATAACAGTTAGGACCACATCGATTTAAGATCTCCTTCACATTGCTATTTTGTATTAGCAGATGCAAACCTGTTTTCTTGCTTGTACACTTTTCTGAGGTCACCACCCAATGAATAACATATTTTTTTGGAGGGGCTGCAAACCTGTTCGCCTGGTAGTGATCTCAGAAAATGTAAGTGATATCTGCTATTACTATTTTTGAAGTCACTACCGAGCGAATAAGGCAAGGCAAACTCTTTCCTATGCACCTATTCGCTCGGTAGTGACCTCAGAACATATAAGTCATGTCTACCATTACTATTTTCTGAGGTCACTACCGAGCGAATAAGGCAAGGAAACTCTTTCCTATCCATCTTTTCGCTTGGTACTGACCTTTCCTTAAATCTAAAGTCCCTTGTGCTGACAAATGAATTGTCTTTTGGTGTTATTGTATTTGTAGAGATGCCTCGTGTTAAGGCCTATGCTAGGAGGGCAACAGGTGAATCTTTGAATGCTCAAGCAAGAAGACGCCGATATGAGGCTCATAGAGGTGTACTGCAGGAGCTGCGTAGGATAGAACGACACGTTCAACCTGCTATTCCACATCTCCCTTTCCAGACATGGGTCAATACCAAGTGTGTCAGTTGTTTATGGAATTGGAGTCCGCCGCTGACTCGCTCGGTATTGACCCATGTCTTTAAGGTAGTTGTCAAGTTCTTCATTTCAGCCAAGACAAGGGTCAATACCAAGCGAATCAGTGGCGTATGGAATTCGATAGCTGCCCCACTCGCTCGGTATTGACTCACTTGGTGTTCAAGTCTAATCTTTGCCATTTGTTCATGTTAGCCACGCTGTCTCGCTTCTGCCCCCTGAGGTTCAAGAGAAAGTATACGTAATAGATCCGCTGATATCGCCTTATCTGCAGAACTACTCAGTTTCCTTTTTGAGTCTGATGAACTTGTTTAGCAGAGTCAACTTTGATCTAGCGTGCTTTCTGCTCACTGTGTACAAACAATCGTGAGTATATTCTTGCCTTGTAAAAAACATCTTTCATTGAGAATCTCTCCTTATCTTTGATGGTGTCTTTGTAGTGATCATTGGAGTCTGATGTTATTTGACATGGAAGCTAAGATTGTTTACTACGCAAACTCCGGGCAAAGCAGGGCGTTTCACGGTCGTATAAAAATGTAAGGTCTATTTGGATACATTTGGAAAGCAGTGTAGTGTCTCTTTGGAATGTGTTGCTGACTCAAGTGGTTATGTATGTAGTGCCGCGAAAAAACTTGTATGTTGTGTAGAGCATCTTTTGTTAGAACATGATCTGGGAAATGTAGTCAAGCACAAACGGGTAACCGTGCCCACGCGAACTGATGACTATAGCTGTGGCTGGCGAACCTGTTTAAATGTCGTGTTGCTCATCAGTCAAATTATGGATATACCGAACGTAAGTAATCTGCTGTTTTATTGTTTGCTGCAACGTATGTATGAAGCAACAGATGTCTGTATCACGCTTCTACAGGAACTTCGATTACATAACTACACCAACAACGATGTGCGACATTTTTCTGTAATGGCCATCCAACATATTATAATCTTGGTAAACAGACGCACAAGAGAGGAAGCGGCGAGAGCTGACGAGTTCGAAGAGGCTCGCATTAACAAAATGACCCAATGCCACAATCAGACTCAAGAAGAAGTTCGAAATATGCAAGAAGCAATACACCAATATTATGCGAACGCCACAGAAGTAGAGGAATGGGATGCACGTCGACGGCAAGAGCAAGAACAGCGGGAAGCTTCACAGGTGCAAGAAGCATGGGAAGCCATGGAAGAGACCCATGATTTCGAGCAACGCAAAAGGATGCCCGAGACCAGCGTCCCCAGAGGCAGAGGTAGCAGCAACCGGAGCAGAAGGCAGGGGAACAACCGGAGCAGAGGGCAAGGGACGAGTGGCACAAACCGGGGGAGAGGACAGTAGCTGGGAAAGGGAGCAAATTACTCTTGACAGAAACAACACAATATGTAAAGTTTTGAAACATTGAAAAATGTACATTTTTGAAACATTGTTTGACCACCAAAAAATATCTCTGCATTAGTCATTTTGAAGAGTACATCATGGTTTGCATGGCATCAAAGCTCTTTGCGTGCACAAGGTATGTGACCTAGCTTCCGGTGGAAGCAATTAAGTGAAGTGTATTTGTTATGGACTCCTTGCACAATGTTGTTTTCTCCCTGCGCCTTGGAATCTGAAAAGAAGAAAAAGTTAGATTCAGTCATAGTGTATTAAAGACAATCAAAATTTATCGATTTAGTAAGAACCTTTCTATTGTTGAGACTGAATGCATACAATTCCGGCAAAAGTGGAAGTTCTTCACATGTAAGATCTATCTTGAGCTGTGCCAGAGTTGTGCTTGACATTGTCTCCATCACAGTAAGTAGGCTGTCTCGAAAGTAGAGCTCCATTGATAAAGGTTTGTTCTCGAGGCTGTTCTCTGTATCTTGGTCGAGTGGAATAAGCTGCCCACTAAGAAGATGATATCTAATATAGTAAAACGATACTAAGAAATTTTGAGAGCTTATAATGAACTTGCAAATTATGGGCTTCTTTTGCAAAATACAGATTTTGTTATGTGATTGTTTCCTATCCCAGTTATCATCTAAAAAGTCCAAACATCTCTGATCAGACTTGCAAATGAACATTGTTGTGGTAGTTCTTATTTTCTCATCAAAGAAAAAATCTGCAAACACTTCAAGAGGCATAAATACTGCGAGCCGAACTATTTTTGTGGCAATTGAATACTTGAGAGACTTTTGTATATCCTGAAACAACTTATTCCTGAAGCTTTCACTAGTTTGCGAAGTAGGCAGGGACCAATCCTTGCTGTCAAAGGATGGAAGTGACAAAGGAGCTATACGACCCCAACCAATGGAACTTCTTGGTTCCACATATGACATATCATAAAAGAAAATTCCATTATCTGCAAGTTCCTTGTGTTGTCTTCCTCGGTACATTTGCTCACCAATAAATGCATGGAAAGCATCAAAAATCCCAACTATACTCTCAACAGGTTGCCAATCTATCCTATTCGATGGATAAATATTTGAAACATACCAAAGATGATATCCACCACTTAATATTCGAATATAATCATGCACTAAGCGAGATGTTGAAATAACTTACAGTTGGGTCGATGCCTTGGAAAACTTGGAGGAGACCTTAAGTCTGCATGCTGGAAAGCATGTTGTATGAGGACCTCTTTCACCCGCTTGCTTTGTGCACACACTTTAAACTCTTTAACTTGACCCTTGAAAGCCTCCACGAAATCATTGCGTTGCCTCCTCTTCCTCCTCCTAGTTTGCAGTAGAACCCAACTTCCGATAGTTATACGAGATGGAATCCATGCTTGATCGTCTGTAGTATAACTATTAAAAATGCTAATAGAGTCAATGGTAGTTCTAGGCCTTCGAGAAGTAGACATGGTGTGCAGTAGAATGAATACACAGAAAGGTTAGCGCAAATATAAGAAAGGGAAGAAGTTTTGAGAGGGAAGTAGAGCTACTCAAAGTCATATTTGAGTGGGAACAAAGTACTAGATAGAGTCTTCAATGAAAGTTCTGAAATTCCTCGGTACATAGTTAGTACGACTTACGACATTTATGCCTTGAAAGCGTGAAATTGTGCAATTTGATGAACCAAAATAAAATTTCCTCCCTTTTTTTTAAAAAGAGCTTGACTCCAAAATGTCAATTTTCAACGTAATGTTAGTCTCCTTCTCATTGGTCGAGTGCCACTCTCTCTCTCTAGAACTGAAAGGCCCAAAAGTGAGTCCAACTTTCTCCTAATGATAATCGCGATTATTTACATCAATCAAATTTTTTTGCAAGACTTGACAATTTGATGACCTAGACATATTCAATACATTTAAAACAAGTCCTAAAATGAATTTGGTAAAATTTTGTCATATCGGCATCACTTCGTGCTCTTGTTGACTCTAAAATCACCGATTTTTGTGACTAGATGGCCTATAGAGTTGGTTAGTCACTGTTCAAGCTATGAACTTGTCCGCTACATAGTACTGATGCTACCCATCCAGTTTTGGCCCATTTGGAGTCAGTTTGACTTCATATGTCAAATTTAACACTTTGTAGCCTTCGAGCCGTTTTGTTTGAGAGCTTTCCGTGAGTGTTTTCATGAAACGATCCAGGTACATTGTGTATAGACCCAGTGTATAAGCTATATGTGGAGTCAGAATCCAATTCTGGCATATGACAAAAACCTAGATTATCTACTTGGGACCCCCCGACCCCTGCCAAACGATCATCTACTGATATAGATGTGTTCTATTATATAGGGGCATGCTACAATTCAAGTATCGTTGGATTTGGTTGAGCTGACAGGCCGCTATGGTCAATTTTGGGTCGTAGAACTTCTTGCACAACTAGGTTTCTAGAGTTTTTTCCTGAGACTAGACTTGCTACCCGGCCATATAGAATTGTTCAATGATAAGCTTAGAACTTACCCCTCATGTCTCATGTGGGATGGCGCTGTAGATGGACGACTCTGGACTCTGAAAATCACGCGTGATTAAGGTAGAGAGCTCTCTCCTTCAAGAGTGACTAGTGGAAATGAGATGATTTCAGGCTACCTTGGGTATCTATACCCGGACTTCCCAAACTATTTTTTCCCAAATTCCCCTCTTAGTCCTACTAGCCCGTGAAATCTATGTTAGACTCAAAAATTTCTTCAATCGGATTCCATTAGCTCATTCTGCAAGAATTTGCAAAAGCAGGCCTTGGCAGCCTAATTTAGGCGATGATCTCAGTATCAAATATTGCCTCGTTGGGAATGTGGCTACATGATCATCCTCCAAGCTATCAGAGGCTACATCTTGTGGCCTCACGTATGTTGCTTGACCAAAGCGCTTGTAAACACGTCTATTGGGTTGCAAGATTGCTGCCTATTGGCCAACGTCAGGGTTCGACGAGTTATAATTGGCAACACCTCGATCTATAATAGATGGATCAAACTCGCCAAATTTGCGAACGTGCTGCAAAGAAACACATCTTCTCCGTTGCACAGCATGCTTGCATTGATTACAAGGAAATAATATCCTTGTTGGGAGATAGGTGTTTCTGTTGAACGTCCCCATCCTCATCACTACTCATAATCAATGTAAAAACCTTATAACGTGGACATAGATTTAATCTTCTAGTGGCATCCTCCGTCTTCTCTCTCTCTCTCTCTCTCTCTCTCTCTCTCTCTCTCTCTCTCTCTCTCTCTCTCTCTCTTTGTGTGTTCACACTGTAAACTACCTCACATTCTCTAATCATGTATTATCCCGACACACCTCGATCTAGAGGTGCACGGAGATCAGAACCACCGGGTTATAATCTCATCTTTATTGGTCAATGCCTATACTTGTGGGTACAAGAAATCTACACACCCACGTTGGTGCAACCAAAGTTGGTCTAAGCTAGGAAATTGTCTATGCCAGGTAGAAATAGGAGGCAAGTGCAGTGCAGAAGGCTAGGGTAGGTACCAAGGACCCGGGAAGCCAAAGGGAAGCGAGAATGTATGCCCAAGGCAATTTTTAAGGCTAAAATAACTACAAGTTGGCTCAATTGGGATGGCTGATGAAGGTGTACAAAGTGCCGAGTCAGTGCTCTGGAATGTAGTGTTCAGTGTGCTCTAGAAGCCAGTATAGACGGCTCGTCAAACGGAGCCCAGTGTGTAAGATACTGAAGTTTAAAGGTAGAGTGTGTAGCAGTTCGTCGACGGACAAGGCAGCTGGGGACAAGTGGCCTAGGCAGGTGTCAATGGATACATGCATAGATCTTGAGTTATGGGGCATGCATGTCTTCTTGGATTGTTAATTGGAGCTCTAGTTAGCAAGTTATGGCCATCACAAGTTTTTTCGGGGGCCAGTTATGGACCAAGTCGACCGCACTGGAGAATGTGCCATCTGGAATATTTTTAGCCTCGTCAAAGTTCTTGGTGATAGTGTGCACCATGTGGGGCTAGCACAAATCGACAGCTCATCAATCGGGTTCATGATCAGCAAGTTACAACAAGTTGAAATCGGCAGAAGGTGCTGGGAAGGACATTGCAGGTAATTTTCCTGGTTTCTTGGTGGCCTCCAATAGCGATCTTGAAGGAGACCAAAGGCAATGAAGCTTTCCCATGTTGGAGTTGGCACAACGGGGTCTCCTCTGATGGGCTTTGCAGCTTGGAAATCTGACCCCGGACCAGAATGTGAAAAGCATTCAAAAGGTGGAAAAAGTCATTTCAAATGGGCTTTTTTTGGGGTGGACTTTAAAGACCCATAAGGGTACATTGATCAGAAATAGTCATGTGGCAGGGTTTATCCCCACATGCCCAAGGCAAGCCCAACGGCATGGGGTAAATATCAAGGATTCCGCACCTCTCATAGGCATCAGGAGCTTGGAGCTCTAGCAGATATGGAGTTTGGTGGTGACACCGCTTGCAGCACTGCGCGGTGGCGCATGGGGAGTTTTTGGACGGCGAAAGATGTGTGTGGCGATGGCCCGGCCAGGCGGAGTAGCAGGGTAGCTCGTTGGTGGCGGTGACTGATGACATGGCAGCACCAGGCGGGGCCGGGTCACGTGCCCATTTCGTTTTGAAGAAGAGGGCCCGGGACCCCCATTAGCGACCTCGCTAATGCAAAGGGGGGTGTCCTGCGAGTGAGAGACAACCATAGCATAGGGGATGGTTCCCATAGAGCTAAGGAGGGAGAGAATGTAGTCGACTGGGCCACTTCAAGGCCAAGACCAAAGAGAAAGTCGGTCCGAGCAAAGAGCAAGCCAAGGCAAAAATCAAAGGCAAGGCCAGGACCAAAAGGGATAAAAAAGGAGAGACCAAAGAGACAATTTCAAAGCTAGCCGAGCAAGGGCAAAGGGAAAAAGTGGAAGCCGGACTAAGAAGAAGGAGGGGAAAGAGAAATAGAGAAAGAAGAGGCTGGTGAAGGGTAGGTCAAGAGAGCCGGACAAAAGGTGGCCAAGGGTCAAAGAGGAGCGAAAAGGGTAGCGCAAAGTTTGGGTAGCCCTAAAGGGGTAAAATAATGAGAAAAAAAATAAAACATAATAAAAAATCCTAGGGGCAATAGCGAGCTTTTTGGGTGCCATTGGAAGCGTGCAAAGCGGAGTTCTCTGACAAGCTAGCCCCCTTGTAACTTTTTCTTGAAAATGGCCATGGTGATGGTAGTGCAAACAACTGTACATGCCTTTTGAAGTGAAATCAAACCACCGTTGCCCCATATTGCTGTTGTTTTCCCTTCCCCCCTTCTCTTTCTCCTGCTCTCATGTTTCCCCTCGGTGTCGGCAGTGTGGATGTGTGTGCCGCCCCTGACCGACGGTGTTTTGTGTGAGAGAGTGAGACTGAGTGGCTGTGACTGTGTGTAAGGTGGAGACAGACCATGTCAGCAAGTGTCCATTGTGTGGTGACTTTGTGGAGTGTGTGAGCAATGTAAATTGAGCAGGCGGTGGTCTGCTAGTGAAAGGCATGTTTTTTGAAGGTATTTTCCGAGAGGACAAGGGTGTTGTGGATACCCTGAGCTATAGAGAGGCCCTTGTGTTTGTGCCGGGTGTGTTCCCCCATTCCCCCTCTCCATCTTCTGGTGCCCCCACGGAGGAGCACAGTGATTGCTCCCAGTTAATCGAAAAGAAGAAATTTTTTGCATTGGAAGTCATGGCAGTTAGAAGGTATGGACCAATTTTCACAGGCGAAGAGAGCCCTGACGAGTGGATGTCGGATTTCAAGTTGTATATGCTATTGTTGCATATGCCAAATGAGGATAGCAAAATGAAGACTTTTCCTTTGGTGATGCGTGGTAAAGCTAAAGCATGGTATGAAGCGTTGGAAGGCGAGCTGAGGCAGGCATGGCCGGCTCTACGGGAGAGGTTTCTTCACGACTTTTGCAAGGAGACACCCCCAATCGAGATGGATGCAAAGTTGAACACGCTTAAGAAGATGTAAGTGAAGAATTCAATCTGTTTTTAGGTCATTTTGAAGAGTGATCGGCAGAATTAGCGACGGCCATGCATTTGGCTAATGGAGACTACTTCAAGCTAGATATGTTCATGGCGTGTCTGCACCCCAAGGTGAGAGAAAAAGTCGATTTCAAAAGCCTAGAGAATTAGAATGGTGCAGTAGAAATTGCCCAATCAAAGAGCAGAAAGTTAAAGAAGAAGATAGAGCAGGGTGTGTCGGCCAATGAGATGATGGCCCACGTTCAACCGTACAGTCCGAGGGAGGCTATACACAAGGAAAATCATGGAAACTTAGGTGTAGCTGTTGTGCCGCAAAATTAGGTGCGCACGGTGCAAGATTTGTCTGAGCAAATGCAGGAGTTGTGGCTCAGCATGATGGATAGAGGACAACCAAGAGGAGCAAGGGGCAGGGCAAGGCCACTGCCAGGTAGGTGCTACAGTTGTGGAGAAGAGGGGCACTATGTACCCGATTGTTCCTCAACCACAGAGAGGAAGAGGAGGTATCTATCCGCTATTTGGTAGAGGTCAAGGGCAAGGGAAATTTAGTGGTCCAAGAGAGCAAGCGGTGGATAATCCTATGCATCCAGCTCCACCAAATGGAGGTGAAGTCCCAAGAGTGAATATTATCGGGGTGGATAAGCAGGATGTCAAAGTTTTGGTTAATAAGAGAGCGAGAGTTGAGAGAGAGACAGAAACAGAGCGGGAAACCAGAGCTCTCAAAGGCAAAGAGAAGGTGTACGAAGGTAGAGAGCATCCCAAGCCTAGCAAAAGAAGGAGGCATCGCAAAATCAAACAAGCGGATTTCCAGCTAGGGCGTGGCTATCTTGAGTACAATCTAGTAAGTGATGTTCAAAATCAAACAACAAACATTACTTTTGGTTGGTTGCTAGCTTTAAATCCAAAGTTAAGGAGACAGTGGTCCACAAGTGTCAGCACCAGGCTACCGAGAGCTAAGGGGAATGTGCAAGTAGTGAAAAACATGGCTTTGAGGGTAGGTAACCCCACTGATGTTATTCCACTTGTGGATGCAATTATAGAAAAGAGGATGCAGGTACAAGCCTACATAGACGGTGGAGCTCAAGTTTGTGTTATGATGGAAGTAGCCATGAAAGAGACAGGAGTCAAGGTAGTAGTTAAGTCAAATGTGCACATGAGGATGGCTAACCATACTAAGGCCAGATGTCTCGGTGTGGCTCAGGACGTGAAGGTCAAGGTGATGTGCATATTAATGCCTGATAGACTTTTTTGTGATTAGCAGGAGATAATGCTTATCCGATAATTTTGGGTACGCCATGGCTTTTGGCAATAGGTGCTAAGCAAGATCGGGAGAGCAAAGTGTTCACCTTGCTTGACAAAGAGAGGGGAAGGCAGATTGTGCTTGATTTGAAGACCGAGGGGAGTAGTTCTCGTCCTATGGAAGTTAAAGATGAGGGCGACACGACAAGCTAGGAATACAAAACAGAGACATGCTATACTAGCACAGAGGAAGAGGAGAGCAAGGACGACATGCTGAAGATAGATGCAAACTTATTTAGAGTCACCATAGATGTCTCCCCACCTAAAGAAGAAGGTATGCAGCCTCAAGCTCATGGTTTAAGCATAGAGGAGGTTTAAGCATGTTGAGTGAAGATTTAACCAAAGGTGGAAAGGAAGGTTATGTTCAATTGTGTGAGTCCTATCCAAATCTATTTGCGACGGAATACAAGCATTTGCGTGGTGCAAAAGGGGTAGAGCACAAGATTGTTCTTAAGGAGGGGCATAGGCCTAAAGCATAGAAGCTGAGAAGACTAGGGGGGTCCAAAAGGAGGCCCTTTGGCAGGAGATCAATAAGTTGCTGGAGGCGGGCATCATATATCTTGTGAAATAGTCAGAGTGGATCTCGCCAGCTGCTCCAGCACATGCCTGCTCACTTTCTCCGATTTTAGTGAGCTTTGGCAAGCATTCACAGGTCAACAAATATTTTGGGAGAGCTCTTGGAGCTTGGTCTGCTCAGAATTTTGATTTAGGCTCATTTCGGCCTCCGTTTCCACTACATGCAGTACTGCACAGGCTATTTCGTCATTTTGTGCAGAATTTCTGTCAGTGCCGATTTTTGCATAACAGGTGCCTTGTATTCTTCTACGGTTTGTGCTATATAGCACAAGTTGTTCCTGCTCCATTTCTCCTATTTTCGGGCAGTTTTCACATCAGGTGCAGCATTTACCATGGCTGACAACAACAACACAGATGTGTTCAAGATGTTTGCTGCTGAGGACAGGTTGGATGGGGACAACTACCCTATGTGGGCTTATATGATGCAACATGTTCTTGTGTCAAAGGGTGTCTGGAACATTGTGCAGGGCATTGATGTACGTCCTGGTTCTGAGGATGTAGGCGACGTTGAGGATGTTGCAAGTCTTGCTGCAAGGATTGCAGTTGTTAGAGTTGTTTTGCCTATAGTAGAACAAGCTCATTAGGATGTTAAGGATGCACAGGCTCATGCATTGATTGCATTGTCTGTGAAGCGCACCATTGTTCCTCACATCCGTTCAGCAAAATCTGCAAAACAGGCTTGGGATGTTCTAGCAGGTCTTTATGCAAGCCGCAATGAGGCTAAAATGGCTTTGCTACGTAAAGAGCTAGAGTCAAAGATTATGCATGAGGAAGATGATATGGACACTTTCCTTGCTAGTGTCAAGGATATCAATGAGCAACTTATTTTTGTAGGTGAAGTTATTTCAGACAGTTCCCTTGTGTAGATTGTTCTTGATGCCTTACCAGATTCCTACCAGACTTTTACTAGTACTTGGAGACTTATGACCCAAGGAAATCTAGAAGTTGTCAAGTTTGATGTATTATGCACATTGCTGTTGCAAGAGTCACTTTCCAGAAAAACAGGACTAGATAGCGTGCAGTTGAACAGGATTTTATTGCTTCTCAAAGAAAGGGTGGTAACAGCAGTGCAACCACTTCTTATGGTTCTGCCTGCGAGTGGCAAAAATTCTGCTCCTAATGCTTTTGCTGGCAGCAATTGTTTGGAAATTATGGTGATAAGGGCAAAAAGAAGATGCGTTGCCATTATTGTAAAGCCAATGAAAACTTGATCAAGTCGTGTCCTAAGTTGAAGGCCAAAGAGGCTAAGAAGAAAGAGTGTGGTTCCACTGCAAATGCTGGTTCCACTACAAATGCAGCCATTGTTGAGTCTTCTATGAGAAAGGAGATTGTGTTGTTGATGTTGATGCAGAATGGGCTTTTAGCGTAGAGTGCACTTACAATCCTGCTGTCCATGATGCATGCTTGTCAGTTGTTTGCTGCAGATTCACATGTGTGGTATTTCGACAGTGGTGCTACAAAGCACATTACCTCACATCGTGAATTGTTTACCTCTCTTGAGTCTGTCCCTCATGGAAATTCAGTCACTTGTGTCAACAATGCCTCTTATCCAGTCGAGGGAGTTGGAAAGATTGTGCTCACTGCTGCTAATGGCAATTCCTTCACACTTGTTGATGCACTTTATGTACCTGGGATCAAGAAGAATCTCTTGTCTGTATCCGCACTTGCTAGACTTGGACTTGTAGTCAAATTTGTGGATGACACATGTACAGTTCATGATCTCAGTTTTGGTGATGAAATTGTTGCATCTGGGCTTTTGTGCCGTGGGCTGTATAAGCTCACTTTGTATGACAAGTGTGGAAAAAATTTTGCAAATGCTGTTGCAGATTCAAGGGCTATTTCAGATGCAAAGCTTTGGCATGCACGTTTTGGTCATCTGAATTTTTCCAGTTTGCTGCGTTTGCAAAAATTTGATATGGTTGCTTCTTTGCTGCCTCTTGAAGCACCTGTCAAACATGTTTGTGAAGGCTGTATTTTGGGTAAGATGCAGCGGTCTAAGTTTCCAAAGGATGGTTCAGTTCGGGCCACATGCAGGTTGCAGCTTGTGCATAGTGATGTTTGTGGGCCCATGCAAACTCCGTCCTTGGGCAATTACCTGTACTTCGTGACTTTCATTGATGATTACTCCAGACATGCATGGGTATTTCCGCTTAAAGCAAAGTCCGAAGTTTTTATGTGCTTCAAACAATTTCTGGCTATGGCTGAAAATTTCTCGAAATGTACTATGGGCACCCTCCGTTCCGATCGAGGGGGGGAGTATATGTCTCATGAATTTAATGCATTTCTTCTTAGTCGTGGGATAAAACACCAATGTACAGTGCCTTATACACCTCAACAAAATGGTGTTGCTGAGAGGAAAAACAGGTCACTGACAGAAATGGCACGATGTATGGTCAAAAGTCAAGCTTTGCCGCATTCTTTTTGGCTTGAGGCCATCATGTGTGCCACTTATGTACTTAGTAGGTGTCCTACAAAAGCTTTGCAGTCTATTACTCCATATGAAGCATGGCATGATAGAAAGCCTTCTATTGAGAACATTTGTGTTTTTGGCTGTTTGGCATATGCTTTGGTGCCACAAGTGCAACGCAGAAAATTGGATGATAAGGCTGTCAAATGTATTTTTGTTGGTTATAGTGCTGAAAGCAAAGGTTACAGGTTGTATCATCCGCAAACAAAACGTATTCTGGTTTCACGGGATGTAGTGTTTGTGGAAGATTCTGTTCAGCCCTTGCTGTCATGTACTAGAGACAGTAATGTAAGCTCACAGGACATTTATGACACTTTGTTGCCTCTTTTCAGTGGTGGAAATACGAATGTAAGTTCCAATGAGGCAAATGTACAGCCTATGGGGGTTTCTGAAAATGTTTTAGATCAGCCTATTACTGATGTAGATGTACATGATGTACTTGATGAGAAAAGGGCTGAAAATGAGCAGGCTAGAGGTATGCCAAAATGGCTGGTGCACACTTTGTGTGACAGTAAATTGGATGCACCTTTGTCTAGTCGTACTCGTTCAGGCTCTTGCCATGCATCTTCTGCATCAGATTGTTATGATTTGACTGTGTCTAGCTTACATGATGTTGAGGAGCCTCTGTCTTTTAATGAAGCACAGAATTCAGAAAATTGGATGGCTGCCATGCAATCAGAATATGATGCACTTGTAGAAAATGACACATGGACTTTATGTGATTTGCCTCCTGGCAAAAAGGCCATTGTTACAAAGTGGGTTTACAAGTTGAAACGCAAGCCGGATGGTGAGATTGATCTCCATAACGCTCGACTTGTTGCAAAGGGTTATGCACAACAAAAAGGCATTGATTATGAAGAGACTTTTGCTCCCACTTGTCGTATGACTACTGTGCGTTTTCTATGTGCATTGGCAGCTCATTTTGGTTGGGATGTACATCAATCAGACATTGTTACTCCTTTCTTCAATGGTGACATATTTGAGGAAGTTTATGTAACGCAGCCTCGCGGTTTTGTCATAAAAGGACAAGAGGACAAAGTGAGCAGATGTAAGAAGGCTTTGTATGGGTTGAAGAAATCTCCTCGTGCTTGGTATGAGAAAGCTGACACTCATTTGGTGAAACGAGGCTTTCATAACAGTCCAACAGAAAGCACATTGTATGTAAAGCATGAGGATGATGTACTTCTCATTGTGGTTCTTTATGTCGATGATTTGCTGATCACTGGACCAAATGAGAGACATATTGCTGAATTTAAGGCTGATTTGAATGCTACTTTCAAGATGAAAGATTTGGGGCTGTTGCATCATTACTTGGGTATACAGTTTATTGAGTGTGATGATGGTATTGCCTTGTGTCAGAAAAGTTACATAGAGACATTGCTATGTAAGTTTGGACTTGAGGATTGCAAACCTATTGCCACTCCCATGGAAACAGGTTTGAAGTTGAGTCTACATGATGCTGGCGATCTTGCTGATGTCACTCTTTACTGAACTGCTGTTGGCTGCCTCATTTATGTATGCAACACAAGGCCGGATATTCAGTTTGCAGTCTCACAGGTTAGCAAATTTATGCATAGCCCAGGGTCTAAGCATTGGCAGGCTGTCAAGAGGATTTTCCGCTACCTTAGTGGCACTTTACATCTTGGCTTGTTTTATCCCAAAGGGGATCATTTCCGCCAGACTTACATGCTTTTTCGGACTCAGATTGGGCTGGTTGTTTTGACACGCGAGTGTCCACAAGTGGTTTTTTTTTCATGCTTGGCAGTTCATGTATATCATGGTTGAGCAAGAAGCAACCTACTGTGGCCACTTCGAGTTGTGAGGCTGAGTATAGTGTAGTCTTCGCAGCTACGGTTGAGTGTGTATGGCTCAGACGCCTTATGGTGGCTGATTTGGGTGTTGGACAGGACACTGACAACACTATATACACTGACAGTCAGAGCGCATTGGCAGTTGCGAGGAACCTAGTTTTTCATGCTCGCACAAAGCACATTGAGGTGCATTATCACTATGTCAGGGAGAGGCTCTCAGTAGGAGAGATCAGCTTGGCTTATGTGCCAACACAAGACAACTTTGCAGATCTTTTCACAAAGGCATTGTCTCGTGAGAAGCTTGAAGGTTTTCGCAAAGCTAGTGGACTGATCCTGTGCTCAGGGCATGGCACTTCCCTTTACTCATGTGCCAGCTCTCGTTCACTGCATCACTCCAGGGGGGAACTTTTTACCATGTACATAAGTTAGTGATGTGTGTGAACACACTAGTACCGCTGGGGCATTTTTTCCCTCTTTAGGAGGTTTTTTCCCCCGTGCATTGTATATACGCCCATCACTCTAGGGCTATCTATCTTTCCATTGCACACTAAGTAATATACTCTCCATTGTGTGTCTTGAGCTTCCTTCGTCTTCTCCAAGCTGTGTGCATTTCTCTACAACCATAATTCCAACATATAGACCCTATGTATGTGATATGAGGTGATTTGGATCAAGAAATGTGGCTCGCAACTCAGAATTTGGCTTGCAAAGACTTCTTTGCGTTTTTTGGTAATTTTCCAAGTTATATGTAATCATTTTGGCTCATACTTGATTTTTTGACATGTATTAGGTGTGTACAAGTGAAAAATGATGTGATGATGCAACTTTCAAGCAAAAATAGTACAAAAGTAAATAATCGCAATTATTTACAGCAGTCACATTTTTCTTGCAAAACTTAAAAATTTTGACCTAAACACATTCTATACACCTAAAACAAGTCCTAAATTGAATTTGGTAAAGTTTGGTCTTGCCGGCATCACTTCGTGCTTTGTTGACTCTGAAATCTCGGATTTTTGTGACTACATTGCTTGTTGAGTTGGTTAATCACTTTTAAGGCTAAGGACTTGTCCGCCGCAACAATATAGTCGTGAAGCAACTCATTCAATTTTGGCCTATTTGGAGTCAATCTGACCTCGTATGTCGAATTTGACGCTTTGTAGCCTTCAAGCCGTTTTTCTTTTCGAGGGCTTTGCTTGATTGATTTCATGAAACCAATCATATACATTGTATATAAGCCTCCTAGGCAAGCCGTCTATGGAGTTAGAACCGAATTTTGGCATATGCCAAAAACCTAGCTTTTCTAATAGGGATCCCCTCGACCCTTGATGAATGGTCAACTGATGATATAGAAAGGTTCTATTATGTTAGGGCATGCTACAGTTCAAATCTCATCTGATTTGGTTGAGTTGACAGGCCGCTATGGTCAGTTTCTGGTCGGAGGTCTTCGTGTGCTGCTCAGATTCTAGGGTTTTTTCTAAGGGTTTAGACTAGCTTCTGGCCGTACAAAATGGATCATTTATGAGTAAATAAATTACCTCTCATGTCTTGTGTGAGACGGCGCTGAAAACGGGTGACTGTAGGCACTAGAAAGTACGCGCGAAGAAGTCGAAATGCTCTCTCTCCAAGGGCAACAAGTGGAAATGAGGTGATTTTAGCCTACCTTGGGTATCTATACTCGGACTTCTCGAACCAATTTTTTCCCAGATTCCCCTGTTAGTCCTACTAGGCCGTGAAATCTATGTTAGACTCAAAAATTTCCCCGATCGGATTCCTATAGCTCCTTCTGCAAGAATTTTGCAAAAGTAAGTCTGGCCGCCTAATTTAGGTTTCCCGCTTCCATCTTCCGATTTCATTGGAAATTTTTGTGCTTGTCCACCTTGTGTTCTGATCACCACCATGTCTTCATTTTTCCCATTTGAGCTCCCTTGCTATTTATTATTAATTTTTGACATGTTTATTGTGAAAAATGAAAGAAAATAACAAAATGCGCTAAAAAAGCAAAGTGAAAATCCAATAATTAAGAAAATCCATTAAAAAACACAACTTTATTGTTTTTTTTTGGATTTTATCTATTTTTAAGTCTCAATATTGAGAAAAATAATAAAAAATAACAAAAAAGGACTAATTTTTGATGGTTTTCTGATAGTATATACACTATTTACACTCATTGAGAAGATTTTATCAATAAATTTTTCCCTGTTGATGATATATATAAGGGCATTATTAGTTAATTTTGTAAAAAATCACAAGTTAACATCAAATTTTTTCCTCCCTCTTCAAACATTGCCCTTAATTACTTAGTGCCCTTCCACCCCTCCTAGATGGCGTACTCCGGGACGACTATGTGCATGGGTCGAACAATCGTGTCTATGCATAGCCTTGGTTGGCTCTACCATGCTCTGAAGATCAATGCAGTTCAAACCAATATGCTGTGCAAGAGTTGGGTCTTGAGTAATTAACTCAAGGGTTTCTGATGTTGTCTTCAAAAGAGAAAATCTTGTAGCTTGTGTGGTCTCTACTTGATTGTGCCATCAAGATTCTTTAGCACACTAATTTCCTGGGCTTTAGGTACCAATAATTGTTGTTGTTGAGCTTTTTCTTGCCATTGGTAGCTTGGTTTGCTTGGTGCAGAATGGTGTGGTGGAGTCTTCTGAGACTTAACTCCCCATTGCTTGATTGGTTTTTCCGTTTGCGAAGAAGATAAGTGCTCTTTTTTCTTCCAAACCCATTTCGTATTAGGTTCCTTGCTTGGAGATGCTCGACTCTGTGTTTTGACCTTTGGAATCGTCTTTGGTGCTGTCGATGATGTTTTGGGCACCTAGATTTGAATCGGATTATCCTTAAGCTGTGCTTTTGGTATCCAAATTTTCATGACTCCTTGCATGCTACCTGTAGCATTTGATTGTCGATAGGATGGAGAAGATTGATTACTTTGTGGTTTGGTCTGCTGATTGCTTCCTTTCCATTTCTCCTTGCTTGGTGCAATTGGAACAATGAGTTGCCCGCCTTTAGGTGATAGCTTGAGCTGATTTGTATCCCAATCTGGTACTGCTTTGTATGTCAGCATCCATGGAATTCCAAGGATCATCATCTCATTCATGTGTTCATCTAGTAAGCATACAAATTAATGAGGACATGAAGATCCATGTACTATCACGTTCAAGTTGACTACTCCCAATGTTGGTGTTGGGTTCTTGTTGCATTCTTTTATTGTCGCTATTTCTGCCGTCAATGACTGATTTGTTGCTTTCTTGTACGTGGAATAACTGAATGCATTTAATTTAGCTCTTGTATCGACCAAAGAATTTGTGCTATGATTGTTGAGCTGTACTTTGATGAGAAGGTCCATTCTATATAACCATTCATCATCTGTTGATACGTCATCTTTCGGTAATTCCCATTGTCGGTCATCTATTTTCAGAGTGTTGATGGGAATCAGTATCTGTTTATTCTTGAGAGCAGCTTTTCGTTTGAGTACTCGAAGCCGAGCTTCCTCTTGGGCTTCATCTATAATCTGCTGTTGTTAAATCCTCCTTTGCTTGGTTGCATGCATTCTTTCCAGCAATTCATTGGTTAGCGACAAATTGTACTTCTTTAAATGACATCTGCTAATCCAATTAGCCATTGGTTCACCATCTAGGGTGGATAGCTTAACTTCTCCGCTTGGAGACATATCTTCAATGATAAACGGTCCGTTTCCCTTTTTCTTAAACTTGAGAATGTGTTGCTTAAGGGAATAGATTAAAACTAAGTCCCCTTTCTTGAAGATTTTTGTGATGAGATGTGAATCAGAAAACGGTTTTTGTTTCCGTTTTTGTGCATAGATGTGAGCTACGGCAGTGAGCCTTTGCTCGTCTATATTTTCTAAATCTTCTATTCTCTCTGACAATTCATGTCCAGTCAACTCAAGATCCTTAGCTACCCTTAGTGTCGGCAATAGAAATTCTATTGGCAATATGGCATCAAGACCATAAACAAGGTTAAAGGGTGTAGCATTCAAAGCTATTTTGAATGAAACTCGATAAGCCCATAGAGCAGCATGGAGATTCATTTCCCACTCTGTCCTTCCTGAACTAACCACTTTAGTCAATATCGAGCTAAGAATTTTGTTCATTTGCTCAGCTTGTCTGTTTGCCTATGGGTGATAGGGAGCTGATTTTTTATGGATGACCATAAATTTATTAAGCAAATACTCGATTACCTCATTGAGGAAATGAGTTCCCCGATCACTGACAATTTCTATTGGCAGTCCATATCTCGTGAATACATACTCATATAAGAATGCGGTAGTGGTTCTGGCATCATGCTTTTGAGTTGCTTTAGCTTCGGCACAAAGACGCAAATGTTGACGCAAATGTTGATCTTTACCTCTCCGATACAATTGGTTCCCAATAAGAGCATAGTCTCTTGCTTTAGTTTCAATTGCTTGTTGACGACATTTACGCATATCCTCAGGAAATGTTCGGCTCAATAAGTAAGTGACTAAATAGTTATTCCACTTAGGAACATGTGACATTTGAAACAGTCTTACATGAGATATGGGTGTTTGTTTTTTACATTGAGGACAATCCTTTACGAAAGAGCAAACATCACTCCTCATAGTTGGCCAAAATACTCCAAGTCTCAAAATTCGTTGTATAGTTTGGTCTTCCGCAAAGTGAAGTCCTACTACGGTAATATGTGCTTAACTTAGGTACTGGTTTTTCTCTTCAGGATTAATGCATAAGAGCAATAATCCATCTCGATTTCTTTTGTATAGTCTACCAGCTAGTAATTGATACATAGCCAATTGCTCGATTAATCCGATTGTAATAGGAAGTGGTACATGTGAATCCACTTGAGCTATTGTCATCAATGACACCATGTTTTCCGACCATTGAGGTATCATTTCCACGGAGAACAAATAGGCATCTGGTAGATCATTGTCTACTCCTTTAGATGATTCTCTTTAAAAAATCCTTGACAAATAATCTGGTCTTTGATGTGTAGTACCCTTTTTTACAACCACAGTGAAATCAAATTCCAGAAGAATGATGAACCATCTCACTATTCTTCCTGTGCTGCATGGCTTGTTGACCAAGTACAACAAAGCTTGGTGGTCTACAAAGAACACAAACTTGTTGGCTAATAGGTAATGTCTATACTTCTTAATGGCATAGATCATTCCTAATCCTTCCCTTTCTATGGTAGTATAATTATTTTCTGCCAGGTTCAATTGTCGGCTAGCATAAGAAATAGGAAAATCTATTTTCTCGTCTCCTGGTTTAGCTAGTATACAACCTATGGCAAAATTGGAAGCATCTACATGTATGTGGAATATCTTATTCCAATCTGGTGCTTTCAATATTGGAGCTGAAGTGAGAGCTTGCTTAAGCTTCAGGAAGGATTCTTCACATACCTCAGTCCACTCAAAGTGTGTAATCAAGCTATACATGGGTTCTGCAATTATAGCGTACATGTAAATGAACCGTCTGTTAGATCCACAATGTCCCATGAAGGCTTGAACCCCCTTGGCTATTGTTGGTCTAGGCAAATAAAAAATAACATGAAATTTATCCATATCAGTAGCTATGCCATTTTTAGACATTATATGTCCAAGAATTTTTCCTTGTCTACCCATGAATGTGCACTTTTCAGGACTTAAGCAAATCCTATAAAGTCTATATTTTTTGAATATCTTTTTGAGGTGTTCAAAATGATCAGCCCGGATCGATGAATGTACGCATAGATCATCCATATACACTTCCAAGAATTTCCTAAGATACTCTTTAAAAGCATGACTCATCAATCTTTGAAATGTGGCAGGAGCATTAGTTAACCCAAAGTGCATAACCCGATAGGCAAAAATACCCCATTCCGTTGCAAAAGTAGTTTTATACTGATCTTTTGGGTCAACCAAAATTTGATTGTATCCCAAAAAGCCATCTAAGAAACTATAAGCTTATTTTCCCGTAGCTCATTCTAACACATGCTCCGTGATTGGAAGAGGAAAGTTGTCTCTAATGGTAGCTGCATTGACTTTGTTGAGATTGACACACACTCGTATTTCCATTCTTCTTGGATACTACCACAATTGGAGACACTCAATCTGTGTGTTCAATTTTGTAAATGAATTCAGAATCCTTTAGTTTTTCCAATCTCTTCTTTGATCTTCCTGGAAAATGTTTTATTATATGTGTATGGCCTTTGTATACTTGGTTTTGCATCATCTCTCATGGGTATGGTATGTTGACAAATTTTTGGATCAACACCCTTGAGATCCTTGTAAGACCAAGCAAATATATCACGGTATTCTTTTAACAAGATTAGCAAAAGCTCTTCTTCATCTTCTGTTAGGTCATTTGCAATGTAGGCAGGTCTAGGTTCTTCCCCTGATTCAGCCAAGTCTATCTTTTTTGCATTCTCAGGCCCTTCGTAGGACTCGCCTTGTTTTCGTAGTTCTCTAACAGGTTGTTCTACAATGATTTTTTGATCTTGAAGAGTATACTTTTTGTAATGAGATGGAACACTCATTACATCCTTACCATCATCTTCTGTGGTTTTCATTTCGGTCGTATATATCTCCTTTAGAGCTTTTTTCAACTCTTGATATTTTTTTTCCCGCTCAACTCGTGTCATGGTTGGCTCCTTGTCCTGTTTGTTTGGCTTTGCTTGAGTATCCTTCCTTGTTTTTCTCGCTGTTTTCAACATTTCTGGATTTTCCTTTTAAGAATATCTGCCAGTGATTTTGTCCTTGACACAATCATGTGCATCTATCTGCATCACGAATTGTGTTCTACTGGAGACTGATGGCATAGGTCTTGTTTTCATGTTTCTGGTGTTTCTTTTTCCTTTATACCATTTTTGTCTTCTTGATTTCTGGTTAGGAAAGTCAAAAAACTTTTCTCCCCTCCTTTCAAGAGTAGCTTAGCTCTCACATGTTCTTTTTCTGATCCCAAATGTTCTGAGGTAGCTGAGTATTCATCTAACTCATCTGTTGCATCGTAATAGAGGTCTAAAAAGACTTGTTGAGCTTTCATCAAGTCCTTGGGTTCCTCCCTTCCATCTTCAATGTTGAGGGTTGAAATCATTTGGATGGGAATTATTTCATAGCCGTCCTTATTGCAAAATTGAGTAGGCATAGACATATTCACACATACATACATTGTCGCTAAAATTTGAGTCCACTCAAAGGGCTCAAACAAATGTTCCGGAAAGGGTTCAGGTACATAGGCTTCGTCTGTGCAATCCCTTTCTAAGATACATTCTTCTCTTTTTAAGCTCTCGTTCTGAAGCTCCGCATATCCAAATAGGAGTGTCTTTGTTCAACCAAGAAGGAAGCTTAGTTTCAACCAAAGAGACTGAATCAAATTCTTGTATGGGCGTTTTTGTGACATCTCTATAAGTGTGATATTTTAAATTAACCCTTGTTATAGATTCCACTTGCTTCAAGTACAGATAGTTGTTTCCCCAATCTTGGATAAGCTGTACCTGTCGCATGAAAGGTCTTCCCAATATGATTTTGTAATTGAGTTTCTTCCCCAAGTCTACTATGGCAAAAGTGTGCTGATATTCAATCCCACAGGAATTAACTATCACCTTGTCTAGCAGTCCTAAGAGTCTTTCAATATGTCCATCAACCAATTTCAATTTCATTCGAGTTTGTCTAATGGAGCTGGTTGTCCCTAGGATTCCCATACTACTTTCGTGGCTATGGCTATGCCTGCTCCACTATCCAGTATTGCCATGGTTTCAATGTCATTATATTTCACTGGAAGGGTGGTGTTTCCTTCTTCCTCTTCATAGTATTCTCCGACTTTGTTCATGAGAACAGATCGAATCTCTTTGTTATCCATTTCGTGTTTCAATTTTCCTAAATTTTTGCAATTAGCCTCATTAGCCCCACCTTCTCTGGGTTTTCTGTAGATCATTCCATAAATATGGTCTGAGTTTTAACATTTCTCTTAAAGTAAGAGTGCATTGGATGGGTGTAGACATGATTGAATGAATGTTATCTACTTCCACGGTCTGTTCCGCTCTTTTTACTTGAGTGGTCTTACACACTATGGATTCATCTTCGTTATCTCCCAAGTAAGAGGGTAATGTTTTCAAGGTCAATGGTTTACACGTTCCTGAAGCTTCAGATCCACAATCTTCGTACAAGGATTGTACATCCATGTCCATATTAGGAGGTAGGTTGTCCAACCAAACTTCCTCTATAGGTGTAAGGTCCCCGTCCTAAAAGATCGGGGCGACTTGGAAGATAGCCTTCTTTATCCTCTAAATCCATTGACGACACCCTACTCCGATAATGCAAAGCAAGGATACGAGCAACGAAAGAGAAGAAGACTTCTACCTATTGTGTTCGTAGTTGCAAGACCCTACACAACAAGCTAGGTCGATAAGGTTAAAGGTTCTATGGACTCTAGATCCTACATTATAAGAGAAGAAATCCCTTTCACATATTAAGGATCCAAAAACAACTCCTTTTTCCCCACGTTTAAGAGGCACGGAAGCCATCCTTAAATCTGAAATATGACATGAGATAACTCTCTAACTAAGTGAGACAAAGTGAAAAGTACTCGACTAATCGAGTCCACCCATCCTTGATCGGCAACCTGAGCCGGTCCCCACTTTCCACACCGCACTCACTCTTTTTACCACACTGTTTAACATATACAAACAATGTTCCTTAATTAGTTTCAAACACAGGTTCTTTTATACAGCCTTTCAAACAATACCAAAACAGTTCAAACAAGGTGGAATGTAACAACCCTATTATTCAACAAAAATAACTTTTCCAATTTCTCATGATGTTTGCCGCTACCCGCGGACTTTCTCTGTCTAAACAACAAAGCCTTTGCAAAGGATTTATTCGCTAATCGCAAATTGCGCAACCTTCCCATCTCGCTAACCTGCTAACCGCCAGGCATCCCGCTACCCGCGAGGCATCTCGCTAACCGTGAGGAACAAAAGAGAGCCGATAACCTCAGCTTAATCTCCGCTAACCGCGGAATCATCTCGCTACCTGTGAGAACAAAATATATTCTTTCAAAAATTCTTCTCATTAATGATTCATCAAACATGATCAACCAATTCTTCATATCAATCAGAACCCACTTATCAAACAATAACAATTTATTAAGCAATAACAATTCAACAATCAGTAACAATTTATCAAACAGTACTTTCACTAAGCTATGAAATCATATGCTTGTTTCATGTGATAGAATTACGTTTCTCGGACGGTTTAAGGGATTCCCTATGCTTAGCTTCCCAAGTCAAACATGAATAGCAATGCAGAATTATAAATTTGTCTTACCGGATTTGAAGCGCGTGTGGCTAACTCCTGTGTTGGAGGTTGGACGGCTTCGACTTCTTCTTCGTCTGATGCTTCCGCATGAGATACATTTGGAGTTAACACCTTTCTTCCCACCTTCCTTGGTGGTGCAACAACATGGGCATCCTTAGAACTTCGTGTTACACACTTTGGAGCCATAGCTTCGGAATGGAGAAAAGAAAAGCGCGTTGTTGGAGAGAGAGAGAGTGTGTGTTCACAAATCGGGTGACGGCACGTGGACGATTGGAGATGGAGATGGCTTGAAGGTGAGAAGTTAAGGGAGAGAGACTTCCTCCGGCGCGTCGTTGCGAGGGAGCTTCGGCTTCTTTAGATATGTGTGTTCAAAGTGAGAGGAGAATGGTCCTTTATATAAGCCCTAGGGGGGTGCTAAGAATACTGAGACGTTTCAAGAATAGGAGAAGGAAAAAGCTCGCGCGTCGTCGCAGTTCTAATTTTTTTTTGGTATGCGAATCCTATGCGCGATTTTAAAAAAACTCTATACTTACAAGTTCCCATTCTATTTTGAAAGAGAGAAAGAAAGAAGTATCCTAATTTTGACTCACCTCTCTTTGTTTCTTAAAAATACTATCTATAAGCTTTTTCTTCACATATAGATTAGGTTCCTTCATAAACCTATTGTTCCACATAAAGAAAGATCATAAATAAATGGATTCTGAACGTGATTTTCAATCCGATTGCTCTGATAAACTCATGATGACTCACAAAATTGAGAATCTCAATTACTTTGCAAAATAACTGATATGACTTATATGAATAAATGCTGGGTACATTACAATAGGAGCTGACATTAGGTGAAATTTGGACTCACAAAGGGGCCCTTTAAGGAGTTTGACTTTACCTCTCTCTACCAAAACAGGCGCATGGGTGAATTTTTGCAAACAAACTCCAAAGTTGGCGGAGGGTTGACAGTTAGAATGTCTTCTTCAAGCTCTATCTATTGATATATAGCACGCCATGAGATTACTTATAAGTGAATCAAAAAAAGAATCTTCTAAAATATGAGGAATCTCATGGCGTGCTATATATCAGTAGATAGAGCTTGAAGAGGACATTCTAACTGTCAAACCTTTGCCAACTTTGGAGTTTGTTTGCAAAAAATTTATCCATGCATCCGTTTTGGTAGAGAGAGGTAAAGTCAAAACTCCTTAAAGGACCCCTTTGTGAGTCCAAATTTCACCTAATGCTTTAGAGTTAGGCTCCCATTATTGATCTCTCTAACTTTTTCTCATAAGTGTCCTGGCCAGTCTTCCTCTACGAATGGAATTATGTCTAAGGTATCTTCGCTGTCCAACACTACAAGTTCTGGTTCTTTTGTTTCAAAGTGGGGTTCTACCACCACTTTGGATTTTTCTTTAGTGTCTCTTACCACAAGCTCTTCAAGTTTTGTGATACTTTCAAGCTTGGGTTTTTGTTTTTCCAGCATCTCTTGCGTGATTCTTACCAAATTTTGATAAGCTTCAAGCTTAGCTGCTTCCATGTCTGGACAAGGATAGTTTTTTCATTTTTTTTCTATGTTTTGGCCTACCTTAAGTTCTGCTTGGTAGGCTTCCAAGGTTACATTAATAGGCTTAAAAATTTTATCAACCAAAATCAATCCTCCAGATTTTACAGTTGTTTCTTTGATTTCACTAACCAGGTCCTTTCACCTTTTCATAGAATAGTTTTCTTGCTTTCACCTTGATTTCAGCTCGTTGTTTTGTTTTCTCAATTCATACCTTTTTCTTCTGCTTCTTTTGGTCTTTTGAGAGGTAGCTTTTGTGTTCTCCAGATCATTAGAGAAGTTATGAGCTCTAGTGATTACCTTGACTGGAACAATTGGTTCACTCTCAGATGAGCTACTAGGTATCACTTGGACTACATTTACTGCTGTTTTCCCCTTGTTTAAGGGATTTTTAGGACAATCTTCTGGGAGATGTCCTCCCTTTTTGCAACATTGTATGCAATAAGCTTCAACCGGCTTGAGGTTTTTGTCAGGCTCTGGGCATTCATTTTTCCAATGGTCATCTGCACCACAATTGTGACAGTTTTCCGTTCTTGGCTTAATCATGGGCCTTACCATAGAAGGTATGACACCTGGATTAGCTACATAATACATTTGTGCGAGCTTTGGTGGAGCATAAGTCACAGGTTCTTCCATTGGTGGTGGATGTGAATTATACCAATCTCCTTCTACCATTACTGTAGATGGACTAGGCTCAACATAGGGTGTAACATGCACTAATGCTTCTTCATCTATGACTCCTTTGGAATGCATGTAATTTACAGGCACTACATTATGTCCTGGATACGGAGGTTGTTGACCCAACACAGGTTGAGGTCTTTCTATACCCATCGGTGGTCTTTGATCTTGGGCCATGTTAGGCTGGTATCTATACATGGGTTGTCCTTGTGGCCTCATGGGCACGTACTGAACATTCCCATCATACTTTGGTCGGTATTAGCACTCATTAGTCTCATGGTTGGTCCATTTACTCTCGATTGCACACCATTTCTGCGGTCTAATTGGTTGTCCCTGTTGAGATATCCCTTGTCCTTGTCCTCGCATATGTGCTTTTTGCATGTTATTCATCATGTCATTCATTCTTTTGAGCATATCTTCTATGGCTGAAAGTGGTGCTGCAGCAGCCGTTCCCACTTGTGTTGGTTTAGTGGATGCTATTTTCTCACTTTGGTTATTCTTAGGGACATCTTCTTCATTGAAAATATCACACTTGTCTCTTGAGTCAATAGCATCTGACACACACTCTTCTAGTGTTGTATGCTTCTTGCTATAGAGTATAGCATGAAGTTCTTTGTTTACTAGTCCCTCTAGAAACAAAGATACGAGTCGTTCTTCTGCAGGTATCTCTAGCCCTGGGCATCTGGCAATATATCGTTTTATTCAAGTTGCACAATCCCTAACGGACTCACCATGTTTCTGTTCAAAGCTGTAGATTTGAGCTACCATATTATGTTTGATCCCCGTTTTAGAACAAGCAGCTACAAATCTTTGGCTAATGTGTTTAAGTCCATGATTGACCTTGGTGGAATGTTTTGGAATCATGTCCATGATTTTCCTTCTAACGTCATTGCAAACCCCTTGAATTGAGTATAGAAATCAAATATATGTTCTGCTCTTAGCACTTGCATAAAGCTTGCTAAGTGGTCATATGGATCCCCTGATCCACTGTATTTTTTGACCCATTCCAAATATCCAATCCCTTATGGAATACCCTTGGTATTTGGTTTGTTCTATCTCCTCAGGAGTCATCATAACAAAGTTGTTGTTATAACAATCCCTAAACAGGTAGGTTGGCAGGTCTGATGATCCCTTATTCTTTATTTTGAAGATATAGATGATCTTCATGGCTGTCAATTGTCCTGATTTGGCATGCAAAGTCCACAGAAGATCTTTTGCATTTCTATCCTCCCAACAATAGACTCCGATCCTAGGATTATCCGTACTAAGCCGTTTCAAAGGCTTCAAATCTACTTGATCGTATGCCTTGAATTCTAAGATTGGTGGTCCTTCTTTTGCTGACATATCTGGGATTATGGTGTTTACTTCTAACCCCCATTTGTCTATCACATCAGGGTTTTCAACTTGTAAATACCGAGTTCCGTTTCTGTCCATGTATATTTTTCCTTGTTTGTTTGCCCTGATTTCTTCTTCAAACTCAATATCATGGTCATCAATGCAAATAGCATACTCTTCGTTAGGATCTAAGTAAACTTGAGCTCCATGGCGACTAGTCTTATAAAATGAGAGTATATGCTTATAGTGCACTATCATTTCTGTCTCTGAGTGAGTCGAATAGGAAGACATTTCAGAGGTTGAATCTGAAAAAGTGTCTGAGACTTCTTCAAGGATCGTGTGCAAGGAATTTCCTTGATTCACGCTTTCTTCAGTGGATACTCTACTCGAGGTTTCTCCAAATATGCCCTGATTTCCTAGTACATGACCAGATCTAAGGTTCATAAAGACTTGTGAAGCCCTGGGTAGAGTACTTACCTTTGGATTGACTTGTCATCAATTTCCACTTGATTCGATTGCAACGTTCTGTCAAGCTACCGATGCCTTGTCTGCAACCTGATTCTTGTATCAATTTGATCAAGTTAGCTATTCTTCTATAAGGACAATATAATTTTTGCTAGCTATGGTGATTGGTTTGTGTATATCACTTCAAATTGAGTTATGGGAGTCAGCAACGGACTTTCAGATTCGACTTTGGCAAAAATCAAAGAATTAATCTGCAACTTGGAAACTAAGTGAACATGTAACAATTTGTATCCGATTGAACCCAAAACTTCCCGGTGGCTTTGTATTATGTTGTTCTAACACCGTACAAGTTCAAAAGCAAAAAATGGTGGCTCTGTGTAGTAGTAGTAAATAATATGATTATTTACTTTTGCCAATTTTTTGCAATTTTTGGCTTGGTTTGCCAAGTATAAAACCTGTTAATGTCCTTGGACAAGTTTCACAAGTTTGGACAAAATCTATTCAAGTTTATCAATTGTTTTGTGTCTGCAGACTTTGATTTCAAGAATCTGGCTTAAGTCTCACTTTTGTGATCCAAATTTCATCAAAATTGATTTGTGTGGTCTACTTGATATGCTTGACCTTGTGGTATACTCAAATTTGCAAAATTTTCAAGTTTTGAAGCAGATATAAATAACCACGATTATTTAATCCAGCTCCAGTTTTGCAAATTTTTGTCCCAACCTTAACACAGATCTATTAAGCACCTCAAGTTAAGGTTTGTAGCCAAGTTTCAACAAATTTGGACAAGTTTTGGTCAAATGGTCATCAGTTTTCTGTCCACAGACTAACTTTGCAAATTTAGTCACAATTTCCAATCCAACTATCCAAATCTTACCAAATATGGTTTGTGGGCTTATTACAACATGGTAAAGCTAGTGGTATGCCAACTTGGTCAAAAAACTTGAAAAGTGGGATAAATGTAAATAATCATGATTATTCACAACAACTAGTAATTTTTTGCATCTTTTTGGTCAATTGAGCATGTACACATGTCTATCACATCAATATAAGCCTATGAATCAAATTTCAATAAGTTTGGACAATTTTTTTCCCAATTTACAATCAAATTTCAAAAAGTCAGTACAAACTTAGTTTTTACCCAGTTTGGTGATCCAAATCTTTTATGCCTTTACAAATGTTGTTTATACACATGCAATGAGTCAATGGTATGAACCTTGGTCAAATCCGAGTTGAAAGTTAATAATCGCGATTATTAACTTCAGGCTTGGAATGAACCAATTTTTGCATTTTTTTCAAGAACAATCCTTTTATGAGTTATTTTAAGCCTATGAATCAAGTCAAAACTTAATTTGGCTTAAAATGTCAAGAAGAAATAAATAATCTGAGTTTTGGCCAACTCTTGAAATTTTTACCTCAAAGTGTTCTTGAGCTTACCCACTGGTTCAGACAACTTTTAAGCTTACTCTCCAGTCGGATTGAGTGGTTTGGAATCTTTTTGTGCTATTTCTAGCCGTAGAGCTAAAATTCTGCAACTTCTAATAACAAGTCACACATGATTCTTTCAGAGAGAGCAATGTTCTGAAATCCACTTCGGATCCTACTTACCCTACTCCTAGGTTATCATGCAATGGGGTTATGGAAAGTGTCCACAAACACTCGTTTTCTTGTTTTTTAAGATTTCCTGAGCATTGATCTTAAGACTTGTCTTGTCTATCAATCATCCTCAGAATCCTAATTTAATTCTACATTCCTACCGTCCTAAAGGCACTCGACAAGTACGATTACCTCCAAGCTACCTCTACACAACAAAAGACGACAATCTTAGGCTATGCAGTTTTTTAAAGAAAGTTTTTAACTCTTGGAGATCCTAGAGGAAGTGAAAGGATAACTTCACAAGACGCTCATGTTTTTCCCTAGTTTAGGTCTCTTCAATCCCCGGCAACGGCGCCAAATGTCTAACCTCACCATCCTATCTAATTGCAGATTTAGCGAGAACCACGATTAAATTGTCAATCCATAGGACGAAGCTGACTCGATTAGTGCATAGAGGCTACAAGAGGTTGTCAATCTCTCAGAAACAACTAACAACTCGCATCTAACTCAAGCCACACTCAAGTGACGGAAATCACCAAAAGCCAATCGCTTATCGACAAACAAATCACATCCGTTTTACAACATCAAATGACATCCAAACGTAACGAAACTTGTAGGAAAAATTTATAATACCTAAGCACACATGCTTATGGTCTCAAACCCCACTTTAGGTCAAGTGCCAAAATCGCGATTATTAACAGCAGTGGATTTTTGACCTAGTCGTTCTTGACCCAGAATGCATCTAAATGCTTAACAATGCTGCCCGATACCTCGTCTATGCTTGTTTTTGATTTTGAAGTGTAAATTTCTACTTATGATGAAATTATACTGCGGGTCGGCGACACCAAAAGCTACCAAATATTGTGATGTGTTTACGTCAATGCGTAGAGCTCTCACCTGCGATTGCAATGCAACAATCACAACTGCAATGTGACAACCGGGGAGGGAGTAGGAAGCGAGAGAAGGAGAGAAGTGAGCGCCGTTATCTCATGCCGTGTATTTCATTATCCAAAACTTAATTATAACTTACAAAAATTGACTTTTATACCTTAGACAAGGTTTTTGGTGGTCAAAGCTAATAATCTGGGAGCTCTAACTAAAGATAGGCAATGATAGGGTAATACAATCTGGAAGCTTGTAGCCCTGGTTCATCAATTACAAGGTTTATTCGAGAAATAGGAGTTACAATATTCTTGATTTATCAAAATAATAAGTGTTTTTACAATGAGAGCTCCAAAAAATGGTATCCGTGGTGTCCGTGTTAGCTTGCTGCTAACATGTGGAATGTGATTTCTCATCCGCTTCCTTTTGTTGTTGAGCTAGCTCTTGATCTTGTCATCTCCTTATGATATGGCTCAACTTTTCCTTCTCTGTAGCCTCTAGCTGTGCGATGTCAATTGGTTGTAGACTACACCACATAATGCTTTGAAGGTATTCACCCCAGTTATCTACCAACTTCCAATGAGCATCACATGCCTCTATATAATTAAGCCATTTTGCGGTAGATTTCTTTTCATTTATTCTAGCACGCACATTTGCTCGATATCTTTGCCTCTTATATCTCTTACTCTTCTTATCTAATATTTGATTACGGCCAATCTCTACTGAAGAGTCACTAGATGAATTGCTACTCGTGTCTTCTCCTCTCCCGAACAGATTGTCATCTAGGGTATCATTGGGCCTTGATGGTTTGTCCCTGAATGGTTTGTCCCCACATTTACACCAAGATTTAACTCAGATTCTTCATCCTTAGAGTCAATTTCAATTGATGATTTTGACTCCGAATCGTGTGGGCTATAGTCTTTTGAGACGCTACTGGTTCCAATGTTAGTCAAGCCTCCATCTTCTAGGTCATCAAAAGCTATATGCATTGATCCTATCTTATTTAAAGGTACAAGTGGTGGCATTTCATCCCCCTCAAGTGTTACCCAGGTCGTCCCCCTATTTCCCCAAGTATTTATGGTTGCTGCTAGGTGGATCTAATCCACATTGTCAGACTCAATAATCGCAGGTAGAACATCCATATAAGGAGAATATTCCTCAACATCAGTGTCCATTTTACATGTGTAACAATACTGCAATGGGGCCGAGCTAATTGTGGTGTCAGATCTACGATCAATTATAAATTTTTTTCCTAGAGGATGTGCCCAACCATTTCACTACAATGAAATGAAAAAAAGGGGCCTTCAAAGCAGGTTTCGACTCTCTCCATCGAAAAACCCATCAAAATACCCGTCCCTGCAAAAACGTCGCAATACGCGTCGATATATGTGTCGAAAGGCACTGTTATCGACGCCTATTTCGATGCACCTACGACGCGTATTTCGACGACCATAACATAAAAAATTTTCTTGGATAGAGGACAAGCAGCCTGGCCTGTGCCCAGTGAAAAGATGGACACAGCCACAGCCAGACTGCCTGTCCTTTGCCCAAGAAAGGGAGCATCACCAAAATCAACCGTGCTCCCACAAAAATTTCGGTAGATTTCCCTTCGTTTTAACATAAACTTTTCAAAAAAACCATATGTATACGGCTCCTACATGCTATCCATGTAGGATCTCACATGAGATTTAAGGCAAATAAAAGAAATGAAATGAACTTTGTGCAAAACCATAACCAAATTAAAACCATAACCATAACGAACTTTGTGCAAAACCATAACCAAATTAAAACCATAACCGGCCATAACTATATTGATCAAAACCATAATGATAACCATAACCATAAACAAAACAATAACCATAACCATAACCATAAAGTTAAACATAACCATAAACAAAACAATAACCATAACCATGTCTATACAAGAACAATAACCATAACCATGTCTATACAAGAACAATAACCATAACCATAAAGAAAACAATAACCATAACCATGTCTCAACAATAACCATAACCATGTCTGAACAATAACCATAACCATGTCTATACAAAAAAGAGACACATAAGCATGTCTGTGTCTGACAAAACATATATATGAAATCCATTGATGACTACGCGTCACAACCTGCACATAGGACAAGTCACAAAATTAGTATTGATATTACTTCACATATACTTATTTAATTAAATCAACTCACACATATTAACGTCTCACCTCAATCGATCAGCGAGACTCTAAGGCCTCCCAGTCTACAGGCTCTCCTGAGGCAGCAAGATCATTCAATACTTCATAAATACCTCTGCAATATCCATCTGTCTCCTCCTGGCGTGTCGGGGCTCGATGCATTGCAAGATTCTGTGTTTATACAAAAATTAAAGTAATTAAGAATACATGATTCATCGCGTTTTAAAAAAACGCCATAGCTAGGATTGGATTGGAACTCACAAACTCATAGCGAAAGGTGTCGAAGCCTCCGCTGCCAAGATGAGATGTCCCCTTGGTCATCTGTCGTACCTCCGTGGCCTGACGCTGCTGTCTGAACCGTGTGTCTGCTGTCCACTCATCCTCCCTGATCTGCTACCACGTCTCGTGTGGGATGCCCGAAGGCTTCGGCGAGCCGGTCCTAAAAGCCTTACGAGCTGCATCTCGACAATGTTTCACGGTGTCCCGTGCAACACCCTTGATCCACCTCCTCGGAAGATCCTTTGAACCCGGAGCAGGCTAATACTCTCTCATGATGGTCTCCACTATATAATTGATTTTGTCGTGATCCTGCTCAGGCCAAGGCGTCTGAATGCTGGTCAAAAACTGCAGCTCTACGAGCTGGCGAATCCGCTGTCTCATCTCAGTCCCAACACTATCCATGTCAACAGAACCATCTACCCGTACAGTATAGAGCTTGAAGGCACTAGGATCGTGTGCCCCCCAAGGTGTCCGAGGTGTGCTAAGATGTGTGTCGAGAGGTGTGCCTGGGTAGGACGGGGGTCGTGAGCGAGGAGGGGTCGAAGCATCTGTGGACCCTCCTCCACAGCAGCCACCACCTCCACCTGACGATCGCCGAGATCGGCGAGTGTGCCTGTGCTGCGGAGATGAGGACGTACCCGCCTCTGTCGTATCTCTAGGTGTCAAAGCGGTCGTGATGGGAGACCTCACAGGCCTCCCCCCCCCCCCCCCCCCCCCCCCCCCCCCCCTTCCCATAGGCGTCCCCCCCATAGGCGTCGGACCCTTGGGTGTGAAGCCCGGAGGCCTAGTAATCGTGCCTCTGGCTACCCAGTACTGAGACGCCTCTGCCATCTGACTGGGCGTCATCCGTGTGACGAAGCCCATAAATGCATCTGCACTCATAGAAGCGGGATTTGGAAACTGGTCTGCCATACTAAAGTCCTGCACAAAGAAAGTAAAAGAAAGCGTCAGAACACCTTTGTTTAAATTAACTTTAAGCTTAATTTTAAATCAACGTCTTCACACAAACACTTACAGGCCTAGGCCTCGACGAGTGAGGCATCATCGATAATATCTTGCACCGTATCATCGTCTATCTCTAATTGCAGATATAACTCTGCCCCAACTCGTTCTGGAAGATTGTCTTCATCCATTGCATCTTCATCTACAAGTGACATATCTACCTCGTCTTCGTCATCCCTCGTATATCTGTCAGCTTCCTCTGCCATACCTTCGTCCATCTCATCTAATGTCACAGTAGTATCTGCGTCGTTTGACCGACTTTCCTCCAGGAGCTCTTGCCCTTCAAATACTTGTTTATTTCTTGGAGCAACCTGAACCACAAACCACCATTGTCGCTCTCGAGGGTCCGGTACAAAGACCACTTGCTCGCAATGTTCGGGGAGAGAAAATGTGTCGCTCGCATCTGTCCAAACCTTTGTAGAATCTATTTGCACAAGCTTGTTTCCATCTCTGCGTACCGTTGCATTGCAACCAGAAGTAATCACCTTGAATCACTTCACATCCAACAAAAACATCTCAAACCACCTGAAGCTGACTTTCAGGATATCTGACACCAGACTACAGTAATCCAGGTTACTAGTGCTCTCATTCGTGTCTCTGGCACTGGCCCTACTCTTTTGCATGAAACTAACCATTACCCCACTGTCAAATGTGTTTCTTTTGCTGTCAATTTTTTGTGTTCTGAAATGCTTTCCATGCAACCACAGTGCCATGTATGTATGATACCTCCAGTCACATCCAATAGCCAGCTCTTCCTCTTCTAGAGATATGGGTTCTATATGATACCTCCAGTCACATCCAATAGCCAGCTCTTCCTCTTCTAGAGATATGGGTTCTCCGATCTGTCGAGCTGCTCTTATTTTCTTGTCCAACCATGCCATTGTAGGGAATTCAGGTAGAGGAGCGAGATAGTCTGGCAAGGGTAAGCCTCTAGTCGTTCGGCTTCGCCTGAAATTGTGTCGCTCCCTATTGCATCTCTTTTTCTCTTCTTCGTACCTTTCAAGCCATTTTTGCATCGGCTCTGAATTTAGTATACAGAACTTCATGATCTTTTCTTGCATGGCGTCGTTCATTTTCTTTGGCACCCCTTGCCCTTGCGGCTCCTCTCCCACCAATCTTGCATCCTCCTCATCGCTCCACAGTCGAGGCATTTCTGGGTCAGAAATGGATAGACAAGACAAGAGACTCTTGCACCAGCCATCCTTCTGCCATGCTCCCCTCTGGAGACGCTTTTTGGCGAACAAAACCCTTAAGTGTTTTCATGAACCACTCTAGAAAGAACATCCAACGACTGTGGACTGTACCTGCCACTGCAACCTCATCTACTACATGGACGAGCAAGTGCATTTGGATAGTTAGGTAGCTCGTGGGTAGATACTTCTCAATCATGCAAACTGCCTCAATGGAGTTAGCCCTTGCGACTGCAATAGATTCCTCTCGTATCTCCTTGGAAGAGATCCACCGCACTAGCTCTGAAATCTTATATATGCAGGACCGCACTTCCTCGGTTAAACACCCCTTGATCGCAATGGAAGAATGAATTGCAAGAACTTATGCCAGTCACGCAATTTTAGTCCTGACAGTTGATCGTCACGGGTGAATGCTATCTTGAGACATCGCATATATCTTGTTGGTGTCCCTAGAATAGGTTGCCCCTCATGTTGCTCCCATCGGCGACGCCACTCTTGTACATGCATAGGACGACATTCGACGTGACCAAGCTCACCTTCGCGCAAGTGATGGCCATCTAGAAGATAACGGTGGTGGCCTTGATAAATTGTCTTTCAAAGAGAGGCAGAATAGCGCACATCCAAAGACGGCCCGCAAATTGGACATGCATTGTATCCCGAAGTTGTAAGCCCTGCATATATTAAAGCATGATTCAGGCCAAGGCAAAGTGCTTGAGAATAGCGAGAATTTTGTAAATCAAGAACCATTACCAGAAGCTTCACCGTATCCTGGCCAATCATGCATAGTCCACATAAGAAGTCCATGGATCCTTGCATGCTGTTGTCCTACTGGTTCAACCGCATTTGCTATGTCAATCCCATGCCATAACTCCTGGAGCTCGTCAACTAGTGGAGCTAGATAAACATCCATGTTTTTTGCCTTGAACTTACCAGGTACAGTCAAGCCTAATATCAAATGACCCTTCTTGATGGAAAGCCACGGTGGGAGGTTGTAATTGATAAGGCACACAGGCCAAGTGCTCCATGACGAGCTTCTCAAGCCAAATGGATTGACTCCATCCATTGCCATGCCCAAATACAAATTGCGTGGTTCACTCTTAAAATGTGGCCAGGTATCTTCAATGTTCCTCCAAGCCTTTGAATCAGTGGGCACCCTAAATGTTGCATCAATGGATCTATTCGTAGAATGCCACCGCATCAACTTTGCAATGGAATCACAATGAAACATGATTTTTATCCTAGGAATAATAGGGAAATGCCGCAACACTTTAGCTGGCACTGTCTCCCCAACCGCATCTTGTTTGTAGTGCATTGCTTCGCACTTAGGACACGACAGACAATCTGCCAATTCATTGCGAAAAAGAATGCAATCATTTGGACATTCATGAATCTTGTTGTAGTCCAAGCCAACTGAGGTCAATAGTTGCTTTGCGTCTCGCCTGGAGGGGGGCATTTCATTGCCAGCTGGGAGAAGTTGCTCCCGCAATAACCTGTTTAAGCCACATTAAATTAAAAAGATCCCCAAGCACGTCACTCTTGCAATCGAAAAATCTCTTTTGTAAGTTACGTACCTAAACAAAGCAGTGACTCTTGCATCTGACCACCCGTACACTGACTGAAGATTCAAAAACGTCAGACAAGTACGAAGCACAGATATTTTGGCGCCTTCATAGATTGGTTGACGTGCCAACTTCCTCAACATGTCTTCAGGAGATAGGCGCACAACTTCTGGTGCTGCTTCGTTAGCGTTCTCCTCGCTTGTCTGGAAGAAGGCATCCAACATCTCCTCCATGCCATCGTCTTCTGTCTGTAAGCCCTTTTCTGCTTCCATCCTTGGCTCTATATTGGTCGGACCTTCACGCATAATCCTTTTTCTCTTTCTCTCAGATGTAGGTGTTATGTCGCGAAAATCAATGCCCGTTCCGTAGGAGTGGTATCGTAGATTCTGTACGATTTCTCTAGCAAACTCTCCGTACTTGTGCACATGCTCATTACATATCCTACGTATGCGCAGGATTTGATACTTGCAGAGCGTGCACGAGCATGCAATATTTTCCTCCATGTTAGTTGATGACGTTGCCATCTACAAT